>NC_079192.1:186027823-186627823 GCF_029499605.1 Hyla sarda | reverse complement strand
TCTCAAAATCGCTTTGCTAATTAAAAGCATTCCAAAGTTTTTACCACTTAAAGAGACAGATGTCAAAAACAGCATCATCTCTGTCCTCAGGTTGTATGTGGTATTACAGCTCAGTTTTATTGATGGAAATGGAGTCACACATAACCTAAGGACAGAGGTGGGGCTGTTTTTGAAAGAAATTAGCTCTGTATTTCTATACCTAGATAACCCCTTTAAGGTTAAAACAGGTGGCGTCCTAAAAGGGGTACTCCGCCCCTATACATCTTATCCCCTATCCAAAGTATAGGGGATAAGATGTCTGATCGTAGGGGTCCCGCTGCGATCTCGGCTTCAGCACCCCAGACATCCGGTGCAAGGAACGAACTTAGGGGAGCGGGGCGGAGGCTCGTGACATCACGGTTATGCCCTGCTCGTGACATCTATAGACTTGCATTGACTTGCATTGAAGAGGTTTGGCCACGATGTCACGAGCTGGGTGTGTCTGCGACGTCATGAGCCTCCGGCACTGCACTCGACGCTCTAAACGAAAGCAGCAGTGAGATTGTGGGGGTCCCCAGCGGCGGGACATCCGCAATCAGACATCTTATTCTCTATCCTTTGGATAGGGGATAAGATGTCTAGGGACGGACCCCTTTAACTGCAAGAGTCTCCAGTTTTATGTTGTCTATCTGGACAGTCATATCTACGGTAACCGCAAACAATCATTTTATGTATGAAACTATTTTCACTGTGCTTTACTATTCATAAACAATGTAGACGTACTTTCCCTTGTTTGCAAAACTAAGTCTTACTTTCTTTTGACAGCGCAGCAGTAAAGTTCTGAACAGCTCTGTCGGTGATCAAAATATTTGTGCCGAGGCTATTTGTTGATTTTCACAGCTAGAAATGCACACTTTTCCATTTTATGATTAATTTATTCACCATTGTTGCTCAATATTCTCCTGAAGTCATCAAACATTCAAAGCCTTCATAAAGTTAAGTGTCCAGGTACTTCTAAGGTTTTAGCTGACAGCTTTTGGCAGCTTTTCAGCGGTTTGCTACAGTTTGCTTTTAGCCTAAATGCTTTAAATTCACTTTAGATTAGAAACATTAAAAAGATTATATCCATTCAGACCCATAATGTTGTATTTGAACAAATGAAGGATTAATCACGAAATTAAATTAAAAACTGGAAAAAATATACAGCCTCTATGAAAAAAAAAATCGGAAATGAAAGTCAGCATGTTAATATTCATCATTTAACGCTAATAGCAGTTCTAGGAGGAAGGAAGGCGTCAGTTTTACGGTTCTACATCAAGCTGCTCCCACACTTCTGCTGAACTGACTTTAGATCGCCATAAGGTTGCATAGCTCTTTCACTTTATGTCAGTTCTGTAAAATTGTAGGGGGTCTAGTTCTTGCCGTCACTGTGTAGACATTAAAATGTGGCTCTATTACGGTTGTCTTAATGCAGCATAATAAGAAGCATTGGCTTTAATCTTCACAATACATGCGTCTTTTTTCAGTATATAATTCCACTTCTTTGATGTATAAAAAAAAAAGAAAAGAATTAGAGATTCATTAGTAATTTCTTCTTGCTTGTATAGAACCAACACTGAAACAGCACACAGAGCTTGTCACCATTCACAGAAGTCCCGTCATATAAAGTCTCACAATCCATATCTTACAGGGAAAAGAAAACCCTCGCACCTCAACTCTACAAACCCAAAGAGCAATTTAATAGAGTATACAGGTACTTGTGATTTTCTCCTAAAAAGGATGCACAAAAAAAATTCAATTCTTCAATTCAATCAAGTATCTCTAAGGTGTAATTGAAAAGAAAACAAGTAGTAGTAAAGCTAGCCTAAACTATAACCGGTTCTAAGATCAATGTACAACCAATTACCCTGTTACTAATCCATCAACTCCCCACTACATATCCTACAATAAACATACTGGCCCACTGCAGATGTCTTATCGTGGGGTCCCTCCACTGGGACCCCCGTGATCTCCGCACAGCACCCTGCGTTCTGCACAGAGATCGCCGGGTCTTTTAGATCCTTTGGATAGGGGATAAGATGCCTAGCAGCGGAGTACCCCTTCAACCTTTCTTATAGTTCATACTTCATAAAGAAGGGTATTTTCATAGAAATCATGGCTTAAAAAAATACTAATAGGGAGCCCCATACCATCCAGAACACAATCCTTTCCAGATGCAGCAGCATCTTTTTCCCAATTGAAGCACAGGCTGGGACAAATTCCAGTAAGTGAGGGCGGGAAAAGTACTCCTCTGTGCTCGCTCCTGTTCTGTTTATCAGACTGCAGCATGAGACAGAGAGGAGGGGGTTACAGAGCAGCATACAGTGATAGGATGATGAGATACAGCGCAGCAGACTCAGGGAGAAAGTGAATGCATGGAGAATGGGGGCGAGCTCAGTACTTGCCCCTGCCTGAGTAGTGGATGTCAGAATGAGTGAACAGCAGAACAGAGGGATTTGTGAGCCAAATACAGAAGCTAGACACATAAAAGACATGTAAAGACCTAGAGAGCAACATATAAGCAGTGTTGTTTCTGTGATATGACAAATATATATAACACTTGCATCCACCTTTTCCAGCCAACCGGAGCACCTGAAGGCTGAACTAATTTACGTAGGAAAAGTCATCAACTGCCGAGCCGAGAAGTTTGTGACAAATCGAATTTACTGTAAGTTCGCTCATCTCTAATGTCCACATCCAATTTTTGGCTACATGTGTTTATCTTCTGTTAGTCAATGTCTTCCTTTCCCTAGTCATTAAAAATCCTGCAGTTGCCCTTTAATGGATATGAGTGGAACAAGTAAACTGAATGATATATCTCATCCAGTGTGAATGAATATTCTCTCTTAACTATAACAATACTACTAATATTAATCATGTGTAGCCATCCAATAAATGTACGCCATCATTTGGCACATAATAAACAACCAATATTTATTTTCTATTTTATTATATGTTTTGTGTGTTTACTTCGAGTACAATAGACTTCAATTATTTAGGGTACATGCTAATTATATAGAAATAGAGGTTTAACCTTTAGAGATGTCTCTATGGGCTGAGATACAGACCAGTCCCTTCTGAATAGTAGCGCAGTGATAGAGTTGCCTATGAGAAATGGCTATTTCATTTTAACAATGTAAGTTCTGATTAGAAAGCTACTTCTTATACTAGATGAATTGCTTCATTAATCCAAATATGGATTCAACCATGACATGAAAAGGAGCTCACTTGTTTAAGGGTTGGTGGGAGATATTATTAACCCGACCTGAAATGACTGAATATCTTTTTCAGATAAACTTCCAGGAGCTTTCTAGAGTAATGAATACACTAGGGATCTGTTCATAAAATATTTAGGGAAGAATATAGGACACTATTTGCTCTAGACATTATTTTGCACATAGATCTATATCTCTATTAGTGTGCAGAGGCTTGATTTATTACATATATAAGAGACATTATTGTCAGCATTGATTTGCAATCAGTTCAGAAAATAATCAAGTATTTCCAGTATATTAGTGGTAGATTAAAATTGTGAATATACAAAGACAAAAAAAGAAGAATCGGCGCTCTAAGTGCCATTACCCAGTATCAAAGAGTGTGTAAAGGGGGAGGTGTGCTATGCACTTATCTGGTAGTGTTTGGCTAGGTTCACATTATAGAATTTCTTGCTGGACAAAATCCATCCAGAGATTCCTATTGCGTCCAGCGCCAACTGAATCAGTCGGAACTAGGACCATGCGGACATTGCCATCTCCATAGATGGCAATGTCTGCAGTGTGGATTCCGTCTGAACGATGGAAAAGACCATTCTTTCGAAGGCGGAACATCCACTGCTGGAATTCCATAGAATGCACTGTGTAGTGGAATCCCTTTGCCAGCAATGGTATTCTGCTGCACCGGAAGTTTCCTAAGCGAAATTCTGGTAAGAAATGCCATAGTGTGAACCTAACCTTACGCTACAAGTACAATATCGTCTCTTGCATGTACAGCTTGAAGATGTTCATCTAGGGCTTTAATGTTCCTCAGGGGGTGCCTGTGGCTGGATCCAAGAACTACCACAAGAAACTGGATACTCCGAACACCAGTCAGCGCTATGACAGGTGTGTTAAAAAATAGGTCAAGGAGAAATGCTATCAGGACTTGGATTTAATTTATAGTACAGATGACACATTTTGAGGGGCAGTAAAGAAAATATTAACTGAAATGATGAATAGTATTTAGTGTAAATTTTCTAGGACAGGTCAGCTTTGAAAAACTCCTTGATAGTATACCTAGATAATTCACAGTGTTTTATAAATTGGACAAAATTAAAACAAATAGTAAAAATGGCCAATTTATGGACATTTTACAGGTTGAAAAAACAGCTTATTTTACTGTGTGCGTGTGCTTGTGAACATAGCCTAAGGCAAATGAATACTACATCATAGGGGGAGATTTATCAAAACATGTCTAGAGGAAAAGTTGCTGAGTTCCCCATAGCAACCAATCAGATCGCTTCTTTCATTTTTGAAAAGGCCTCTAAAAATGAAAGAAGGGATCTGATTGGTTGCTATGGGCAACTCAGCAACTTTTCCTCTGGACAGGTTTTGATAAATCTCCCTCTATGATAGCGTTACAACTTTATGCT
Source organism: Hyla sarda (assembly GCF_029499605.1). Lineage (NCBI taxonomy): Eukaryota > Metazoa > Chordata > Amphibia > Anura > Hylidae > Hyla > Hyla sarda. The sequence continues at coordinate 186,623,178 of NC_079192.1, read as the reverse complement.
CGAGCACTGAGAACCCCAACCAGAGTTTAAATAATCCTATATGGTATTTTTGCCAGCGAGATTGATAGACTACAACCTTTTATTTACTTTTAAAAATATCAGAAAAAAATGGAACACCGATCTGTTATTGTAAAAAGAGCCGTTGACAATGTTTTTGAAATCCATCCTCTGGGCTTGTTTTTTTCCCTACTTGGGGAATACAAGCATTTACTAAAAAAGATATGTCAGGAGAACATGTCCTCCATAAGTCATCTACAACCAGTGTTTCCTAAGTCCGTCCTCAAGGAACCCCATCAGGTTGTGTCTAGAGAAAGTAAATGTGCTAAATATTGATCTAGTGAGACTACTTAGATCATCTCTATAATATTAAAGAAATTATGAGTGCATGACCTTTTTGGGTTCCTGGATTACTAAATTGGAAAACTCAGTGCTAAGCTACCCTCCATATGGTAATATAGTGAATATATTGAATGCCTTTGGATCTAGGCTGGATGAATAACTGGGTCTATGAATTGCTTTAATACAGCAACATCATGTACCGTATTTTTCGCCGTATAAGATGCCCTTTTTCTTCCCCAAAACTGGGGGGAAAAAGTTTGTGCGTCTTATACGGCGAATACCTGCGGCCATCAACGGCCGGTACCCGTGGCTAATACAGGACATCACCGATCGCGGTGATGCCCTGTATTAACCCTTCAGACGTGGCGATCAAAGCTGACTGCCGCGTCTGAAGCGAAAGTAACACTAACCCGGCTGTTCAGTCGGGCTGTTCGGGACCACGGCGTTGAAATAGCGGCGTCCCGAACAGTTTACAGGACACCGGGAAGGACCTTACCTGCCTCCTCAGTGTCTGCTCCGTGCCAGGATCCCTTGCATGGCCGGCGCTCTCCTTCAACGTCATCACTTCGTCGCGCATGCCGTCCCGTCATCCAATAGGAGCGGCGTGCGTAGCGACGTGATGACGGCGACGGAGAGCGTGGATCTCGGGGAAGAAGACGTCTCGAGCATCGGGACACCACGGGGACGCGGCGACAGCGATGGAGCGACATCCAGGGCAGCGGTGACGGGTCCGGAGCGGCGGCGACAGCTGAGTACTACCTCCTATCCAGTGGTCTTCAACCTGCGGACCTCCAGATGTTGCAAAACTACAACTCCCAGCATGCCTGGACAGCCAACGTAATTTTGCAACATGTGGAGATCTGTAGGTTGAAGATCATTGTTGGGTGCAGAATCTTTTTTTTTCTAGCTTTTGCACCTATAAAATAGGGTGCGTCTTATATGCCGGTGCGTCCTATAGGGCAAAAAATACGATAGGTCTTTTATTAACTATAAAAGAAAACATGAGACAACATTCTGTAACCTACTGAGTGGCAGAAAAATCACGCCATGCTTACTTGTCAACATGAATGACACATTTTATTATATGGCATACTAAGCTGTCATCCAGATCTGAGCTAGAAACTTCAGCCTTTTCTCTGACATTGGCCTACTTTTCACCTCAATGACATGCCCTACATTTATCCAGTCACCGATATAAAGACTATGTTCACAGCTCTGGTCCCCTTCAGGCTCTGGTCTGTGACTGTTCATTGTATCTTGGAGCGTCTGCCTTACATATAAGAGGTACTTGTAAGATATATAAACAATACATGGTTTTTTAGTCCAAGATGTCTCAGGAGAGTTCTTTTGTTCACTTGGCCTCCCACCTGCCATACCCTACTCGATATCCTCTGTACAATGTGTTACACAATCCCTCAGGCTTTAAAAGTTTTGTAGCTGGTAATCTGTATGTCATATGGGCTCGCTTTACACAGTACTGTGACAAGAATCAATTAAAATGTTTGTTGTCCTATGACTTGAAAATTGTGCAGGCTGAAAGCTACATATTATGCCATATATAAGACTTTATTTTCCTGCCACTCCCTAGCCTAGTCTTTACAATTTAAGATTCTCGAGCTATATATGACACTGTTACGGTGTCGTATGTTATCACTCTATTATGGCACACAGAATGGTGATATTTACTGTATTTATCGGCGTATAACACGCACTTTTTAGGCTAAAATTTTTAGCCTAAAGTCTACCTGCGTGTTATACGCCGATAAGCAGCTGCAGTTCAATGATTTAAAGCGGGCGCTTTAAATCAATGAACTGCAGCGGCTTTGCAGGTGCAGAGACCGCCAGCGCTGCCGGCTTCTCTGCTTCTGCCTGTCCTGGGGTCTAGAGCCCTGCTGCCGGCCCTTCTCTCCCCCTGGCTATCGGCGCCGCTACCCTTTCTCTACCCCTGACTATCAGTGTCGGCGCCCCATTGCCGGCGCCTATAGCCAGGGGGAAAGAAGCGGCGCCGGCAATGGGGCAGCGGCGCTGACAGACAGGGGGAGAGAAGGGGCAGCGGCACCCATTGCCGATGCCGCTGCCCCGTTGCCTCCCCCCATTCCTGGTTGCATAATTACCTGTTGCCGAGGTCGGGTCTGCGCTGCTTCAGGCCTCCGGTGTGCGTCCCCTGCGTCGTTGCTATGCGCTGCACGGCGCGGTGCAATGACGTCACACTGACCGATAGTCAGTGGGAGAGAACGGGCAGCGGCGCCGATAGCCAGCGGGAGAGAAGCGGTGGCAGCAGGGCTCTAGACCCCAGGAAAGGCAGGGGGAGAGAAGCGGGCAGCGACGGCCTCTCTCCCCCTGCCTTTCCTGGGGGTGTATCGGGGTATACGCATGCACACACACGCACCCTCATTTTACCATGGATATTTGGGTAAAAAACTTTTTTTACCCAAATATACTTGGTAAAATGAGGGTGCATGTAATAGGCCGGTGCGTGGTATACCCCGATAAATACGGTAATTGAATTAAATGTTACTATAAAGTGAAAACTACATGACACTGTTAGAGTACTTCAGTGGGTTATTGTTTTTAGCACTTTGTAATGTAAATATCTGGGTTCTAATTATCATTACTATTATTCAAGCTTGCTTGCCTGTGTAGAATTCATTGTACCTGCATAGATAATGATAATGAATAGAGAACTCCATTTAACCATACGACAGATCACAGATACTCAAAATCATTTACACAACTTATTTTTGGCTTTTTTATTTTACCTGAAAAAAAATGCAACAAAAACATCCACACTCCTTCTTTTTTTGTTAATTTTTTGCCGCTAATGGGGCCTTTTTTGTGTTTTTGTTCAAAAAGAAAGAAGTGGAAACACAGCCCTAAATCCCTATAACCTCTTTCTGAGGGTACGTCCACATTTGAGTATTTTACTGCAGATTTTTTTCTGATGATTTTGCTACCCAGGTAAATAGGCAGTGCAATCAGCTGCATAAAATCTGCAGCAAAATATGCATGAAAACGCACGTGTGAGCATACCCTGAATAAGTGATAATGGAAGCTTTCAGTAATAATAGGCACATTGTTCAAGGTATATGGTAACAAACAAATATCCCTTGGGACCAATTTCTAGCTACAATTTAGGTGGTAGAAGGCACTAATGGTATTATCTTCAGGCATACTATTTAATCACCAAGTACCTCCCTCCTGTGTGCACTTTATTCTTGTATTGTGGATAATTATCACCAAACACTATTATCATGCATACTACATTTGTACTTATTATTAGTGTATTTTAATGTATTCTTTAATAAAAATAAATTTCTATGTGAAGACTGGATTGACTCTGGTATTTTTGATAGTATAGAACATTGTTCAAGTTACATGTGAATATAGTTATATGCTGTACAGTAAAACACATGAAAACAAGACAGAAAGACTATGTAGGAGATAAAAGAAATTCTCTGTGCTATGGCAGACAGTATGAAGAAACCTTATAAAATAACCACAGTGAAAAAGAAAAGTAATAAAAGAAACACAAGACAAAGAAATTGTTAGTCATCCTCTGGGCTTCAAAGTTGCCTGGTTTTTGAAGTACGGTACTTTAGACCTGCTGTATCACAAAGTTAGGAAAGACAGCCATCAATCCTTTCAGCTCACACTGATATCATGGTTGATATCTGACTTTATTCTTGGGGTCACAACTGTCATCTAAAGTTCAGTGAGGGTCTGTTCACAAAGCATCCAAAAAAAAAAAAAAAAAACTTAAAGTCAGCATGGAATTTGTTGTGCTGTTTTGGAAATTTCAGCATATAATCCATTGAGCCTTTCCCTCATGTATTTTTGTGGGCCGCTCTAGGAAGTCCTCGGAGTAATGGAGTAAGTTAAACTATGACTACCCACTCCCCTCGATTATTAATATGAAGTCACTGGGAAAACCAATCACAAAATCTCCATTTTCTTGATGAGGTAGAATGTTTCTCTATACTGAGGGAATCGGTAACAGTTTATTGGGATGTCACCTTTAAAATCCTTGTAAACTTTATACCATCAATACATTGGTGTGTAAGAAATATATTAAAGATCAAAAGGCTAGACTACCGAAAAGCATGATTGAAATGTTTGGGAAGTCATTTCTGAAACTACCTTTGATCAGGGAAGGGAGCCTTGCTCTGCCACAGGCTTCAACTCAGTTGACCTAGTACTAGTGACGCCACTAGTCCAATGGCAGCTGCAGCACCTAAAGTTACACCTGTTGGAGGGACAGTCATTGACTAGGCCTGCATGAGACACATATCTCCTAGGCAAACTTATCTAACTGTAAGCTTCTGATGCATAGACTCTATTTGGTTTCCTTCATTTAGGCTTTGTGGTGCTTTCAAACAAATGTATACAATGGCTGCAGTTTCATGGATTAGATATACTAATTGACTCGATAATATATCTACATATCTTTCTCTATATAAATATCTATCAGTATATATATATATATATATATATATATATATATATATATATATATATGATTAGGAATATTAGAGTAAAATACTGGATTTATTGGGAAAAACTGTACAATTCAAAGGAGGTTTTAGTACCCTGTTGGGCCATCTCTAGCCTGGATACAAGATGAAGCCATGCCCCACTTTCACACTTTGCCACTAATCACCAACTTCATTGGAGAGGGCTTCACTGCACCAACATGCAGTGAACTACCCTCATCACAGTGGAGCCGTCTGGCTACCATCATAGGTAATGACTGGGTTGTTACCCATAGCAATTTGAGACCTCTCATAACCTTAGTGGCTAGGGTTATATATTCCACACTTAGTTCAAACATTGGCTGGTAGGCTTCACTACCATTCACCCTATACAGAGCAACAAGCAAGCTACTTTCACGCTTCAAGCTCACGGTTTCGGCATCAAGTTTTTCTCAGATTTTTGTGTACCGGTGGCATGATTGCTTCAAGGTTTCCACTTTCTGCCACCTTGTATGAGACCTTTTCTGGCCATCTTATCCCTTACTATGTTAAGTTTACTCACCAAAGCCACAAGGAACAGTTACTAGGGCCTGAACAACTGGAATTAGTTGAAATAATTTGCCTGTTCTTCCATTTGCATTGGCTCATTGGCTCAACCTTCCGTTTTTCTTTCTGCAATGGACTTGCATGCTTGCTGCCTTTCTTTCTTTGGTTTCTGCATCAAGTTGTTCATCTAGTTGTGTGATGCTAATATCTAGCTGTCTGTTTTCTTTCAAAGCAAGAATACCTTCATTTGACAGTTCATCTATTTCCTGAACCACTATTGGCACTCTTTGCAGCAGCAAGCTCCTCCTGCATAGATCATCTTTGTCTCCATACTATTCAGCATCTTCTCAATTCCTTTTGATTGACCTATGATGTCATCCCTGGATGCTATAACTTATTTTGACTCTCTAGTAAGCCTTCATTTGTTCCTACAATTTGCACAGTCGTTTGACAGCTTTTTGTTTGTCACTTTAAGTCTTTCAGATCCATGTCAAGCTTCTTCTTAGATACTGCAGCCAATGAACATTGCTTCCTTTCATCCTCAAGCTTTGCTTCCATTTCTTTTAATAGTCTGAAGTTGATTTTCTTTGTCTTCCCTTTACTCAACATATACTCTCTAACCTTTTGCAGATGAACCAATAAGTACAAATTTTGTGGCTTGTAATTTATCTCCACCGTAGCTTTAAACTTGATCTCCAGTCTGAAGGTGGTGGGCTCTCTAATTTATTGTATGTGGGCCATGGTACCCTAGTCCAACACTACATTTATGGTTTTAGGGTAGGGTCACGCATAGCGCATCTGCAGCATATTTGACACTTTGGATCGTCCCTAGAGCATGCCTCATGCTATGCCCGTGTGTCCTGCTTTGTCTGCTTGTAGCAGCAATCTGCTGCTACGAGTAGAAACACAGTGAACATCAAGTCACACACATGTGCAGTTTACTTACAGACATAGCGGGCGCTCTTGGCCTAGCTCAGGAAGCAGGGGGAGCGACCATGATGTCTGTGATTATACTGCACATGTGCTCTACAAACTGTGTATCTGCTCATAGCAGCGGATTGCTGCCACAAGCAGACAAAGCAGGACACACAGACACAGCAGGAGGCGCACTCTAGGGACGGTCAGTAGCACATCCACAGCGTCATATGCGCTGTGGATGTGCTACATGTGACCATACCCTTAATGTGTATTGCTGTGACAATCTAGCTCATTGTGAGCAAATGACCGAGACCACTTTTGACTTTTGAGACTGTGAGACTTTTTTCTCCTTAGAGTTACTTTACCGCAATAAGGCAGCATAATAAAGCAAATTATGTTAGAACAGATTTCTTCTAATCATTGTATTCTATTTACTGAGATTCTACTCAATTTACTCTCACAATTTAATTATAGAGAACCAGGAGCTATTTTCTCAGTCATTATTTGGAATAAATCATAGACAGCAATTCTTATTTGATTACAATAGTGGTGTGTATAACAAGTTCTCTTATCTGCAAATGCCAGAGATCATACTCTGAATATATACAAGCAATACTGAGGTAATTAAAAGAAAAAAATTGTATACAAGGATATTTAAAGACATAGGAATTGGTAAAGGTAACAGCTTCCTAAGTTTATAGATAATATCCCTTAACTTTGTAAAATCACTTTGGCTTCCCTAATATACTTTGACAGAGAAAAAGTGTAAACAGGAGTTATTCATCTAGTCTAAAATATAGCAAAATGAACGATAATGAAAAGTGTTCAAGAGTTAATCATGGAATTTATCCTAATGGAGATTTACAGGATAGGCCCTAATTATACTAGCATACAATATTTTAACACTTATAATGGCAAGGTTGATACACATTAAATTGTATTCATAGTGTGAATAGCCTTTTTTTTAACCCTTTGTTGCATAGTAGGGAGTTGCATTTACAGCCATTTTTTTATATTTAGCACTTGCTTGACCCCTTGAGGACCAAGCACATTTTGGTCTTAAGGACCCGGCCAATTTTCGTTTTTGTCCTTTCGGTTTTTCCTCTTCCCCTTCTAAAAATCATAATGCTTTCAATTTTGCACCTACAGACCCATAAGGGCTTGTTTTTTTTGCGCTACTAATTGTACTTTGTAATGATATCACTTATTTTATAACATAATCTGCGGTGAAACAAAAAAAAAAACCTTACTTGTTTCTACACAAATAGGTCTGTAGGTCCATATAGTTACAAGGATGTTCCTGCCCCCTTCCTGTCACCTCCCCCTCTTCCTTGAACCCTTATCCCTTAATTAGTTAGGATCCCCCTTTGTATTTATATAATATATACCTTGTAATAAACTTTTATTAGGAAGGGGTTCATTTACTGTTAACTTTTTTTTCCCAACACTTTTATGTTTGTTTGTTTTTTAGCCCCCATGGCTATATCATGCAGTCTTTTGATTGCATATACTGATCAATGTTATACCATAGCATAGGTCAGTGTTATCAGTGCTAGGCTGCTCTAGCCTGTATGGCTGGCTGGGAGCCTCAGAAGACCGATCAGACAGCGAGAAGGCAGCTAAGGGCCCTCCCGCGGTCCACTCAGCTTATTGGGACATGACGTTTTCACCGTGATGGTCCCAATCAGCTCCCCTGAGCTGCTGGGTCACTTTTACTTTAATTTTAAAGGGTTAAGGCCATGCCTGATAGTGAGCATGTTTCAAACCCCGCAAATGGGACCAGGGCATACAAGTACACCCTTGAACCCCAACAGGTATTACAGTTTAAATTTTTTTTATTTATACAAATAATGCAAAATGAAATGGTAGTTATTGGGGCTGTTTAGGAAAAGTGAAAGCATGGCAACAGGGTACTACAGTAAGAACATATTGTTGGTAAAGAATACAGACAATAGGGATGTTCTGTACAGATCACAATACAGTGGTCCCTCAACATACGATGGTAATTCGATCCAAACGACCCATCGTTTGTTGAATCCATCGTATGTTGAGGGATCCGTGCAATGTAAAAAGTGCATTAAATACTCACCTGTCCCCGCCGCTCTGGACCGCGTCCTCACCGCTTCCGGTGAACTCCCAGGGGCTCCCGATGCTGTCCCGCTGCTCCTGCGTCTTCTTCTGGGTCCTCCAGCGTCTTCCGCATCTTTACCGGAGTCCGGGCCTCGCTTTCTGGTGACGTTATTATGTTAGTGGGCCGGGATGGCGTGTGCAGCTACGTAATAACAACGCCGGAAAGCGAGGCTCAGACCCCGGAGAGGACCCGGAGCAGCAGGGATAGGTAAGTGAACCTGCTGGACACATTACACTACTATCCGACAGCAGCTTAAGCATTTTGCGCTGCCGGATAGCAATTAATGCGATGGCCCCGACATATAAAAGTATCGTATGTCGATGCTGACATCGAAATGCGATGGCCTCTGAGAGGCCATCGTATGTCGATTTGATCATATGTCGGGGCCATCGCATAGCGGGGGGTTACTGTACACTGTAATGATAGCACTCCTATCAAGGTAACACTACAGTGATCTCTAGAGATGAGTGAACTTTTGAAAAATTTGATTCGGCTAATTTGCCGAATATTTAGAAAAAATTTGGTTTGATCCAAATTTTTTTGCGGCAAATTTATATTAAAAATTGCTATTTCTGGACTATTTGGAATGGACTACTTTGTATTTTACCCTCTACAGACTAGTATAACCAGCAGATGATTTGTTGTGGGACAAAGACACAGAATTGCACTGAAAAACTATTCCTGCCTCCTCTGCTAAGCTTTATGAAGTTGAGGCAGCTTGTTGAAATGTATGAGGCACAACACAGCTCTCTGCCCCTCTCTGTAATACAATGCTGAAGAAAGTGACTGGGAGGTTAATGGCTGCAGTAAAACTCCTTTTCAGTTAAAAAAAAATACTGCTCTCTGTCCATCAGAACGCTGATGTGACTAAGATGTCAAACACTGCTGGAATGAGCTTTTCTGTGTAACACACACAGCGATGTCTTTCCTGTCTCTCTGCAATGTAATGAATGATATGACGAGCTGAAAAATGGCTGCCGAATATATAGGGCTGTGACATCACAGGGGTGACTGGCTGCTTCCTGCATGTGATTCAGGGTCATCCCTCCTACTTCCCTTGCCGACTTGCCTTCCCGCCTTCCCAGCAGTCCTTGCCCCATGTACTGACATGTGGATCTGCCATTTTAGATGCCCTGGAGCCTGGACCACAGTAAATGGAGTTTAATAAAGCAATTCACGCAATAGAATTGCGGCGATATTCGCATTCATTGCGATTCGAATATTTCATGAAATTTGTAACGAATTTGGGTTTGTCAGCTTTGATACGCTCATCCCTGTAGAATATACATGTAGTCCTCCTTGGACTGTAATAGAAACATGTGACGGCTTGACCTTACAAATAAAATGCTTATGTCATACAGTACCTTGCAGAAATTGAAAGTGTGGTACTATATAGAAAGCAGCCTATTGATATTGTACAGATTGTACTATATACTGCTTAGGTGCTTCTGGAACACCCATATTTTACTGCCAGAAAAGTACCTTTATCCCCTACACTGAAAGAATTGAGGGTTCCATGAAAAGGTGCAGAATGGGATCCAGGAGATTGAGAAAGGACACCATTCTGTAACTTGTACAGCAAGGCACTCTATGAAAAAAAGCATACCACACCAAACAATATGTACAATTCTGCCAATAAAGTCAGAGACCACTACAACATTAATATCAGTTTTATCATAGATGTTTATTCTGAGGTTTCTACATAAAGCTGGATTAGTACAGGGCATCATGACATTAATTCAATGTAAATGTTAACCATGACAAATGATATATCAGCCTAATCTCTTCCAAGCAAAAAAATGAATGGCAAATAAAATGCATTAGGCATGGTTTTCTGAAGTACATGAACTGAGAAGGCTAGTGTAACTATTGGAATATGTTACCCCAGACTAAATTTCTAAATTCAATCAGACATCAGACCAGACTCTCTGTATCAATCTCCATACCTCTCAATTATCAAACCCCTGACCAGACCCCTTACTTTATCAGACCCTGGACATTGTCCCTTTAAAGCTTCAAGTATTAACATGCCCAGCACCCTATTAATACACTGCAAATGTGTCCTTCCTTACTTTTCCTCATTGCTCAACACAACCCAAATGTGTCTCAAGATGACCAGTTTTTCATAAAAAGCATCACCATATGCTGTAACAGAGTGGTTATATCGATGACAGTCAGTTGCACATTGCTTAAATATTGTATTTAATTTGTATCATAAGCAATTGGAATCCTCAACTAGATTCAATGATATGTATGAGAACTCACTGCCATTGGATTGCAGTAACTGCTCCTCCATGTCCGAATATCTTGAAATTGATCTGATCCTCTTTACCTGATGTTGCCTCTTCCTGACCTTGGGCACGATGCTGATTCTGAACCTGCAGTGCCTGCCACAACTCTTCTGCCTTACTTAACTTCCCTACCCAGTTGGCAGCCTATTACACATCTCAGCACTAGACCTGCCCCTGCTTTTTTCTTGATAATTGGTACCAGAATTATCTGACTTATCTGACTAGCTACAACCCACACTGGAACCACTCTTGGGAAGCAACCTTGGGCATTTTACCAGTGGGATAAAGGGTAAAAACCTAGAAGTGAACACCTGAAGTTGGCTAGCACAATGGGTCCACACCCATTGGGAAATTACAATACAAAGTCAAATATTATTAAATAGCATTCATATGTAAGAAAGTAAAGAGGTTAATCTCTGTATTTCTGGTGACCTTAGGGCAGCAAAGAGGTTAATTTATGTTTCACAGGTGATCAAGAGCAGGAAACTAATTAATGTATTTTTCTGTGAAGATCTAGTGCATTGAAGGGGTTAATGCTAGCTTTCCTAGTGGTCAGTGGCAGTAAATGTCAGCTACCCTTGTAATCTCAGGAGAAGAAGACCTTCATTTCAATTAACCTGCTAGTCTGTGGCATTGGGGGTAATTTGGTAGCCTAGATTAGAAGAAGGATTATTTTAGGATCCCTGGTAGTTTTAGTTAGTGAATGGTTAAAGGGGTACTCCGCCCCTAGACATCTTATAACTTATCCAAAGGATAGGGGATAAGATGTCTGATCGTGGGGGTCCCACTGTCGGGGACCCCTGCGATCTCGGCTGCGGCACCCCAGTCAACCGATGCACAGAGCGAACTTCGCTCCATGGCGAATGACTGGAGATGCAGGGCCGGAGGTTCGTGACGTAATTGTCATGCCCCTCGTGGCGTGACGGCCATCACACCCCCTCCCATAGACCTGCATTGAGGGGGCCACGAGGGGCGGGACCGTAGTGTCACAAGCCTCCGGCACTGCACCCGACACTCTAAACGAATGCTGGGTGCAACAGGGAGGCTGCAGGGGTCCCGCCACTAGGATATCCTTTGGATAGGGAATAAGATGTCTAGAGGCGGAGTAGCCCTTTAATGAAATAATCCATTTTAGTCTAGGGCAGTGAAGGAGTTATTGTAAGGATCCCTGGTGAAAAACTGTGGATGGGTTAATGCTACAGACCTTTCCAGATTACAGTATTGTCCTGGCTGTAATATCCCGTTATCCCCATGCATTGATCATAGACATGAGTGCAGGGAATGGATACAGAGGACTGTTCTGCTGTAACTGTACAGCCATACAGGTCTCTTTATGATTAGGCAGAGTCATTTAGAGATGCTCTGCCTGATTATTAGGAGATTGTTCAGAGATAGTAGTTTCCCTGAGTTAGGGCAGCTTCTGTCACACTGATTAACTTATGGAAAACATTTTACCTTTAGATTAATTAAAAAGGGACTATAAAATAAAATAATGAAATAAATAAAATGTACAATAGCTACAATACAAAAATATGACACCGATTCAATAAGGCATCTCCTTACACAGGAAAACTTCACAATAAGCTAAACTTAAAGTTCTCTTATGTATTTTAGGAACATTTTGCCAATATTTTTAACCGAGAATTCTATGCTGACGAAGTTGCACATTGTGAGACTGGATTAAATAGCCATGAGCAAAACCGTATTCACTTAGTGATCCATTCCTATTTAATAACACAATGTGAAAAAAATGTTCACTGCAAAATAGTTGCTAAGAATACAATTCTATGACGTCTGGCATGACTCAGAAAATACCGCAGTAAGCAGAAATAGAGAACAGAAAGCTGGGTCAGAGCGAGTTCCATCAGAACACAAAGTGACTGTATTTTAGTTCTTGCCCCAAGCATTAGTGGTTTTGTCCTGTAATTCACATTCACTTTAATACTGAAATCTCTTGGGATTTATTATGGAAGACTGGCCACATATAATGTATGATCTTTACAGAACAAAGTTTATTATGTAACGCAATCACTTCCAAGAAGACTGCAAGCGGTCAGTGCTTTGACTTAACTTATAAAGAGAAACCCTTAGCCTTTTCATAACCATAGAAATTGCTTAAACGGAAATATTGTTGAACATCCCTCACACTTCTAGATTGGCTTGTGAGAAAGATAAGCAATTATTACATTTGGCCTGAGAATCTTTTATTTGCTTGTTTAGTTTATTTATAGTATTTTTATACAGTTTTTCCATGGTGTTTTCACTGCGTTTTAATTTGTTTTTGTTTGTTTGTTTTTTGCAGCTAAAATTCAAAAAACAGATGTTAGTAAAACGTTTATAGTAAAATACAGAAATGACAGTGTTATCATTAAAGGGGTACTCCGCTGTTCCAGCATTCTGAACATTTTCAGAGGCCGTGGTTGTGATGTCACGCCACGCTCCCTCCATTCATGTCAATAATTACTGTATGTATAATAATGCTTCCCATCCATGCTCTAATCTATGTTTTCAACCCACCATATATATTCTTTACAAAACTGTACTGATATACAATGTATTATATATTTTTTCTGGTATGTATTATAGTGTCCAGATATATCAGCACAAACATACTAATTCTTTTTTATCATTGCCATATGAATATGCGCAGGTTCTCCGCAGTGCAATGACTCCACATGTGAATATACGAAAATATATGAAATCTGATTTATTTTATTTTTTTAACACTATTACAATGTATTATCAGTCAAATAAACATATACACATATTTATACACACAATTTATACAACTTATACAGTGTTTCCTTACCTGTTTAATCTGTTCACCTGTTCAGTCACTGCACTTTTGCCTCCCTGGAATGTCCGTCATGAGTGGGCGTTTCTATTCTTGTGCACGATCATTCAGTCCATACAGGTTCACAGTACAAATAGGATGCATTTGGCATACTCAGATGTGCCATGATTAAGAACCATATAGTTCGAAACGCGTCTGCGTTTATGCTTGCTTTTATACCTCACCATTTTTTCGTATCATTTTAATATGATTTAATAAATTTGGGATTTTATCGATTTATTGGGAGCTGGAATTTTTTGCACTTTTGCTTTTTTGGATACTGTTCACATCAAGATTTTCGGCTCTTATTTGTATTCCGTGCTTCCTGGACCATCTGAAGTCTGTTCCTACCAAGAAACATTCATAGGCGGTGAAGTTGGTTTATTTTCTACATTGACAGTACCAGGATGATACCCACAGTGATGTCACAGAACAAGGATAATGCACACAGTGATGTCACAGTACTGGGATGATACAGACAATAATGTCACAGTACAGGGATAACACACAGTGATGTCAAAGTACAGAGATAATACACAGTGAAGTGACCTTTTTTACTTGAACCCCTGCCCTCCAAGATGTCTTTGCATGTAACTGAATAGTTAGCAGTCAGACAGTCACAGTCAAATTGGTCACCAAGATGCAATATACCGGACACGTTCTAAAAAAGTTATGTCTATATTTATTTATTGTGGAATATGGTGCTAAACATGTTGTTATATGCAGTGCTACTGACAGTTTGTTTTTTCAGAGGAAATAGATCCGGACAAATTTGAGTATAAAACATAGAGACCATTACAGCCGGTATCCACTATGTGTTTCAGTAATTGCTTTGGAAAAATAATTCCGTAAAGGTGCAGGATATAGTAAACAGTGCACGGAGATAGCACAGAATAACAAGCATCACATAGCAGGATAAATGCATTGAAATGATGGAAGATGAGCACTGTCAGATGTGTCACCAATAAGAATGAAATGAAATATGCTTTCTAGTACCTGATCATCAGGAAGCAAAAACATTTTCTAGGTCAGTGATTATAGATGGCCTGAACATCACTGCAGGTGTAATCTTACAAAATATAACCGACAACATATAGCAATATCAGTTGGTCAGTAATATACATCTATAAAAATGCTGAGATATTGTGCAAATGAAAAACATTACTATAAAAACATATCTATATGACATATCTAGGACTAGGACTCTAGTCACAATTCTTCCGAGCCTTATATTTGATGTATACATCAGGAGTGTTCCCTAGATCATACCGCCAATGGAAGGCTCCCATATATGTCTGCTTTTCTATAAAGTAAGGAAAAAAACACATATTTCCCAACATGTCCACATACTGAAATGTAAACAGAGTCTAACATATACGTATGGGGAAAGGTTAACTGGTGGACTTTAACATGGAAAGAGGCATTTACAAGTAAGAATATGACTTGTGCATTGTACATACTTCATTGACCAGTTATAGGGAAGTAGCCTAAAATATAAATATCTGATGTTGTAGTCTCCCTCTGGATCCACTACAAAAAGAGTGGTTAGGAATATATGAGCCTTTTATATTTACTAAGAGTTTTATACAGTTTTATGCTGGTTTATAATGTGAATTGGTTTACACTGCAGCTTTAATAAAATATAACCAAAACTATGGCTGTGAAAAGGTTGTCCATACTAAAACTGTAGGGGCCCAGACTCTCTTCAGGAGGAAGCTAGTCAAGAAGTTAGTGCAGAAAGGAGTAGAAGTGCCTTTCCAAGGGGTTTGGGTAGGTTTCAAGGACCTCTTAGTTCAGAACTAGATCATTGCCTTCTGACCTAGCAAAACAAGCAGCTTATGTGGTCCTTCTAGTGGTTTTCAGTGTGTTGTTTGTTTTTCTGCAGAATGGAATAGTCTGTGCTGTTCCATAGATGTGGAGCCAGTAAAAAAAAAAAAAGTATACCATGCATTATTTTGGGGGTTAACATTGGAATCTATATATGATGCCATAAAGTGGCATCTGTCATAGTTTTATGGCACAGATATCCATCAGGTAGTCTCTTGGCATATACTTCCATCAGACACCACAAAAACTCTTTACTTCTTAGCTGTCTCTGTGTTTAGCTCTGTTCTAGGATACCGTAACTTGTTACGCCCATTTTGTACAGCCATTGTTATGCATGTACATCCCTACAAATTTTGTACAGCCATTGTTATGCATGTACATCCCTACAAATTTTGTACAGCCATTGTCATGCATGTACATCCCTACAAATTTACCAAGAAGACACATAATGTTAAGTCAAATATGTCATATCTAAATATATGCTTAACTAATCTTCTGGGGGGAAACCTATCAAAGGTTCACAAATGGTGCTTTGTGTAAATGTGTCCCAAATTTTGTGCAATTGCTTCATTGCTAAATAAAAATGTGCACTTTTTTTTCTTTACAAAATGCAATGAATGTTGAAGTGAGTATTCTACATGTACCTGATAGTATTCTTGTGGCCAGTAAATAACATGCTGCATTTTTTTTTTTTTAGAAAGGTTGCACATTTTTTGAGCAATGGGCCTTCAACTTGCAGCACACTTAGTCATTAGGGAAATGCAAGCTCTTGTTGCTCTGAAAGGCATTGGAAGCTTAGTTAAAGGACATGCATCATACAGAAAAACATCCCCTATCCAAAGGATAGGGGATACATTTTAGATTGCAGGGGGTCCGACCACTAAGAGCCCCAGCGATCTCCTGCACGAGACCCCAGCTCTCCCCAGGAATAGGGCATGCCAACCCCCACTCAAAGCAACAGCAAACACGCCCCTTCCATGCATCTTTATGGGAAAGCCATTCGGCTATCTTCGGCTCTCCCATAGAGATTCAAGGAGGTTCGTGCGGGGGTTGACACACTCTGTTCCTGGGGAATGCCTGGGTCCTGTGCAGTATATCTCAGGGGGTTCCAGCATTTGGACCCCTCGTGATCTAAAACTTATTCCCTGTCCTTTAGATAGGGAATGTTTTTCTGTGCAATACTTTTCCTTTAAACATTTACTTCTTTATAACTTTGTGGCACTTAACTACACTACTTACAAGCATAAGAACAGCTGTATAAATGATAAATTCCTCCCTCAGTGCTACATAAATGATACATTCCCCCATCATCCTATAAATGTCCTGACCGTCAGAAAACTATAGCCTGCACCTGGTCCTTTATATAGTCTTATTCAGTCACTGCATAGTGGTAATATTTAGTGATATTATATCATATTACAGTCACTTAATAATGGTATTGGAAGGCACTGTATAATGGCATTATTCAGCCACTTTATAGGGATGTTAGGTAGTCATTGTATAATGGGACTATATATTGATTAAATGGTAGCTTTGCTTAGTTACTGTACTATAGCGTTATTTACTCACTTTATAGTGGTATTATTTAATTACTTTTTGATGATATTATATCATGTCATGCTATTATTCCATAACCAGAAAAAGAAAAGTGTTATAATAATGGCAGATAGCAGCAGCCAAATCTTATAACCTTTCAGGGGGAGAACCCACAGCACATAAAAACAATATTCTACTTATAGACAACAGTCAGTTCTGATAAGATTACTAAAATGCCACTAGCAACTGATTCCACTTTGGTAAAAAAAAAAAAAAAAAAGTACATGTTGGAGATAGGCGGAAGAGACTACGAAATCTCTGCTTAGAATTCTGATCACAGAGATGGCGCTGCACTATTCTAGCATTGGGGTGGACGGGTCTTCCGCTGACCCATAACCACTGTGTAATTTTGGCGCTGGAAAATTCCACCACGAAATTAACATGCGGAAAGAAGGAACATGTTCCTTCTTTAAGCTGATTTATGTGCAGACTGTATTGCCATCAATGATGATGGCGCAGGTCTATGTTGTTCTGTCTCTGAAAGATTTTAATGGCCGTCGCACAGAATCAATCAACAAAACAAAAATTAACACGCTTAAAGAATGAACATACTCATTCTTTTGGCGGAATCACACACTATGTGCATTGCTGTCAATGATTATAGCGCAGGTCCAAGCTGTCCTAGTACTGTCTGAATCTTCAGTTCCAGAATATATCCAGGTGAAGATTTAGCAGTGTGAACATACCCTTACACTGATTGCTATGCGGCACACACCGCATGGACTTTATTCCTTTCTGTGTTGCTCAGCAAGCAAGGCAAACACAAAGTGAATTTATACCCAGCAATGTAGAAATTAACTACTTGTGGCACTCACCAAGAACGTGAAGTTGAGCGCATTTTTTTGAGCACATAGGTCTGGATGCAGACAAGGCAACAACTATTTCATGTATCTCTGTACTCTTCCTCTGGCCCATACAACATGGGCCACGGAAAGTGCACCATGGTGCACAAAACGGCCATCGCCCTGTCTGCGTCCAGACCAATGTGCTAAATAAAATATGCTCTACTTCACATTCCTGGTAAGTGACACAAGTAATTCATTCATACATTGTGTGATTTAAAAAAGTCCACAGTAGTAAAAGGACACAGATAGGAGAACTACTAGAAACATAAGCATACGCATGGCATAAATATTCCTGATAAGTGGTAAATGTTTGTAATAAGTACATTTCTATCCCAAAGGATGCAGAAGTTACAGCCTTGTCAGGAAATTTTATTTGGACTATCAGAATGTGTATAAAGAATGTGTAGACTGCAATCCCTTGGCTTTGCTTCACATCATTGCTAATTTAAACTATTTTGCAATGCTGTTTGTAAGGCCATATGCCAACATAAAGCTATACCAGCTTTGAAAATATGTGTCTGCAGAAATAAACTTAAATAGAGAAGAGTTTCCTGGAAATCTATCTCATGTAGCCTTTTCACTTTGTATCATGGCCATAATATTGCTTCATGTTGTACACAGTCATTATATGGCAAACAAAGAAGTGCCTTAATGTACATCCTTATGCATTTTATTTCATATAAAGGGTTACACCATAGTTTCTTCTTCTCTTGAATTGCATATGAATCAGAAAAATACTAGTGTGCTCCATTGCATTCCAAAATATGCCTTTATTCCATCTTAGAAGCATTGTCCCACATTGTTTCTAGCTAAAAATATCTCTCACATTCTGTATCCAACTAAACATCATAGGGTGGTCCCTGTGGTTTCTTAGTACTGGATTATAAGAGTTTCTGAATAGTGTTGAGCATATGACTGCTGATAAGATACTAGAATTTCAGATCGCAAAAAAAGAAAATGCTGCATTGAATAATTTTTTTAGGGCACAGCTTAAAAAAAAAAAAAAAAAACTATACTTACCCTTCTCACTCCTTGCCAATGCCATTATCTCAGTGTTTTTTATTTGCTAAATTGGAATGGGAAGATGTTAGAATTTTTGATATTAAAAATTTTTTAGTACCTGTACGCCCTGAGTATTTCCGGTTCCCGCCGCTCGCTGGGTGGGGACCGGACCGCGATGCCTGTTGAAATAATTCAGCAGGCATCCGGGCACATCGCCGAGGGGGGTGCAGAGGAACCCCCATATCGGCCGGTAATTTGCTACGATTCCATTCTCTGCCGCTCGCCGGGTGGGGATTGGACCGGGATGCCTGCGGAAATCATTCAGTCCTGTGGACCCCCATATCGGCGATCGCCACAGATCGCCGGTAAATGCAAACCGGCGATCTGCGGTGATTCAGGGTCATGTGGGTTACATGTGACCTCATGACCCGGAAAAGGATAATGATCAGTGGTTTAATATACACCACCAATCATCATCCGTACTGTCCTGGAAGGTGGCAGTGTTGCCATCCCCCCCCTCACCCAGCACAGCCATGATTGGGTGGCCATAGTGACCGCACCAATAACATTGCATGAGGAGGGGGAAGGAGAACAGGAGCATGTTGCTCCGCTCTGCTCAGCACCATTTTGTGTCTGGTACTGAGCAGGATGGAGCCCCGTGCTGCATCTCCCCCCTCTCAGTACAAAAAGTGCCCCTTGGCATTGGGACAGCTTTAGATTAGGAAGGGACAGAGTTAGGTGGTGAAAAAATGGAAAAAAATGTCAGCGTACCATACTGTAGGTGTCCGCGGGTCTGCAGCACCTTTAGCTGCGTGACTGCGGCCCTACTGGGTCGCTGCGGTCTGCCCCCAGCATTTTTTGGGGGTGCAGACCTTTTTTTTTTTTTTTTCTGAACTTTGTGGCCGCCCCTTTTCCATATAAAAGAGTGGCCGGTCACCGTTAGCTAAACCCATTCCCCGCTGATCAGTCCCGTAGTACTGATCAGCGTTTTTTCTTTTTTTGTGGTGCTTTTTCGAGTTATAGTGGTTTTCCAAGTCTCGCACCACACCACACGCAGCACACACACCAATAAAGTATTCCCCCACACATATACACTTTACCCCCCCATTATAGTAGGGAAATGGCCCGCAGGGCATTTTCAGCAGAGGAGGCATATGCTATACTTGCCTCCGACATAGGACGAGGAAGACCCCGCCTTCCTGATTTCTTCCACGTCCTCCTCATCTTCTGATGATGAGCCACCAAGGCGGCGGAGATGCCGCAATGAAATGCCGCAAACCTCCTCTAACC
This sequence comes from Hyla sarda, assembly GCF_029499605.1. NCBI lineage: Eukaryota > Metazoa > Chordata > Amphibia > Anura > Hylidae > Hyla > Hyla sarda. The sequence continues at coordinate 186,603,091 of NC_079192.1, read as the reverse complement.
CTGTGCCCCATGCTAGTATGAGTCCCCCTGGCACTCATCCTTGTCAAGCCCCCCAGCCAAGTTTACTGGTGAGTGGTACCAGGGAACTTGTCTGGAATCAGCCACCGGACCACGAGCCAGTGATTCCTGAGTTTGTTGGCGTCTCAGGAATCAAGATTGACATCTGAAATGGACTATTTTAGTTTTTTTTCAGTGACGCCGCCCAACAATTCGTCACCGCAAACCCGGGCTCCTTTTTTGCCAGGCCCAGTTGCTGGTTCCCAGTAAGTGCAGCCGAAATGAGGACCTCTTGGGGCCTCGTGCATCATTTGGGCCCTAGTTAAAAAACCAAAGGTCAGGCAGTACTGGAGATGGGATGTCCTCTACCAAACCCCACTCTACAGTATGGCCATGACCCATCCCCGGTTCTAGGCCGTTCAGAAATGTTTGCATTATGCTGATAATGTGGCATATCCCCCCCCCCCCCAAAGTGTCCTGTGCCTTTTCCCATGAAAACCTGTTGATGGTCAGGTATAAGGAAAATAGGGATGTCCTTATGCTCACCACAATTCATTGGAACAGCAGCACCCATGTCCCTGTGGGAGGTACCGTGGGACAGGTTCTCAAGGTTGATTGTATTTTGGACTATAATCAGTATATGGGGGGAGATGATCTTTCTGATCAAATCCTCAAGCCATATAATGCCATGCAGAAAACACGGGCATGGTACAAAAAATGTGTGGTCTACATGGCACAGGTTGCATTTGTACAGTCCCAGTACGCTGGCAACATAGGGACATTCCTGCAGTTCCAAGAGGAAGTTTTAAAGGCCCTCATCTTTGGTGACTGCCAAAGAGCGGGTCAGAGCACCTCTGGAACTTCGTTTCCCCTCCAAAAAAAATGGATCATGGGACACAGAGTCAACAGCATTGGGGGTTTGCATTTGCCTCAAATGTGCAATGCTCTCTCCCCACCTGAGCAGGTTGCGCTTTTGAGGTAACAGAATAGGGAGGGCTACACACATCACATTCCCAGAATGATGATTCAGAGCATAGGGTTTGGGGCGGGCATCATTTTTACTTTTGGCTATACTCTAGGTCATCATTCTGGGAAAATTATTGACATATCAGTACTAAAAATGTTCCCCAAACTACACTTCATCCATTCCTGGAAAATAAATTTAGGAAACACCCATCTGTTTCAAATGTCCACTTCACCCCTATACACCTTCCCTAGGGGGTGTACTGTTTGTAATAGGCTCAAATGTGGGTGTTCCTTTCTTGTATTTTCCTCTGTATGTATGTAACTGTTAGGTCCGTAAGAAACATTGGCCTCAAATGCGAAGAGTTCTCGCTCATGAACTCATGCCGTATTTCCAGGCGTCAATTCGGAGTCACATGTTAGTTGTTCCCAGAAAGATGAAGCAGAGCATAGGTTGAAAATTGCAATTTGCAAAAGCTACCCTTCATCCATTCCTGGAAAATAAATTTAGGAAACATCTGTGCGTTCAAAATGTCCTCTTTACCCCTATACCCATTCTTCAGGATGTGTACTTTCTGTAATGGTGTCACGTGGGTGTTTCATTTTTGTATTTTCCTCTGAATGTATGTAACCGTCAGCTACTGATATTCCACAGGCCTCAAATGCAAACAGACCTCTATGATTTCTCAGCCTTGTTGTGCGCCCACTTGCCGGGGGTTTGCTTTTTAGACTTTTATGTTGTCAGGATTCGGCAGGCTGGAGGTGGATCCTCTGTATCAGAGAGGGATTGGAATGGACCGTGCCGGCGGACCGGTTCTAAGTTGCTACTGGTATTCACCAGAGCCCGCCACAAAGCGGGATGGTCTTGCAGCGGGGGTAGCAACCAGGTCGTATCCACCGGCAACGGTTCAACCTCTCTGACTGCTGAGATAGGCGCGGTACAAGGGATTAGGCAAGAGCAAGGTCGGACGTAGCAGAAGGTCAGGGCAGGCAGCAAGGATCGTAGTCAAGGGCAACGGCAAGAGGTCTGGAACACTGGCTTGGGACACACAAGGAACGCTTTCACTGGCACAATGGCAACAAGATCCGGCAAGGAAGGGAAGGGGAAGTGAGGTTATATAGGGAAGTGCACAGGTGAACACACTAATTAGAACCAGGCGCCAATCAGTGGCGCACCGGCCCTTTAAATCGCAGAGAGCCGGCGTGCGCGTGCCCTAGGGAGCGGGGCCGCGCTCGCCGGGACAGAACAGACGGGGAACGAGTCTGGTAAGTGGGCCTGGATGCGAACCGCGAGCGGGCGCACCCCGCATCGCGAATCGCATCCCGGCTAGGGACATTATCGCAGCGCTCCCGGTCAGCGGGTCTGACCGGGGCGCTGCGAACAGGAGAACGCTGCGAGCGAGGAGGAGCGGGGACCCGGAGTGCTCGGCGTAACAGTACCCCCCCTTGGGTCTCCCCCTCTTTTTGGAACCTGAAAATTTGTGAATTAGGTCCTTATCGAGAATGTTATCCTCGGGTTCCCATGACCTCTCCTCAGGACCGCAATTCTCCCAATCTACAAGAATTTTTTTTTTACCTCTGACCGTCTTAGACGCGAGAATTTCTTTAACCGAGAAGACATCTGAGGACCCGGAGACAGGAGTAGGAGCAACAACCTTGGGAGAGAAGTGGTTAAGGATAAGCGGTTTAAGGAGAAAGACATGAAAAGCGTTAGGAATACGGAGAGAAGGGGGAAGAAGGAGTTTGTAGGAGACAGGATTGATTTGGCACTTGATTTTAAAGGGTCCAAGATAACGTGGTCCCAGTTTATAACTGGGGACACGGAAGCGGATATACTTGGCAGAGAGCCACACTTTGTCTCCAGGAACAAAGACAGGAGGAGTTCTTTTTTTGTCTGCATGCTTCTTCATCCGGGATGAGGCCTGTATGAGGTATTTTTGAGTCTCTTTCCAGATGGTGGAGAAGTCCCGGGTAACCTCATCAACAGCGGGCAAACCAGAAGGCGTGGGAGTGGGGAGGGGGGGAAGAGGGTGACGGCCATACACCACAAAGAACGGGGATTTAGCGGAGGACTCAGAGACTTTGAAATTGTACGAGAATTCGGCCCAGGGTAGAAGATCGGCCCAATCATCCTGGCGGGAGGAAACAAAATGTCGCAAATAGTCACTAAGAACCTGGTTAACTCTCTCCACTTGCCCATTGGATTGGGGATGATAGGAAGATGAGAACTTTAATTTGATTTTAAGCTGATTACAGAGGGCCCTCCAGAATTTCGACACAAATTGAACGCCTCTATCCGAGACGATATGCGTGGGAAGCCAGTGAAGGCGAAAAATGTGCACAAAAAATTGTTTCGCCAACTGTGGCGCAGAAGGAAGACCTGGAAGTGGAATAAAATGTGCCATCTTGGAGAAACGATCAACGACCACCCAAATGACTGTGTTGCCATGGGATAAAGGCAGGTCTGTTATAAGGAAAGATAGTGTAGCTCACTCAGTAATGAAGAAGATACTTAAACCTGAGGTTAACTGCTGTTGCCCTCACCCAAGGGCCTATGGAAAATAATAAATAGGTAGAGTTGAAAAAGGACCAGTCCTCAAGGTGTATCAGAAATAATAGCATATGATCCAGATAATAAATATGGTAATTTTAATTATATAAGTCACAGGTATATATAAGTCACTAATACCTGTCCCTGCAGGGCCCTTGCAAGGGACATAGAAATCAGTGCATAAAACTCAGTGCATAAGTATAAATAAAACAAATACTCATAAAAAAATAAAATATATTAAAAATATATTAAAAACTTGCATCCATATGAAAATATTGTGCTAGCAGCAGTTCAATGTTCTCATGATAGAGTTCCAGTAGCTAAGTACACAGTTCAATTATTTGCGATCCTTGTGTGGAATAAACAGTAACAATCGTTGGTGTTACAGTATGTATCACATTTATAGAGTCTTGCTAAAAATAACGAAACGAGGTCTGGTGCACGGCACCACTCACCACTCCTGAAGCCGTCTATGGGGCTGGTTGCACGGGCTGACATGGAGATGTCAGGTCTCCGGAGGTGCCCGGTGTCTTAGTAGCAGCGCAGATCTCCTTCTCCTGTGGTCCTCGGCTGGCACGGGTGGCACCGGCCTCTCTGGTATGCCGTGGATTGCCGGTTGGTCCAAGGAGATGGCGGCAATGGCGATACTTTAGCAGCAATGGTAGTGTAGTAGCAGCGGTGGAAGTAGGTGCGGCGTGCCTCGTGTGAACTGAGCACTGTGCGCGCGTAGTAGAGCAGTGGTCCCGATAATGGGGACTTCCAGCAGTTGCAAATGGTAAGTTGGAATATCGCTATATTGAAAATGAATTCATATATATGATAGTAGATGCAAGTCTATGATAAGTTTCTAGACGCGTTTCAAGGCCTCGGGCCTTTTCCTCAGTAGAAATATATGTATACAGTACGTGTCAGGAACATTTTATATAGTGTGGCCAGTGATTAGAGGAAAACTTGGAAAACCTGGAGTTTGCGGGATAAAAGTAAAGTAAGGTACTGGATCATATGAGGTAGAGAAATAGAGAAAATATAGAAAAGTGTGTAAGGAAAAGGAAGATATTAGAAATAGATAATCAAATAGGTATGGCATGAATACAAAACAAATGGGATAAAATATGATTATCCCATGTGGCTGATAAAAATAAAAATAAGAATTAGATAAATGTTGATAATAATAAAAATAAAAATGTTGTTGTAAAAATGGAAGTGAACAGACAAGTATGTATGAATAATGGAAAAATGAATGAAAAAATGAGAATATGAGAGGGTGACAATAAATTGGATGAGTGTATCTATAATGTATAAATATAAATGTACATGATCGTGCACACATATGGAAATAAATGGATATAAAAGTGCGCAGGAGTAATATATGCATACAATAATTATATAGGGTACCTAAAATAAAAATGGTTAGAGCACGGTATCGGGCTGGAGAAGGAAAATTACAATAAACGACGCGGAGGTGTAGTCAATCTTGGATAGGTCTGTTATAAAGTCAGGAACAGGCAGAGGATGAAGGAGGCCCGCAGGCTTCTGACGAGGAGTCTTGTCCCGGGCACAGACCGTACAAGCCCGAACAAAATCAGCAACATCTGCTTCCAGGGTAGGCCACCAATAATATCGAGAGATGAGCTGGACCACCTAGCGACCACCTAGCCTGGCGTGGGTTCAGCCGTTGGGCAGACTGAAGATAAGAGAGATTCTTGTGATTTGTGTATATGATAATTGGGTATTTGGACCCCTCCAGCATGTGTCTCCATTCCTCGAGGGCTAGTTTTATGGCCAGCAGTTCTCGATCACCAATGGAGTCATTTTTCTCCGCCGGAGAGAAGGTCCTAGAAATGAAACCACAAGTAACGTTATGTCCAGAAGACTTTTTTTTTGTAGGAGTACAGCTCCGGCTCCCACCGAGGAGGCGTCTACCTCCAGTGAGAAGGGTTTAGATGGATCAGGTCTGGAGAGTAGGGGAGCAGAAGAAAAGGCAGTTTTGAGACGGTTGAATGCCTCGTCCGCTTGAGGAGGCCAGGACTTAGGGTTGGCGTTTTTCTTGGTTAGGGCCACAATTGATGCCACAATGGTGGAAAAATGTGGAATAAATTGTCGGTAGTAATTGGGAAACCCCAAGAAACGTTGGATAGCTCGGAGTCCGGAGGGGCGTGGCCAATCTAACACGGCTGACAGTTTGTCTGGGTCCATTTGAAGTCCCTGGCCAGAGACTAAATATCCTAGGAAGGGAAGAGATTGGCATTCAAAGAGACATTTCTCTTGGCATATAATTGATTGTCACGGAGTCTCTGAAGAACCAGGCGGACATGACGGCGGTGTTCTTCGAGGTTAGAAGAGAAAATCAAAATGTCGTCCAAGTAGACCACAACACAGGTATATAACAAATCACGAAAAATTTCATTTACAAAGTCCTGGAAGACAGCAGGGGCGTTGCAGAGCCCCAAGGGCATAACCAGATATTCAAAGTGTCCGTCTCTGGTGTTAAAAGCGGTCTTCCACTCGTCCCCTTCCCTGATGCGGATAAGATTATATGCACCTCTTAAATCCAATTTGGTGAAGATGTTAGCGCCACGTAGGCGGTCAAAGAGTTCCGAGATAAGATGCAGGGGATAGCGTTTTTTTTATAGTGATCTTGTTAAGACCGCGGTAATCGATGCATGGCCGTAAGGAACCGTCTTTTTTGGAGACAAAGAAGAACCCTGCTCCGGCAGGGGAGGAAGACTTGCGGATAAATCCCCTTTATAAATTTTCTTGGATGTACTCCGTCATGGCTTGTGTTTCAGAAGCTGACAGAGGATAGATTCTGCCCCGGGGTGGAGTAGTACCAGGAAGGAGATCAATAGGGCAGTCATAAGGCCTGTGAGGAGGCAAAGTATCTGCTTGTTTTTTGCAAAAAACATCGGCATAGTCCAGATAGGCCTTGGGGAGACCTGGTATAGGAGGAGCCATAGGGGTTTGACTGGAAGGACTGGGAGCAGACGTGAGGCATTTTTTGTAGCAAGAAGTACCCCAGTTCTTGATTTCCCCAGTGGTCCAGTCAAGGGTAGGGGAATGGCGTTGAAGCCAAGGCAGTCCGAGAAGAATTTCAGAAGTGCAGTTAGAGAGGACCAGAAATTAAATTTTTTCGTGATGAGGCCCAATGCACATTAACAGGGGTTCTGTGCGGTAACGCACAGTACAGTCCAATCTTTCACCATTAACTGAGGCGATGTAGAGAGGTCTGGCGAGACTGGTCACTGGGATGTTGAACCTGTTAACGAAAGAGGCCAAAATAAAATTTCCTGCAGATCCAGAATCCAAGAAGGCCACAGCAGAGAAGGAGGAGTCAGAAGAAGAAATCTGCACAGGCACAGTAAGACGTGGAGAAGCAGAGTTCACACCTAGAGCTGTCTCACCTTTGTGCGGGATCGGAGTGCGTCTTTCCTGACGTGGAGGACGGATAGGACAATCCTTCAAGAAGTGTTCGGTACTGGCACAGTACAGGCATAGGTTCTCATTGCGGCGGCGTGTCCTCTCTTGAGGTATCAGGCGAGACCGGTCTACTTGCATAGCCTCCACGGCAGAAGGCACAGGAACAGATTGCAGTGGACCATAGAAGAGAGGTGCCGGGGAGAGAAACCGCCTAGTGCGAACAAAGTTCATATCCTGATGGAGCTCCTGGCGTCTTTCGGAAAAACGCATGTCAATGCGGGTGGCCAAATGAATAAGTTCATGCAGGTTGGCAGGGATTTCTCGTGCGGCCAGCACATCTTTGATGTTACTGGATAGGCCTTTTTTGAAGGTCGCGCAGAGGGCCTCGTTATTACAAGATAATTCGGAGGCGAGAGTACGAAATTGGATGGCGTACTCGCCTACTGAAGAATTACCCTGGACCAGGTTCAGCAGGGCAGTCTCGGCAGAAGAAGATCGGGCTGGTTCCTCGAAGACACTTCGAATCTCCGCGAAGAAAGACTGAACGGAGGCAGTGACAGGATCATTGCGGTCCCAGAGCAGTGTGGCCCATGATAGGGCCTTCCCAGACAGGAGACTAACCACGAAAGCCACCTTTGACCGTTCAGTTGGAAATTGGTCCGACATCATCTCCAAATGCAGGGAACATTGCGAGAGAAAACCACAGCAAAGTCTAGAGTCCCCTAAGTCGAACTTGTCCGGCAACGATAAACGGAGGCTGGATGCGGCCACTCGCTGCGGAGGAGGTGCAGGAGCTGGCGGAGGAGATGGTTGCTGAAGCTGTGGTAGAAGTTGCTGTAGTATAACAGTCAGTTGAGACAGCTGATGGCCTTGTTGCGTTATCTGTTGCGACTGCTGGGCGACCACCGTGATAAGGTCAGCGACAACTGGCAGCGGGACCTCAGCGGGATCCATGGCCGGATCTACTGTCAGGATTCGGCAGGCTGGAGGTGGATCCTCTGTGTCAGAGAGGGATTGGCGTGGACCGTGCCGGCGGACCGGTTCTAAGTTGCTATTGGTATTCACCAGAGCCCGCCGCAAAGCGGGAAGGTCTTGCAGCGGCGGTAGCAACCAGGTCGTATCCACCGGCAACGGCTCAACCTCTCTGACTGCTGAGATAGGCGCGGTACAAGGGATTAGGCAAGAGCAAGGTCGGACGTAGCAGAAGGTCAGGGCAGGCAGCAAGGATCGTAGTCAAGGGCAACGGCAAGAGGTCTGGAACACTGGCTTGGGACACACAAGGAACGCTTTCACTGGCACAATGGCAACAAGATCCGGCAAGGAAGCGAAGGGGAAGTGAGGTTATATAGGGAAGTGCACAGGTGAACACACTAATTAGAACCAGGCGCCAATCAGTGGCGCACCGTCCCTTTAAATTGCAGAGAGCCGACACGCGCGCCCTAGGGAGCTGGGCCGCGCGCCGGGACAGAACAGACGGGGAACGAGTCTGGTAAGCGGGCCGGGATGCGAACCGCGAGCTGGCGCGTCCCGCATCGCGAATCGCATCCTGGCTAGGAACATTATCGCAGCGCTCCCGGTCAGCGGGTCTGACCGGGGCGCTGTGAACAGGAGACCGCTGCGAGCGCTCTGGGGAGGAGCGGGGACCCAGAGCGCTCGGCGTAACATATGTCAGAACCTCAACCATTGCAGTGCAAAGCACCACTTTAGGTCTCAAATCTCATTGGTGCTCACTTCTAAGCACTGTTTTGCATCTACATAGTGCTTTTCCGCCATATATGGGGTATTTCCTTATTCTGGAGAAATTGGGCTACAAGTTTTGTAGAGCTTTTTTTCTCTTACTACTTGTGAAACTAAATATTTTTGGTAAATACCAGCAATTCGGTGTTAAAAATCAATTCTTTAACTTTAACGGCAAGAATTTAAAAACATGTTAGGTGTAAGTACTCACTATAACCCTTGTTACGTTCCTGGAGGGGTGTAGTTTCTAAAATGGTGTCACATGTGTGGAGTTTCAGCTGTTCTTACACAATGGGGGCTTTGTAAACGCATTTGGCCCCCGACTTTAATTCCAACAAACTTTTCACTCCAAAAGCCCAATGGCGCTCCTTCAATTCTGAGCATTGCAGTGTGCAGAGCACTTCACATCCACATATGGGGTATTTTCTTTCTCAGGTGAAATTGCAAGACAAATTTTGGGGGCCTTTTGCCCTATTACCCCATGTGAAAATGGAAAATTTGGGGCAACACTATCAATATAGTGCGAAAAATCAAATTTTTCACTTTTACAGCCCAGTGTTCAAAAAACCTGTGAGGTGTAAGTACTCACTGTAACCGTTGTTATGTTCCAAAATGGTGTCACATGTGGAGGGTTTCTGTTTTTCTGGCACCAACTTCAATTTCAGGGAAATTCTCTCTTTAAAAGTCCACTGACGGTCCTTCCGTTTTGAGACCTGTTGTGCGCCAGCAGAGCACTTAACATCCACATATGGGGCGTTTTCTTATTTGGGAGAAATTGGGCTTCAAATTTTAGAGTTCCATTTTCTCCTATTACACCATGTGAAAATGAAAAATTTGGAGTAACACCATCATTTTAGTGTTAAAAATCCAATTTTTCACTTTTACAGCCCACTGTCCAAAATACCTGTAAGGTGTAAGTACTCACTGTAACCCTTGTTACATTACTGGAAGGGTGTAGTATTCAAAATGGTGACACATGTGGGGGGTTTGTAAATGCACATGGCCCCCAACTTCAATTTTAGCAAAATTCTCTCTCCAAAAGTCCAATTGCGCTCCTTCTGTCCTGAGACCTGTAGTGCGCCAGCAGAGCACTTAATGTCCACATATGGGGCATTTTCCTAATTAGGAGAAATTGGGCTTCAAATTTTGTGGTCTATTTTCTCCTATTACACCATATAAAAATGAAAACTTTGTAGTAACACCATAATTTTTGTGTTAAAAATCCAATTTTTCAATTTTACGGCCCACTGTCCAAAATACCTGTGAGGTGTAAGTACTAACTGTACCCTTGTTACGTTCCTGGAGGGGTGTAGTTTCCAAAATGGTGTCACATGTAGGGGGTTTCTCCTGTTCTGGCACCAAGGGAGGTTTGCAAATGCACATGGCCCCCGACTTAAATTTTAGCAAAATTCTCTCTCCAAAAGTCCAATGGCGCACCTTCTGGTCTGAGACCTGTACAGATTACGCGTTCCGAGGGAAACGCTCCTCTTCATCAGATCTGATGAAGAGGGTGTTTCCCTTGAAATGCGCAATCTGTACCCCCATAATTTTTTTATTATTTTACTTCAATACAGTGATCCCTGCCGAGGGATCTGTGTGTTTTCAATGTCTCCATTTAAATTTTTGGGACGAATATCCGCAGCGCCAGGGTTATAGGTCCTCTTCTTCCTGTCTCACTTGGCAATTCTTCAGGATTGGATTCTCTCGACCTCCTGTGACCTCCAGGCTTCAACAGCAGATCTCTACCATTCGTACCCTACACATACTAGGGTGATAGGCGCATTTATCCATTTTGTAAGGTGAGGGGCCATCTACTAGAGGCGTCGGTAGCCTCGACATCTAGTTTTCCCTATCTTGCTTGGGGTAATACATGAGGCGCCACTCGTGCAGTCTCTTTCCTTTTTTTCCTTCACTGCATGTGTCATGTTTGGTAACGCCAAATTGTTTTCTCTGTATTCTGCATATTTATTGTCAGTAAAAGAGAAATTTATTGCATAATGTTTGTCTCCTGTCTTTCATAAAATCTACATTTTCCATCATAATGGCTAGGAAAATCTCCAATGTATTCCATTATTATTACAAAAGTCATAATTGACTTTCCATTGTTTGCGATCATAGAAATGTTTAAATTCTGATAATTCTAACCTCCTTCAAGGATAGTATAAGCTTCCTGTTTCAAACCTGCTCCAAACTCATTTGCATAAGCAAAAATTTACATCCTAAGGTTTGCAACTATTTATTCTAGCTCCGAATGCTGCAGAGAGAAGAGCGCTGAGAGCCTTCTGGTACAAGCTATCTGACTTTATTACACCGATTTCAGCAGAAACACTTTTCAGACTCCCTCATTTGAAAGCAAGGCAAGTTTATGGAGAACCATAAAAAGTTAATGGGTCCCGAAATCCATTAAACCTCTGCCCTGCTTCTGCTCCTCTGGCATTCAGAAGCTCTGCAGGATCAAATGTGCAGTATATTTTGCTTTCAAACTGAACATTTTGCCACAGTTGCACTTAAAGTGAGGACTTGAAACATTCAAAATGGATCTTTTATTAATGTTTTTTTAATTTTTATATGACTATTTACCACTAAAATTATTGCGTTTAAAATTATGGAAATTAATAAAAATGTCTATGCTTGCCTACTGATATATCGTTGTGAGGTGAATGTCCTCTGCAGGCCATAAGTTGATGACACCAATGTCACTATCGATTATAAAGGCACACTTGTTACCAAAGATGTGTTATGGTGGATACAAGGCAAACGTTTCAGAAATGTCTGTGACTGGAAATTCGTTCCATTCATCCTTCAAGGGTTGTTTTAGTGACAAGCACATGGATTTCTTAAAAGTTCTGTTTAGATAAAGGAGACAGTAACAGAACCTTCTACAACAATTTCAATTGATGACATGATTAATGTCTTATATATTATATAACTAGCTGAGTACCCAGCATTGCCCGGTTTTTCCTTCCTAATACTTGTTGGGGAGGAAAATAAGCAAAGTAGGAAACTTTTGACTTCAAATCCCTCCTCATATTTTGTTGTCATATCCCAACCCCATATCCCATCCTCATATCTCGACCTCCTATCCCGTCATCATATCCTATCCCGATCTCCTATCCCGTCCTCATATCCCGTCCTCATATCCCGACCTCCTATCCCGTTTTCCTATCTCGACCTCCTATCCCGACCTCCTATCCTGTCCTCATATCCCATCCTCATATCCTGTCCTCTTATATCGACCCCCTATCTCGACCTCCTATCCCAACCTCTTATCTCGACCTCCTATCTTGACATCCTATCCCGACCTCCTATCTCGACCTCCTATCCCGTCCTCCTATCCAGTCCATCTATCCCAACCTCCTATCTCAAGAAAAAACAGTCACCTCCAAAAGGAGTGGAACTCAGGTGCTGAAGGACCAGGCAAATCTCAGGTCAACAAGGTATTTATTCCCAGTATGCAACGCGTTTTGAGCATGTGCGCTTCATCATTTGATGCCTGATGAAGTGCTCAGGACAATAAATACCTTGTTGTCCTGAGATTTGCCTGGTCCTTCAGCGCCTGAGTTCCACTCCTTTTGGAGGTGACTGTTTTTTTCTTGTGCTTATTTCGTGGAACGGCAGCAGTGGATTGTCATCATACACCCTTATCCATGTTGTGCTGGCCTATGCACAACCTAATTTGGTAAGCGCTAATTTATGTTGAGCGTCTTGCATGATTTGGCGATATTACACTATGGAGCGCTCCTTCTTTGTCTTTTTTTAACCTCCTATCTCGACCTCCTATCTCAACCTCCTATCACGACCTCCTATCCCGACCTCCTATCCCGTCCTCCTATTCCATCCTCCTATCCCGTCCTCCTATCCCGTCTTCATATCCGGTCCTCCTATCTCGACCTCCTATCTCGACCTCCTATCCCAACCTACTATCCTGTCCTCCTATTTCGACCTCCTATCTCGACCTCCCATCCCGACCTCCTATCTTGACCTCATATCCTGACCTCCTACAGTATCTCGACCTCCTATCCTGACCTCCAATCTCGATCTCCTATCCCAACCCGTAATATGTGTACCAGGTATTGAAATACCTCCAGCCGTACGGAATTATGTGGGAACATACATTTCCCATTGATTTGCATGGGACTTTAAACAAAAACCCCAACCCTCACAAATGGGGGTAGTTAAGGGTTAAATTAACTATCCTTTATTTTAAATGGACATATAAGTAACATGTGACTAAGTATTAACAAAATATCTCCAGCCATTTGGAAGTTATGCAGTAACATATATTTCCCATAGACTTGTATGGGACTTCAAACATAAACCCCACCCCTGGCAAATGGGGGTGGGTAAGGGTTAAATCATCTATCCTATGTTTGTTGTTGACATATAAGTAACATGTGTGCCAAGTTTCATGTTAATATCTTAAGCCATTTGGATGTTTTTGTGGAACATACATACACACATACATACACACACACATTGAGTTTTATATATATAGATGCAGGGGCGTACCTAGAGCATTTGGCAACCGGGGCGGACCCTTTGTTTGGCATCAACACACACACACGCACGCTCTGCGGCTTGTCAAGCTTCTGCCATGATCCTATTCCACCCAAATCCCACACACAATAAATTAAAATTTATATATGTAAGAAACACTTTAACGTAGGTAAATTTCCATGACCAATAATACTGGTATACAAGGAGTAAATATATGCCCCCACACAATAACTGGATAATACCACCATACTGTACTGAATAAAACCACTATATACAGACCAATATACTATAAAGAATCTGTATACAATATAAGTGATTATATACAGGACCACATGGCGGTAGATATCAGCTGTACACAGGATGTGTATACCATATAAGTGATTAGAGTTACATTTTGGGACTCACAATTACGTCTTTTCTGATCAGCGGCGTCCTCTTTCCTTTTCTTCTCCATCCGGATAAGACCGCCATGTGGATCTCTTAACATCTGCAGGAAAAACATGTCAGACTCTGCATATATTCAGTGCCCTCCTCCACGCAATCTTTCCATCTATAGGCCCACAAACTGTAATAATGCCCTCCTTGGTGTCCTGCCCTGTAAAAGGGCAGGTATGTAGGTAGCCAGGTCACCCCCTCTTTCCCATAGGTATATGCAAATTTACACCCCCCTTTCCCATAGGTATATGCAGAGTTACACCCCCCTCTTTCCCATAGGTATATGCAGACCTACACCCCCCTCTCCCTCCCTTTCCCATAGGTATATGCAGAGCACCCCCCTCCTCTCCCACCCTTCCCTATAGGTATATGCAGAGCACCCCCCTCTCCCTCCCTTCCCTATAGGTATATGCAGAGCACCCCCTCTCCCCCTTCCCTATAGGTATATGCAGATCCCCCCTCTCCCTCCCTTCCCCATAGGTATATGCAGAGCACCCCCCTCTCCCCCTTCCCTATAGGTATATGCAGAGCACCCCCCTCTCCCCCTTCCCTATAGGTATATGCAGATCACCCCCCCTCTCCCCCCCTTCCCTATAGGTATATGCAGAGCACCCCCCTCTCCCCCCTTCCCTATAGGTATATGCAGAGCACCCCCCTCTCCCCCCATCCCTATAGGTATATGCAGAGCACCCCCCTCTCCCCCCTTCCCTATAGGTATATGCAGAGCACCCCCCTTCTCCCCGCCTTCCCTATAATTATATGCAGAGCACCCCCCCTCTCCCCCCTTCCCTATAGGTATATGCAGACCACCCCCCCTCTCCCCCTTCCCTATAGGTATATGCAGATCCCCCCTCTCCCTAACTTCCCCATAGGTATATACAGAGCACCCCCCTCTCCCCCTTCCCTATAGGTATATGCAGAGCACCCCCCTCTCCCCCTTCCCTATAGGTATATGCAGATCACCCCCCCTCTCCCCCCTTCCCTATAGGTATATGCAGAGCACCCCCTCTCCCCCCCTTCCCTATAGATATATGCAGAGCACCTCCCCTCTCCCCCCCTTCCCTATAGGTATATGCAGAGCACCCCCCTCTCCCCCCCTTCCCTATAGTTATATGCAAAGCACCCCCCTCTCCCCCCTGCGCTATAGGTATATGCAGAGCACCCCCACTCCCCCCCCCTTCCCTATAGGTATATGCAGAGCACCCCCCTCCCCCCTTCCCTATAGGTATATGCAGAGCACCCCCCTTTATCCCCTTCCCTATAGGTATATGCAGAGCACCCCTCCTTTCCCCCCTTCCCTATAGGTATATGCAGAGCAACCCCCCTTTCCCCCCTTCCCTATAGGTATATGCAGAGAACCCCCCCCCCTTCCCTAGGTATAGGCAGGGTTAAAAAAATAAAATAAAAAAAGGATGCTCACCTGATATCCCACGCAGCGATCTCCTCAGCAAGGGCCCGCGTCTTCTCCCCTCCACAGTACAGGCGCCGATGAGTGACGTCACCGGTGCCTGTACTGCGTGCTGTGTGGGGGCGGAGGTCACATCTCCTCTGTGTAAGGAGAATGTAGCGCTGTCTGCTGGGGATCTAGGACGAGCGTCCTGGACCTCAGCGGCGGCGGCGGGTCAGTCCGCCCCTGGCACTCCCGTTGAGAGTGGCACCCCTTGGTACGCCACTGTATAGATGTATTATTGGTATTACAGCTAAAATGATTCTAGTTACTATTTATACTACTACCTGTTTAGACATTAGAAAAGACACGTCAGAATTTTTTTTATTACATGGAAATTGTATAAACATATTTATGATATAGAAAAATCTATAACATTTGAAATATACATGACAAATTATTGCAGCCGGGCTAACTTTTGATAAACCCATTCATTTAATGCTGTATAAATACAGAGGAATTGGAGGATATAGCATGAAAATATAATAAGTATAATCCGGGCATCCCAAGTTACTCAATGATTGTAAGATTGCATTTTTTGGGATTGACCACAGGTTCTATTGAATGTATACTAGTCCCTGGCACCAATTCATTGCAAAGGCCATACTACTTGGAACCCACATGACTAGTTATTATTAAATAGGTGAGCAACCCAAGGTGGTCTTTTGGTTACAGATTATCTGTTGGTAGGTGAGCCAACTATAGAATCTCTTCACATTATCACTATAGCTTCCATTTACCAGAAAAGCCATAGCACTGTAATGTTTCTGACTTTGTACTAATCCGAACAGAGATCAGCCTTTGAATAATAAGAATGATCAGTGCCGCGCTCTATTAGCGTGCTATTAGCCACAAGTCCTGGACGTTGTTGGAGGCTGGGCCCAACCCCCTATGCTATAGATCGGGAGCGGACTCAGGGCGCACAGGTAAGCCCTTGGTCCTTAACAGGTTAAAGGGGAATTCCAGGAAAAACTAAAAAAAAATATATATATATATATATATATATATATATATATATATATATATATCTCAACTGGCTCAGGAAAGTTAAACAGATTTGTAAATTACTTTTATTAAAAAATCTTAATCCTTCCAATAATTATTAGCTGCTCTAGTTGAGTTGTTCTTTTCTGTCTGGCAACAGTGCTCTCTGCTGACATCTCTGCTTGTCTCAGGAACTGCACCGAGTAGAAGAGGTTTGCTATGGGCATTTGCTTCTACTCTGGACAGTTCCCGAGACACGTGTCATCAGAGAGCACTTAGAAAAGAACAACTCAACTTCAGCGGCTCATAATTACTGAAAGGATTAAGATTTTTTTAATAGAAGTAATTTACAAATCTGTTTAACTTTCTGGAGACAGTTGATATATAAAAAAAAGTATTTTCCTGGATAACCCCTTTAAGTCTACCAGAACAAAAGACATTCATACAAAGTATTTATCCATTCTGGCTTATCAATCAAGGTCCTAAACCAAGGACCCTCCACCAAACATACCCCCACTCTCTGTGACATCCATATGCTTTACTAGGGCCTATGCACAGGGGTTGTCTTCATGAGTCAATATCAGGCTTAGGCTAGGTGAATACATAAAAAAAAAAAAAAGAAAAAAAAAACTAATAACATGTCCTATTAGGCTGGGTTCAAACATGGTATGTCAGTGAGTATTTTGATTAGTATTTTTATCCAAAAACAGAAGTGGAATCAACACAGAGAAAAACCAATTAAATGATTTGTACCTTTTTCTGTGTTTTGGACACAATACTGGTTTTGGCTAAAAAAAAATTACCAAAATATTGACCAAAATGCTGACTGGGCCATCAGTGCACACATTCTAATAATAAACAGGGGTTAATCCAACACTGGAATTACAGACTTTTGTTAAAAATTTGTACACTGACGGATGTTTATCCATAGACTTTAATAGAACTAGTAGGTTAAAAAATAAACTGCCACTTTTTTGTTTTCATTTTACTCTGCATGAAATCACTCTTTGAATAGACCATTAGGGTACGTTCATACGTACGCAGATTTGATGCGCAGGATTTGATGCACAGGATTTTCTGCTGCATATTTCAATGTAAACTAAATGACTGAGCACAGCTTCTAATCGGCAGTTACAAATCCTAGTCATCAAATCTGCGCAGGATCCTGTACGTGTGAACGTACCCTTAATGAGAAGATATTTCTTTATCCTATATGTTCGGGCTGCTGGAATGAAAAAATAAAAAGAACTTACCTGGCTGCTCCCTCAGTTCCCCTGGAATCAGTCTATCATTTTAGGCCCCCATTTTCTTCCAGCTTTTGATGTCTGACGCTTCACACTGCGGCTCAGCTAATCACTGGCTGGAGCGATTGCCGCCTTGGCCTGTAACAGGTATGGGCTCCAGGAAGAAGACATAGCCAGTTATATCACACTGTGGTGAAAGGTAAGTTTAAAGTTTGTTATTTTTATTCCGGCAGCCTGGGCATATAGGATGAGTAGTGTTGAGCACGAATATTAGAAATGCTAATTTTTACCGCGAATATAGACACTTCGCGATTTTGAGAATATTTAGAATATAGCGATATATATTCGGAATGACGAATATTCGTTTTTATTTTTTTTTCTCCACAGTACACATCACAACAATGTGTACTGTGTAAAAAGTTATCATCCCTCCCTGCTTCCAGCTTGTGGTCCAAAGAAGGCTTCAATATCATTTAATGAGACGGTGGGGAGCGCGAATATTTTGTATGTGCAAATATGCAAATATTCACAAATATCAGCACTTCCAAATTACACTGATTCCTCCCTTCTTTTAGGTGAAAGATATAATAGCGCATGCGCACTATGCAAATTTAATTACGAATTTTCGCATGGAAAAAAAGAGAACGAACATAGCGAATATGTGAATTTCGTGAACATAGAACGAATATTCGTCCATATATTTGCGAAATATTGTGAATTTGAATATGACCCCTGTCGCTCATCACTAAGGATGAGTTTGCCTTTAATCTTCCTCTGTACATTACCATTTAATCTGCCAATACAGAAACAGTTACCTACCTTTTAGTGCTTGTGATACATTATAAATTATATATAACTACATAGGCTACATACAAAGTCACTTTGTACAGCAGGTTCTTGTATTAGCATTCTCCGTGGTAATGCATTTCAAGGTAAACCTATAGAATTATTTGTGTGTTCTACATAAATATGCCTCAGTTATAATGGAGCATAGAGCACAATATGTTTCTGAGTATTAAAACTATTGCTTTATGATATATTTAACCTGCTATTGTGTGGGTCAGAGTCAGAAAACATCAGGCCTTTTGTACCAAACTGTTCTTGACAATTCCAGTTTTAATATTTAATGGTTGTCATTATTTGCAGTGCAGCACAAGCAGGGAGGAGTTTGGTTATAGTTCACATAACAGATCTGCACGGTCTGTTTCGATTGCAGTCCACCATTTACTATAGATTTATGTAGGGATTATTCTAGAAATGACACTTTGCCAGGTCATAATGGTACACTGCCTAAAGATACCAAGCAATATAATGCTACAACTACTTAATAGTAAATTAAATACTTAAAAGACTTCTGCCTTGGTTCATGTCACAATAATGATCTTTATTTATATAGCAACAACGTATTTTGCTTCACTTTACTATTTAAAGGAAACCTGGACAGACAAAATGAGACATGATATTATAAAAAGATAGGGCACTCCAGCTCGGTTTGCAGATCAATATGCCAGGTTTATTTCTGGACGCTACATGGATCACAGGTAAGACAGGATGTGACGCTTTCGGCCAGTACCTGGCCAAAACATGTCACATCCTGTCTCACCTGTGATCCATGTAGCATCCAGAATTAAAGATGGCATATTGATCTGCAAACCGAGCTGGAGTGCCCTATCTTATTTCTTCTGATTCTTCAGGGGTAGTCCGCACCATTCTCTGTGCTCGTGTCGTGGGCCTGGGGTGAGCTCATTCACACTTCTTTCCATGATATAATAAACTGCTCAAAAATTCTAACAATAGAGGTAAAGGCCAGGGGGTACCCGGCGTTCTCCAGTCTTTCTATCTAAATCTTGTAGGAGAGGAAAAGCAACTATATATGTGTATATATATATATATATATATATATATATATATATATATATATATATAATTTTCTATTTTTTTCCATGAAACTTGGTACATATGTTACTATGTTACTTATATGTCACCTACAAAGATAGATGTCACGGCCCGCACCGTGTCCCGGTGCCCTGTGCGGGGCCGTCTGCGCCTCCTCTCCGGCTCCTGTGTGCCCGTGCCCCGGCATTCTCCTCCCCGCCACTAACCTTCCTCCTCTGTCACTCCCGCTGGGCAGCATCCTCGTCCCGCTCGCACGTGAGCCGCGTCCTTGGGCTTCTCTCGGCGCGTCTCCCGTGCATCCTCCTGCAGTGCTGGTGCGCGCACGTCTCTCCCCCAGGGCGCGCGCGCGCCACTCTGTGAGATTTAAAGGGGCAGTACCCTTTCTATTTGTCACCTAGTTGGTCCCACCTTATTTAAGCATTTCACTTCCCTTGTTCCCTGCCGGATCTTTGTGCTATTGCCCTAGAGAAAGCGTACCACTACTGTTGACTACCTGTGCTACCTGACCTTTTAGCTACGTCCCCGACTTCGTACCTTAGCCGCCAACCCTTGACCTTCTGCTACGTCCCTGACTACGCACCCAGTCTCCAGCCTCAGACCTTAGCTTTACCCAGCCCACGACCTACCATCAGCCCGACAGGTTGCCCGCTCCCTACCTCCCGGTGACTCCTCTCTGTGCCAAGTACCACCTCGGCCGCCCGTGTGGTCGAGTCGTACTAGCGGAAGCGACCTGGACGTCGCCTGCCGCAGCAAGTCCATCCTGCTTCGCGGCGGGCTCTGGTGAAGACCAGCGGCGTCTTAGATTCCGCTCCCTGGTGAGGCTCTCTACTTCTGCCACGCGGTGCTCAGCAGATCCACCTCCAGTCTTCTCCGGTGAGTGTCACATCAAGATCCGGCCATGGATCCCGCCAAGGTGCCTCTTCCCAGCATCGCGGATCTCTCTACTGTGGTGGCTCAGCAGTCCCAGCAGTTGGCACAACAGGCTCAACAACTGAACCAATTATCCGCCATGATGGAGCAGCTTCTCACCATGCAGCAGCAGTAGCTTCAGCAGCCGCAGCCACGGCAACCCGTTCCCGAGCCTGCTCCTGGACCAGAGCCTCCAGCCTCAGCTCTCGGTCCAAAGTTGCGACTCTCCCTGCCCAACAAGTTTGAGGGTGACTCCAAGGCGTGCAGGGGTTTTGTGTCCCAATGCTCCATGCATATAGAATTAATGGCAGACCAGTTCCGATCGGAACGGGCCAAGGTGGCCTTTGTCCTCAGTCTCCTTTCTGGAAGAGCCTTGGCCTGGGCCACCCCTCTTTGGGACAAAGGTGACCCTATTACATCGGACCTGCAAACCTTTTTTACCGAGTTCCGGAGCACCTTCGAGGAACCTGCCCGAGCCTCTTCTGTCGAGTCTGCCCTCTTGAACCTTTGTCAGGGAGATTCGTCAGTCGGTGATTACACCATCCAGTTTCGCACCCTAGCGTCTGAACTGGACTGGAATGAACCGGCACTGTGTGCCACCTTCAAGAAGGGCCTGTCAAGTAGGGTCAAGGATGCCCTGGCCACTCGTGACCCCCCCTCTTCTCTTCAGGATTTAATCCATTTGGCTACCCGCATCGACGTCCGTTTTGCGGAGAGGCAAGGGGAACTCCGCCAGGAGCGCCAGCAGCCAAGACCACGTCGCTTCCCTAGGCTGGCTCCGGTATTGCAACACCCACCGGAGGCCTCCTCATCTTCAGTTGTTGACGAGCCCATGCAAGTGGACCGGGCCCGTCTTACCCCTCAGGAAAGAACCCGTCGCAGGGAGGAGAATCTTTGCCTCTACTGTGCCAGCCCGGAAAACTTCTTGAATCGTTGCCCTCTCCGTCCTCCTCGCCAGGGAAACGCTCACACCTGGGAGACGTGGGAGAGGCGACCCTAGGTGAGAGGAACTCCTCTCCCCGCTTGAATATCCCAGTTCAGATCACTTCTCCCTCGGGTAATACCTTTACTGTTCCCGCTCTTGTGGACTCTGGTTCTGCCGGCAATTTTCTTTCCGCTCACCAAGTTTCTAAGTACCGCCTTCCAGTCTCTCGGCTCCCTAAACCTTTGTACATATCTTAAATCAGTGGGGAGTGCCTTAATACCGCAGTGCTTGAGGTGACTGCTCCACTCGAGATGCAGATTGGGGTACTTCATAAGGAAAGGATTGTATTCTACGTACTACCTCGCTGCACTTCTAATGCTCTCCTGGGTCTTCCTTGGTTGCAGCTTCACGCCCCACTTTTGGACTGGCGCTCCGAAGAGGTTACTCGTTGGGGTCCGGATTGCCAGAACCGTTGCCTGAAATCGGTTCAACCCAGATTTCCTTCTCCCAGTTCTGCCCTACCTGGCCTTCCAGTCCACTATCGAGAATTCGCCGACGTTTTTTCTGAGCAGCAAGCGGAGTGTCTACCTCCTCACCGTCCCTATGACTGCCCTATCGACCTCCTGCCTGGCACCTCCCCTCCTCGGGGTAGGATTTATCCACTGTCCGCGCCCGAGACCAAGGCCATGTCGGATTACATCCGGGAGAACCTACAGAGGGGATTCATCTGAAAATCTTCCTCCCCTGCAGGAGCCGGCTTCTTCTTTGTGGAAAAGAAGGATGGTTCTCTACGCCCCTGTATTGATTATCGAGAGTTGAATAAGATCACTATCAAAAATCGGTATCCTCTTCCACTCATTTCCGAGCTCTTTGATCGCTTACGCGGAGCTAAGATCTTCTCTAAGTTGGATCTTCGAGGTGCCTATAACTTGATTAGAATCAGAAAGGGGGATGAATGGAAGACTGCATTTAATACCCGAGATGGACACTATGAATATCTTGTAATGCCTTTCGGCCTGTGTAACGCTCCATCAGTTTTTCAGGAATTCGTCAACGACATTTTCCGGGATCTCTTGTACTCCTGTGTTGTCGTCTATCTCGATGACATTCTCATCTTCTCCCCCAGTTTAGAGGTTCACCGGACCCAGGTACGCCAAGTTCTTCGTCGCCTGAGAAGTAACCATCTTTATGCCAAACTCGAAAAGTGCCTCTTTGAGCAGACCAGCCTCCCATTTCTTGGTTATGTCATCTCTAGCCAAGGGCTTCGCATGGACCCAAATAAATTGTCCGCTGTTCTGAACTGGCCTCAGCCTTCTGGATTAAAAGCTATTCAGCGCTTTTTAGGCTTTGCCAACTATTATCGGCAGTTCATTTCACATTACTCTACGCTAGTAGCACCCCTTGTGGCTCTGACTAAAAAGGGAGTGGACCCCAAGTCTTGGCCTCCTACTGCCGTAGAAGCCTTCTCCCAACTCAAGTCTGCCTTTGCCTCTGCTCCGGTCTTGACACGCCCCAACCCAGACAAGTCTTTTTCCCTGGAGGTGGACGCCTCTTCCGTGGGAGCTGGAGCAGTCTTAATGCTGCAATCCACCAAGGGCAAAATGTCCACCTGCGGTTTCTTCTCAAAGACCTTTTCTCCAGCAGAGAGAAATTATACCATCGGGGACAAGGAGCTCTTGGCTATTAAATTAGCTCTGGAGGAGTGGCATCATTGGTTGGAGGGGACAGTCCTCCCAATTTCTATTTATACGGATCACAAGAATCTCCTTTACCTGCAAACCGCGCAACGGCTGAACCCCCGACAAGCCAGGTGGTCTTTGTTCTTCTCTCGTTTTAACTTCCAGATCCGCTTCCGTCCAGCTCATAAGAATATCAGAGCAGATGCTCTCTCTAGGGCCTCTGATGTAACGGGACTAGACTCGCAGCCTCAGCACATCATTCCTCCTGACCGCCTCATTCCTGCAGCACCGGTTTCCCTTCTTCAGGTACCTCCTGGGAAGACCTTTGTACCTCCTCACCTGAGAACCAAGATCTTGAACTGGGGCCACTCTTCCTTCCTAGCAGGACATCCGGGGGTCCAGAACTCCATCTCCCTCATTTCCCGTCACTATTGGTGGCCCAGCCTACCCCGCGATGTCTCCGATTTTGTTCGTACTTGTGTCATCTGTGCCCGGAATAAAACTTCTCGCCTGAGGCCTGCTGGCTTACTGCAACCGCTTCCCATTCCGGAATCTCCTTGGGACCACATAGCCATGGATTTTATCACGGACTTGCCACCGTCCTCCAATTGCACTGTAATCTGGGTTGTAGTGGACAGATTCTCTAAAATGGCCCACTTTATCCCGCTCCCCAGTCTACCATCCGCAACCCAGCTAGCAAGTTTGTTTTTCCGTCACATCTTCCGGCTCCATGGTCTCCCTCTCCATATTGTGTCTGACAGGGGGGTGCAATTTGTCTCAAAGTTCTGGCGTGCTCTGTGTAATCGCCTCAAAGTCAAGTTGGATTTCTCCTCTGCGTACCACCCTCAAACCAATGGTCAAGCGGAAAGAGTGAACCAGACCCTTGGTACCTATCTTCGTCACTTCGTCTCTGCACGACAAGATGATTGGTCCTCTCTTCTACCCTGGGCCGAATTTTCTTATAATCACCATGACTCTGGTTCTTCCGTCAACTCCCCGTTCTTCATTGTCTATGGACACCATCCCCGCCCTCCTCTCCCACTGCCCATCTCCTCCGAGGTCCCTGCGGTTGATTCCCTGGTTCGAGATTTCCAGGCCATTTGGAAAGACACCCAACGCTCATTAACCCATGCTTCCTCCCGTATGAAACTCCAGGCTGACAAGAAGAGAAGGCCTCCACCAATTTTCCGTCCCGGTGACAAGGTGTGGCTTTCCGCCAAGCATGTTCGCCTTAAACAGCCCAGTTATAAACTAGGACCTCTTTTTCTCGGCCCATTCAAGGTTCTACGTCAAATTAACCCGGTGGCCTACAAGTTGCTCCTGCCTCGTTCTCTTCGTATCCCTAACACCTTCCATGTCTCCCTCCTCAAACCGTTGGTCCTGAATCGATTTTCCACCAAGTCTTGTACTCCATCTCCAATCTCTGGTGTCTCTGACATTTTTGAAGTGCAACAAATTCTTGCCTCCAAACTCTCCAGAGGAAGACAGTTCTTTTTGGTTGACTGGAAGGGATTTGGTCCTGAGGAGAGGTCGTGGGAACCCGAAGAGAACATCCTGGACAAGAACTTAATCCAGAAGTTCCTGCAACTCAAAAGGAAGAGAGAGCCAAAGGGGGGGGGGTACTGTCACGGCCCGCACCGTGTCCCGGTGCCCTGCGCGGGGCCGTCTGCGCCTCCTCTCCCGCTCCTGTGTGCCCGTGCCCTGGCATTCTCCTCCCGGCCACTTACCTTCCTCCTCTGTCACTCCCGCTGGGCAGCATCCTCGTCCCGCTCACACGGGAGCCGCATCCTTGGGCTTCTCTCGGAGCGTCTCCCGTGCATCCTCCTGCAGTGCTGGTGCCCTGGGGGAGAGACGCGCGCGCCACTCTGTGAGATTTAAAGGGGCAGTACCCTTTCTATTTGTCACCTAGTTGGTCCCACCTTATTTAAGCATTTCACCTCCCTTGTTCCCTGCTGGATCTTTGTGCTATTGCCCTAGAGAAAGCGTACCACTACTGTTGACTACCTGTGCTATCTGACCTTTTAGCTACGTCCCCGACTTCGTACCTTAGCCGCCAGCCCTTGACCTTCTGCTACGTCCCTGACTATGCGCCCAGTCTCCAGCCTCAGACCTCAGCTTTACCCAGCCCACGACCTACCATCAGCCCGACAGGTTGCCCGCTCCCTACCTCCCGGTGACTCCTCTCTGTGCCAAGTACCACCTCGGCCGCCCGCGTGGTCGAGTCGTACCAGCGGAAGCGACCTGGACGTCGCCTGCCGCAGCAAGTCCATCCTGCTTCGCGCCGGGCTCTGGTGAAGACCAGCGGCGTCTTAGATTCCGCTCCCTGGTGCGGCTCTCTACTTCTGCCACGCGGTGCTAAGCGGATCCACCTCCAGTCTTCTCCGGTGAGTGTCACAATAGAATAGGTGAATGAACCCTAACCCACGCCCTTTTCACAACTCCACATCCCACGACAAAGTCACGCCTACAATCTCTTCATCACAACTCAGCCCCATTTGGGGATATAAGGTCAGAATAAGAGGTCTGTCTATGAGGATGGGATAGGAGGACAAGGCATGAAGACAAGAGCATTATACTATGTTGCTTTTCTTTTCTTACAAGGATTAGATAGGAAAAAATGGGCAATGACAGCTACTCAGCTAGTAAAATATGAATACCACAATATATGTTTGTTTGTTTTTGATTATTTTTTTTCTTTAAATTACAAAAAAAAAATATATGAATATCTTGTATTATATTGAGATTGGGTAAGCTGGGTGGCACACATACTGCATGCTACCCAGGTTTCCAAGTAGTGATAGGCTGCTTGTCCTTCCTGCATTCCTCACTGAGGCAGCCCCCCCCCTTTCCCTGCCCTTAAACTGATGTCTTCTCTCCCACCTTATCTTCTCTCAGCCCTCATTCTCCCATACTTCTCTCAGCCCTCAATAAATTCTCTCTTCCCTACCCACCCAGTCCCCTCTGCCTGCCTCCACACTAAGGCTGCTTTCACACTGTGAAAGTTGCTCCGTTACAACCGGGCATTAAGCACTCTTTTTTTTTATCCACTTTGACCTCCCTTAACATCCGTGATTGTAACAGAGCCTAATGGGAGTCATAATGGGCAAAGAGGATCCCATTTACTTGAATGGGATTCCTCTTATGTCCGTTATAACTCATGTTATTGCCACCAAAGATAGAGGGAGAAAAAGATGTGTCATGCACAAATTTTTCTCCCGCTATCTTCCTAACGGGCGTTACCTACTGGGCAAAAACGGTAGTGTGAAAGGAGCCTAACTGTTCTCTGCCCCCACCTGACAGAAAGTTAAATCATACTTTATCTTGATCTGACAGCAAGATGTTTAAAACTCCCAGACAATTCCTGCAGCCCAAGAATAATGTGATTAGGCGATATACTAGAAGTCCCATAGACTTGTTTGGGATTACCACTACATCTCCTGATTGCGTTACTCTCTGCTGTTGAGATT
This sequence comes from Hyla sarda, assembly GCF_029499605.1. Classification (NCBI taxonomy): domain Eukaryota; kingdom Metazoa; phylum Chordata; class Amphibia; order Anura; family Hylidae; genus Hyla; species Hyla sarda. The sequence goes on along the minus strand of NC_079192.1, from coordinate 186,576,943 downwards.
ACCCAGGAGTTTTAAATATCCTGCTGCTGAACCAATGCCATGGTAAATTATGATTTAACTGTCATGGCTCCACTGTTTTACTCTTGGGCTGCCGAGATTGTTGGTATTAAGATATCCCTAAACTCTACTGTATTTTTATTTGACATATAAAAAAATATGTACCAACTGTTATTGAAATTTCTCCAACTGGAAGTTATGCTGGAACATGCATTAACACATGTATACACATACAGTGAGTGTTACGTATGTAGATGGAAGCCTTCTTTGCTAAAATAATATGCATTTTCATATGGTCATTGTGTTTATGGTTTCTACTTGTTCTTTACATGTCTGTCAATCTTGTATGTGCTGCTCCTGTCTTTTGTACCAATTCACATTAGAGCATAAAAGGAATGCACGCCAGCACTATTGTAACTCCTCCATACACCATATCTAGCAATACTACCTTTACCCCTAAGGGCTTCATCTGGATAAATACTGGGAGTAAGAGTGGTTTACACTCAATATTTGTTAGCAAACTGAATTTTACGTTACTTACTCAACTGAGAGGATTGTATCTATTGGGACCTTTTGAGTGCTGGCATTTATTATCAAGCCTAAAAAATGCTAAAACAGGAAACTTTACAGAAAAAAATAAACATTTTAAAGCATGAAAAAAATCTGCACAAGAAATCAATATTTAATTCACAATTACATCTATAGGTAAAATTGGGATAAACAAAACAAAAACACATACTAGTGTTTTTGGATTATTTTAGAGTCTATTCCCTTTAAAGTATTTTTAATTGTGCTTTATTTCACTATACTTTTGATGATTAAATAATTAATAACATGTATATAAATGTCTGATATGTGACCCAGACAAGTTTAGATAACATCAGGTCTCAGTCCTTAGGCTTGTGATCATGAATCATAGCTGGGTAAAGTATGCAGTAGCATATAACACAATGAAGGAAATGTATTAAAATTGTATAAAAGGAAAAAACTATTTTTGTTGCCCATAGCAACTTTATTTTTTCATTCTGCTTTTTGGATTGTTAGCAAAATGATTGTAGCAAAATCTGCTGTGAAAAGTAGGCAGCAAAATATATTATGCACACATAAAAGTACCCTTAAACAATTTAAATAGTAGTGCTCCCAAAATGTGGGTGTCATTATGGCTTCATAACAATCACATAACATATGCTCATTCAAGTGGAGCACAAAATAAATAATAATAAAAAAAAAAATCCTTTATATCCACACAATGCTTTAGTTCCTCCTTAAAACTAGTTTCAAGCATTGTTGCCATTTTTCACTATAATTAGGTGCTGCGCCATTGTGAGTGGGTCTTCAATGGCAGCGCCATTTCATTTGGTGAAGTATTGCTGTATTCCTTCTGTGATAATATATATGGCTTTTATTCTTTGTCCAGCCCTAATGAGCTGTGCCCTAAAGGGGTTAAAATGAGGAAAAAAGGGATATGTAAACTTTTATTAGGAGAGGGGATTATTTTGTTTCTTAAAAGACTTTTTACAATTTTTTTCTTCTCTATGTTTTAGTTAGAGATGAGTGAATCAAAGCTGATGAACCCGAATTTGTTACGAATTTCATGAAATATTCAATTCCCAACTAACGTGAATATCGCCGCGATTCTATGGTGCAAATCGCTTCATTAAACTTCATTTACTGTGGTCCAGGCTCCAGGGCATCTAAAATGGTGGATCCACATGTCAGTACATGGGGCAAGAAATGCTGGGAAGGCGGGAAGGCAAGGCGGTAAGGCAGGTAGGCGGGATGACCGCATATCAGCAGCCAGTCACCCCTGTGATGTCACATCCCTATATATTCGGCAGCCATTTTGCGGCTCGTCATTTCTTTCATTACACTGCAGAGAGATAGGAGGGAAATCACTGTGTGTGTGTTACACAGAAAAGCCTGTTGCAGCAGCGTTTCACCTCTCAGTCACCTAAGCCTTCTGTAGGACACAGAGCACAGAATTTTTGCACAGAAATTAATTATTACTGCAGCGATTAACCCCTCACTGTGAACTGCATTGTATTACAGAGAGGGGCAGAGAGCTGTAGAGAGTGTGTTGCCTCAGCTGCAGAAACGTTTTCACAGGAGGGAGAAATAATTTTTTAGGGCAAATCTGTGTCTTTGTTCCACAACAACTGGTCTGCTGGTTTTACTAGTCTGTCGATGGTAAAATCCATACCCAGCAGTCCATTCCTAATAGTATTTGAGAGAGAGTCTTTTTGCAATTTTGGGGTTATTACACAGTGACTGTGTGCTCCAGCATTGTTGTGTACTGCTGATTCTTTTTTTTTGCGTACTGCATGCCACATACCTACATCTAAGTGGTGTACTATTTTGTACCTGTTAATCTGTCAAGGGCCTACATACTATAAAAGGACAGCCAAAAGTAATCACCGACTGGTGTTTTACTCAAACTTTTATTAAGCGTACTGTAGCGCATTTTTCAGCCCTCATAAGTGCATAACACATACCTACATCTAAGTACTGAACTATTTTGTACCTGTTAATCTGTCAAGGGCCTACATACTGTGAAAGCACAGCCAAAAGTAATCACCGGCTGGTGTTTTACTTCAATACGTTTATTAAGCGTACTGAAGCACATTTTTCTGCCCTCATAAGTGCATACCACATATGTACATCTAAGTAGTGTACAATTTTAAACCTGTTAATCTGTCAAGGGCCTAGATACTGTGAAAGTCAAGGCAAAAGTAATCACTGTCTGATGTTTAACTAAAATAAGTATTTTCAAGTGTACTGTACCGCATTTTTCTGCCCTCATAAGTGCATACCACATTCCTACATGTAAGTAGTGTACAATTTTGTACCTGTTAATCTGTCAAGGGCTTAGGTACTGTGAAAGGACAGTCAAAAGTACACACATGCTGCTGTTCTAGACATATACTGTTTTAAGTGTAGTGAAGCGTGTTGTACTCCGTTCATATACGCACTAAGTATATCAGGCAGAGAAGTGCATGGACATGCACAGAGGAGTGGCAGAGGCCTAAATTCAACAGGCAGAGGTCGCAACAGACTAGGGGCGAGTGGCAGCAGGAGTTGCAGCGAGAGGCCTGAGCACCCAGTATCAGTTAGCGGTTGTGTCTCGACCAGCAACCCATCTGCCATCATCGATTGGTTAACACGGTCATCCACTTCATCACAAGTGACATCTGATACCCCCAGTCGGTGGGTTCCTCAGACACATCAAGCATCCGGAGGAGGTTCACATAGCCACATGCAAGATATCTCGGCAGAAGGTTAAGCATAGCCAGGGTCACATATGCATATGCTTCACCACTATAAAGCGGCCTGGGAGAACCATTGCTCCAATGTGGTGGTCCAGCCTGCTGCATCACCCAGTGGCACGCCACTCCCTCTTTCAGCCAGCCAAGGATCCCCCACCTCAGCCGAAGGGAATTGTGTGTCATACCCTCCTTCTATCGCTCCAGATGCTCCTGCTCCTCCTAATTTTAGTCAGCCATTCTGCCAACAATCCATTGGCGAAGCCATGTCCAAGAGACAATAGTATGCGCCAACTCATCCAATGGCACAGAAGCTGAATGTGCTCCTGTCCAAGTTGCTGGTGCTGCAGTCCCTCCCTTTTCAAGTGGTAGGCTCTGCACCTTTCAGAGAACTGATGGCTTGTGCCGAGGCGAGGTGGAGAGTGCCAAGCCGTCATTTCTTTGCGAAGAAGGCAGTACCAGCCCTACACGATTTTGCGGAAGAGAAGGTAGGCCAGTCCTTGAGCCTGTCGGTGTAAACCAAATTGCATGTCAGCGCCGACGTCTGGAGCTGTAACTATGGTCAGGGACAATACATGTCCTTTACGGCTCACTAGGTGAATGTGGTTCCTGCACAGCCACAACACCAACTTGGACAGGTCACACCGCTTCCTCCTCCACGCTTTCAGGCTGTTGGTCCTGTGACAGTGTGTGACTCCGCCTCCTCATCCTCCACCGTGTCCTCAGCCTCCACTGCCCAGACAAGTCTCAGTGGCTCTTCAGCATACCATGTGTGCAGGGCACGGAGGTGTCACACTGTTCTTCACATAGTTTGCCTTGGCACACAGGAAAGGAACTGCTAAAATCATTCATAAAGAAATCAAAGCATGGCTTACTCCACGAAAACTCCACATGCACTGCGACTGGGTAGGCTGAGCCATGCACCCTGCATGGCACACATGTTTAATCTGGTTGTGAAACAATTCTTGAAGTATTCCCCCCCCCCCCCCCCATTTGCAATACATCCTAACAATGGGAAGGAAACGTTGCATGCACTTCAGCCACTTCAGCCACTCGTACACCGCAAAGCACACCCTCCTTGAGCTGCAGCTGCAAACAGTCTGATTTGTGACTTTGCAACATGTTGGAATTCCACCCTCCATATGTTGGACCAACTGTACGAACAGAGAAAAGCCATCACCGATTTCTTGAAGATCCAAGCAGATAGGAGTACTCCCCTGTGTAACTTCAATGTGAACCAGTGGCAGCTCATACGTGACACCTGCCCGTGACACCTGCCGTTTGCTCAGGCCCTTTGATGAAGCCACATTATTAGTAAGTCGCCAGGATTATGGGATGAATTACGTCATTCCACTGCTTCATTTCTTACAACACGTGTTGGAAACGATGGCTGGTCAGGACACTGGAGACATGGCACCTACATCTCAAAGCCACATGAGCCATGTAGGGGCTGAACTGGAGGAGGAGGAGGAGGTGGAGAGGCACAGTGGAGCACAGTTTAGGTTTGGCCAAATGGGCGTTTTTTCTAGTAATCTGACCAGAGAGGAGGAGCAGGAGCAGCCAGAGGAGCTAGAGGGTTATGAGGAAGGCGGATCAGAGGACCCAGACACACCATGGCAGTATGCAGTGAAGATGGAGTCAGGGAGTCCCTCCGAGTCACTTGCATAAGTGGCACGATGCATGCTCACTTACTTGTAGACTTGTGCAAATCGTTTCGGCACAAATGTCTAATTTACGAAATGTTACCGTTTTCGGGCATTCGGACCGATCCGAATGCATGAAAACATATTTTGAACATTCGCGAATAGCCACGATAATACGAATAGCAAAATAACGAATGCATTTGTTATTTACCGAATGCATTTGTTATCCGTAAACGAAAGTAAAGAATTAATTCACATTTTTTTATTGGTCCTTGCGCTACACACTGTTTCTGTTACTGTTACCAGGGTGCCTTTAGCTGTTGCAAAACTACAACACCCACCCAGCATGCCCTGACAGCCAAAGGCTGTCTGGGCATGCTGGGAGTTGCAGTTTTGCAACAGCTGGAGGCACACTTGGTATGCTGGCACACATGTGCAAAGCTTTTTCTTTCATTTTTAACTTACGCTAGCTTTTTTCAGAAATGGGTTATAGTAAGTCAATAACATGCATAGTAATTGCAGTGGGAACATTTTTCATTCATATAACCTCAGACTTAATTGGATAATTACCATTTAGAACGTTTGGGGTCCCAACGTTCTAAACGGCAATTATCCAATTAAGCCTGCGGTTTTATGAATGAAAAATGTTCCCACGGCAATTACTATTCATGTCATTGACCTAATAACCCATTTCTGAAAAAAGCGAGCGGAATTTGAAAATGAATTAAAAATGAGTAAATGATTGAAGGAATGAATGCTGTATTCATACAGCGCATGTTTACCAAAGTGTGCCTCCAGCTGTTGCAAAACTGCAACTCCCAGCATGCCCAGACAGCCTTTGGCTGTCAGGGCATGCTGGGTGGGTGTTGTAGTTTTGCAACAGCTGGAGGCACCCTGGTAACAGTAACAGTGTGTTAGCGCAAGTGACATGACATGTTATACATAAATCCCCCGACAATCAACCACATCGATCAAACACATCAATCATTCATACAGCATTCATTCCTTCATTCATTTACTCATTCATTCAACATTACATTATAATTTTATGTGATTTATTATTAATACATATTATCTTTCCTGTCTTCCAATGTTCCGATCTCTGCGGCTGCCCTCTTTTCCTGCACACACACGCTCCCGATAATGGTCCGCTCCTGCTTAATGTACCCGAATACCAAATGTATCCGAAAGAAAATAAAAACCTGAATACCCGAATGCCAAACAGATCTGACCACTGTCACTTTAAGCATTAATAACTCTGGGATGCTTGCATCGTTTCTTGGATAAAAATTCTCAAATTTGATGAAAAAATTGAAAATGTTGCATTTTTTTTTACTTTGAAGCTCTCTGCTTATAAGGAAAATGAATATTCCAAATAAATTATATATTGATTGACATATACAATGGGGGACATTTACTAATCTAGTCTATTCTGGGTATGCTTATAGACCAGCATATGTGGTAGTCTCCTGTCTATTGTTTTCCTAATGTATCAAAGGTCTCACAGCCCTTGATAAATTCTGTGCTCAGACTTCAGGGTCTACAGCTTAACCCCTTAAGGACCAAGGACGTACCGGTACGTCCTTGGTCCTGCTCTTCTGATATAACGCGGGGTTACACAGTAACCCCGCGTCATATCACGGCGGGCCCGGCGTCATAGTGAAGCGGCGCCATGCTCTATTAACCCTTTAGCCGCGCGCTCAGAGATGAGCCGAGCGGCTAAAAGTGAAAGTGAAAGTTCCCGGCTAGCTCAGTTGGGCTGTTCGGGATAGCCGCGGCTAATCGCGGCATCCCGAACAGCTGACAGGACAGCGGGAGGGCCCCTACCTGCCTCCTCGCTGTCCGATCGCCGAATGACTGCTCAGTGCCTGAGATCCAGGCATGAGCAGTCATGCGGCAGAATCGTTGATCACTGGTTTCTTATGAGAAACCAGTGATCAGCATAGGAGATCAGTGTGTGCAGTGTTATAGGTCCCTATGGGACCTATAACACTGCAAAAAAAAAGTGGAAAAAAAAAGTGAATAAAGATCATTTAACTCCTCCCCTATTAAAAGTTTGAATCACCCCCCTTTTCCAATAAAAAAAAACCAGTGTAATTAAAAATAAAAATAAACATATATGGTATCACCGCGTGCGGAAATGTCCGAATTATAAAAATATATCATTAATTAAACCGCTCGGTCAATGGCGTGCGATCAATAAGTCCTATCACTGCAAAAAGGGTACCGTTAAAAACTTCAGATCAAGGTGCAAAAAATTAGCCCTCATACCGCCCCATACACGGAAAAATAAAAAAGTTATAGGGGTCAGAAGATGACAATTTTAAACGTATTAATTTTCCTGCATGTAGTTATGATTTTTTCCAGAAGTGCGACAAAATCAAACCTATATAAGTAGGGTATCATTTTAATCGTATGGACCTACAGAATAAAAATCAGGTGTCATTTTTACCGAAAAATGTACTACGTAGAAACGGAAGCCCCCAAAAGTTACAAAACAGCGGGGTTTTTTTTCAATTTTGTCGCACAATGATTTTTTTTCCCGTTTCACCGTAGATTTTTGGCCAAAATGACTGACGTCATTACAAAGTAGTATTGGTGGTGCAAAAAATAAGCCATCATATGGATTTTTTGGTGCAAAATTGAAAGAGTTATGATTTTTTAAAGGCAAGGAGCAAAAAACGAAAATGCAAAAACGGAAAAAACCCCGGTCCTTAATGGGTTAAACTGCATTTAGACCTGCTCCAACATGGTCTGACCTTTCAGCGTATTTTGGGCAGATGCGACTTGTCGCACAAGAGTCGCACTTGATAAATTCAGCACCAATGCATTTTCCAATGCATTTCCGTCTAAAATAAACTTGCATGCATCATGTTCTAAAAATCCTCTACAGCAAAAGTCGCAGAAGAGTCGCACATATTTAGACTGCGACTTTCTGTGCGACAAATTTAGACAGGAAAAAACAGTCTAAATCCTTTGATAAATCTCCCCCAATATGTCTACTTTATGTTTGCATCATAAAGTTGACATGTTTTTTCTTTTGGAAGAGATCAGAGGGCTTCAAAGTATAGCAGCAATTTTTCACAAAATTTTCAAAATCGAAATTTTTCAGGGACCAGTTATGATTTGAAGTGAATTTGCAGGGCCTTCATATTAGAAATACCCCACAAATGACCCCATTATAAAAACTGCACCCCTCAAAGTATTCAAAATGACATTCAAAAGGTTTGTTAACCCTTTAAACACCCTTTAACACTAGGTGTTTCACAGGAATAGCAGCAAATTGAAGGAGAAAATTCAAAATCTTCATTTTTTCCACTGGCATGTTCTTGTAGACCCAGTTATTGAATTTTTACAAGGGGTAAAAGTAGAGAAATCTTCCTAAAATGTGTAACACAATTTCTCTTGAGTAAGAAAATACCTCATATGTGTATGTCAAGTGTTCGGCAGGCGCAGTAGAGGGCTCAGAAGGGAAGGAGTGACAGTGGGATTTTGGAGAGTGAGTTTTTCTGAAATGGTTTTTGGGGGGCAAGTCACATTTAGGAAGCCCCAATGGTGTCAGAACAGCAAAAAAACACATGGCATACTATTTTGGAAACTACACCCCTCAAGGCACGTAACAAGGGGTCCAGTGAGCCTAACAAGGGGTCCAGTGAGCCTTAACACCCCACAGGTGTTTGACGACTTTTCGTTAAAGTTAAATGTGTTAAATATTTTTTTTTTCTCTAAAATGCTAGTTTTCCCTCAAATACATTTTTTTACAAGGGATAATAGGACAAAATGCCCCCCCCCCCCAAATTTGTAACCCCATCTCTTCTGAGTATGGAAATACACCATGTTAGGACGTAAAATGCTTTACGGGCGAACTACAATGCTCTGAACAGAAGGAGTCACATTTGGCTTTTGAAAAGCAAATTTTGCTGAAATGGTTTTTGGGGGTATGTCCCATTTAGGAAGCCACAATGGTGCCAGGACAGCAATAAAAAACCACATGGCATACTATTTTGGAAACGTCACCCCTCAAGGCATGTAACAAGGGGTCCAGTGAGCCTTAATACCCCACAGGTGTTTGACGACTTTTCGTGAAAGTTGGATGTGTAAATGTTTTTTGTTTTTTTTTCACTAAAATGCTAGTTTTCCCTCAAATTAAAAATTTTTACATGGGGTAATAGGAGAAAATGCCCCGCAAAATTTGAAACCCCATCTCTTCTGAGTATGGAAATACCCCATGTGTGGACGTCAAGTGCTCTGCTGGCGAACTACAATGCTCAGAAGAGAAAAAGCGCCATTGAGCTTTTGGGGAAAAAAATTGTTTAGAATGGAAGTCAAGGGCCATGTGCGTTTACAAAGCCCCCCGTGGTGCCAGAACAGTGGACCCCCCACATGTAAATTTTTTTATTTTTTTTACACTAACAAGCTGGTGTAGCCCCCAACTTTTCCTTTTCATAAGGGGTAAAAGGTGAAAAAGCCCCCAAAATTTGTAGTACCATTTCTCCCGAGTACGGAAATACCCCATATGTGGCCCTAAACTCTTTCCTTAAAATACCACAGGGCTCCGAAGTGAAAGAGCACCATGCGCATTTGAGGACTAAATTAGGGATCGCTTAGGGGTGGACATAGGGATATTCTACGCCAGTGATTCCCAAACAGGGTGCCTCCAGCTGTTGCTAAATTCCCAGCATGCCTGGACAGTCAGTGGCTGTCCGGAAATGCTGGGAGTTGTTGTTTTGCAACAGCTGGAGGCTCCGTTTTGGAAACACTGCCATACAATACATTTTTCATTTTTATTGGGGGGGGGGGGGGACAGTATAAGTGGTGTATATGTAGGGTTTTACCCTTTATTATGTGGTAGTGTAGTGTTTTTAGGGTACATTCGCACTGGCGTGTTACGGTGAGTTTCCCGCTAGGAGTTTGCGCTTCAGCGAAAAATTTGCGCAGCCCAAACTTGAAGCAGGAAACTTACTGTAAACCTGCCTGTGTGAATGTATCCTGTACGTTCACATGGGGGGGGGGGGCAAACCTCCTGCTGTTTCAAAACTACAACTCCCAGCATGTACTGACAGACCGTGCATGCTGGGAGTTGTACTTTTGCAACAGCTGGAGGCTGTGTGCCCCAGCTGTTGCAAAACTACAACTCCCAGCATGTACTGATCGCCGAAGGGCATGCTGGGAGATGTAGTTATGCAATAGCTGGAGTTACGCAACTAGAACTCCCAGCATGCCGAGACAGCTGTTTGGGCATGCTGGGATTTGCAGTTTTGCAACATCTGGAGGGCTACAGTTTTAGAGAACACTGCAAAGTGATCTCCAAACTGTGGTCCTCCAGCTTTTGCAAAACTGCAAATTCCGGCATGCCCAGACAGCAAACAGCTGTTTGGGCATGCTAGGAGTTGTAGTTTTGCAAGATCTGGAGGGCTACAGTTTAGAGACCACTATATAGTGGTCTCAAACTGTAGCCCTCCAGCTGTTGCAAAACTACATATTCCAGCATGCCCAAACAGCTGTCTGGGAATGCTGGTAGTTGTAGTTTTGCAACATCTGGAGGGCTACAGTTAGAGACCACTGTATAGTGGTCTCAAACTGTACCCTCCAGATGTTGCTAAGCAACTAACTGGCTACGATCCAGCCACACGACGTCCCCGTCGTTTCCCCATCCTGCCCCGCCTATTGTGGGTGGGCAGGACGGGGAAAACGAATGTTAACCCCCCCGCCCCGATCTGCTATTGATCGTCGCTTCTGGCGATCAAAACAGGGATAGGAGGGGTGGCACCCCTGCTACCTCACTCCTATCCCTTCAGGGGGATCGTGGGTGTCTTAGACAACCGCGATCCCCCTTATATTCTAGGTCACTGGGTCACCATAGACCCGTAATGACCCAGAATTGCGCAAATCACAAGTGTGAATTCACTTGCAATTTGCCGCGATCGCCGACATGCGGTGGTCTGATGACCCCCCTGGGCATTTGCATGGGATGCCTGCTGAATGATTTCAGCAGGCATCATGGTCCAATCTCCGCCTGGAGCACGGCAGGGACCGGAACTGCCCATGACGTAACTGTACGTCATGGTTCCTGTAGGGGTTAAGGCGCTTCTCCCCACTTACAAACATTCCTCCTCATCAGACCTTTTTTCACCTATCTTCGTCATCGGTTACTGGTATTGCCACCCACCACACCACTCTGTCACCGGGTCACTTTCAGGACTCCTGATTAGAGATGTCGCAAATTGTTCGCCGGCGAACAGTTCCCGGCGAACTTAGCATGTTTGCGTTCGCATCGCTGGACGTACATATGTGGAGTTCGATCCGCCCCCCATACTTTAACATTGCAGTAAACTTTAACCCTGTGAGTCAGAGTCAGCAGACACATTACAGCCAATCAGCATCAGTTACTCCCTTCAAGACCCTCCTACCTCTTGCACGGACGCCATTTTAGCCTCATTCAGCATGCTGCAGGCTTAGGAGGTGAAGGGTTAGAGAAGCTGCTCCTGCTGTATAGGGAAAGCGATAGCTAGGTTGCTGCTAGGTGGTGTATTCAGGGTCCAGTTTACTCCTAAAACACTAGGATAACATCTGCTTTAAGGACAGCACCCAAAAAAAGCCCTTTTTAGGGATGAAAGATATCAGTCCTGGTTGGGAGGGAACCGCTGGTTAAAAGGGGTACTCCAGAATCAAACTTAAGTTCCTTCAAGCAACTATCTACTACAGTATTAAAAGGGCTGAAAGATATCAGTCCGTTAGTCTTGCAACAGCTGGAGGCACCCTGGTTGGGAGGGAACCGCTGGTTAAAAGGGGTACTCCAGAATCAAACTTAAGTTCTTTAAAGCAACTGACTACTACAGTATTCAAAGGGCTGAAATATATCAGTCCGTGTGTTTTGCAACAGCTGGAGGCACCCTGGTTGGGGCCACTGCATAAAAGGGGAACTCCGCTGGCAAGTTTTTTTGCTCATTGTCACACTAGTGCAAATCACATTAGGTGTGACAGTTGTGCAAATTTAAAAAAAATACCTTTTTTGGCTGTTAAATAAAATCAGCCGTCACTGTTAGTTCACGTCACAGTTGCCATTTTTCCTGCCTACAGGGCAAATTGTGTCACCCTAGTGCAAATCACATTAGGTGCGACAGTTGTGCAAATTTAAAATAAAATACCTTTTTTGGCTGTTAAATAAAATCAGCTATCACTGTTAGTTCACGTCACAGTTGCCATTTTTCCTGCCTGCAGGGCAAATTGTGTCACCCTAGTGCAAATCACATTAGGTTTGACAGTTGCACAAATTTAAAAAAAAAAAACTTTTTTGGCTGTTAAATAAAATCAGCCGTCACTGTTAGTTCACGTCACAGTTGCCATTTTTCCTGCCTGCCTTGCAGCGCTGGGGCCTTGTGTTCAAATCCCACTATGTGCTACCTCAAGAGTGGAATCTAACTATGTGCTGCCTAATATGGGGGAATCTATGTGCTGTCTAAAGGGGGGAATCTATGTGATGCCTAAAGGGGGCTCTATGTGCTGCCTAAAGGGGGCTAAAGCACGTTATTTCAAACCATTTAGGAATAATAGGTGATTTATGCCCTTAATGGATTAAAACCAGACTCTGCATCAACTATGTAATTTTCCATGGGAGTTTTGCCATGGATTCCACTCCGGCACGCCACAGTCCAGGTGTTAGTCCCCTTGAAACAACTTTTAAATCACTATTGTGGCCAGAAAGAGTCCCTGTGAGTTTTAAAATTCTCCTGCCCATTGAAGTCAATGGCAGTTCACCCGTTTCGCCGGTTCGCAAACTTTTGTGGACGTTAGCGGTTCGCGAACCGAAAATGTTATGTTCGCGACATCACTACTCCTGATGCTGCTGCTGCCACCTCCAGTATGTCTCAATCAGCCACTATATGTTCTCTTCTCATGTTTCAGCCACCTCCAGGCTGTGCCATTCAGACACTTTATGCACTCCTCATGCTTCAGCCAACTTCAGGCCATTCCATTCAGCCACTATATGGTCTCATCATGCTTCAGCCACCTTCAGGCTATGCCATTCAGCCACTATATCGTCTTCTCATGCTTCAGCCACCTTCAGGCTGTGCTTTTCAGACACTATATGGTCTCCTCATGCTTCAGCTACCTCCAGGCTGTACCATTCACACACTGTATGGTCTCCTCATGCTTCAGCCAACTCCAGGTTGTGCCATTTAGACACTCTATGGTCTCCCCATGCTGCCACAAACTCCAGGCAGTCATTCAGCCACTACATGGTCTCCTCATGCTTTAGCCACCTCCAGGCTGTGTCATTCAGCCAATGTATGGTTTACTGATGCTGCTGGGCCTGGGCCCAAAAAAATGTATGGTAGCACTAGCTACCATAAATCTTCAATTTAAATTTCAAAATTCATCTTTTAATCTTAGGGATTGTGAAGCCCTAGTGTCTACTCATTCTGCTGCCAGCTCCAGGCTGTGTCATTCAGCAACTATATGTTCTCCTCATGCTGCCAACACCTCCACTCTGTGTCATTTCGCCACTATATGTTCTCCTCATGCTTCAGCTACCTCCAGACTGTGCCAATCAGACACTATATGGTCTCCTCATGCTTTAGCCAACTCCAGGCTGTGCCATTCTGACACTATATGGTCTCCTCATGCTTCAGCCAACACCTCCACGCTGTGTCATTCAGCCACTATATAGTCTCCTCATGCTGCCAACACCTTCACGCTGTGTCATTCAGCCACTATATGGTCTCCTCATGCTTCAGCCACATCCAAGCGGTGTCATTCAGCCACTATATGGTCTCCTCATGCTGCCAACATCTCCACGCTGTGTCATTTAGCCACTATATGGTCTCCTCATGCTGCCAACACATCCACACTGTGTCATTTAGCCACTATATGGTCTCCTCATGCTGCCAAAACCTCCACGCTGTGTCATTCAGCCACTATATGGTCTCTTCATGCTGTCAACACCTCCACGCTGTGTCATTCAGCCACTATATGGTCTCCTCATGCTGAAGCCATTTACGGGCTCTGTCATTGTGCCGCTCTGTGGCAGTGATTCTAATAGCGATGCCTGTAATTTGCATGTCATACTGAATAACAGTATTCCATATTTGTTTTAGAACAAAGCAAAGTGTTCTACACCCCTATTGAGGCTCTCTGTAGGCCAGAAATAGCCGTTTTTAATATAGATTCGCCGCAAACAAATTCCGATCAAACCAAATTTTTTCAGAAAATTCAGCGATTGGGCAGAATAAAATTTTTTAAAGTTCGCTCATCTTTAGTTTTAATCTCCAAAGCGGACTATCTTTGGATTTCAAATACCTTTTAATGCTTGGTATTCCAAATGGGGGGAGTCCAAAGGACTGTGGAATTAGCCATGTATCTGGCCAGAAGTGATTTTCCAACAGCAACCAATCACAGCTCAGCTAACTCTATCTGGTTAAATGAAAGCTGAGCTGTGATTTGTTGCTGTGGGAAAATCGCTAAATTTTTTTTCTCACACAGTTTGAATAATCTGTGATTTTAAAATAGACTTCATCTATGAAACACCTCTTTAAAACTGTGTCCATTATATTCTAAAGTAATTGGACTATATTGAGATTGTGATTATTACACTATAAAACAGACAATTTTCCCATAATGTACTTTTCTGTACTTTTCTAGCTTTGGCAGTCCTATAGGCTAGTAGACTGGCAGTGCGCATATACAACTGCCACTCTGTGCAAAAAGGGGCACTCGAGACCCCTGTTCTTGTGATCAGTGGAGGTCCAACAGTTAGACCCCTATGATCAGATACATAATCTGACCTGCGTTTCATTTACTTTAATAAATAAGACGAAATATTGTTATTATAAATTGCAAGCTGCAGTTCTTGCTATTTTTATTAAAGTAATTTATTTTTTATCTGTGTGTCTTATTTGAGCCTGCCATGCTAGTTTCTTACAGCAGTAAAATAATGAGAAAAGATATAACTTAATGTATGTTCCATCCATCAAAAATGTAGAAACTCCACAACATTACACAAGCATTTATGATTTAGGAGCGCTTGCTACTGTCACAAAGCATGAATCACTGATATACCTGATATACTGGATTTTCCCTCTGCCATACATAACCAATGAGTTAAAGGGAAGACATATCAAAGGTTATCCCTGCGGATGCCTCCAGTTCAAAGTTTTCATCAATACTGCATAGAATCCTGGAGATAAAAAAAAAAATATGAAAAAGACCATTCTGCAATAACACTTGTTATCAACAGAAACACATTCAACAGAGTTCATATATTTCAAGAAAAAATTTAAAAGGGCCACTTACAAAAACAGTTGTGACTTCAAAGAAAATCCATGCGAAACAATGAATTCCATTTTAAGGAATTCAAATTAAAAATGTTAACTGGGGTTAAAAATTATATAGTTAATGTGAAAGCATTCCATGTGCAAGGACATTAGGATAATTCTATCATTGTATTTGTCTTTGTTATAGGGTGATTTCATAATTGAGTCCTAAAAATAATGTGGATGTTACACTGACACATAAAACCAACCCAAACATTTTTGCCACATACGTCTTTTTAAGGCATTAGCATTTCCTAATGGCAGTGACCTCTTCTATCAAGAATCGGTTCAGGAACGGTTTGAGGAACATAGCAAAAAGTCGACATGACCTCCAAATTCCCCAAATGTCTATTCAATAAAATATCCCAGAATGTCCGTGGGATGTGATGGAAAAAACAAGTGAGATCCATGTGTGTCCGAGTGTACCTTATAACTTCCGGGACATCACGATACTACGGCCCCGTGATCGGCAGTCTTCAGGTGCCTGATGAGAGCGGGGTGCTGGTGCGAGATCACGGGGGTCCCCAGCGGTGGGACCCCACGTGATCAGGCAAACTCATCCCTTATCCTTTAGATAGGGGATAAGTTGTCAGCACGGTAGTACCCCTTTAAAAGAACCACTGCTTATGTCTTTGTAATATCCTCAGAGAACTTGAAGAGTTCATGTGTTAGATTGTCAGAGCTGTTTTGGCCACACAAGAGGAACCTACATGATTTTAGGTAGGCCATTTTAGCGTTATGTTATGTGTATAAATACAAATACACAAGTACAAATAATGATGGCTAGATACTTTTATTAAAGTCACTGTTACCCTACTGTTACGCCGAGCGCTCCGGGTCCCCGCTCCTCCCCGGAGCGCTCGCTTCACTCTCTCCGCTGCAGCGCTCCGGTCACGTCCTCTGACCCGGGGCGCTGCGATCCCGCTGCCAGCCGGGATGCGATTCGCGATGCGGGTAGCGCCCGCTCGCGATGCGCACCCCGGCTCCCGTACCTGACTCGCTCCCCGTCTGTTCTGTCCCGGCGCGCGCGGCCCCGCTCCCTAGGGCGCGCGCGCGCCGGGTCTCTACGATTTAAAGGGCCACTGCGCCGCTGATTGGCGCAGTGGTTCCAATTAGGGTAATCACCTGTGCACTTCCCTATATTACCTCACTTCCCTTGCACTCCCTTGCCGGATCTTGTTGCCTTAGTGCCAGTGAAAGCGTTCCTTGTGTGTTCCTTGCCTGTGTTTCCAGACCTTCTGCCGTTGCCCCTGACTACGATCCTTGCTGCCTGCCCCGACCTTCTGCTACGTCCGACCTTGCTTCTGCCTACTCCCTTGTACCGCGCCTATCTTCAGCAGCCAGAGAGGTGAGCCGTTGCTAGTGGATACGACCTGGTCACTACCGCCGCAGCAAGACCATCCCGCTTTGCGGCGGGCTCTGGTGAAAACCAGTAGTGGCTTAGAACCGGTCCACTAGCACGGTCCACGCCAATCCCTCTCTGGCACAGAGGATCCACTACCTGCCAGCCGGCATCGTGACAGTAGATCCGGCCATGGATCCCGCTGAAGTTCCTCTGCCAGTTGTCGCTGACCTCACCACGGTGGTCGCCCAGCAGTCACAACAGATAGCGCAACAAGGCCAACAGCTGTCTCAACTGACCGTTATGCTACAACAGTTACTACCACAGCTTCAGCAGTCATCTCCGCCGCCAGCTCCTGCACCTCCTCCGCAGCGAGTGGCCGCTCCTGGGCTACGCCTATCCTTGCCGGATAAATTTGATGGGGACTCTAAGTTTTGCCGTGGCTTTCTTTCCCAATGTTCCCTGCATCTGGAGATGATGTCGGACCTGTTTCCCACTGAAAGGTCTAAGGTGGCTTTCGTAGTCAGCCTTCTGTCCGGAAAAGCCCTGTCATGGGCCACACCGCTCTGGGACCGCAATGACCCCGTCACTGCCTCTGTACACTCCTTCTTCTCGGAAATCCGAAGTGTCTTTGAGGAACCTGCCCGAGCCTCTTCTGCTGAGACTGCCCTCTTGAACCTGGTCCAGGGTAATTCTTCCGTTGGCGAGTATGCCGTACAATTCCGTACTCTTGCTTCAGAATTGTCCTGGAATAATGAGGCCCTCTGCGCGACCTTCAAAAAAGGCCTATCCAGCAACATTAAAGATGTTCTGGCCGCACGAGAAATTCCTGCTAATCTACATGAACTTATTCACCTAGCCACTCGCATTGACATGCGTTTTTCCGAAAGGCGTCAGGAACTCCGCCAAGATATGGACTCTGTTCGCACGAGGCGTTTCTCCTCCTCGGCTCCTCTCTCCTCTGGTCCCCTGCAATCTGTTCTTGTGCCTTCCGCCGTGGAGGCTATGCAGGTCGACCGGTCTCGCCTGACACCTCAAGAGAGGACACGACGCCGTATGGAGAACCTCTGCCTGTACTGTGCTAGTACCGAACACTTCCTGAGGGATTGTCCTATCCGTCCTCCCCGCCTGGAAAGACGTACGCTGACTCCGCACAAAGGTGAGACAGTCCTTGATGTCTACTCTGCTTCTCCACGTCTTACAGTGCCTGTGCGGATGTCTGCCTCTGCCTTCTCCTTCCCTGCTGTGGCCTTCTTGGACTCTGGATCTGCAGGAAATTTTATTTTGGCCTCTCTCGTCAACAGGTTCAACATCCCGGTGACCAGTCTCGCCAGACCCCTCTACATCAATTGTGTAAATAATGAAAGATTGGACTGTACCATACGTTTCCGCACGGAGCCCCTTCTTATGAGCATCGGATCTCATCATGAGAGGATTGAACTTTTGGTCCTCTCCAATTGCACCTCAGAAATTCTCCTTGGACTTCCCTGGCTTCAACTTCATTCCCCAACCCTGGATTGGTCCACTGGGGAGATCAAGAGTTGGGGGTCCTCTTGTTCCAAGAACTGTCTAAAACCGGTTCCCAGTAACCCTTGCCGTAACCCTGTGGTTCCTCCAGTAACCGGTCTCCCTAAGGCCTATATGGACTTCGCGGATGTTTTCTGCAAAAAACAAGCTGAGACTCTACCTCCTCACAGGCCTTATGATTGCCCTATCGACCTCCTCCCGGGCACTACTCCACCCCGGGGCAGAATTTATCCTCTCTCTGCCCCAGAGACTCTTGCCATGTCCGAATACGTCCAGGAGAATCTAAAAAAGGGCTTTATCCGTAAATCCTCCTCTCCTGCCGGAGCCGGATTTTTCTTTGTGTCCAAAAAAGATGGCTCCCTACGTCCTTGCATTGACTACCGCGGTCTTAATAAAATCACGGTTAAGAACCGCTACCCCTTACCCCTCATCTCTGAACTCTTTGATCGCCTCCAAGGTGCCCACATCTTCACTAAATTGGACTTAAGAGGCGCCTATAACCTCATCCGCATCAGAGAGGGGGACGAGTGGAAAACGGCATTTAACACCAGAGATGGACACTTTGAGTATCTGGTCATGCCCTTTGGACTGTGCAATGCCCCTGCCGTCTTCCAAGACTTTGTCAATGAAATTTTTCGTGATCTGTTATACTCCTGTGTTGTTGTATATCTGGACGATATCCTAATTTTTTCTGCCAATCTAGAAGAACACCGCCAGCATGTCCGTATGGTTCTTCAGAGACTTCGTGACAACCAACTCTATGCCAAAATTGAGAAATGTCTGTTTGAATGCCAATCTCTTCCTTTTCTAGGATATTTGGTCTCTGGCCAGGGACTACAGATGGATCCAGACAAACTCTCTGCCGTCTTAGATTGGCCACGCCCCTCCGGACTCCGTGCTATCCAACGCTTTTTGGGGTTCGCCAATTATTACAGGCAATTTATTCCACATTTTTCTACCATTGTGGCTCCTATCGTGGCTTTAACCAAAAAAAATGCTGATCCCAAGTCCTGGCCTCCTCAAGCAGAAGACGCCTTTAAACGACTCAAGTCTGCCTTTTCTTCGGCTCCCGTGCTCTCCAGACCTGACCCTTCCAAACCCTTCCTATTGGAGGTTGATGCCTCCTCAGTGGGAGCTGGAGCTGTTCTTCTACAAAAAAATTCTTCCGGGCATGCTGTCACTTGTGGTTTTTTCTCTAGGACCTTCTCTCCAGCGGAGAGGAACTACTCCATCGGGGATCGAGAGCTTCTAGCCATTAAATTAGCACTTGAGGAATGGAGGCATCTGCTGGAGGGATCAAGATTTCCTGTTATTATCTACACCGACCACAAGAACCTCTCCTACCTCCAGTCTGCCCAACGGCTGAATCCTCGCCAGGCCCGGTGGTCTCTGTTCTTTGCCCGATTTAATTTTGAGATTCACTTTCGTCCTGCCGATAAGAACATTAGGGCCGATGCTCTCTCTCGTTCCTCGGATGCCTCAGAAGTTGATCTCCCTCCGCAACACATCATTCCACCTGACTGCCTGATCTCCACTTCTCCTGCCTCCATCAGGCAGACTCCTCCAGGAAAGACCTTTGTTTCTCCACGCCAACGCCTCGGAATCCTCAAATGGGGTCACTCCTCCCATCTCGCAGGTCATGCGGGCATCAAGAAATCTGTGCAACTCATCTCCCGCTTCTATTGGTGGCCGACTCTGGAGACGGATGTTGGGGACTTTGTGCGAGCCTGCACTATCTGTGCCCGGGATAAGACTCCTCGCCAGAAGCCCGCTGGTTTTCTTCATCCTCTGCCTGTCCCCGAACAGCCTTGGTCTCTGATTGGTATGGATTTTATTACTGATTTACCCCCTTCCCGTGGCAACACTGTTATTTGGGTGGTCGTTGATCGATTCTCCAAAATGGCACATTTCATCCCTCTTCCTGGTCTTCCTTCTGCGCCTCAAGTGGCTAAACAATTTTTTGTACACATTTTTCGTCTTCACGGGTTGCCTACGCAGATTGTCTCGGATAGAGGTGTCCAATTCGTGTCTAAATTCTGGAGGGCTCTCTGTAAACAACTCAAGATTAAATTAAATTTTTCCTCTGCATATCATCCCCAGTCCAATGGACAAGTAGAAAGAATTAACCAGATCTTGGGTGATTATTTGCGACATTTTGTTTCCTCCCGCCAGGATGACTGGGCAGATCTCCTTCCATGGGCCGAATTCTCGTATAACTTCAGGGTCTCTGAATCTTCCTCCAAATCCCCATTTTTCGTGGTGTACGGCCGTCACCCTCTTCCCCCCCTCCCTACCCCCTTGCCCTCTGGTCTGCCCGCTGTGGATGAAATTTCTCGTGACCTTTCCATTATATGGAGAGAGACCCAAAATTCTCTCTTACAGGCTTCTTCACGCATGAAGAGGTTCGCGGATAAGAAAAGAAGAGCTCCCCCCGTTTTTTCCCCTGGAGACAAGGTATGGCTCTCCGCTAAATATGTCCGCTTCCGTGTCCCTAGCTACAAGTTGGGACCACGCTATCTTGGTCCTTTCAAAATTTTGTGTCAAATTAATCCTGTCTCTTATAAACTTCTTCTTCCTCCTTCTCTTCGTATCCCTAATGCCTTTCACGTCTCTCTTCTCAAACCACTCATCCTCAACCGTTTTTCTCCCAAATCTGTTCCTCCCACTCCTGTTTCCGGCTCCTCGGACATCTTCTCGGTCAAGGAAATTTTGGCTGCCAAAAAGGTCAGAGGGAAAAATTTTTTTTTAGTAGACTGGGAGGGTTGTGGTCCTGAAGAGAGATCCTGGGAACCTGAGGACAACATCCTTGACAAAAGTCTGCTCCTCAGGTTCTCAGGCTCCAAGAAGAGGGGGAGACCCAAGGGGGGGGGTACTGTTACGCCGAGCGCTCCGGGTCCCCGCTCCTCCCCGGAGCGCTCGCTTCACTCTCTCCGCTGCAGCGCTCCGGTCACGTCCTCTGACCCGGGGCGCTGCGATCCCGCTGCCAGCCGGGATGCGATTCGCGATGCGGGTAGCGCCCGCTCGCGATGCGCACCCCGGCTCCCCTACCTGACTCGCTCCCCGTCTGTTCTGTCCCGGCGCGCGCGGCCCCGCTCCCTAGGGCGCGCGCGCGCCGGGTCTCTACGATTTAAAGGGCCACTGCGCCGCTGATTGGCGCAGTGGTTCCAATTAGGGTAATCACCTGTGCACTTCCCTATATTACCTCACTTCCCTTGCACTCCCTTGCCGGATCTTGTTGCCTTAGTGCCAGTGAAAGCGTTCCTTGTGTGTTCCTTGCCTGTGTTTCCAGACCTTCTGCCGTTGCCCCTGACTACGATCCTTGCTGCCTGCCCCGACCTTCTGCTACGTCCGACCTTGCTTCTGCCTACTCCCTTGTACCGCGCCTATCTTCAGCAGCCAGAGAGGTGAGCCGTTGCTAGTGGATACGACCTGGTCACTACCGCCGCAGCAAGACCATCCCGCTTTGCGGCGGGCTCTGGTGAAAACCAGTAGTGGCTTAGAACCGGTCCACTAGCACGGTCCACGCCAATCCCTCTCTGGCACAGAGGATCCACTACCTGCCAGCCGGCATCGTGACACCTACATCACAGAAGAAAAGGAAAACTACATATAGCAATTGGATCTTAGAAATGTGAAGCATTGTGTGTACATTTTATAGAACAACATTTTTATGTACTGTTAATTAAGTACTTTGATAGCATTTCTAGTCAACTGTAAATCTGTATCTGTAAACTATCATATCTATATGTTAGCATTTTTATATTACAGTTAGGCAGTGGTCTATAGACCCCAGGCATATCTATGTTACAGATCCAATTTTGGAAACAGCTTGTATGTTTGTGGAGGAAACAGAAGTTCCAGATGTCCAGATGTTTTGCTGTCAGAGAAATGTGTAATTAAGAAAAGATAATTAAAAACATGGTTATTACATGGTTGGCCCAAAGAAATACCCAATTCTTTCTTCATATGCTATTAAATTACATCAATTATGATTCTTCCTAATAAATAATAAAAATATAAATCTACAAATGAAATAAAACTAAATTATGAATCAAAATTGAGTTGTAGGAAAGGCATGTGGTTGTCAGCAGACACAATATTGCTTAACAATAGATTTTTCACACTTTATGAAAATTGAAAAATTGCCCAGTGACGTAATTTCTGAGTTTTTTTTCGAAAACATCACTCGGTTGCTAATTACACCAATCTACACTCAGATGAATATCTTTATGACTAATAATTTGTTTGTGAAGTGTAACTGAACCATGATGAACAGCTAAAGGGTCTTTCTACTATATTGTTTTTACTATGCAGACATAATGGCCAAGATTTATCAAACTGTGTGAGAGAAAAAATAGAGACATTTTCCCACAGCAACCAATCACAGCTCAGCTTTCACTTTACCAGAGCTCGTTATCTGAGCTGTGATTGGTTACTGTAGAAAACTCGCTTAACTTTTTCTCTCACACAGTTTGATAAATCTGGGCCAATGTGTTAAAACCAATGAAGAGGATTTCTTCCATTCTTCTTTGAACATAGCTTGAGTATTTACTATGGGGTTATCGGGTGGTAGGTAGCCCTTTAAAAAAAGACATTCAAGGACCCAGTTCACTTTAAATAAATCAGCCTTACTCTTCTCTTCTTCACATGAAGGGAGACTGAGGGGATTATGTGTTTCCCTGAGGAGACTACCAAACTGGCATATGGAGTCTTAAAAGCCATGCAGTGCTCTGTTGAAAAAAAAAAAAAGGAGGCAAAGCAGTTAACCTTCAGAAGAAAAAAATTGTTCCTCATTGCCACCTATTTAAGATGGTATCCCTTCAGCTAACTCTAGCAGAGCTAACCCCCATTCAGGCTAACTATCCATTCAGTCTTTATAGTCTTAAAGAGGTGCTCTGCCCCTAGACATCTTATTCCATATCCAAAGGATAGAGAATAAAATGTCTGATCTCTCCTGCAGCACCCCCTTGTCATCTGCTGCACAGAGCAAACTTTGCTCCATGCCTGATGATGGCCCGACCCCTCAATACAAGTCTGTGGGAGTGGGTGTAACACCATGCTCCCTCTGATAGACTTGCATTGAGGGGGTGGGTCGTGACGTCACGAGGGGACGGGGCCATGACGTCATAATACTCCGGTCCCTGTATGGCCCGTCATCAGGCACAGAGCGAAGTTCGCACCATGCAGCAGATGACAGGGGATGCTGCAGGAGAGATAACAGGGCTTCCCAGCAGCAGGACCCCCACAATCAGAAATCTTATCCCCTATCCTTTGGATAGGGGATGAGATGTCTAGGGCGGAGTACCTCTTTCAGTGTAATATACACAGAGTCCTCCTTTTCCATAGTCAGGCAACCTCTCAATTTACGGGGCCCGGCGTCCTTGTTTCTCCCCTGCCTCGGAACATCCACCACCCGTCAGTGCCATCTCATTCACCAGGCTGCAGCGCGAAAGAGGTTAGTGCTCTGTTTTCATTTTTCATTACAGTATGCTTCACAAAGACTGATCCTTTCAACGTGAGCACCACCCAGCTATCAATAGCATCCGTGGATGGCATTTATAGCAAAACCGCTCAATATTTCCTGTGGGTGTTAGATGGTAGCAGTGCCAATGCCTTTCTCTTCTAGATTTATATAACCTCTCAATTTAGCTTCTTTTCAGGTTGTGTGTCATGCCTTCTGACCACCAGCCTACTGTCTGCTATACACTTGGAAGTTCCAGTCTCCAATCCATCACTGGTTTTTATAATCCATAAGCCAACATTGGCTTCCAGTTTATCACGTTTGGAAGCGAACAGGCCTTGGGCCTAATTGTCTCATAGGCCAAATGATTGTTCCACTAGGTAACACACCTTATGTCCCCTCCTATCTGCTCCTCCCAAGAGCAAAGTGGTACAATACAACAGTACCACCACACATATCTCCCAGTCAAAATCATGCTTTTCATGTCACTGTCTGTACTAAGAGTATTTGGCTAAAAACTGAAAGTGCAAAAAGAATCACAAAAACACTATAATTTCCCTAATGATACATCCTCCTCCAGTGCAAACATGGTCTTAAGAAGCATGTCCCATTTCTAATCACACTCTTTGTTCTCTTGGGACAGTGATCTCTTAACTATGGCCCTCCAAGTGTTACAAAGCTACAACTCCAAGTATGCTGGTCGGACATTGGCCACAGCTTGGAAACCACTTTCACTGAAGATGTAATAGACTCAAAGGCTGATAAAGGAATACCAAGCTTCTGCTGTATAGCTAAATAAATGGAAAATAATAAAAGATGGCGCAAGTATGGCAGAAAAAAATCCCAGATGTAGAAATGAAATATGGCGTACATAATAAAACATAGCAAAACATAGAATGGCAATATGTAACTAATAGCATGAGTACACTTGCTTATAAATCACTCCTAATAATATCTAATGTAGAGAAAAGGGCAGAATTTCTAAGGATAGCTTCAGTGCACATATATTAATAGGGTGTAATTTAGTCTATAAGGTTTTCTAATCCAAGAGACTTCAATGAATTACTCAAATGGAAGAATGTTCCTTTTTTAGCTAATGTGTGGATATACTGCATACAGACAGAAATCACTCCTTACATGTCTCTAAAGATAATGGGACAGGTTATTAGTGTCTTCAATCCATGGGAGACATCCAGGTATACAATAAGGAACTCAGTTGTGACTTCAAAGAAAATCGAAATGCGAAACAATGAATTCCATTTTAAGGAAATCAAATTAAAAATGTTAACTGGGGTTAAAAATTATATAGTTAATGTGAAAGAATTCTATGTGCAGGGAGATTAGGATAATTCTATCATTGTATTTGTCTTTGTTATAGGGTGATTTCATAATTGAGTCCTAAAAATAATGTGGATGTTACATTGACACATAAAACCAACCTAAATATTTTTGCCACATACATCCCTTTAAGGTATAGCATTTCCTAATGGCAGTGACCTCTTCTATCAAGAATTGGTTCAGGAACGGTTTGAGGAACATAGCAAAAAGTCGACATGACCTCCAAATTCCCCAGATGTCTATTCAATAGAACATCCCAGAATGTCCGTGGGATGTGATGGAAAAAACAAGCCAGATCCATGTGTGTCCGACTGTACCTTATAACTTCCGGGTCTTATAAGAACCACTGCTAATGTCTTTGTAATACCCTCAGAGAACTTGAAGAGTCCATGTGTCAGATTGTCAGAGATGTTTTGGCCACACAAGAGCAACCTACATGATTTTAGGTAGGCCATTTTAGTGTTATGTTACGTGTATAAATACAAATACACAAGTACAAATAATGATGGCCAGATACTTTTATTAAAGTCAATGTTATCCTACATCACAGAAGAAAAGGAAAACTACATATATCAATTGGATCTTAGAAATGTGAAGCATTGTGTGTACATTTTATAGAACAACATTTTTATGTACTGTTAATTAAGTACTTTGATAGCATTTCTAGTCAACTGTAAATCTGTATCTGTAAACTATCATATCTATATGTTAGCATTTTTATATTACAGTTAGGCAGTGGTCTATAGACCCCAGGCATATCTATGTTACAGATCCAATTTTGGAAACAGCTTTTATGTTTGTGGAGGAAACAGAAGTTCCAGATGTCCAGATGTTTTGCTGTCAGAGAAATGTGTAATTAAGAAAAGATAATTAAAAACATGGTTATTACATGGTTGGCCCAAAGAAATGCCCAATGCTTTGTTCAGATGCTATTAAATTACATCAATTATGATTCTTCCTAATAAATAATAAAAATATAAATCTACAAATGAATTAAAACTAAATTATGAATCAAAATTGAGTTGGAGGAAAGGCATGTGGTTGTCAGCAGACACAATGTTGCTTAGCAATAGATTTTTTCATACTTTATGAAAATGGAACAATTGCCCAGTGGCGTAATTTCTGAGTTTTTTTTCCGTAAACATCACTCGGTTGCTAATTACACCAATCTACACTCAGATGAGTATCTTTATGACTAATAATTTGTTTGTGAAGTGTAACTGAACCATGATGAACAGCTAAAGGGTCTTTCTACTATATTGTTTTTACAATGCAGACATAATGGCCCAGATTTATCAAACTGTGTGAGAGAAAAAATAGAGACATTTTCCCACAGCAACCAATCACAGCTCAGCTTTCACTTTACCAGAGCTCATTATCTGATCTTTGATTGGTTACTGTAGAAAACTCGCTTAACTTTTTCTCTCACACAGTTTGATAAATCTGGGCCAATGTGTTAAAACCAATGAAGAGGATTTCTTCCATTCTTCTTTGAACATAGCTTGAGTATTTACTATGGGGTTATCGGGTGGTAGGTAGCCCTTTAAAAAAAGATATTCAAGGACCCAGTTCACTTTAAACAAATCAGCCTTACTCTTCTCTTCTTCACATGAAGGGAGACTGAGGGGATTATGTGTTTCCCTGAGGAGACTACCAAACTGGCATACGGAGTCTTATAAGCGGTTAAGTGCTCTGTTGGAAAAAAGAAGGCAAAGCAGTTAACCTTCAGAAGAAAAAAATTGCTCCTCATTGCCACCTATTTAAGATGGTATCCCTTCAGCTAACTCTAGCAGAGCTAACCCCCTTTCTGGCTAACTATGCATTCAGTCTTTATGGTCTTAAAGAGGTACTCTGCTTCTAAACATCTAATTCCCTATTCAAAGAATAGGGGATAATATGTCTGATCACGGGGGGTCCTGCCGCTGGGAACCCCCGCAATCTCTCCTGCAGCACCCCCTTGTCATCTGCTGCACGGAGCAAACTTTGCTCTGTGCCTGATGATGGCCCGACCCCTCAATACAAGTCTATGGGAGTTGGCATGACGCCATGCCCCCTCCCATAGACTTGCATTGAGGGGGTGGGTCGTGAGGTCACGATACTTCGGTCCCTGTATGGCCCATCATCAAGCACAGAGCGAAGTTCGCTCCATGCAGCGCATGACAGGGGATGCTGCAGGAGAGATCACGGGGTTTCCCAGTGGCAGGACCCCCACAATCAGATATCTTATCCCCTATCCTTTGGATAGGGGATAAGACGTCTAGGGCGGAGTACCCCTTTCAGTGTAGTATACACAGAGTCCTCCTTTTCCATAGTCGGGCAACCTCTCAATTTACAAGGCCTGGTATCCTTGATTCTCCCCTGCCTCGGAACATCCCCCACCCATCAGTGCTATCTCGTCCACCAGGCAGCAGCGCCGAAGAGGTGAGTGCTCTGTTTTCATTCTTCATTACTGTATGCTTCACAAAGACTGATCCTTTCAACGTGAGCACCACCCAGCTATCAATAGCATCCGTTGATGGCATTTATAGTGAAACCACTCAATATTTCCTTTGGGTGTTAGATGGTAGCAGTGCCAATGCCTTTCTCTTCTAGATTTATATAACCTCTCAATTTAGCTTCTTTTAAGGTTGTGTGTCATGCCTTCTGACCACCAGCCTACTGTCTGCTATACACTAGGAAGTTCCAGTCTCCAATCCATTACTGTTTTTTATAATGCATAAGCCAACATTGGCTTCCAGTTTATCATGTTTGGAAGTGAACAGGCCTTGGGCCTAATTGTCCCATAGGCCAAATGATTGTTCCAATAGGTAACACACCTTATGTCCCCTCCTATTGGCTCCTCTCAAGAACAAAGTGGTACAATACAACAGCACCACCACACATATCTCCTAGTCAACATCATGCTTTTCCTTTCACTGTCTGTACTAAGAATATTTTGCTAAAAACTGAAAGTGCAAAAAGAATCACAAAAACACTATAATTTCCCTAATGATACATCCTCCTCCAGTGTAAACATAGTCTTGGGAAGTATGTCCTATTTCTAATTGTGAAGCCTGGGGGAGTAGGGTATATGGGATGTAACTGTGCAGTGACTAAAGGGTGTCTGATTAACCCTTGCTATTCGTGACGCCAGTTTGAAGGCTCCTCTGTAATGCTTGTCCTACCGCCACCCTTCCCAAGAGCGATAGGGAGGTATAGAATAATGAAATTTCCACAACCGGAGAGTTTGCTGAAAACAGTTGGAACTTTTACTGAAGATTTTATGCAACTTCGCAACAGGAACAGTCTCTACAAATGCAAATTCTCTTGGAGATTGACAAAGGTTGGGACCTTAAGCAATTTAGAGTCTTTCGATTGATATGCGCTGTTCCACTGGATTTAGGGGAATTAGTTGCGGTCCAGTAGTCACGCTAGCTTTAGCAGGGATTAGATTAGAACTCACGGTTTAGGTTCTGCTAAGGCCGTTAGTTTGTTAGGCCTAATGTGTCTTTGAAAGTTGTGCAGATCCGTCCTGCTAGTCCGGCATCCACGAGAGCAGCAACCCAAGAGAGCGATAATTGGCTACAGCTTCCTTATATGGGCAGGGGCTGGACTAGTGCTAATTGGTCCAATACTGATGCCAATCAACTTCACAAAGGATTATGGGGAACATGTGACCCAAGGACCTCCAAAGGTCTTTTAACATACCAAAGAGGATTTAACATGGTCACATGACCGAAGGTCCTGCGACGCTAGACAAGGTAAGCATACTATACATTATATTAAATATACATTATTATTATTAAATATGTACATGTATGAACATTACAGAATTAGAGTTGAGGAGAGGCGACTAGGGGCTGTCCCACCTGGGGGACCCTACCTGAGCGTAGTTACTCTGACTTTGGGGACCACCATACAAGGTACGGTATGCAATACGGTACCGGGACACCACAAAATCACACTCTTTGTTCTCTTAGGACAGTGGTTTCTTAACTATGGCCCTCCAGGTGTTACAAAGCTAAAACTTCAAATATGCTGATCGGACATTGGTCACAGCTTGAAAACCACTTTAATTGAAGATGTAATAGACTCAAAGGCTGATTAAGGAATACCAAGCTTCTGCTGTATAGCTAAATAAATGGAAAATAAGAAAAGATGGCGCAAGTATGGTAGAAAAAAATTCCAGATGTAGATCTCTAATGTAGGGAAAAGGGCAGAATTTCTAAGGATAGCTTCAGTGCACATATATTGATAGGGTGTAATTTAGTCTATAAGGTTTTCTAATCCAAGAGACTTCAATGAATTACTCAAATGGAAGAATGTTCCTTTTTTAGCTAATGTGTGGATATACTGCATATAGACAGAAATCACTCCTTACATGTCTCTAAAGATAATGGGACAGGTTATTAGTGTCTTCAATCCATGGGAGACATCCAGGTATACAATAAGGAACTCACATCCTCTTAGACTGTATTTACTGCCACTTAAGAAGATTTAGTAGAAGATTTCTTTCTGTAAGAGAAAAAAACAAAAAACACAAGATTAAATGTTGTTCTTTGTTTTCAATTGAGATCTTCTTTTGATCAGAATCCTTTGGGTGACATATGCTCTTTCTAGTGAGAAACTGCTCAACACGTTATTTCTTCCATGTGTTGGTTGTTTCTTGCTACTGTGATAGTATGGCTTCTTTCATTTATCTGTGCTGGCAAGGGAAACGTTTTAAAACATTTAATTTGGAAGCTAAGCTATCTACTGTATTACCCAGAAGGTTTGGGATAACATTTCTCTATCCTCAAAAAACACTTCTCAATTTTACCTTAATCCAGTGGTTTTATATACTATTATTTTTTTTTTTAGAAGAAGTTCATCATCTAGACAATCCCCTTCTTTTACTTACGCCAGACATTGGTCCACATGTATTATCCTTTCTGTCGAATGCTTACTGCATGTTATTTCATATACTGCACATGAGTCTTAAGGTATTTGCACAAAATAGAACATCTGTATGAGCTGCATGCCCCACTTTGTAGTTCATGTTAGCCAGGCTGGGGTGCTCATGGACAGAATAAACATTTTGGAATTCATATGAAATGCAACTGTTTTGAATAAAAATCCCAAAAGAAGTTTATCAGAACACAACTGAAATGGAAATAAAAAATGGCTGCATTTTAAATCTAACAATATGTTCTATGAAAGTCTATGGAAAAGCTACAGTCAGTGCGCACACTCTAAACCCCTTAACCCCTTAAGGACGCAATGTTTTTCCATTGTTGCATTTTCATTTTTTCCTCATCACCTTCTAAAAATCATAACGCTTTAAATTTTGCACCTAAAATTTCATATTATAGCTTATTTTTTGTGCCACCAATTCTTCTTTCCAGTGACATTAGTCATTTTACCAATATATCCACGGTGAAGCGGAAAAAAATTCATTGTGCCACAAAATTGAAGAAAATTTTTTTATTTTGTAAATTCTGGGGGCTTCTGTTTCTACGCAGTAAATGTTTTTTTGTAAAAATGACATCTTATCTTTATTCTTTAGGTCCATACGGTTAAAATGATTCCTACTTATATAGGTTTGATTTTGTTGTACTTCTGGAAAAAATCATAACTACATGCAGGAAAATTTATACGTTTAAAATTGTCATTTTCTGACCCCTGTAACTTTTTTATTTTTCCGCGTACGGGCCGGTATGGGGCTCATTTTTTGTGCTGGGATCTGAAGTTTTTATTGGTACCATTTTTATATTAACTGAACTTTTTGATTGCTTTTTATAAATTTTTTCATGATATAAAAAGTGACCAAAAATACGCTATTGGGGAATTTTGAATTTTTTTGAGGTTTAATTAACAATATATTTTTATAGTTCGGACATTTCCACACGCGGAGATACTACATATGTTTATTTTAATATACACAGTTTTTTTTTTTTAAACAGAAAAAGGGGGATGATGCTTACTTTTATTAGGGAAGGTGTTAAATGATCTTTATTAACTTTTTACTTTCATTTTAGACACGGCGATCAACTTTGGACACAGCATCTAAAGGGTTAATAGAGCGCTTCTCAACAATCGGTGCCACTCGCTATTAGCACAGGGTCCCAGCTTTCATTACCCGCTGGGACTGACCCCGTGTTATACACCGGGATCGGGAGCAGGGCGTACAGGTGCGCCCTTCATCCTTAAGAGGTTAAGGACTCTTTACAGTTTTTCCTCCTTACCTTTCAAAAATCATAACCCTTTCAATTTTCCCCCTCAAAATCCATTTGATTGCTTATTTTTTCTCCACCAATTCTACTTTGTAGCAACATCAGTCATTTTACCCAAAAATCTATGGTGAAACAAAAAAAAAAAATCGCTGTGCTACAAAATGTAAAAAAAAAACACCATTTTGTAAATTTTTGGGGGCTTCCGTTTCTACACAGTGCATTTTTCTGTAAAAATGACACCTTATCTTTATTCTTTAGGTCCATATGATTAAAATGATACCCTACTTATAGGTTTGATTTTGTCTTACTTCTCATAACTACATGCACGAAAATTTATACGTTTAAAAATGTCCTCTTCTGACCCCTATAACTTTTTTATTTCTCCGCATATGGGGATATATGGGGGCTCATTTTTCGCGCCGTGATCTGAATTTTTTATTGGTACCAATTTGGTTTTGATCTGACTTTTTGATCGATTTTAATTCATTTTTATATGGTATTAAAAGTGACCAAAAATACGCTATTTTGGACTTTGGAATTTTTTTATGTGTAGGCCATTGACCATGCGGTTTAATTAACAATATATTTTTATAGTACGGACATTTCCACACGCAGTGATACCACATATGTTTATATTTATTTTTGTTTACATTTTTTTTTATGGGAAAAGGGGGAAGATTCAGATTTTTATTAGGGAAGACTTTAAATCACATTTATTAACACTTTACTTTCACTTTTTTTATGCAATGTTATAGCCCCCATAGGGGACTATAAGATTGCACACACTGATTTCCAACACTGATCACTGCCATGCAAGCATGGCAATGATCAGTGTTATCGTCGCTCGACTGCTCCTTCCTGGATCTCAGGCACAAAGCAGTAATTCAGCGATCGGATGCGCAGGAGGCAGGTGGGGATCCTCCTCGTGCCTTGCAAGCTGTTCGGGATGCCGCGGTCCCGAACAGCACCACTGAAATGCCGGGAAGCTTTCACTTTCACTTCAGACACGGCGATCAACTTTGATTGTTGCGTCTGAAGGGTCAATACCGGGCATTACCGCTATCGGTGATGTTCAGTATAAGTTGCGGTTCCCGGCCGTTGATGGCCATCGGGACTGACTCGATATGATGCAGGGTCACCGCGTGACCCCGCGTTATATTGCGGGGTCTGGCACAGGATGTAAATATACATTCTGCGTTGTTAAGGAGTTAAATGGGTTGTTCAGGAAGCAGAAAAGGTCCTACCTCTTCTGCCCCTTGGCACTCCACTTCTGCTCCCTGGTTGTTTAAGAAGCATACTGTTCTTCAACACAAAGCTCACTTCCACAAAACTCACCCTTTACGTTGTTAGGAAAGGGACCTTGACAAGACTTTCACTGAAGACAAATGGATAGCCACTTTCAAGGCAACCCATAAACATCTAAAATGCACTTCACATATCGAGACAGTAACTAAAACCACATTGAGATGGTACTATACGCCAGACAGACTTGCTGTCATTTACTCATCAGTATCTAATCAATGTTGGCGTAGTTGTGGATGTAAAGGCACATTGATGCATAAACTGTGGAGCTGCCCCTTGCTCCACACATACTGGTCTGAATCCAAAAATATCCTTACTACCGTATTACCTCACTTCACCCTCTGGTCTCCACAATTTGTGCTTCTCTTACTGAGCATAGACCGACTCCCACAGATTTACAGAGGCCTAACATGCAGAATGTGTGCCATCATGAAAATTATAGTGAGATATTGGAAAACCACAACAATCCCTGACACCCAAGAAGTAGTAACTGCAATTAACCTCACTTGCTCATATGAAAAGATTATATCTCTGGGTAACTATACTCAGCAAACATTTCTTAACAAATGGTCGCTATGGCTGAACTAGACATACAACAGGACACCACCATAAAACACATCTCCTACCACTATAACCCTGGTCTTAATCACATACTCACTTCATTGGGATCCCTTTTTCGTCCCCATTCCCCTCCTCATCTCTCCTGACATAAACCTGTTGGCTATATGACACTTACCAGAACGTCCTATATATACAGGCTGGGAACCTGACCCTTTCAATCTATTGATGCCACTGCACGAGATTATATATATCTTTATGACCTGACTTAAAAATAAAAAAAGGAAAGAAAAAAGAAATGAAAAAAAAGGGGGGAGGAAAAAAAAAGTAGGGGGAAAAAAGGGGAAAAGAACAAAGAAAGAAATAGAAAAGGAAAAAGAGGCAAGATAGAAAGGGGGCAAGGGACAAGGGAAAAGGGGGGGTGATTCAGATTTTTATTAGGGAAGAGGTTAAATCACATTTATTTATAACAATTTATTTTGACTTTTTTATTCAATGTTATAGCCCCCATAGGGGACTCTAAGATTGCACACACTGATTTCCTACACTGATCACTGCCATGCAATAGCATGGCATTGATCAGTGTTATTGCCACTCGACTGCTCCTGCCTGGATCTCAGGCACAAAGCAGTAATTCAGCGATTGGACACGCAGGAGGCAGGTAGGGATCCTCCTTGCGCCCTGCAAGCTGTTCAGGATGCCACGATTTCACCGCGGCGGTCCCGTACAGCACCACTGGACTGCCGGGAAGCTTTCATTTCAGACACGGAGATCAACTTTGATCGCCGCGTCTGTAGGGTTAATGCTGGGCATCACCGTAATTGGTGATGTCCGGTATAAGCCACGGGTCCCGGCCGTTGATGGCCGTCGGGACTGACCCAATATGATGCAGTGTCACCAGAATTAAATGAGTTGTTCAGGAAGCAGAAAAGGTCTTACCTCTTCTGCACCTTGGCACTCCACTTCTGCTCCCTGGTTGTTTAAGAAGTATACTGTTCTGGATAGGTATAGGTGGGTGCTTGCCCTGATCATTGGCTGCAGGTGAAACCACAACCACATGTGATGTACAACATCTGTTTCATATATGAGGAATAAATAAATATATACATATATATATATATATATATATATATATATATATATAAATAGTGCAACATTTCAGTTCTTCAAAAGATCCATTCTCAAACAGTGATGAGCGGCAGGGGCCATATTCGAATTCACATTTTTTTAAACGAATATATGGAAGAATATTTGTCCTATGTTCGCAAAATGTGCATATTCGCTGTATGTTCCAGGCGTAGGGCAATAAACATAGCCGGTGTGAGGTGAAAAATTCACCGACGGTCATGAGGCTGCTGTGGGCGGGGAGCGGGTAGTGAGCGCTGTACCGCACCACCGCAGCCTCTGTACTTACCGCTGACTTTCCACTCTCGCCCGCAGCAGCCTCGGGCGTATATTTGCCGTATAAGACGCACCAACCTCCCCCCGTTGGGGAAGAAAAAGTGCGTCTTACACGGCAAAAAATATGGTATTCGTCATAACGAATATATATCACTATATGCTAAACATTCATGAAATCGTGAAATGCTGATATTGGCTGTAAAAATTGGCATTCCGAATATTCGGGCTCAACACTATTCTCAAGCAGAGAAAAAATCACATGTTAATTTGGAATGTGCCTGGAATGCTGCGCCATTTTTAACTATAGGCTGCAGACATTGATGGAATGGGACATTGGCTTCCCCCCTTGTTTATTGGGATATTATTTTAGCTGAAATATTACCTTTTAATCTGTTCTAACATTCTTTCATTATTTCACACAGCATAAATGAAAACCTTTATGTTTTATCTGTGATCTATCTGAAGGTATGTCAATGTACACTGACATTTATAAATGCCATAATAAAGAAGATAAATAATATAGGAAGAATTGTGTGACCAGCAAAGAAGGAAATGGCTGTCTACGTCACTGAGCACTTAAATAAAATAAAAATTGTTAACAACATATACATTTTCACTACATTAACACTCCTATTGAAAAGAAAATTCCTACAGGAAGTTAGATGACTAGCCAAATAACCAACCATTATAGAATATTACTGACCTTGTCAGGGTGTTAACATTCAGTGCTTCTGATTTAGCATTTAATATATATATATATATATATTGCAGCTAGATTCTGTTACCTACATATTTTATTCAATATATTGTTAATCCTTTTTTTTATCTTATTTTCTTGACAGATTGACAACCAATAGGCCAGCACTTCCTGTTGTTATTTATGTAAATAATGACTATATATAACTAAAAGTATCTGCATATGAAATATGTCTCTTACCACATTGTAGTGTCCAATAGTAGAGAATATTACCGAACTTTTAAGACAACACACCTCCGCTCTGTGTACAGACTGCTGTGGACCACCTCACAAAGCGGTGGCCGGCACACCCCTCTATGAGAGAGCCAGTGAAAACATTATGAAAAATACAAAAATAACAGATGGCGCTTGATTGTGCCGTTATCCTATTAACTGGAAGGGAGATGCAGAAAAAAGATAAGGAGCGGCTCGCCTTTCAGTGTTGTGCTGGCATGGCTTCACTGTCCGTGAGCCGCTTGCTGTCGCTCACTGCGTGAAGTGCTGCGGGATGCAGATGCAGTGAGGGTAATTTTTGGGGTATTCCTGGCAGGGAATCACCCCTATATCCGACTTAGAGACACAGCGCTTCACCGGAGTATTATATGCTCTTGTACCGTTCTAAGATGTACCTGAACTGTAAAAAATAAAAAAATAAAAATATTCTGCTAACGTCTACACCCCTTGTGTCCTGTGACTCTGGTGCAGCGCTGCATCTCCATGTTGGATATAGGGGAGATTCCCTGCCAGGAATACCCCGATAATCACCCTCACTGCATCTGCAATGAGAGAGCTCCAGCTCTCCCATAGAGATACATGGAGGGGTGTGTGTACCACCACTTTGTGCAGTGGCCGACAGTAACAACACTGAAAGGTAAGCCGCTCCTTAACTTTTTAATAGGATAACGGCACTATCAAGAGCAATCTGTTATTTTTGTATTTTTCATAATGTTTTCACTGGCTCTCTCATAGAGGAATGTGTCAGCCACTGCTTTGTGTGGTGGTCCACAGCAGTCTGTACACAGAGCGGAGGTGTGTTGTCTTAAAACTTCGGTAATGTTGATAAGAATTCTTCACCATTGGACACTAAAATGTGGTGAGAGACATATTTCACATGCAGATACATATTTACTGGGTAGTTTCATTGAAAATATATAAAAAAAAACAATGCATATTAACAGCTGCATTTTATAAAATAAATTGCATATGGCCAACTGCAGCATAACTGCAATGCAACCACACTGCGATGCAACTGGTTCATGTTTTTTCACCCTTATTGGCCTAAAGCCTCATACACATGACAGAGTTGGGGTTCCATACAACCTTCAAGTTGTACTCTATGTCGATCTGCCATGTGCATGAATACATATTTGCCCAACACTATGTAAATTAGGAATTGCTGATTTGTTCCAGATTCTGCTCTTAGCTGTGCTTTTACTTACACAATTGGCTTTTTTAGTAAATTACACTTGATGGTCAAAAGCAAAGATTCCTTTTTGATTGTTTAAAGAATGTAGTAATAGTGAAAAGTTAATATTTTGTGTTGTTGGGGCATTACCTTGTATGACTGTAGAATTGAATTACTTTGTGTAAATTAAAATTACACTATTTTATTGCCAACAACATTCTATCCAATAAAAGTTGTGTTAACCTTATTATGAACTAAGAAGGTCAAGCTGTTTCTTTTTGTTGCTTGTGGCTCAAATAGCAGTTTATATAATTTTCTAATTGAATGCATTAATTTCATTTTCATTTAATGATTTCTGCTGCATGTGTACATTCCCACCCTTTAGTGTAATGAGAGCTATAGTATGCTTTTTACATTCCAACTTCTGCTGTTTTGAAGTTTTATATTCTTTTAGTTTTCTTGACAAGGCTTGGTGCTTTCTAACTTAATCTTAGAAATCATAAAGAAATGCATGCCAATATACACAGATACATATACATACTGTACATACATATGTATATAATCAACCGTAAAGACACAAATATACTGTACATGTAAGTTCAAGAGGTCAGTGTTATCATACAGTTCATTGTTCGATGTGTGTAGTTATTTTAACTGATGTTGCAAAACAGTATAAATGTAAAAAAAGAAAATGTTCCATATTTTAGTCTATTAATATCTGAATAAAGCTACAGAGCCAGTATTTTAAAAAAAGATGAAGATTTAGGGTACGTTCATACGTACAGGATCCTGCACAGATTTGATACGCAGGATTTGTAACTGCATATTAGAAGCTGCGCTCAGTCATTTAGTTTACATTGAAATCTACAGCAGAAAATCCTGTGCATCAAATCTGTGTACGTGTGAACACACCATTAAGGTACATTCACACGTGCGAATTTTCGCAGCGGATTTCGCTGCGGATCCGCCACTGGGGGACCTCCCATATGCTGCCCTTATATGTTCCTGCTTGACAATACGCTGCTCCGAGCAGACACACTACGATGTGCGAGTCACCGCTACCAGCACACTGCGCTGCCGCTCCCCCTGCTCAATGAGCTAGGCCGAGAGCTGCCGCGATGTGCGAGTATACTGCGCATGCGCACGGCAACTCGCACATCGCAGTGTGTCTGCTCGGAGCGGCGTATTGCCGCTCAGAGCAGGCACATGTAAAGGCAGCATATAGAAGTCCTTAAGCGACGGATCCGCAGCGAAATACGGGGTATCTAAGGTTTCAAAAAATGACATATCATAACTACATGTCAGAAGCTTTGATCAGCAGGGGTCCAGGTGCTGACACTCCCAGCGATCACAAAAACAGATGGGCTGGTTATCAGCATAGATGAATGGGAACAGTGCTGGCGATTTTTTTTAAACCTAGCTACCCTTTAACTTTTTAATGACCAGGCCAATTTTTATTTTAAATCCCTTCATTGTAATATAATATAAACATAATATATACTGAGAAATTGGGGGGGAGGAAACGAGTTTGTGGGATTAAATTGAAAATAAAATACAATTGAAATTTTTTTTGGACGGGGTTTGTTTTCACAAAGTGTACTTTACAATGAAACTGACATATTATGCTTATTATACAGGAAAGAACAATTAAAGTGATTACCGTATATA
Source organism: Hyla sarda (assembly GCF_029499605.1). NCBI lineage: Eukaryota > Metazoa > Chordata > Amphibia > Anura > Hylidae > Hyla > Hyla sarda. The sequence goes on along the minus strand of NC_079192.1, from coordinate 186,538,801 downwards.
CTCGAGTATTAGCCGTTCCGAATATAAGCCGAGGCCCCTAATTTCACCCCAAAAACCTAGGAAAATGTATTGACTCGAGTATAAGCCTAGTATGCATGCCCACCTGCATGCCCTCCGCCAACCCCCGCTCCTGCACCCACCGACTGCCTCTCCCCTCCATTAACCCACCTTCTTTCCCCCCGCAATGCCATCCCCCAATATACACCCTACCTACCAGATACACTCATATAAATAAAATATATATATGCTCATATATACATACCTGCCACATTCCCTTCATCTTTACCTACAATACCCTCAATACAAATCTTTCCTAATACCATTCTTTCACATTACCATTCTCTCACATATTATTGTTAAAGTACTATACGTCTTCCCCCTCTGCATTACAGCGCATTACAGTGTTAAATCTCTTTATTTCATAACCAGTGCTGCGTGCGCATAACAGTGACAGATTAATTTTGCTCACCACCTGCGCAACTCCCCACGCATGCGTATATAACTCATACCCAGAGTCAGCATTTACACACGCCGACTCGCGCATAAGCCGTGCGCAAGAAGCCACGGGCTGCACATATACTATGCGCATAATCCACACGGCGTCCCCAGTGCTATGGCAACAAGCACCGGAAGTGACGCACCGGTGTCTCTACAACACAAAAAGCGAGCGCCTGCAGCATGCTGTCACGGATCGAGACGGCAAGGCTGCACACACAAGACTCCACTTCAGGTATTTACCTTCACTATCCAATCCACCTAACTCTTTCTTCCCCCCCACCCCCTGGAACTTATGTATTAATACTTGCCAATCCTCCCCATAGCAACCCAGAACTTAGCAACTACTAGAACTGGGGTAAGTCCACAACCTCCTCTTTTCCTTCTGTTTTCATGTACACCATGATATGTACTCATTATATATGCACTATGATTGCTAGGGAACTATTTTATACTAGAAATGCGGGCAAATGGGACAATTTGCCATATGTCCACATGCAACTCCTATATGTCCACATACAACTTGTACAAAGCACTTGATGTTTACAAATGTATATAACTGTGTATAACTATGTATAACTATATATCTGATGTTTCCATATATTTGATGTTTCCAACACTACACCCAAACCATTCAGCATATACATCATGGCAAAATTCTAACTATTTATAGGCACACCCTTGACCTCAACTATAATATAACATTTGACAGTATGAGCATTACCACACATACCTCAAACGCAAGGGAGCATACTCCTATTTCTCCACACAACAGACTGCTTTTTATAATTTGTTTTATATTACATTATTATTTTTTACATTACCCCACATAGTATGTTTTATATTTTTTTATATATACACCCTTAACACACCTAGGTGCCATTTTTTAATCTCATATTACATACATATATATTTTTATCATTAACACATTTATATCTACTCTTCTACCATGCCCACTATGTTTGACCCATGTTAAGTGTCACACAGCAACATATCTCTGTTCCTTGTTTTTATATATATATATATATATATATATATATATATATATATATATGTATTGTTTTTAGAACTGTAATTGGACCTGAGGAAGGCATCAGTGGATGCTGAAACGCGTTGTCCCTGCTTCACCAATAAAGTATTTATTGTCCTGTGCCACTCAAGTCCTCCTTTGCAGACTACACACTGGGCAGCGCCTCACCAAAACCGTTTTTTTTTTTTCATTTTATTTTATTCTGCCACAAAAACCAGAAACCATTTTGGTAATTCGGTACCGGTAAGAGAGCAGCAGCCTATCACCTCGAAGCGCAGCACAGCTCAGCGCAACTACTTTACAAGGTTGGTATATCACCCAGGTGTGGTGTAGGGTACACACCGGTTAGTATACCTCATCAGGGAGCGCCCCCTGTTTTCTACCCTTCTTCCAAGAAGCCTAGGGTGGGAAATACATCATCCTCCTCCCCTGTCATCATCCATCATCCCCCCACCCCAGTAATCATCCAGACCCCCCTGTCTATATCACCCCCTGTCCATATCACCCCCTGTCCATATCACCCACAGTCAATATCCCCCCTGTCATCATCCAGAACCACCTTTCAATATCCCCCCCCCCCCTGTCCATATGACCCCCTGTTGTTTTCTTCTCACCTCCCCAGTTGTTACTCTAGTAGCTGCAGGGACCGTACAGGGAGGGTGAGCCAGGCCATCCATCTTCACTGCAGGGACCGTCCAGGGAGGGTGCGCCGGGCCGTCCATCTTCACTACAGGAACCGTCCATGAGTAAGCTGGTACGGGCCATCCATCTTCACCGGGAGGCCTTCTTCTCTGCTCCGGGCCATCCTCGGACTAGTGACGCTGCATTGACGTCACCACGCAGGGACGTCCGTGCTCAGCAGACGTCTGTGCGCAGGGACGCCCCTGACATTATATGTCTGCCCAGCATGGACATCCTTGCGCGGCAGCATCGTTTATTGTTCACTAAGCCGAGGGGGGCGTTTTCAGCACAAAAAATTGTGCTGTAAAACTCGGCTTATACTCGAGTATATAAGGTAAATAAATTATTTTATTCTATTACTGCAAAAAAATTTACAAAAAAATTTTAAAAATAAAAATCCCACAACTTTGATCTCTATAACTTTAGTATTTTTTCCATCTACAGTGCTATATGAAGGCTCACTTTTTGCTCTGCGATCTGTATCGATACCATCTTGGAGTAGATTACAGTTTTTGATCGCTTTTTATTCATTACTTTTATTCATTATGTGACCAAAAATCTGCAATTCTGGTATTTAGTATTTCAATATGTTAATAGTTCTGAAATTTCTACCAAATATGTTTTGTTTTGGGAAACAGGGTCATGTGGATTTTTAAAAACACTTTTCTACACTTTGTAAGTCCACTAGGAAACTTTCATTACATAGTTACATGCATTACATAGTTTCATAGTACGGTTGAAAAAAGACATACGTCCATCAAGTTCAACCAAGATATTGAAGGGAAGGGGTATGGTTGGATGAAGGGGAAGGGATGTGATTTTACATCTCTGCATTACATTAATGTTATATTGTTCTAGGAATGTATCTATCCCTGCTTTAAAGCGTTATACTGTTCCTGCTGTGACAAGTTCCTGAGGTAGACTGTTCCATAAATTCACAGTTCTTATGGTAAAGAAGGTGTGTCGCCCCTTATGTCTAAACCTTTTCTTCTCCAGACGGAGGGATTACTTAGATTGGTGATCTGCTCATACAGCCTAACTGAGGCAGACTGTATCTGTAGAATTACTATAGGCATGATAAAGGCCTATTTCTGTTATAATAATGGATCTGTCACTGAAAAGGAGTGGTAACTGTTATTTAGTCTTTGATGGGTTAAAGGACTGACATTAAAGATGAGCAAATTGAAGCTGACGAATCCGAATTCTTCACAAATTTAATGGAAAATTCAATTTGCAACGAATATCGCTGCGATTCTATAGCGCATATCGTTTCATTAAACTCTATTTAGTGCGGTCAAGGCTCCAGGGCATCTAAAATGGTGGATCCACATGTGAGGACATGGGGCAAAAAACTCTTGGAAGGGGGGAAGGCAAGGCGGGTAGGCAGGATGACCCTGAATCACATGCAGGATGCAGCCTATCAGCAGCCAGTCACCCCTGTGATCTCACAACCCTATATAATCGGCAGCCATATTCCGGCTAGTCACTTCATCCATTACACTGCAGAGAGATAGGACGGACAGCCTGTGTGTGTGTGTGTGTGTGTGTGTGTGTGTCAAACAGAAAAGCTTTTTCCAGCAGCATTTCACCTCCTAGTCACATCAGTGTTCTGGTGGACAGAGAGCAGTGCTTTTTCACTGAAAATAATTTTTACTGCCGTCATTAACCTCCCAGTCACTTTCTATAGCATTGTATTACAGATAGGGGAATAGAGCTGTATGTTGCCTCATAAATTTGAACAAGCTGACTCAGCTTCAAAAACCTTATCAGAGGATGGAGGAATAATTTTTCAGCGCAATTCTGTGTCTTAGTTCCACAACAAATGATCTGCTGGTTATACTAGTCTGTAGATGGTATAATACCTAGCAGTTCATTCCTAATAGTCTTTGAAAAAGTGCATTTTTGGGTTTAGTACACAGCAACTGTGTGCTGCAGCACTGTTGTGTACTGCTGGTGTTGTGCAAAAATAAGTTTTTTAAGCGTACTGTAGCACATTTTTCTGCCCTCATAAGTGCATACAACATACCTACATCTAAGTAGTGTACTATTTTGTACCTGTTAATCTGTCAAGGGCCTAGATACTGTAAAAGTGCAGACAAAAGTAATCACCGGCTGGTGTTTTACACCAATACATTACTTTAAGCGTACTGTAGCACATTTATCTTCCCTCATAAGTGCATACCGCACATCTAAGTAGTATATTATTTTGTACCTGTTAATCTATTAAGGGCCTAGATACTGTGAAAGTTCAGGCAAAAGTAATCACCGGCTGGTGTTTTACTCCAATAAATTTTTTTAGTGTACTGTAGCGCATTTTTATGCCCTCTTTGTTCCACAACAAATGGTCTGCTGATTATACTAGTCTGTAGAAAGTCCATTCCTGTGAGAGAGTGTAATTTTGGGTTTAGTACACAGCGACTGTGTGCTGCAGCACAGTTGTGTACTGCTGTTGTTGTGCAAAAATATGTTTTTAAGCGCACTGTAGCGCATTTTTCTGCCCTCATAAGTGCATACCATATACCTACATTTAAGTAGTATACTATTTTGTACCTGTTAATCTGTCAAGGGCCTAGATACTGTGAAATTCCAGGCAAAAGTATCTACCGACTGGTGTTGTACTCAAATACTTTTTTATGCGTACTGTAGCGCATTTTTCTGCCCTCATAAGTGCATACCACATACCTACATCTAAGTAGTGCACTATTTTGTACCTGTCAATCTGTCAGGGGCCTAGATACTGTGAAAGAACAGTCAAAACTACCATCAGGCTGCTGTTCTAGACAAATACTGTTTTAAGCGTAGTGAAACGTATTGTACTCCCCTCATATATGCACTAAGTATGTTAGGCAGAGAAGTGCCAGGACATGCTCAGAGGAGTGACAGAGGCCTAAATTCATTAGGCACAGGCAGAGGACGCAGCAGACTAGGGGCAAGTGGCAGCAGGAGTCGCTGCGAGAGGCATGAGGTCCCGCTATCAGCTAGCAGTTGTTTCTCGACCAGCAACCCATCTGCCGTCATCGCTTGGTCATCCACTTCATCACAAATGACATCTGATACCCACAGTCAACAGTCAGTGGGTTCCTCAGACACAACCTTCAGTTGGCATGGCCCGAGAGCAGTCCCTGTCCTCCTATTGCCTTTGTTCTATTCTGTTCCCTCCCCTACAGAAGTATCTTATGCTGTGGGTTTAGCAATACTATTCACTAAGGACAATCTAACAGAGGACAGTCAGCAGCTACTACCCAGCAGTAAGTGGAGGAGACATCCGCCGCTTCCTCCGCTAGGCGGGCAAGTAGTGTTTAGGAGAGTGACTTAAGAGATGGTGTTGCCAGCGTTTAGGGTCCTAAAGCAGACACTGTTGAGGAACCTGAAGAGGACATCAGTGACGTGCAGATCACAATTGAAGCCGATCACAATTGGGAGCCGGGTGCAGAAGGGGCTTTATCATAATCAGGAGAAGAGGGTTGCAGGTTGCCTGTGAGACAGCAGCTGAGCCAGCAAGGTGGCTGCATGGTTGGGAGTCAGCATGGTGGCAGAAGTGGAAATTCTGGAGCCAAACATTCCCGGGGGAGACCACCTGATCGGGGCAGCCTACCTTCCCAGGAAGTTGTGGAACTGGGGTTCCTGGAGACGGCGGCAGTAGCAGTCAATTAGTGCGGACTGTTGGTGGGAAAATCAGCTACTCGGCAGTGGGGCAGCTTTTCATCAAGCATCTGGAGGAGGTTCACATAGCCACATGCAAGATGTGTCGGCAGAAGGTGAAGTCTGGCCAGGGTACCAATGTTCGCACCACGGCCCTGCGTCATCATATGTTGCGCCACCATAAAGCGGCCTGGGAGAGCCGTGGCTCCGATGTAGTGGTCAAGCCTGCTACATTACCCAGTTTCAGCCAGCCAAGGCTCCACCACCTCAGCCGAAGAGAGCTGTGTGTCATACCCTCCCTCTGTCGCTCCTGCTCCTTCTATTTTTAGTCAGTCAATCCACCAACAATCCATCAGCAATGCTATGGTCAGGGACAATATATGTCCTTTATGGATCACTTGGTGAATATGGTTCCTGCACAGCCACAACACCAACTTGGACAGGTCAGGCCACTTCCTTCTTCATGCTCTCAGGCCTTTGGTCCTGTGACAGTGTGCGACTCTGCCTCCTCATCCTCCACCGTGTCCTAAGCCTCTACTGCCCAGACAAGTCTCAGTGCCCCTTCAGCAAACCATGTGTGCAGGGCACGGCAGTGTCACACTGTTCTCCACATGGTTTGCCTTGGCAAACGGAGTCATACAGGGGAGGAACTGCTAAAAGTAATTCATAAAGAAATTGGAGCATGGCTTACTCCAGACACATCTTGGCAGTATGCAGTGGAGATGGAGGGAGTCCCTCCGAGTCATTTGCACAAATGGCACGATGCATGCTCACTTGCTTGCGTAGTGACCGCCAATTTGTCAACCATTCGGGAGCTGGATGCCTTTGGGCTTTCTACCTTATTGGACCCTCGCTACCACCACAAAATAGCGGCCTTTTTTACACCCACTGAGAGGAAGGACAAACTGACCTACTGCAGAGACATCCTATCAGCACCATCGACCATCCTTTCGCAGGTCTGACTCAGGGGCCCTCTGCGCTCACATTCCACTGCCATGGCTGCTGGGGAGGGGTGGGGTGGCTGGGACAGTACCAGTTCCATCAGCAGCAGCCTGCAGTCGCTGATGAGTAGCTTTCTTCACCGACATAGTGAAGCAACTCATCAGCAGGTAGACCTGGAGCAGGACTTGAACCATCAGGTGGTGGCATACCTTGACATGACCATGACAAGACACCTTGAAGATCCGCTGGATTTCTGGGCATTTAATCTTGATTTGTGGCCTGGAAAAGCTGTCCTTCCCAGCCATTAGTGTTCCATCAGAGCGGGTGTTCATTGCGGCGGGGGCCATAGTCACCCCAGGGAGAACTCGTCTGTGTACAAAAAATGTGAAGAGACAGACCTTTGTGAAGATGAGTCAGTCATGGATCAGCCAGGATTTCCACCCACCAATGCCTGATGGATCAGAGTAGATTGACCACCTTTTTTCACCCATCTTTGTCACCGGGTACTGGAATTGCCACCCGCCGCCCCATCTCACCGGGTCACTTTCAGGACTCCTGATGCTGCTGCCACCTCCATGCTGTCTCATTCAGCCACTATATTGTCTCCTCATGCTTCTGCCAACTCCAGGCTGTGCCATTCAGCCACTACATGGTCTCCTCATGCTGCCCACTCCAGGCTGTGCCATTCTGCCACTATATGGCGTCCCCATGCTTCTGCCAACTGCAGGCTGTACCATTCAGCCACTATATGGTCTGCTCATGCCGCCAACTTTAGGCTGTGCAATTCAGCCACTATATGTTCTACTCATGCGGCCGCCAACTCTAGGCTGTGCCATTCAGCCACTATATGTTCTACTATGCTGCTGCCAACTCCAGGCTGTGCCATTCAGCCACTATAAGGTTTACTGATGCTGCTAAGCCTGGGACATTACCTACAAATTTTCATGGTAGCACTAGCTACCATAAATCTTCAATTTAAATGTAAAAATTCCTCTTTATAGCTTATGGATTGGGAGGCCCTATGGTCTCCTCATGCTGCCGCGAGCTTCATATTGTGTCATTCAGCCACTATATGGTCTCCTCTTGCTTCCGCCAATTCCAGGCTGTGTCATTCTGCAAAATTATGGTCTCCTCATGCTGCTGCCACCCCCAGGCTCTGTCATTGTGCCGCCATGTGACTCCTTGTTAGGTTGGGTTTTGTGGTCATACAGTATTAGTTCAAAGTAAACAACGGGACATTAAACTTTGGAATCTAATAGAAATCTTAAATAAAAAAAAAATGTATGTAATCTTTTCACGACTGAGGCCATATGGTCGTCGCCGTCATATTACCTGTGAAATTATCCAATGGCACAGAAGCTAAATGTGCCATTTGTCCAAGTTGCCTTTTCAAGTGGACACTTAGAGTATGGGGGTGTGCTGAGAAGCAGGTGGTAACTCGCCTCACTGCGGACCGCCAGCTCGATGCTCACCAGAATGGGTAATCAAAAAAATTAAAATAAATTCAAATTAAATTAAATAAAAATTACATAAAAATCTACCACATCCAGATGTTCTGTGGCAGTGATTCTAATAGTGATGCCTTTAATCTGCATGTCATAATGAATAACAGTATTATTTCACTAAGGCTGGGTTCCCATTATGTTTTCCCCCATATGGGAGCGCATACGGCAGGGGAGAACTAAAAACTTGCGCTCCCATATGCCTTTCTATGCACTCCCGTATGTAATTCATTTCAATGAGCTGACCGCAGTGAAAAGTTTGGTCCGGTCGGCTCATTTTTGCCCCATATGCGCTTTTACAACCGGACCTAAAACCATGGTCAACCACAGTTTTTGGTGCAGGGAAAAATCGCATGCGGGGCAAAAATGAGCCGACCGGACTGAACGTTTCACTGCGGTCAGCTCATTGAAATGAAATACATATGGGAGCGCATAGAAAGGCATACGGGAGCGCAAGTTTTTAGCTCTCCCCTGCCGCATGCGCTCCCGTATGGGGGAAAACGTAATGGGGACCCAGCCTTACACAGCACAATCCGTATGCATGTTAGAACAAAGCAAAGTGTTCTACACCCCTATTGAGGCTCTCTGTAGGCCAGAAATAGCAGTTTTTAATACAGATTAACTGCAAATAAATTCGGACCAAACCAAAGTTTTTTGAAAAATTCGGCGAATTGGACGAATCAAATTTTTCTAAAGTTCGCTCATCTCTAACTGACATCAAAGTGACTGCTGATGTTGTTCATTGATTGCAGCCATCATCTATGTTGCGAGCTTAGTTCCTGAACTCACTTCATAGTCAGTTAGAAAAGAGCCACCGTACATGTTCAGTGGTCTGTGTTAAGGTGTTGAAGGGAATCTGTAGGCTGTGTTTGCTGTTAAGAGCTGCAGACCCTAATGGATAGCTGTTAGGGCATAAAAGCAAACTGTACCTTTTTTGGTGATTGCCAAACTTAAACATTTGCCTTTTATTTCTCGGCCAAGTGTTAAAGAGGCAGAGCTGAGCTGCTTAAGTGCCAAAGCCTTGAACCCCTCCTCACTCGCTCTCATCATTTCGCCCCTTCTTGACTGACATACAGCCCTGTACATCAGTCAAGCAGAGGGAGATGAGGGCAAGTGAAGTGGCATGCCAGGCTGTGGTACTCAAGAAGCTTAGCTCTGCCTCTTTAACACTCCACCTAATAGCTATCTATTGGTGATGGCAGCTCTTAGCAGCTAACAGAGCTAATAGAATTCCTTTAATTTTGTGTGATATTACCAGATCTCATACATTCACAATGTATACAGTTTTGAGATTTTAACAACCATCTCCTTTCATTATCGCCTCACATTTCTATGACAGCCTTCTAATCATTTGTGAAGTGAAATAATAGAAAATCTATTGTGACAATGCCTATATATATAACTAATTGAAAATGCTGCTCTTTATTCTTTAATTTCACTTAGAGAAGTTGGAAAAGTATGTTCCTTAGTGAATTTGACGGTGACCTTGAAAGAATATAAAATGCCTCCTTAAACTCAAATAGTCCCAGCTGCTTCCACCAGAGAACCCACAAGTTCATAAAGTATAAAAGGCGGAAAACACTTTGCCACAATTGAGTCACTTGAAGAGCAACATATGCCGTGCAGTCATAATGAAAAGTACAACTTGTTTGTTCGCAAAGATTGTTAAAAGGTCCCTAATTAATTAGCAAGGATCTGTTCTCTGGCGGCTTCGCACATCCTACCCTCAGCTCCTACGTTTGTGGAGAAGAAATTGTCTTTTTTCATTATACCAACTTGTTCACTTGAAATAAATAGACAAAGAAATATCCAAAGCTGCCTTCCAAATTCTAAAAACAGAAGCCTTCTAACAAGAAAATCAATTGGCAAGAATCAAGTAATACAAATATGTTTTCCCTCAGAAACACATCCCTTTTTCTTTGTGAACTGACATTATTAAAATTTCTTAAAGGCTCATGCACTTAGCATATTAAAGTGGATTGACACTTGGCAGATTTTGCTGCAGAGATTTCTGCAACTGTCCTATTTGTCAGAAAGAAACATGCAGAAATGATGGTGTTTGCTGCCAAAGTAGAATCAGACATGCCGGGTTGACTCCGATATATATATATATATATATATATATATACACGTGTGTGTGTAAATAGTATGTGCACACACATACGTGTGTATGTTTGTGTATACTGTAAACGTGTGTATGTATGTGTTTTATTTAAAAATAGAAAAAAAATGTGTAGTGCAGCTCACAATTAAAATATATCCGAGGTCTAATTGGATATTCACCTATACCCTAGGTGGGCTAAACAACATAACAATATGCACAAAAAATATATATCCAAACCTCAAGAATTTTACAAGTTAGCCTGGAGCATGATGACTATTAGGCTGCTTTCACACTATAAAATTCATCCGTTTTAAAGATCCGTTTGATGTTCCGTTATGAAAACCCTGAAAAACATTAAAACGTCCGTTAGAAAATCCCATACGTCCGTTAGAAAATCCCATTATAGTCTATGGGATTTTTACATTATCCGTTTTAATCCGTTATACTCCATTATGAATAACGGACGTTATTTTGTGACGGAAGATAGTAACGGAAGAAATAGTGCATGCACTATTTCTTCCGTTCATTCTCCCGTCACAAGATAACGTCCGCTATTAATAACGGACTATAACAGATTAAAACGGATATTGTAAAAATCCCATAGACTATAATGGGATTTTCTAATGGACATATGAGATTTTCTAACGGACATTTAATGGCCGATTTTCAGGGTTTTCATAACGGAACATCAAACGGATCTTTAAAACGGATTAATTTTATAGTGTGAAAGCAGCCTTATAGACAAATTAATTTGATATGAGGCCGTGCTTCAAATACATATATGTATATATATATATATATTTCTTATATATGTATATATTTATTTTATTCAATCATTTTAAATAAAAATTCTATGTGTTTTATTTATCCCCTTTACCAATGCTACGTTTCGTCAACAATAACCTTTTTCATTGGGTGGTAATATCAATTTAGCTCTAGTCTGATACTTAAAGGAAATCAGTCAGCAGTATCACCTGCACTAAAGCTATTGCACAGGTGTTACGCCTAGCGCTCCGGGTCCCCGCTCCTCCCCGGAGCGCGTACGGCGTCTCTCTCTCCGCAGCGCCCCGGTCGGTCCCGCTGACCGGGAGCGCTGCACTGTCATGGCCGTCGGGGATGCGATTCGCACAGCGGGACGCGCCCGCTCGCGAATCGCATCCCAGGTCACTTACCCGTTCCCGTCCCCTGCTGTCATGTGCTGGCGCGCGCGGCTCCGCTCTCTAGGGCGCGCGCGCGCCAGCTCCCTGAGACTTAAAGGGCCAGTGCACCAATGATTGGTGCCTGGCCCAATTAGCTTAATTGGCTTCCACCTGGTCCCTGACTATATCTGACCTCCTCCCATGCACTCCCTTGCCGGATCTTGTTGCCTTGTGCCAGTGAAAGCGTTTTTGTGTCTCCAAAGCCTGTGTACCAGAACTTCTGCTATCACCCTGACTACGAACCTTGCCGCCTGCCCCCGACCTTCTGCTACGTCCGACCTTGCTTCTGTCTACTCCCTTGTACCGCGCCTATCTTCAGCAGCCAGAGAGGTTGAGCCGTTGCTAGTGGATACGACCTGGTCACTACCGCCGCAGCAAGACCATCCCGCTTTGCGGCGGGCTCTGGTGAAAACCAGTAGTGACTTAGAACCGGTCCACTAGCACGGTCCACGCCAATCCCTCTCTGGCACAGAGGATCCACCTCCTGCCAGCCGGCATCGTGACAACAGGCTTTTAGTGCGGGTGATGCTGATCAAAACGATACTCATGGCGTCCAGATTTGCCCAACCGTTCCGTCGCAATTCGCCTTTTTCTTTTTATGCAAATGAGGGCCTTGGGGCATGGGCAGAGCTCCAAACCGAGCTAGGGGCACGCTGACGTTATCCTCGCCGGTCGGGCACTCCGCCCTGCTCATCAATTTTCATAACCCCCTCCCTTCTCTTGTGCCCCTGTTAGTGTACAGAGCATGCGCCGCTTTCTGGGTACTCCCAAAGGTGGCGCATGTGCCGCACACTAAAACGGGGCGCAAGAGTAGGGAGGGAAGCGGCGCATGCGCCGTACACTAACAGGGAGTGCAAGAGCAGGGAGGAGGGGGGGTTATGAATATTGAGGAGTGCCCGCCCAGCGAAGATGATGTCAGTGTGCCCCTAGCTCGGTTCGGAGCTCCACCTAGCCCCAAGGCCCTCATTTCCATAAAAAGAAAAAGGCAAATTGCTTCGGAACAGCTGGGCCAATCTTGAAGCCGTGAGTATCATTTTGATCAGCATCACCCGCACTAAAAGCCTGTGTGACAGCTTAAGTGCGGGTGATACTGCTGAAAGATTTCCTTTCATTTCAGAAAACGGCAGGGAACAGTATGTGAAGATAGCAGGAACTGTTTTTTTTTTTTTTTATATAGATTTTTGTTGCCATAAATGTTGGATGAAACAATAGAACACTATAGTGCACTATTGTTACAGAGAAACAGGTAAAAAAAAAAATGTCCGTAATGTCTATATTTTGTTAATGAAATTTGGTAGTAGATGTCAAAGGACATAAAAATTTTACTTGGCCTCCAAGATGACATACAAAAACAGGTTAAATTATTTGCAACAGTCCCAAGGCAGCTTGCAGCTTTTTATATAAAACATTGAGGTTGTGGTAGTTCTGCAAGTTTACAGCAACATATATGGAGCTCTAATATACAGTAATTAGACAATTAGTTATAGTGATTTTGGGTTATATTTGAGATCATCTGCCAAGATCATTGCTTTCCCAGTATAGAATTACTGGCGATCTTACTGGAGGTTTGTCTCCAAAACCAGACCACAAATCCAGATAAGTTATTCCTCATTTCAATTCAGTTCTACTGCACTATAAAGCTAAGTTTCCACTTGGTCTTTTTTCTGGCAGTTTTTGAGCCAAAGTCAGAAGAAGATCCATAAGAGAAGAGAAGTATAAGTCCTTCCTTTATATGTCCTATTCCTTTTGAATACACTCCTGGCTTTGGCTCAAAAACTGGAAAGTGGAAACTTAGCCTTACCCTGTTTATTGAATTTAGTTTGGGTAAACAGACTGTCAGTTTCATTTTTAATTGTCTAACTTGTTGTTAACATGGTACAGTATGATGATAAGTTACTGTATCATGTGTGCACAATTATAGACAAAGGGAGACGGCGCTCCTAGTGTGATACCGTAAATAAATAAGGTACAATTTAAGCAATATTGCTCACCGATGTAGGTTGTACTGTGACCAAGTACAACAATGGTGTATGCATAAACCCTATGCGGGAGAGACTCGACAGCCGCTCCTGGCAACACGAAGTGAAGCAAAGACAGATCCCTCCAGGACAGCACAGGATAGAGCTGGAGCACAAGACTTCAAGGTAAAAACAGATTTATTTTAACCGGCATGCAACGCGTTTCACTGGATAACCAGCTTCATCAGGCATGATTAAGCTGGTTATACAGCGAAATGCGTTGCATGCCGGGTAAAATAAACCTGCTTTTACTTTGAAGTCTTGTGTGCCAGCTCTATCCTGTTCTGTCCTGGAGGGATGTCTTTGCTTCAATGTGTGCACAATGGCCTGATCTACTATTGTAAACCCAACCTGCTTTTGTGTGCCAAATTTGTAGTACAATGTATCAAAATAAACTTCAGACACTTCAGACTAAAAAACTTAGTATGATTGGACTGAAATAGGCTAAAAAGAGAGGTGTGTTTTCAGAACCTGACCTATTCCTTTTTTAATTGATTCATAATCCTGTGAGTAAATGGCTGGAAATTTCCACCAAGGAAAAGCTGGTCAGAACTTTCCCAACCTGTGTGTACCAACAGTAAATAGAGAGGAATCATGCAAGTCTGAAACAACATTACACACTAACAAAACCCTTTTAGTATTGTTACTGCTTGATAAGTATAAATGTCTTCTATTTATCCACTGATGAGTCCTGCCTTATAGCCTTGAGTTTAATTTATAGGGAGAGTGTTTAGGATATCACCATGGACCAATTTTGTGGGTTCGCCCCTAACAAGGAAGGTGCTCTGCTATGCGTGAGTCAAGGACAGATGAATGTCTTCTGGACAGATGTATTTGCTGTATAGCATTTCCATATATATATATATATATATATATATATATATATATATATATATCCTCAGAGTAACCTGAAGCTTTCACATACGTGAAGTTTGGGCTGAAGTCCAGACATGGAAGTTCCTTCAGATGGCACACATGATACTCCATTCTAATCCATGACACAAAAGCTATGCTGCTACAAATGCAGAGATGACGCATTTTATTGGATTTTCGTGCAATGCATAGTGATAAATTTTAAAATAAAGCCCACATATGTGTTGAAATAATATTTGAGTTTAAAAAAAGTTCTGATAAAAATCTTATAAAAAGTTGAAAGTTTAAGAGGGTGAACAGTTTTCGACATTAATATTTGATGTGGCCTCTCCTCAGCTCTTTTCATGTTTGTACTTTCCATTTAAAGGTCAAAACCGACTTGGTGTATGAAAACTTCTAACTTCTGATGAATCTGTAAACATTTGGAGGAAATATTGCTTGTGTCATGTGTAGACATCCTAAACAACTTGCTAAAACTTTAGGTTGTTGTCGTCTGAAGGGAAGAAATATCAGTTTTTATTACTTTAAACGAATTGCATGTAAACGTATAATGTAATGTCCATTTTTCTGTATTTTGTATTTTTTGCTTTGGGTCCTGTTCACACATTGTTTTTGTATAAACAGTTTCTGTGTTAATTCTCCTTGGTTTGGGAAGAGTTAATGCCTTCAGCCTATGGCATCCCGGGTGGGGTTATTTAGACCCGAGCTCTGCTGGAACTCTTGGCTGGTTATTAGATCTGTACTCTGACCATGTCTTGTTTACTGTGCACCTGTCACGATGCCGGCTGGCAGGAGGTGGATCCTCTGTGCCAGAGAGGGATTGGCGAGGACCGCGCTAGTGGACCGGTTCTAAGCCACTACAGGTTTTCACCAGAGCCCGCCGCAAAGCGGGATGGTCTTGCTGCGGCGGTAGTGACCAGGTCGTATCCACTAGCAACGGCTCACCTCTCTGACTGCTGAAGATACTGAAGATAGGCGAGGTACAAGGGAGTAGGCAGAAGCAAGGTCGGACGTAGCAGAAGGTCGAGGCAGGCAGCAAGGATCGTAGTCAGGGGCAACGGCAGGAGGTCAGGAACACGGGCTAGGAACAGACAAGGGAACGCTTTCACTAGGCACTAAGGCAACAAGATCCGGCAAGGGAGTGCAGGGGAAGTGAGGTAATATAGGGAAGTACACAGGTGATCACACTAATTGGTAATTGGGAAGATTGGGCAAGGCACCAACATTGGTGCACTGGCCCTTTAAATTGCAGAGACCCGGCGCGCGCGCGCCCTAGGGAGCGGGGCCGCGCGCGCCGGGACAGGACCGACGGAGAGCGAGTCAGTTACGGGGACCGGGGTGCGCATCGCGAGCGGGCGCCACCCGCCTCGCGAATCGCATCCCGGCTGGAGGCGGTACCGCAGCGCACCCGGTCAGTGGATCTGACCGGGGCGCTGCAGCAACGAGGATGAGGCGAGCGCTCCGGGGAGGAACGGGGACCCGGAGCGCTCGGCGTAACAGTACCCCCCCCCTTGGGTCTCCCCCTCTTCTTGGGGCCAAAGAACCTGAGGAAAAAAAAGTCAATTTTTCCGTGATGAGGTCCGATGCACATTAGGAGGGGTTCTGTGCGGAAACGCATGAGACAGTCCAATCTTTTATTGTTAATACAATAGATGTAGAGGGGTCTGGCGAGACTGGTCACAGGGACGTAGAACCTGTTGATAAGAGAGGCCAAAAAAAATTTTCCTGCAGATCCGGAATCCAAGGAGACCATAGTAGAGAAGGAGAAGGTAGAGGCAGATATCTGCACAGGCACAGTAAGGCGTGGAGAAGCAGAGTTGACATCAAGAACTGTGTCACCTTTGTGCGGAGTCAGCGTACGTCTTTCCAGGCGGGGAGGACGGATAGGACAATCCTTCAGGAAGTGTTCGGTACCGGCATAGTACAGGCAAAGATTCTCCATGCGGCGTCGTGTCCTCTCTTGAGGTGTCAAGCGAGACCGGTCAACTTGCATAGCCTCCGCGGCGGGAAGCACAGGAACGGATTGCAGAGGACCAGAGGAGAGAGGAGCCGGGGAGAAAAAACGCTTCGTGCGAACAAAGTCCATATCCAGGCGGAGCTCCAGACGCCATCCGGAAGAACGCATGTCAATGCGAGTGGCAAGATGAATGAGTTCATGTAGGTCAGCAGGAGTCTCTCGTGCGGCCAGAACATCTTTAATGTTGCTGGATAGGCCTTTTTTAAAGGTCGCGCAGAGAACCTCACTATTCCAGGACAACTCGTAAGCAAGAGCACGGAACTGAATGGCGTACTCGCCAATGGAAGAAACACCCTGTTCCAGGTTCAGCAGGGCAATCTCGGCAGAAGAAGCTCGGGCAGGCTCCTCGAAGACACCACGGACCTCAGCGAAGAAGGACTGGACTGTGGCTGTGGCAGAATCATTGCGGTCCCCATCAAACTTGTCCGGCAGGGACAAGCAGGGGTTAAGAACGGCCGGTTGCTGCGGAGGAGTTGCAGGAGCCGGCGGAGGAGATGGTTGTTGCAGCTGTAGCTGTGACTGAAGTTGCTGTATCTGCGGCAGCAGCTGCTGTGACTGAAGTTGCTGTATCTGCGGCAGCAGCTGCTGTAACTGTGACTGAAGACGCTGTGTCTCGGAGATCAAGTATGCCAGCTGTTGATCTCGTTGGGCGATCTTTACGCCAAATTTGTCCGGCAGGGACAAGCAGGGGTTAGGAACGGCCGGTTGCTGCGGAGGAGTTGCAGGAGCCGGCGGAGGAGATGGTAGTTGCAGCTGTAGCTGTTGCTGTATCTGCAGCTGCTGTATCTGTGACTGAATACGCAGTGCCTCGGAGGTCAAGTATGCCAGCTGTTGATCTCGTTGGGCGATCTTTAGGGCTAGCTGGGCGACCAGTGTAGGATCTTCAGCGGGATCCATGGCCGGATCTACTGTCACGATGCCGGCTGGCAGGAGGTGGATCCTCTGTGCCAGAGAGGGATTGGCGAGGACCGCGCTAGTGGACCGGTTCTAAGCCACTACAGGTTTTCACCAGAGCCCGCCGCAAAGCGGGATGGTCTTGCTGCGGCGGTAGTGACCAGGTCGTATCCACTAGCAACGGCTCACCTCTCTGACTGCTGAAGATACTGAAGATAGGCGAGGTACAAGGGAGTAGGCAGAAGCAAGGTCGGACGTAGCAGAAGGTCGAGGCAGGCAGCAAGGATCGTAGTCAGGGGCAACGGCAGGAGGTCAGGAACACGGGCTAGGAACAGACAAGGGAACGCTTTCACTAGGCACTAAGGCAACAAGATCCGGCAAGGGAGTGCAGGGGAAGTGAGGTAATATAGGGAAGTACACAGGTGATCACACTAATTGGTAATTGGGAAGATTGGGCCAGGCACCAACATTGGTGCACTGGCCCTTTAAATTGCAGAGACCCGGCGCGCGCGCGCCCTAGGGAGCGGGGCCGCGCGCGCCGGGACAGGACCGACGGAGAGCGAGTCAGGTACGGGGACCGGGGTGCGCATCGCGAGCGGGCGCCACCCGCCTCGCGAATCGCATCCCGGCTGGAGGCGGTACCGCAGCGCACCCGGTCAGTGGATCTGACCGGGGCGCTGCAGCAACGAGGATGAGGCGAGCGCTCCGGGGAGGAACGGGGACCCGGAGCGCTCGGCGTAACAGCACCTTTAGCTTTGGGTGGGTTCACACTACGTTTTCTCCCATACGGGAGCGCATACGGCAGAGGGGAGCTAAAACCTTGCGCTCCCGTATGCCTTCGTATGCGCTCCCGTATGTCATTCATTTCAATGAGCCGGCCGGAGTGAAACGTTCAGTCCGGTCGGCTCATTTTTGCGCCATATGCGCTTTTACAACCGGACCTAAAACCGTGGTTGACCACAGTTTTAAGTCCGGTTGTAAAAGCGCATACGGCGCAAAAATGAGCTGACCGGACCGAACGTTTCACTCCGGCCGGCTCATTGAAATGAATGACATACAGGAGCGCATACGAAGGCATACGGGAGCGCAAGGTTTTAGCTCCCCCCTGCCGTATGCGCTCCCGTATGGGAGAAAACGTAGTGTGAACCCAGCCTTTGTCTGTTTGAGCACGTCTTAAGTTTTAACCATGGTTATCTGTCCTGTTTGATATATAGATTTTAGTCTGCTTTGTTTTAGTATTCATGTATGTTTGTTCTGCATTTGCTTTGTGTTGCCTTAATCTGTTTTCACACTGTGCATTTTGTCAGTCCTGTTTTTTACCTTGTTTATTCCTGCTACTCCGAGGATAGAATCCTGCTCCGAGCCTTGGGCTAATCCGTCTATCTAGGAGTAAGTTAGTCTTGTGTATGTACCCGTGTTTGCTTGTATTTAGTTTCTGTTCTGTTTCCTCCTAGGTCAGTATCGTGATCACTCGGTGGAGAGTGCCCGCTAACTAGGAGTCAATTTAGCTCTGGTATTGATGTCCCTCCATGTTTGGAGTGGGGTGTCTAGTGTGTTCTTTGTTCTGAGTTTTAGTTGGTTATTTAATTCCCGTTATCTTCCTGACTTGTTCCTCGACTATGTACAGTTCTCTTTGCTTTTTTGACTTTAACGCCAATCCACTTTAGCACTAGAAAGGGACGGGCTCCAAGTTATCATTCACTGCTAGGGTGTCTGGGCAAGTAGGCAGAGAGAGTGGTCTTCGAAACAGCTTAGGGCTCACTTCTCCCTGTCACCCGTTCATGACATTAAACTTTTTTGTTTACATGAATTTTTCTCCATTTGTAGTTTGTTTGACCAGTCATGATTTTAGCCTTTGATGCTCTCCTATGTCATTTTAGTTCTCTCCAGCTCATGATCTGTCAGAGACTGGATACCACCAAGGAACACAGAAAAAAAAACTAAAGGACAGGTTGCAACAACTTCACTTTGGCATGGGGCCACATAAATATCATTTGCCTGAATTGTATTTCAGGGGCCAGATAATAAGTGCAATTGTACTATTCTATATAGTCGCTAATCTAAGAATGCCTTAACCAAGAAACACTAATGCTGCATACTGTTCTGTTGTTAGTATAGACATGGTGTTCCTTTTATATAAATCTTGTGCAGTAGTTGTCATGAAGGTCATTTAATATGTTCCCAGATATTGCTGTCATAGCCTGCCATTATTGTCACCCATCCTTTTCCATTGACAGTGTGATATTGATGTTTTGCAGAAAAGCTAAATAGCTCAACTACTGCCAGAGTATATGCAAATGGGACAGAATTTTCAGATTACATATTCATGGGAATTATGTTTATCACCAGGATCGGTAATTTCTATGTAAACGAGCACATATCATCTTATTATGCATTCAGGTACAATTTACAAAGCTACCGCATGCTTTTTCTTATTATTTTAGAAACTCCAGACTATTTTTATCATCGAAAAGGTATTGGGTTTCTTTACAGTGTTGATATTTAATTCCTAATGGCATGTCACAGTTTATCAGTAAATGGATGTGCTTGAGCAGCGTAGACTCAAACAAATAAAATTTATTGTAGGGAAGGTCCTCAATGTAAAAATGAACAGCAAGTACAAAAACTGAATGCATGTTTATGAAAAATCATTCAATGTATATTGTGCGAGAAAGTCAGTGACTGCATTCAGGTGGCAAAAAGAAAGGAGAGAATTTCTGGCACACCGGAGCAGAACAGAATCTAACATGATAACTGCACAGATGAGCTTCCACTACACACATTGCTGAATACGCACTGTGGCTCCTGCTCCGAATAACAAGCTTCTCTGCAAACTCACTAAGCATTCTTGAAAAAGGTGATTCCCAGTCCTACATGCTGTGCCACTCATCAGAAAATTACTTGCACGGTTCTGTTAAGGTTGGGTGTACTTGTCTGGCTCTTCCAAAAGCCCAAGCTCAGCATGGCGGAAGAATGCCATTGCTTATACGAATGAGGACATAGCAATGTCTATCCTTTGCCAGCTGTGAGGCTTTGACAGTTTCTTGAAATATTAAAGTAGAAGGGAGCTTGAGCTTTTTGAGCTTGGGATTCATAAGAGCATATCAATGTTACTAACCCAGATCACATCTTACTGTTAGTGTTTATGGCTATAAGCTGTATTGCTATCAAACATCTGTTACCCCAAGC
Organism: Hyla sarda; assembly: GCF_029499605.1. Lineage (NCBI taxonomy): Eukaryota > Metazoa > Chordata > Amphibia > Anura > Hylidae > Hyla > Hyla sarda. The sequence continues at coordinate 186,518,215 of NC_079192.1, read as the reverse complement.
AATTGTTCTAGTCTAAACCAAATCTTAGGCACAAGTATGTAGAAGCCTTGTTACTATATACTGCTTGACTGATAGGGATAAAAGCTTTGTATATTGTACAGTAGAATGGCAAAACATAATAACACAGCACTGAGCTTTTTATGATTAAAGAAACACTCTGAGCAAAACTGATATGCTGTGTTATTCCTACTGCAGGCAATGAAGAACGAGGCATGACACAAGGATTCAAAGAACATCAAAAAAAGAATCATTGAGCCATGTACTGCCCTCTAAGACCCGGCACTAGGAATAAAACAGTATTAGTTTTGGCTGGAGTCTTGATTTTCCCCACTGCTTATATGAAACAACATGTCACTACTGGTTAGGGAGTTACATTTATTTCATCTATGATGTTAAATACCGTTTTTATGTTCCCATTTCCACGTGCAAATGTTAATTGTAATTGTGCTTATTAAAATGTACTCCCTAAACAATGCTCAAGTTTATGGTCTTAGAGGTTCACATAACTCTATATAGCAATGGTACTTACTGATCAGGATTTAAATGTAACTGGGCCAGGACATTGCTAGGTGGACACTGATAAAAAAAAAAAAAGGAACATATGTATCATCACTGTTTTCTGTCTTTAACCCCTTAAGGACTCAGGGTTTTTCCGTTTTTGCACTTTCGTTTTTTCCTCCTTACCTTTAAAAAATCATAACCCTTTCAATTTTCCACCTAAAAATCCATATTATGGCTTATTTTTTGCGTCGCCAATTCTACTTTGCAGTGACATTAGTCATTTTACCCAAAAATGCACGGCGAAACGGAAAAAAAAATCATTGTGCGACAAAATCGAAAAAAAAACGCCATTTTGTAACTTTTGGGGGCTTCCGTTTCTACGCAGTGCATATTTCGGTACAAATTACACCTTATAATTATTCTGTAGGTCCATACGGTTAAAATGATCCCCTACTTATATAGGTTTGATTTTGTCGCACTTCTGGAAAAAATCATAACTACATGCAGGAAAATTTATACGTTTAAAAATGTCATCTTCTGACCCCTATAACTTTTTTATTTTTCCACGTACGGGGCGGTATGAGGACTCATTTTTTGCGCCGTGATCTGAAGTTTTTATTGGTATGATTTTTGTTTTGATCTGACTTTTTGATCACTTTTTATTAATTTTTTAATGTTATAAAAAGTTACCAAAATACGCTTTTTTGGACTTTGGAATTTTTTTGCGCGTACGCCATTGACCGTACGGCTTAATTAATGATATATTTTTATAGTTCGGACATTTACGCACGCGGCGATACCACATATGTTTATTTATTTTTTTTTTTACACTGTTTTATTTTTCTTATGGGAAAAGGGGGTTGATTCAAACTTTTATTAGGGAAGGGGTTAAATGACCTTTATTAACACTTTTTTTTTACTTTTTTTTGCAGTGTTATAGGTCCCATAGGGACCTATAACACTGCACACACTGATCTTTCATCCTGATCACAGGCGTGTATTAACACGCCTGTGATCAGCATTATCGATGCTTGACTGCTCCTGCCTGGATCTCAGGCACGGAGCAGTCATTCGTCGATCGGACACCAGGGAGGCAGGTAAGAGCCCTCCCGGTGTCCGATCAGCTGTTCGGGATGCCGCGATTTCACCGCGGCGGTCCCGAACAGCCCGACTGAGCAGCCGGGATACTTTCAGTTTCACTTTAGAAGCGGCGGTCAGCTTTGACCGCCGCTTCTAAAGGGTTAATACCGCACATCGCCGCGATCGGCGATGTGTGGTATTAGCCGCGGGTCCCGGCCGTTGATTAGCGCCGGGACCCACGCGATATGATGCGGGATCGCAGCGCGATCCCGCTTCATATCGCGGGAGCCGGCGCAGGACGTAAATATACGTCCTGCGTCGTTAAGGGGTTAACTCCTTAAGGACCAAGCCCATTTTTACCTTAAGGACTAGAGCCTTTTTTGCATATCTTACCACTGTCACTTTAAGCATTAATAACTCTGGGATGCTTTTACTTATGAATTTGATTTAGAGATTCTTTTTTCATGACATATTCTACTTTAACATAGTGGTAAATTTTCGGCGTTACTTACATTATTTCTTGGTGAAAAATCACAAAATGTCATGAAAAATTTGAAAAGTTTACATTTTTCTAAATTTGAAGCTCTCTGCTTGTAAGGAAAATAGACATAAATTATATATTTATTCACATATAGATATAAATGATATATTTATTCACATATACAATATGTCTTCTTTATGTTTCCATCATAATGTTTTTACTTTTGGAAGACATCAGAGGGCTTCAAAGTTCAGCAGCAATTTTCAAATTTTTCAGAAAATTAAAAAAAAAAATGCATTTTTCAGGGACCAGTTCAGTTTTGAAGTGGATTTGTAGGGCCTTCATGTGAAAAATAGCCCCCAAATGACCCCATTATACAAACTGCACCCCTCAAAGTATTCAAAATGACATTCAATAAGTGTGTTAACCCTTTAGGTGTTTCACAGGAATAGCAGCAGTGAAGCAGTAAAGGAGAAAATTCAAAATCTACATTTTTTACACTGGCATGATCTTGTAGACCCAGTTTTTGAATTTTTACAGGGGGTAAAAGGAGAAAAATCCCCCCCAAAATGTGTAACCCAATTTCTCTCGAGTAAGGAAAGTGTTAGTCGAGCACAGAAGAGGGCTCAGAAGGGAAGGAACAACAAAGGGATTTTGGAGAGTGAGTTTTTCTGAAATGGTTTTTGGGGGGCATGTCACATTTAGGAAGCCTCTATGGTGCTAGAACAGCAAAAAAAAAAAACACAAAAAAAAAACACATGGCATACTATTTTGGAAACCACACCCTCAAGGAACGTAACAAGGGGTACAGTGAGATTTAAGACCCCACAGGTGTTTGACGACTTTTTGTTAAAGTCGGATGTGTAATTGATTTCTTTTTTCACTAAGATGCTGGTTTTCCCCCAAATTTTACATTTTTCAAGTGCACTACTGGCGCACTACATTGCTCAGAAGAGAAGGAGTCACATTTGGCTTTTGGAAAGCAAATTTTGCTGAAATGGTTTTTGGGGGCATGTCACATTTAGGAAGCCCCTGTGGTGCCAGGAAGACAAAAAAAAAAAAAACACATGGTAAGGTATGGGGCAACACCAGCATGTTAGTGTAAAAAAAAACATTTTTTACCCTAACATGCTGGTGTAGACCCCAACTTTACCTTTTCATAAGGGCTAAAAGGAGAAAAAGCCTCCCAAAATTTGTTAGGCAATTTCTCCCGAGTATGGAAGTACCCCATATGTGGCCCTAAACTGTTGCCTTGAAATACGACAGGGCTCCGAAGTGAGAGAGCGCCATGCGCATTTGAGGCCTAAATAAGGGATTTGCATAGGACGGACCCGGATGCAAGAATTAGACTTGCCTCCGCAACCAAAAATATCCTACGGCAGTGTTTCCCAAACAGGGTGCCTCCAGCTGTTGCAAAACTCCCAGAATGCCTGGACAGTCAATGGCCATCCGGCAGTACTGGGAGTTGTTTTGCAACAGATGGAGGCTCTGTTTTGGAAACAGTCGTACGAGACATTTTTTTTTTATATGGGGGGGGTAACTGTGTGTATATGTAGTGTTTTACTTTTAATTTTGTGTTAGTGTAGTGTAGTGTTTTTAGGGAACATTCACATGGGGGGAAACAAACATTCAGCTGTTGCAAAGCTACAACTCTCAGCATGCCCTTTGGCTGTCCGTGCATGCTGGGGGTTGTAGTTATGCAACAGCTGGAGGGACACTGGTTGCAAAACACTGAGAGTTTGTTACTTAACTCAGTGTTTTGCAACCAGTGTGCCTCCAGCTGTTGCAAAACTACAACTCCCAGCATGTATGGTCTATCAGATGGCTGTTTTGGCATGCTGGGAGTTGTAGTTTGGCAACTCCTAGAAGGCAGCAGTGAAGATCACTTACCACTTATCTTCACTGCTGCCTCCGCCATCGCCTCCTTACTGCAACCGATCCCGCCGCTGCCTGCCGCTGGTCATGCAGCGATCACCGGTCCCTTGGCCTTCTCCTGCACTCCAGTACCCGCCGCCATCTTCCCCCCGCTCTGCCCGGAAATGCAGGGGTGGGCAGAGTGGAGATTTCAACTTTCACCCCCCCTGCCCCAACTGCCAATGGCCGGTCACTCCTGACCGACCAATGGCAGGGGATAGGAGGAGGTGGCACCCCTGCCTCCTCGCTTCTATCCTTCAGGATGGTCAGAGCTGTCTCTTACAGCTCTGATCTTCCCTATTTTCCGGCGATCGGGTCACCACAGACCCAATCAGCCCGTAAACACTGCAAATCGCTGATTGCCGATCAAACAAGTACTCAAGCGCTCACTTGACCGGCGCTTATGAATATTTAAATCTAGCCAGTGGACTCGCCTCAAAGCGCAAGTCAGCGCTGGAAGAGTTGGACCTTCGAAGGAGTGGGGCTCTGGACTGCAGGTAGGTATAGCAGTCTGAGACCCCGCATCGGTCTCCTGTTCACCCTCTCTATAACCCAGTGTATCGGGTTATAGTGCGGGGGAACTGGTGACCAATTTCCTTTAAAGCAAATTATGTGACAGAAGCTCTGCCCACCACAGATTTTCATATGAAAAGAGAAGCATAAAAAGAAGGCAGAGACAAGGAAATAAGGTCAGGTCTGCATTATGAGGCAGACATTTATTTTCTTCAAATTTAACAAAATATCAAGTTTACTGTGAAAAGTGGATTATGATAAAACCCCGTTAAAGGGGTACTCCACTGCCCCAGGATTCGGAGCATTTTGTGCTGAACGCTTGGTGGAAGCTGCGGGGGTCATGACATCACTGCCATGCCCCTTGTGACATCACGCCACGCCCCCTCAATGCAAGTCTATGGGAGGAGGCGACTGGACCCCCTTGATAAGACATGTTATCCCCTATCCAAAATCTCAGGAACCCCCCCCCCCCCCGGGGTTTGCACAGGGTGCCTGCTGAATGATTTCAGCAGGCATCCCGTTCCCGTCCCCGCCGCGTGCCAAAGTCTCACGGAATTCCCACGGGCTTACAGGTACGCCCTGTGTCCTTAACTACCAGGATGTAAGGACATACCTGTATCCCCTGTGTCCTTAAAGGATTAAATTTAAAGGGGTATTCCAGGAAAAAACTTTTTTTATATATCAACTGGCTCCAGAAAATTAAACAGATTTGTAAATGACTTATATTAAAAAATCTTAATCCTTTCAGTACTTATGACCTTCTGAAGTTAAGGTTGTTCTTTGCTGTCTAAGTCCTCTCTGATTACACCTGTCTCGGGAAACGCCCAGTTTAGAAGAGGTTTGCTATGGGGATTTGCTTCTAAACTGGGCTATTCCTGAGACAGGTGTCATCAGAGAGAACTTAGACAGAAAAGAACAACCTTAACTTCAGAAGGTCATAAATACTGAAAGGATTAAGATTTTTTAATAGAAGTAATTTACAAATCTGTTTAACTTTCTGGAGCCAGTTGATATATAAAAAAAAGTTTTTTCCTGGAATACCCCTTTAAGTTAAGGGATTTAAAATTTAAGTTCTTGGCTTCCTCACATTGCTTCCTATGAAACATATTGTTTCACTCTCTCCAGTACAGCTGTGAGGTGCGCTATTCTGTAGCATGCTGAAATGTAAAGAATGTTTACCCATACCTACAGGGATCATCTTTCTTTCAAAACAATCTCTTTTGAAAGAAAAGCCACTGCTTCTTTAGCCCCATGTTTGTCGAGAATTCTATATAGAAATTTAGCAATTAGGGATGAGTGAATCGAATCTAACAAATCCAAATTCGTTACGAATTTCAGGAATAATTTGATTCGCAACGAATGCGAATATCGCCGTGATTCGATTCGATATCATAGTAACATAGTTCATCAAGTTCAACCTATAACCCTAATGAGTCCCTACTGAATTGATCCAGAGGAAGGCAAAAAACCCTCATACTAGAGGTAAAAATTCCTTCCCAACTTAAAATATGGCAGTCAGAATAAATACTTGGATCAACGTTCTGTCCCTATAAATCTAGTATACATAACCTGTAATGTTATTACTCTCCAAAAATGAATCAAGACCCCTTTTGAACTCTTTTACAGAGTTCACCATGACCACCTCCTCCGGGACAGAATTCCATAGTTTCACTGCTCTTACAGTAAAGAACCCCCATCTGTGCTGGCATAGAAACCTTCTTTCCTCTAAACATAGAGGATGCCCCCTTGTTATGGATACAGTCCTTTGTATCAATAGATCATGGGAGAGATCTCTGTACTGTCCCCTGATATATTTATACATAGTTATTAGGTCTCCTCTAAGCCTTATTTTTCTAAACTAAATAACCCTAATTCTGCTAATCTTTCTGGGTACTGTAGTCCTCCCATTCCCCGAATTACCCTGGTTGCCCGTCTTTGAACCCTCTCCAGCTCCACTAAATCTTTCTTGTACACTGGTGCCCAGTACTGTACACAGTATTCTATGTGTGGTCTGACTAGTGATTTGTACAGCGGGATAATTATTTCCTTGTCGTGGGTATCTATTCCCCTATTGATGCACCCCATGATTTTATTTGCCTTGGCAGCAGCTGCCCGACACTGGTCACTACAGCTAAATTTACTATAAACTAAGACTCCTAAGTCTTTTTCCACGTCAGTCGTTCCAAGTGTTCTCCCATTTTAATACATAATCCCAGCCCGGATTTTTCTTCCCCATGTGCATTACCTTACATTTATCAGTGTTGAACCTCATCTGCCACTTCTCAGCCCAAACCTCCAACCTCTCCAGATCCATTTGTAACAGTGCACTGTCCTCTATAGTGTTTAACGCTTTACAGAGTTTAGTATAATCTGCATAGATTGCTACTTTACTATTCAACCTCTCTACAAGGTCATTAATGAATATATTAAATAGAACAGGACTCAAGACTTACCCCTGTGGTACCCCACTAGTAACAATCACCCAATCAGAATAAGCAAAAATAATAACCACCCTGTGTTTCCTATTACTGAGCCAGTTACTTACCCACTTACACAAATTCTCCCCCAGCTCCATCCTTCTCATTTTATACACCAATCTTTTATGTGGCACCATATCAAATGCTTTGGAAAAGTCCAGATATACGACATCCAGCGATTCCCCCTGGTCCAGTCTGGAGCTCACCTCCTCATAAAAGCAGATCCCTCATAAAGCCATGCTGATATGGAGCCATACATTTATTTTTATGAAGATACTCCAAAATAGCATCTCTTAGAAAACCCTCAAACAATTTACATACAACGGAGGTTAAATTAACAGGTCTATAATTCCCGGGATAAACTTTTGACCACTTTTTAAATATTGGCACCACATTTGCCATGCCCCAGTACTGGGGAACAGTCCCTGTCTCTATAGAGTCCCTGAATATTAAAAATAGGGGTCTGTCTATTACATTACTTAATGCCTTTAGAACACAGGGGTGAATGCCATCTGGGCCTAGTGATTTGTCTACTTTGATTTTTTGTAGGTAGCACTGTACTTCTTCCTGGGTTAGACAGGTGACCTGAACTGGGGAGTTTACCTTATCTCGCTGTATTTCACCTGGCATTTCATTTTCCTTGGTGAAAACAGTGGAGAAGAATTTGTTTAATATATTTGCTTTTTCCTGATCCCCATTTATAATTTCTTCCTCATCATTTTTTAAAGTGCCAACACTTTCATTTTTGACCTTTTTGCTATTAATATAGTTAAAGAACATTTTGGGGTTAGTTTTACTCTCTTTGGCAATGAGTCTTTCTGTCTCTATTTTTGTGGCTTTTATCTGTTTTTTTTTTACATATTTTACATTTTTCTCCATAGCTTTTAATGGTTCTTCACTGCGATCCTGTTTTAGTAGTTTAAATGCTTTATTTTTGTCATTTATTGCCCCTTAACATTTTTATCCATCCATATTGGTTTTCTTTTATTCCTGACCCTTTTATTCCCATAAGGTACAGTCATGGCCGTAAATGTTGGCACCCCTGAAATTTTTCTAGAAAAAGTATTTCTCACAGAAAAGGATTGCAGTAACACATGTTTTGCTATACACATGCTTATTCCCTTTGTGTGTATTGGAACTAAACCCAAAAAAAAAAAAGGTAGGAAAAAAGCTAATTGGACATAATTTCACACCAAACTCCAAAAATGGGCTGGACATTCTTTCACCTCTCAGACAGAATGTTGGACCACTCTTCCTTTGCAAACTTCTCCAGGTCTCTCTTATTGGAAGGGTGCCTTTTCCCAACAGCAATTTTAAGATCTCTCCACAGGTGTTCAATGGGATTTAGATCTGGACTCATTGCTGGCCACTTCAGAACTCTCCAGCGCTTTGTTGCTATGCATATCATGGTGCTTTTGATGTATGTTTGGGGTCATTGTCCTGCTGGAAGACCCAAGATCTCCGACACACACCCAGCTTTATGACACTAGGCTGTACAGTGCGACACAAAATCCGTTGGTAATCCTCAGATTTCATGATGCCTTGCACACATTTAAGGTACCCAGTAGTGTTGAGCGGCATAGGCCATATTCGAATTCGCGAATATTCGCGAATATATGGACGAATATTCATCATATATTCGCGAATATTCGCATATTCGCTATATTCTCGTTTTATTTTCGCATATGCGAAAATTCGCTTATGCGAAAATTAACATATGTGAAAATTAGCATATGCAAAATCAACATACGCGAGAATTCGCAAATGCGAAAATTAGCATATGCTAATTTTCGTATATGCAAATTTTTGCACGCCAGTCTCACACAGTAGTATTAGAGCCTTCTTTACACCACACAAGCTGGAAGCAGAGAGGGGTGATCACTGTGATGTGTACTGTGAAAAAAAAAAAAAACGAATATTCGTAATTACGAATATATAGCGCTATATTCGCGAAATTCGCGAATATGCGATATTCGCGAATAATATTCGAATTGCGAATATTCGCGAGCAACACTAGTACCCAGTACCAGAGGCAGCAAAACAAACCCAAAACATCATTGAACCTCCACCATATTTCACTGTAGGTATTGTGTTCTTTTCTTTGTAGGTCTCATTCCGTTTTTGGTAAACAGTAGAATGATGTGCTTTACCAAAAAGCTCTATCTTGGTCTCATCTGTCCACAAGATGTTTTTTCTCCTATGAAGCCTATCCCTATTAACTATTCTAACCCCTCCCTCTACTCCACCCCCAGGTACATTAATAAGTCTCCCCTCTCTATTTATACTATCTTCCCCCTCTATGTTTCAGGTTCCCTACCCCCAGTTCCTAGTTTAAACACTCCTCCACCCTTCTAGTCATCTTCTCCCCAAGCACAGCTGCACCCTCCCCATTGAGGTGCAGCCTATTCCTACGGTAGAGCAGGTATCTGACAGCGAAGTCGCCCCAGTTCTCCATGAGCCCAAACCCCTCCTTCCTACACCAGCTTCTAAGCCACTTGTTTACCTCCCTGATCTCCTGCTACCTCTCTGGTGTGGCTCATGGTACAGGTAATATTTCAGAAAATATAACCTTGGAGATCCTTGCCTTAAGCTTGTGGCCTAAGTTCCTGAAATAATTTTTATGGACACTCCACCTACCTCTTACTTTGTCATTGATACCAATATGTACCATGACCACTGTGTCCTCTTCAGCCCCACCCAGCAACCTGTCAACCCGATCCACAATGTGCTGAACTAAAGCGCCAGGTGGACAACACACTGTTTGGTGACCCTGGTCTTTGTGACAGATCGCCCTGTCTGTCACGATAATAATTGAGTCCCCCACTACCAGTACCTGTATAGTCTGCCCTGAACTCCTTCTTCCCTCCTTACTGAAGCAGACACCCCCCCTGGTGGTCAGAGGCAGAGTCCAGCTGCAGTACTGCTAGCTCTGAAATGGCATCCCCCTCTTCTGCCAAACAGGCAAACTTGTTGGGGTGTGCCAGATCAGGACTAGCCTCCCTGACACTTTTCCCACGTTTGTAACTGTAACCCAGCAAGCTGCCTGACTGTCCTGCACCTCCGTCCCACTATTCTCCCCCACCTCTGCCCCAGAGAGTACTTGCTTAGTGAGCAGGAGACTCCTCTCCAAGTTGTCAATGTGTCTCAGTGTTGCCAATTGCTCCTCTAGATCCAGGATCTGGGCTTCCAAATGAACAACTCGCACAAATATCACACAACAATGTGCTCCCTCAAACTGTTGTTCAAGGATTGCATACATCGCGCAAGATGTGCACTGGACTGCATTTTCCAACATGGAGGCCATCTAGTTATGGGGATTTCACAAAGTAACACTCACAGCGATCTCAAATTCCTGCGTTAAAACTCCTGTTTTACAACTCTCTTTCAACTACCTTTTTTCCAAAGCATTTAAGCACCTGTGCCCAATCTACCCCTCCCCCTAGAGGCAGAGTAGAGAATAAAAATGTGAAAAAGCTGTTTAAAATTCAGTGATCAGTGATCCCTCTATGTGCAAATGTAAGTTCTCACAAGTCACTCCAGCTCCACAGATACACTCCGCACAGCAGATATATTCTGTTTTACAACTCTCTTTACTGCCTTTCTTCCAAAGCAACACTCAGACAGAGCAAGCTCAGAACTGAGTCCCAAAAAAAATATTTTTTTCATTAAACTCCATTTAGTGCGGTCCAGGCTCCAGAGCATCTAACATGGCGGATCCACATGTGAGGACATGGGGCAAGGAATCCTCGGAAGGCAGGAACAAGGGTCGGCAAGATGACCCTTAATCACATGCAGCATGCAACCCATCAGCAGCCAGCCACCCCTGTGATGTCACAGCCCTTTATAATCACCAGCCATCATGCGGCCAGTCACTGGAGCGCATTGTCCTCCCCTCATGAGTGCATACCACATACAAACATCTAAGTAATGTACTATTTTGTTCCTGTTAAAGTCTTAAGGGCCTAGATACTGTGAAAGGCAAAGCAAAAGTACACACCTGCTGGTGTTGTAGACAAATACTGTTTAAAGCGTAGTGGAGCGTATTGTACTCCCCTCATGTACGCAATAAGTATGTCAGGCTGAGAGGTGCCAGGATGTGCACAGAGGAGTGGCAGAAGCCTAAATTCATCAGGCAGAGGTCGCAGCAGACTAGGAGTGACTATCAGCAGGAGTTGCAGCGAGAGGCCGGAGCTCCCGGTATCAGCTAGTGGTCGTGTCTCGACCAGCAACCAATCTGCCATCATCGATAGGTTAACACGGTCATCCACTTCATCACAAGTGACAGCTGACACCCCCAGTAAGCAATCGGTGGGTTCCTCAGACACAACTCTCAGTTGGCATGGCCCGGAGCAGTCCCTGTTCTCCCGTCCCTGTCCTCCCATTGTCTCTGTCCTATGCTGTTCCCTCCCCCACAGAAGTATCTTGAGGACAATCTATTAGAGGACAGTGGGCAGCTACTACCCAGCCAAGAAGTGGAGGAGAAATCCGCCGCATCCTCCGCTAGGCGGGAAAGTAGAGATGAGAAGAGGTGCATGGGTGGTGGTGTTGTGTGCGTTCAGGCTACTGAAGCAGTCACTATCGAGGAACCTGAGAAGGACATCAATGAAGTGCAGACACAACTCAATGACGATGAAGGTTATCACACTTGGGAGCTAGGTGCAGAAGGGGCTTCATCATCATCAGGAGAAGAGGGTTGCAGGTTGCCTGTGAGGCAGAAGCTGAGCCAGCAAGGTGGTAGTGTCAAGGATCTGTTAATGTGCGGCCTCAATCTGTGAGTGACTACCGCTGTACTAATTTCTGAGCATCGACGTGAGAAAATTCACACCAGGCCAGGTTGGTATGAGTTCCCTCCTCGGTACCCCAGGGAGTTCTGTTTATTACAGGAAGTAAATTTGTACAAAGAAGGAGGGTGAATTATGACATCACAATTAGCATATTACATTCTGATTGGTTGTTTGAATATTGTGTCCGAATAAATTAGCATATCTAGTGTCCATTAATTTCTTTCTTGGCCAAAGTTCATTTATGCAGCCCTCTCACTCTAATACTGGAAACATTCCAGTTCTTTGCCTTCTTCTACAATCTGCATCTTCCTCCAATGTTTTGATTTCCATCTTGGGCCGTCTGGTGTTGATCCAAGGTTATTCAGTCACTAGCAGTCTGCAAACTCAGGAAAGTGGTGCATAGTTCAACAAATATCTTTTTCCTTCAGCATTAGAAATGACAAATAAATATATCAGTATTAGTATATATATTGATCGGCAGTCAGAATAATTTCGGTCAATTTGACAATAGCATGGTTGGCAGTCAGCATGGTGGCAGAAGTGGAAAGTCTGGAGCCAAACGTGCCCGGAGTGGACCACCTGCTTCGCGGCAGCATACCTTCGTGGGAGGTAGTGAAACAGGGGTTCCTGGAGTCGGCGGCAGTAGCAGTCAATCAGTGCGGACTGTTTGTGGGAAAATCAGCTACTCGGCGGTATGGCAGTTTTTCATCCGGGGGATGTTAACCTGGCCACATGCAAGATGTGTCGGCAGAAGGGGAAGCGTGGCAAGGGTCCCAATGTTGGCACCACGGCCCAGCGTCAAAATATTCAGCGTCATCATAAAGTGGCCTGGGAGAACCGTGGCTCCGATGTGGTGGTCCAGCCTGCTGCATCACCCAGTGGCATGCCTCTCCCTGTTTCAGCCAGCCAAAGCTCCACCACCTCAGCCGAAAGGAGTAGAGATGAGCGAAGTTACAGTAATTCGATTCGTCACAAACTTCTCAGCTTGGAAGTTGCTGACTTAAGCCTGCATAAATTAGTTTGGCTTTCAGGTGCTCCAATAAGCTGGAAAAGGTGGATGCAGCCCTAGGAAAGAGTCTCCTAGGACTGTATCCACCTTTTCCAGCCCACCTGAGCACCTGAAAGCTGAACTAATTTATGCAGGCTAAAGTCAGCAACTGCCGAGCCGCGAGGTTCTGGATGAATCGAATCACTGTAACTTCGCTCATCTCTAGAAGGGAGCTATGTGTCATACCCATCTTCTGCTGCTCCAGATGCTCCTGCTCCTCCTACATAAAGTCAGTTAGTCTGCCAGCAATCCATCGTCGAAGCCATGTCCAAGAGACAACAGTATGCGCCACATCCAACGGCGCAGAAGCTGAATGTGCTCCTGTCCAATTTGCTGGTGATGCAGTACCGCTTTTTTGAAGTGGTGGACTCTGCACCTTTCAGAGAACTGATGACTTGTGCCGAGCTGACGTGGAGAGTCCCAAGCCGTCATTTCTTTGCGAAGAAGGCACTACCAGCCTTGCACAATTTTGTGGAACAGAAGGTGGGCCAGTCCTTAAGCCTGTTGGTGTGTACCAAAGTGTACGGCAGCGCCGACGTGTGGAGCTGTAACTAAGGTCAGGGACAATACATGTCCTTTAGCCAACTGGGTGAATGTGGATCCTGCACAGCCACAACAGCAACTTGGGCAGGTCATGCCGCTTCCGCCTCCATGCTTTCAGTCCGATGGTCCTGCGACAGTGTGCGACTTGGCCTCCTCATGATCCACCATGTCCTCAGCCTCCACTGCACGGACATGTCTCAGTGCCCCTCCAGCATGCCATGTGTGCAGGGCACGGCAGTGTCACACTGTTCTTCACATGGTTTGCCTTGGCTAACTGAGTCACACAGGGGAGGAACTGCTAAAAGTCATTCTTCAAGAAATCAAATCAAGGCTTACTCCACGAAAACTGGAAATGGGAAATATGGTGACTGATAACGGGGAGAACATCTTGACTGTGCTGCGACAAGGAAGCCTGAGACATGTGCCCTGCATGGCACACGTGTTCAGTCTGGCTGTCAAGCGGTTCCTGAAGTGTTCCCACCATCTGCAAGACATCCTAACAACAGGAAGGAATCTTTGCATGCACTTCAGCCACTCGTACACTGCAAAGCACACCCTCCTTGAGCTGCAGCTTCAGAACGATAACCCCAACATAGTCTGATTTGCAACGTTTCCACACGTTGGAATTCCACCCTCCATATGTAGGATCGGCTATACGAACAGAGAAAAGCCATCACCAATTTCTTGATGATCCAAGCAGATAGAGGGACTACCCTTTGTAAGTTCAATGTCAACCAGTGGCAGATCATACATGACACCTGCCTTTTGCTTAGGCCCTTTGAGGAAGCCACATTATTAGTCAGTCGAAAGGATGAACAACATCATTCCACTGCTTCATCTACTACAACATGTTGGAAACAATGGCTGGTCAGGGCCCTGGAGTCATGATGCCTACATCTTACAGCCACATGAGCCCTGTGAAGCTGAACTGGAGGAGGAGGGGGAGGGGCACAGTGGAGCACCATTTAGGTTTTGCGAAATGGGCAGTTTTTCTAGTCATCTGACAGGAGAAGAGGAGCAGGAGCAGCTAGAGGAGCTAGAGAGTTATGAGACAGGGGACCTAGACACACCGTGGCAGTATGCAGTGGAGATGGAGCCAGGGAGTCTCTCCGAGTCACTTGCACAAATGGCACGATGCATGCTCGCTTGTGTAGTGACCGCCGAATTGTCACCATTCAGCAGCAGGATGACTTCTGGCTCTCCACCTTATTGGACCCTCACTAATGGCACAAAATGGGGGATTTTTTTTACACCCACTGAGAGGGAGGATAAACTGACCATCCATCCTACGTAGTCAGTTGGCTGATGCCTATCTTGGCCGTCATCCATCCTCTCGCAGGTCTGATTTGGGGGGCCCTCTGCGCTCACCTTCCCCTGCCATGGCTGCTGTGGAGGGGTGGGGTTGCTGGAGCAGTACCAGCTCCATCAGCAGCAGCCTGAGTTTACAGTCGCTGATGAATAGCTTTCTTCACGCACATAATGAAGCAACACATCAGCAGCAGGTTGACCTCGAGCAGGACCTGAACCAGTAGTTGGTGGCATACCTTGACATTACCATGCCAACACACCTTGAAGATCCGCTGGAATTCTGGGCAGCCAAACTTGATTTGAAGTCGCAACTAGTAGAGTTTGCCCTGTAAAAGTTGTCCTGCCTGGCCAGTAGTGTGCCATCAGAGCAGGTGTTTAGTGCAGCAGGGGCCATAGTAACCCCAAGGAGAACTTGTCTGTCCATGAAAAATGTGGAGAGACTGACCTTTGTGAAGATGAATCAGGGATGGATCAGCCAGGATTTCCTCCCACCAATGCCTGATGCATCAGAGTAGATTGACCATGGTGCCACACTAACACTTCACAAAGTATCGAGAGTGCTAAACATATTTAAGGTGCTGCTCCCCAGTTACAGACATTCCTCTGAATCAGACCACAAGTAGGTATTGAGGATATGCATTATGTAAAACTTAACTTTTAACCTGTTGGGGACGAAGGGCGTATGCATATGCCCTTGCCTTCTGGTACTTAAGGACGAAGGGCGTATCCATACGCCCGTGGGAATTTTGGCCCCCGCCGCGCGCCGGGCGGGGACCGGGCAGGGGTGACTGCTGATATCTATCAGCAGGCACCCGTGCAAATGCCCAGGGGGGTCATTAGACCCCCCCATGTCGGCGATCGGCGCAAATCGCAAGTGAATTCACACTTGCGATTTGCGCCGATTCCGGGTCATTACGGGTCTATGGTGACCCGGTGACCCGGAATAGAAGGGGGATTGCGGGTGTCTAAGACACCCACGATCCCCCTAAAGCGATAGGAGTGAGGTGGCAGAGTTGCCACCCCTCCTATCTCTGCTATTGGTGGTCTAGACGCGACCACCAATAGCAGATCTGGGGCGGAGGGGTTTACTTTCGTTTTCCCCGTCCTGCCCTCCCACAATAGGCGGGGCAGAACGGGGAAAATGAAGAGGAGCGGCGCCGGAGTCCACTTACCCCTCCGGAGGCAGCGGAGCGACAGGGATCGGCGGGCGGCGACGGAGATCTGCGGCAGCGTGCGGCAGAAGAGGACGGCTCCCGGATGCGACGGAAGCCGGTGAGTAGTTGCCTAGCAACATCTAGAGGGCTACAGTCTGAGACCACTATAGTGGTCTCTAGACTGTAGCCCTCCAGATGTTGCAAAACTACAACTCCCAGCATGCCCAGACAGCTGTTTGCTGTGTGGGCATGCTGGAATTTGTAGTTTTGCAACAGCTGGAGGTCTGCAGTTTAGAGACCACTGCACAGTGATCTCTATACTGCCCTCTAGATCTTGCAAAACTACTACTCCTAGCATGCCCACACAGCTGTTTGCTGTCTGGGCATGCTGGGAGTTGTAGTTTTGCAACATCTGGAGGTCCACAGTTTGGAGATTACTGTTCAGTGGTCTCTAAATTGTAGCACTCCAGATGTTGCAAAACTACAAATTCCAGCATGCCCACACAGAAAACAGCTGTCTGGGCATGCTGGGAGTTGTAGTTGCGTACCTCCAGCTGTTGCATAACTACATCTCCCAGCATGCCCTTCTGTGATCAGACATGCTGGGAATTGTAGTTTTGCAACAGCTGGAGGCACACTGGTTGGAAAATACTGAGTTAGGTAACAGAACCCAACTCAGTATTTTCCAACCAGTGTGCCTCCAGCTGTTTCAAAACTACAACTCCCAGCATGCACTGACAGACCGTGCATGCTGGGAGTTGTAGTTTTGCAACAGCTGGAGGCTCATTGGTTGGAAAATACTGAGTTAGGTAACAGAACCTAACTGAAGGTTTTCCAACCAGTGTGCCTCCAGCTGTTTCAAAACTACAACTCCCAGCATGTACTGACAGACCGTGCATGCTGGGAGTTGTAGTTTTGAAACAGCTGGAGGTTTGCCCCCCCATGTGAACGTACAGGGTACATTCACACGGGCGGGTTTACAGCAAGTTTCCTGCTTCAAGTATGAGCTGCGGCAAATTTTTCGCCGCATCGCAAATTCCTAGCGGGAAACTCACCGTAACCCGCCAGTGTGAATGTACCCTAAAAACACAACACTACACTAACGCCTAAGAGTAAACTAAGACTAAGAGTAAAACACTACATATACACCCCCTTACACTGTCCCCCCCCCCCCAATAAAAATGAAAAACGTATTGTACAGCAGTGTTTACAAAACGGAGCCTCCAGCTGTTGCAAAACTACAACTCCCAGCATTTCCGGACAGCCACTGATTGTCCAGGCATGCTGGGAGTTTAGCAACAGCTGGAGACACCCTGTTTGGGAATCAATGGCGTAGAATACCCCTATGTCCACCCCTATGCAATCCCTAATTTAGTCCTCAAATGCGCATGGCGCTCTCTCACTTTGGAGCCCTGTCGTATTTCAAGGAAACAGTTTAGGGCCACATATGGGGTATCTCCAAACTCGGGAGAAATTACACTACAAATTTTGGGAGGCTTTTTCTCCTTTTACCCCTTATGAAAAGGAAAAGTTGGGGTCTACACCAGCCTGTTAGTGTAAAAAAAAATTTTTTTTACACTAACATGCTGGTGTTGCCCTTTACTTTTTATTTTCACAAGAGGTAAAAGGAAAAAAGACCCCCAAAATTTGTAACGCAATTTCTCCTGAGTACGGAAATACGCCATATGTAGGCGTAAAATGTTCTGCGTGCGCATAACAAGGCTCAGGAGTGAGAGCGCACTATGTACATTTGAGGCCGAAATTGGTGATTTGCACAGGGGTGGCTGATTTTACAGCGGTTCTGACATAAATGCAAAAAAATAAATACCCACATATGACCCCATTTTGGAAACTACACCCCTCACGTAATGTAATAAGGGGTACAGTGAGCATTTACGCCCCACAGGGGTCTTACAGATTTTTGGGACAGTGGTACGTGAAAATTAAAAATTAAATTTTTTTGTTTGCACAGCCCACTGTTCCAAAGATCTGTCATCCACCAGTGGGGTGTAAATGCTCACTGTACCCCTTATTACATTCCGTGAGGGGTGTAGTTTCCAAAATGGGGTCACATGGGGGGGGGGTCCACTGTTCTGGCACCACGGGGGGCTTTGTAAATGCACATGGCCCCCGACTTCCATTCCAAACAAATTATCTCTCTAAAAGCTCAATGGCGCTCCTTCTCTTCTGAGCATTGTAGTTCGCTCGCAGTGGACTTGACGTCCAAACATGAGGTATTTCCATACTCAGAAGAAATGGGGTTACAATTTTTGGGGGGCATTTTCTCCTACTACCCTTTGTAAAAAAAAAAAGTTAAATTTGGGGAAAAACCAGCATTTTAGTGGAAAAATATTTTTTTTTCATTTACACATCCGACTTTAACAAAAAGTTGTCAAACACCTGTGGGGTGTTAAGGCTCACGGTACCCCTTGCTACGATCCTTCAGGGGTGTCGTTTCCATAATAGAGTGCGATGTGGTTTTTTTTGCTGTCCTGGCACCATAGGGGCTTCCTAAATGGGACATGCCCCCCAAAAACCATTTCAGAAAAACTCACTCTCCTAAATCCCATTGTTGCTCCTTCGCTTCTGAGCCCTCTACTGCGCCCGCCGAACACTTGACATACACATATGAGGTATTTTCTTACTCGAGAGAAATTGGGTTACAAATTTTGAGAGGATTTTTTTCCTTTTACCCCTTGTAAAAATTCAAAAACTGGGTCTACAAGAACATGCCAGTGTAAAAAATGAAGATTTTGAATTTTCTCCTTCACTTTGCTGCTATTCCTGTGAAACACCTAAAGGGTTAACACCCTTACTGAATGTCATTTTGAATACTTTGAGGGGTGCAGTTTTTATAATGGGGTCATTTATTGGGTATTTCTAACCAGAAGACCCTTCAAATCCACATCAAACCTGAACTGGTCCCTGAAAAATTCCGATTTTGAAAATTTTGCGAAAAATTGGAAAATTGTTGCTGAACTTTGAAGCCCTCTGATGTCTTCCAAAAGTAAAAACTCATAAATTTTATGATGCAAACATAAAGTAGACATATTGTATATGTGAATCAATATATAATTTATTTGGAATAGCCATATTCCTTATGAGCAGAGAGCTTCAAAGTTAGAAAAATGCTAAATTTTCAAATTTTTCATGAAATTTTCAAATTTTTCACCAAGAAAGGATGCAAGTATCGCCGAAAATTTACCCCTAACATAAAGTAGAGTATGTCACGAAAAAACAATCTCGGAATCAAATTTATAAGTAAAAGCATTCCAGAGTTATTAATGCTTAAAGTGACAGTGGTCAGATTTGCAAAAAATGCTCCCGTCCTTAGGGTCATAATGGGCTCCGTCCCCAAGGGGTTAATAATGTTCTTAGGATAAAATATATGTACCCAATGTCTTTTTTTAAAGCAAACAAAAGGAAAGGTGTGCAAAAAACACCATGTGCCACCTACACCACCAAGTATTGATGTGATACAAAGACCTCTAAAAGGTGGAAGGGAACAATGTTTGGTTCATTGTAACCGGTGGGGGTAAACACTTCCCCTGTAAGGCCCTTCTCGCATTATTAAATTCCTTCTTGGCAAGTGTTACTCGCCCTAAAAAGGGCGGCCCCACTCAGGAACCTCTCCCTATTTTCCCATACAAACATTGCCATTTCCCAGGGTTTTTAGGTGGAAAGAGAGAGTTTCCTGTGTGGGGCCTCCCTTTTTAGGGTGAGTAACACTTGCCAAGAAGGGAATTAATAGGGTAAGAGTAGGGCCTTACAGGGGAAGTTTTTATCCCACCTGCTACAATGGACAATACCAGTCCATTGCCACACATCTGATGCCAAGTTATCCGTTTTTCACCCACCTTCTTCAACGGGTACTGGTATTGCCACCCACCGCACCACTCTGTCACTAGGTCACTTTCAGGACTCCTGATGCTGCTTCTGCCACCTCCAGGCTGTATCATTCTGCCACCATATGTTCTCCTCGTGCTTCTGCCACCTCCAGGCTGTCTCATTCTTCCACCATATGTTGTCCCCCTGCTGATTCCAGCTCGGGCTGACTCATTCTGCCATCATATGTTCTCCTCATGCTGATGCCAGCTCCAAGCTGTCTCATACTGCCACATATGTTCTCCTCATGCTTATGCCAGCTCCAAGCTGTCTTATACTGCCACCATTTGTTGTCCTCATGCTGCAGCAAACTCCAGGCGGTGTCAATAAGCCACTTTATGCTGCCACCAACTCCAGGCTGTGTCATTCAGCTACTATGTGGTCTCCTCATGCTGCCGCCAACTCTAGGCTGTGTTATTCAGTCACTATATGTTCTCATGCTGCCGCAATCTTCACACTGTGTCATTTCAGGCACTATATGGTCTAATCATTTTGCCGCCACCTCCACGCTGTGTCATTCAGTCACTATATGGTCTCCTCATGCTTCCGCCACCTTCAGGCTGTGTCATTCAGCCACTATATGCTGCCGCTAACTCCAGGCTGTGTCATTCAGCCACTATGTGGTCTACTCATGCTGCTGCCACCTCCACGCTGTGTCATTCAGCCACTATATGATCTCCTCATGCTTCCACTACCTCCAGACTGTGTCATTCAGCCACTATGTGGTCTCCTCATGCTAACGCAAACTCCAGGCTGTGTCATTCAGCCACTATATGATGCCGCCAACTTCATGCTGTGTCATTCAGCCACTTTGTGGTCTCCTCATACTGCCGCCAACTCCAGGCTGTGTCATTCAGCCTCTATATGTTCTCCACATGCTGTTACCACCTCCATGCTGGGTCATTCGGACACTATATGGTCTCCTCATGCTGCCCCCACCTCCACACTGTGTCATTCAGGCACAATATGGTCTCCTCATTCTGATGCCACCTCCACGCTCTGTCATTGTTCCGATCTGTGACAGTTATTCTAATAGTACCCCCTTCCCACCTTCCCAGACTTCCTTGCCCCATGTCCTCACCCATGTAGCCACCATTTTAGCACCCCCCCCCCAGCCCACAAAAATGTAGTGAATGAAGGGATTTGTTACCATAATCCGAATCAAATCCGAATAAAATTTTTCATGAAATTCGAGACGAATTCGGCTTCGTCAGCTTTCATTCGCCCGTCTCTAGTGAACACCTATGGATTGTTCTGCCAATAACGTCTTTTGATTGTTTTACTTGCATGTTGTGATATTGTGCTAAATTGGTTCTCTTTTAAGTGGGTATCTAACATAGTAAAATGTATCTCATATCCAGCGGTCAGACCCCCCACGATCTCCTACCTGGCACCCTGGTTCTCCTCCTGCATGGAGCGGGGGTCGGCACTCGCCCATTATTCATCTCTATGGGAGAGCCAAAACAATGTACTTGGGTATCTCTGGCTCTCTCATAGAGATGCATGGAGGGGATATGACGAACAACGCTTTGTGTGGTCACCACAGCCCTGTGCAGGATGATAGCAGGGGTGCTGGGCAGGAGATTGGGAGGGGCACCTGCTGGAGTTTAAAAGTCTCCCTTTTTGGGAGTAGCAACAATGTAGATGAAATGGGTGGGAGTTTCAACAGGATTTGTGTCCAAGAATAATGAAGAAGAAATAGCTTTTGAAGTAGCCAGCAAAAGGGACAGTGTTATACCCTGCGCTCTGGCCGGACATACCGGCTGTGAGCGCATCTCCCCGTCCTTGTCAGCCACTGGCGGGGCTGAGACTCGCATCGTGGTACGCGCCCACATGCGAGTCCCAGCCCGTCACTCACCTCTATCCCCTGCCTTTGTTCCTCAGCTCCTAGGGTCTGCATGCCGGGGGTTTTGAAATTTAAAGGGCCAGTGCACCCGTAATTACTTGACACATGTACCTCGCTTATAAGTTTTAGCTCCTCCCTCTTGCCCTTGCTGGATATTTTTTTGCCTTTGTGCCTAAGAGAAAGCAGTATTCCGTGTTCCTTGCCATGTACCAGACCTTGCATCCCGTGACCTGACCGTGTTCCTAGCCACCAGCCTGTTGACCTTCTGCTATTCTACTGACTATGCTCCTGTGCCCCCTGCCCAGACCTTCTGCTTGCCTGACTATGTCCTGCCTTGTCCCTTCTGTGCCATGCTTCACCTCAGCCACCTGTGTGGTCGAGTCATGCCAGGGGTAGCGATCTGGATGCCGCCTGTTGCAGTAAGTCCATCCCACTTTGCGGTGGGCTGTGGTGGAAACCAGCAGCACCTTAGACTCTGCTCCCTGGCATGGCCCGTGTCATCTGCCACACAGGTCCAGGGGATCCACTACATCTCCTGCTCCAGACCACCGTGGTATTGCGGATCAACTACCTCTCGAGTTCCAGTCATCTGCGGTGAGTCTTACAGACAGCAGGCACGGGTTAACTAGTTATGGTTGTAGTAGCCAGCAGACAGGACAGTAGGCAGAGGGGAACTGGTGATAGTTGTAATAGCCAACAGACAGCAGCCTGTGGTGAACTGGTGGTATTGTAGTAGCTAGCATAAAGCAGGCACAGGTGGACAGGAGGCAGGTGTAGTAGTTAGCATATAAAAGGCAGTGGTGGACAGGTGGTAGTTGTAGTAGCCCGCAGACAGAAGGCAATGGTGAACTGGCAGGGTAGTTGTAGTACTATCTATTCAGTGGTATCTGGCACACAAATGTTAAATTCCTTACTGATCCATGCCTGATTCATTTTAACAAACATCAGTTTTTCCCGTTTCTGGCTGCTCTTGCTCACTAAGGGGTGACAACGACGTCTGCCGCACTGAACACTCTCTCTGTTGCTACGCTGGAGGGAGGACAAGACAGAACACCCATAGCAAACTTGGCAAATTCTGGCCAATGGTCAAATCTGAGGACCCAGATGTCTATGGGGTCTGGGCTTAAGGCTCATGGTGTCTGAAAGAAACAGCGCAGCTTAAGTGTGCATCACTCTTGTTGTTCAGGTGATTGTGTGCATCCCTTTGGTGATGATTCAGGTCAGGTTGGAATCCCGGATAATAAATGCTGCTGCTGTTGCCGTTCCTGCCTTTTTCAGGGCTAGCGCTGGTAGATGGATTTGAGCGTTAACTCAGTGTGGTGCAGAGACTATTTTAACACTGTAGGTGTAGGAAGGCATGTTCAAAAGCATAAGAATAGCTAAACCAAACACAAACTTCTCTGCACATAGCTAGCACATCACTGAGACCACATAACTTTTTTAAGAAACATTTGACAACAAAATTTAGCACGTGCCACACAGGGAGAGTGTGTCATGTCACCTAGATGCAGGGCAGCCACTAGGTGTGTGCCATTATTGGCGACCGTGTTTCCCAATTTCAAGATTTGAGCAGTAGGAGTACAGCAGGAGAGCCAGTGTGAAACCTACTGCTGTAGACAGGGCATCAACTGCTCCTCCTGTATAGAGAACAGTTACTCCTGATAATAGGAGGGTGGAGGTGAAGGGTAAGCTACACTCTTTACTGTAGGTGATTGCAAGATGTCCATGGAGAAGAATCTGGATGAGAAGGATATGTGGCAGACATCCAAAGTGTTTTGATTCACGTGGGTGTTCTGGTAGAGATATCTGGTTGCAGTTGAAAATCATTTTGCAAGGTATCAACCCTGTGGGCCAGAAAAGACATGTATTGGCCCTGGCCATAGCTACTACTGTTTTCTATTTTCTGTTGCATGCACTTTGCTGCACACTGACAACTACATGCAGTGGCCCACCCTCTCTGCCACATGATTGTGCAAAATGGGACCGATTTTTTTCGGTAAAATAATGGTGGCTAGGTATGTGTCACCTTGGCAGAGCACATTTCATAAGTAGCCTTAAGGCCATGGAGTCAACAAGATGGTACAGCAGCGCCTGCTCCATCAAAAACTTGACCTGATAGCTTCACTACAAACAGAAAATACTGCTGTCTGTATGACATAGATTCCCTAATATATAAATGACGGGATAAAGGAGAAGAGCACAACAATGCTGAGGACAAGACAAAGACTGCGCTGACGAGGCCTGGCTGTAAGCCATTTCTTTGTTTAGCAGAGACAACACAATGCCATGTTTTCTGCATCAGTAGAAAATAATTTTCACACAGAAGAATAACGCAAAGGAATACCAGACTACGCACCTCCTTTGGAGGTGTCTTTTCTCTTGAGTTTAGACAAGCAGCAATGCCACTGTCACATGCCTACCTCTGGTACGTTTGACAGATGTTCTGACCCTACCTTGGCTCCACTCCTGATAGTACCACTACCTTTTTGCTTTGAACACATCATCTCCTCCTCCCCTAGTTTCTTTGCCCTGTACAACACTACATCATCATCATCAAACTCCTCCTCATTGTCCCTGCCACTCCTCTCAGCTGTTGTTCGACCATGAAGTACTTGTTCCTCCTCAGCATATCCAACACCATCATACCTTACAAATATTTTTAAGGGTTATTTTTATGTTTTTGGGGTGATTTGTCAATCACCATCTAGTCAATTGGCAGAGGCCTTCTTAAAAATAAACACAGCAATCTGGTTGCTATGGGCAACTGGTCCCCAATGTCTTTAATGTGGATTTATGTTAAATGACAGGTCAACCACCTGCATAGTGCTTTGTTCAACTTGCTTTAATTTATAGTGTGAGGTTTCTATGGGTTGCTACTGCAGTCACACTGCTGGGATTTGTAGTGCAGCACCTGGACACAGTAATGCAGGTGACAGGTGACTGTCTGAAGTCAGCCCACTGCACAGTGTTTTGCTCAACTTGCTTTGATTTTTAGTGTAATTACTTTCTGGGATCAGTAGCTTCACAATGAAGTCCTTTTATGTAGCATGATGCAAACAATGATTGGTTAATCTGGAGTCATGTGATCTTGCTGCTAGCTGCAAAGTAAGCTGGTCTACCCTGATGCCATCTCAGTGTCACATCCTCATCCTATCATGCATCCAGGTGCCAAAATACCATGCCCATCCCTTCCCTTTTAATAGAGCCAAGTTTGAATGTTCGGCAAGCCATATTTTCCCCAAAGTTCTGTGCAAGTTTTGATTAAGTTGATCTTAAAGTTTGGTCTGGCGTCAGCTTAGAAGCTTGTCTGTCAGCTTCACAGGGCAATATCGCTATGGCAAACTAGGTATACTTAATCATTATATAAGCAACCAATCACAAAGTGAAGTCCCCAGGTGGGACTTAAAAATAAATCAATATTTAAAAAACTGCATAATGAAAAAAAAGAGCGAAAAAAGTGTACTATGTAAAAGTGTAAAAAATATATTGTGTATACAATATAGTATGACTGTGATCAAAACAAGTTAAGCAAAGAAGAAAAAAAGTCAAGAAAAACTAAAAAGTTAATCAACTCCTATATACCCCCACAAATAAAAATTACATCTCATCCCAAAAAAAACAAGCCCTCATGTGGTTACAATGACCAAAAAAATGAAACAGATGCAGGTCTTGAAGTGCAATAGTACAAACAATTATTGTTTTCAAAAAGTCAATTTGATTTTGTTAAAGAGGTTATCCAGGAAAAAAAAAACAGAGCTAATTTCTTTATAAAACAGCTCCACATCTGTCCCCAGGTTGGGTGTGGTATACAGCAACAACTTGGCTCCATTCACTTTAATGGAACTGAGCTGCAGAAC
Source organism: Hyla sarda (assembly GCF_029499605.1). Lineage (NCBI taxonomy): Eukaryota > Metazoa > Chordata > Amphibia > Anura > Hylidae > Hyla > Hyla sarda. Next base: position 186,492,824 of record NC_079192.1, on the reverse strand, counting down.
CACACTTGACACTCAAGAAATTCACTCTGTTTTTCTATTACTGGATAACAATTTTAACATGATATGTACTTCATGTCAGCAGCATAAAAATTCATTCTGTGTGAACTACTGTCTTTATTTTCAATTAACATTAAAGCGGGTACTTCAGTGGGAATTTTTTTTTTTTTAAATCATCTGGTGCCAGAAAGTTAAACAGATTTGTAAATTATTTATATTTAAAAACCGTAATACTTCTAGTACTTATCATCTGCTGTATGCTTCAGAGGAAGTTGTGTAGTTCTTTCTAGTCTGACCACAGTTCTCTCTGCTGCCATCTCTGCCAATGTCAGGAACTGTCCAGAGTAGGAGAGGTTTGCTTTCAGCATAATTTTTATTATCAAAATAAAATCCCCATAGCAAATCTCTCCTGCTCTGGACGGTTCCTGACACGGACAGAGGTGGCAGAAGAGAGAACTTTGGTCAGACTGGAAAGAACTACACAACTATCTCTAAAGTAAACAGCAGCTGAAAAGTACTGGAAGGCTTAATGTTTTTAAATAGAAGTAATTTAAAAACCTGTATAACTTTCTGGCACCAGTTCATTTGAAATGATATGTTTTTCCCCCGGAGTACCCCTTTAACCACTTAAGGACCCAGGGCGTACAGGTACGCCCTGATGCCCTGGTACTTAAGGACCCAGGGCATACCTGTACGCGCATGGAATTCCGGTCCCTGCTGCTCGTCGGGCGGGGACCAGACTGGGATGCTTGCTGAAATCGTTCAGCAAGCACCCAGTGCAAACCCCGGGGGGGGGGGGGGGGGTCCTGGAATCGGTGACAGAGGTGCCCGGGCGTCAGCGGCAGAAGCATCCTCAGTGGCGGCGGCAGGATACAGTAGGAGGTGAGTTGTTCGCCTCCTGCTGTTGCTAAGCACAACTTCCAGCATGCACAGCCAAAACCCCGCCAATGTGAATGTACCCTAAAAACACTACACTGCAGAAAATAAAAAGTGTGCCTTCAGCTATTGCAAAACTACAACTCTCAGCATGCATTGACAGCTGAAGCGCATGCTGGGAGCTGTAGTTTTGCAAAAGCTGGTGGCAAAACTACAACTCCCAGCATGCCCTTTGGCTGTTTGTGCATGCTGGGGCTTGTAGTTATGCAACAGCTGGAGGCACTTTTTTCTATAAAAAGGGTGCCTCCAGTTGTTGCATAACTGCAACATCCAGCATGCACAAACAGCCAAAGGGCATACTGGGCGATGTAGTAGTGTGCCTCCAGCTGTTGCATAACTACAGCTCCCAGCATGCCCTTCAGCTGTCAATGCATGCTGAGAGTTGTAGTTTTGCAACAGCTGAAGGCACACTGGTTGCAAAACACAGAGTTTGTTACCGAACTCAGTGTTTTGCAACCAGTGTGCCTCCAGCTGTTGCAAACTACAACTCCCAGCATGCACTGACTGACCGTACATGCTGAGAGTTGTACTTTTGCAACAGCTGGAGGTTTGCCCCCCCCCCCATGCGAATGTACAGGGTACATTCACATGGGCGGGGGTTTACAGTGAGTTTCCCACTGCAAGTTTGTGCTGTGGCAAATTTTCCGCCACAGCTCAAACTCCCAGTGGCAAACTCGCTGTAAGCCCCTGCCCATGTGAATGTACCCTAAAAACACTACACTACACTGCACAAAATAAAAAGTAAAATATTACATATACACATACCCCTATACAGTTACCCTCCCCCCAATAAAATAAAAAAAGTCTCGTACTGCACCATTTACAAAATGGAGCCTCCAGCTGTTGAAAATCAACAACTCCTAGTATTGCCGGACAGCCACTTACTGTCAAGGCATGCTGGGAGTTTTGCAACAGCTAGAGACACCCTGTTTGGGAAACACTGCCGTAGGGCATTTTGGTGGCGGATGAGCCCTGTCATATTTCAAGGCAACAGTTTAGTGCCACATATGGGGTAGTTCGGTTCTTGGGAGAAATTGGGTTACAATTTTGGGGTGCTTTTTCTCCTTTTACCCCTTATCAAAAGGTAAAGTTGGGGTCTACACCAGCATGTTAGTGTAATTTTTTTTTATTTTGTACACTAACATGCTGGTGTTGCCCCATACTTTTAATTTTCACAAGCGGTAAAAAGAAAGACCCCCAAAATTTGTAACACAATTTCTCCTGAGTACGGAAATACCCCATATATGTACGCAAAGTGCTCTGCGGGCGCACAACATGGCTCAGAATTGAGAGCGTGCCATGTACATTTGAGGTCTAAATTGGTGATTTGCACAGGGGTGGCTGATTTTACATTCTGACATATGTTCTGACATAAGCACAAAACAGTAAATACCCACATGTGACCCCATTTTCAAAACTACACCCCTCATGGAACATAACAAGGGGTATAGTGAGCCTTAACAACCCACAGGTGTTTGACGATTTTCTCTTAAATTTGGATGTGAAAATGAAAAAAAAAATTGTCACTAAAATGCTGGTATTACCCTACATTTTTTATAGGAAAAAAAAAATGTGTAGCCCCATTTCTTCTGAGGATGGAAATACCCCATATGTCGATGTAAAGTGCTTTGCAAGCAAACTACAGTGCTCAGAAGAGAAGGAGCTCCATTTGGCTTTTGGAGAGTGAATGTGTCCAAACTTGAAGGCCACGTGTGTTTGCAAAGCCCCCATTGTGCCAGAACAATGGACCCCCCCCCCCACATGTGACCCCATTTTGGAAACTACACCCCTCACCGAATTAAATAAGGGGTACAGTGAGCATTTGCACTGCCCAATGTTCCAAAGATCTGTCAAACGCCAGTGGGGTGTAAATGCTCACTGTACCACTTATTACATTTTTTTTATTTATGTTTTGCTGTTCTGGCACCATAGGAGCTTCCTAAACTCCCTCTCCAAAATCCCATTGTTACTCCTTCCCTTCCGAGCCCTCTAGTGCACCCACACATATTTTCTTACTCTAGATAAATTGGGTAACACATTTTAGGGGGATTTCTCTCCTTTTACCCATTGTAGAAATTCAAAAACTGGGTCTACAAGAACATGCCAGTGTAAAAAATTAAGAGTTTGAATTTTCTCCTTCACTTTGCTGCTATTCCTATTAAACACCTAAAGGGTTACACACTTTCTGAATGTCATTTTGAATACTTTGAGGGTTGCAGTCTTTATAATGGGGTCATTTATTAAGTATTTCTAATATGAAGACCCTTCAAATCAACTTCAAAACTGAACTGGTCCCTGAAAAAAATCCAGTTTTGAAAATTTTGTGAAAAATTGGAAAATTGCTGCTGAACTTTGAAGCCCTTTTATGTCTTCCAAAAGTAAAAACATGTCAACTTTATGATGCAAACATAAAGTAGACATATTGTATATGTGAATCAATATATAATTTATTTGGGATATCTATTTTCCTTACAAGCAGAGAGCTTAAAAGTTAGAAAAATACAACATTTTTTAAGTTTTCATCAAATTTTGTAATTTTTCACCAAGAAATGATGCGAGTATCGGCAAAAATTTACCACTGACATAAAATAGAATATGTCACAAAAAAATCTTGGAATCAAAATGAAAAGTAAAATCATCCCAGAGATATTAATGCTTACAGTTACAGTGGTCAGATGTGCAAAAAATGCTCGGGTCCTTAAGGTGAAAATGGGCTGGGTCCTTAAGGGGTTAATGAGACATGATATGTTGGGATATCACATGCATACTTAGGCATGGAATACACATAAAAACTTTGTGTGAAATAGCCTTACATCTAGAGGTTATGCTATGCCCAGAGAAATTATGATTCTAAATGCCATCTTATAAAAAATGCAAACATGCATTGCAATTTAACCCCTTAAGTACTCAGCCCATTTTCACCTTAAAGGGGTTATCCACCATAAGGTGATTTTAGTACGTACCTGGCAGACAGTGATGGACATGCTTACTAAGGATCTGTACTTGTCTTGGGGCTAAGTGGCTATGTTGTGAGATTACCATAACACTGTTGCTATCTCTTTGTGAACTGGTATTTCCTGCTTGAGTTTTCTTCTTTGCCTACGAATCCCATAACTCCATTTTTCTCCCTCCCACACATCAGCCACCCCACCCATTGAAACATAAAAGAGCTGTATTCATTCAAAAGACCTGTGGTTTTCAATAAGGGTGCCTACAGCTGTTGTATTAGTTGCAGATTGATCTCTCTCCCACCAAGTGATTCCTCCACCCATTGAAGCCGACAGGCTCCCTGTCCTCAGCTGACTAGTAAGTCAGGTCTCGGCCATATTGCAAGCTGGGAAAAATCTGAGACAACAGTCATTTTGTATGCTGTTAAAAATAAATATTGGGGTGAAAATGACATAAGAATTGTGAGAAAACCATCACACACAGGTACATACACTATATTATGAACTACACTAACTTTACAGCCCCTGTAGCATAGTCAAATAAAAAAAATCCTGGAATACCCCTTTGAGGACTTATGTTTTTTCCTCCTCATCTTCTTAAAATTATAATGCGTTCAATTTTGCACCTACAGACCATATAAGGGCTTGTTTTTTGCATCACCAATTGTACTTTGTAATGACATTACTTATTTTATAACATAATCTGCGGCGAAACAAAAAACTATTTGTGAGTGAATTGAAAAAAAAATACGCAATTTTGCACATTTTTAGGACTTCTGTTTCTATGCAGTGCACTTTTCGGTAAAAAATGACACTTTATCTTTATTCTGTAGGTCCATATGGTTACAGGGATACTCAATTTATATAGGTTTTATTTATTTTACTAAATTTTAACTACATGCACCAAAATTGGAATGTTTAAAATTGTCATCTTGTGACCCTTATAACTTTTTTATTTTTCTGCATATGGGGCAACATGATCACTTTTTATTAATATTTTTATGGTATATGAAGTGACAAAAAATTCTCAATTTTGGACTTTGGTATTTTTTTTATGTGTACGCCATTGACCGTGCGGTTTAGCTAACCTTATATTTTAATGGTTCAGGCATTTACACACACGGCAGTACCACATATGATTGTTTTTATTTTTTATTACATTATTTTATTTTAAAAAAGGAAAAGGGGGGTGATTCAAACTTTTATTAGGAGGGGCTCATTCACATTTATCCTCCTGCCCCCTTAGGAGGCTATACAATGCAATCATTTGGTTGCATACACTGATCAATGCTATGCCATAGCATAGCACTGATCATTATTATCGGCGCTCTGCTGCTCCAGCCTGCTGAGCAGGCATGGAGCAGTAAATGGCAGATTGGATCATGAGGAGGCAGGTAAGGACCCTCCCATTGTCCAGTAAGCTGATGGGGACAACGCAATTCTGTCACGATAGTCCAGATCAGGTCAGCAGAGCTGCTGGAATAGTTTTACTTTTATTTTAGATGCCGCAATCAAATTTGATTGTGGCAACTAAAGGGTTAATGCCGGGCATCGGCCCGATCATTGTTGCTTGGCATTAGCCATGGGTCCTGGCTGCCCGTAGCAACTGGGACCCACGTGGTTTAACCCGTTCTCCGCTCATGAAAACAGTTTAAACCCCCATTAACGGAACTCAGGACGTACAGGTACGCCCTGAGTCCTTAAGGACTGGGGAAAGGGAGCGTACCTGTACTCCCTGTGTCCTTAAGTAGTTAAGGATGTATTCACACAGGAGCGCATCTGCAGCATATTTGACACCGCGGATGCGCTGCCGTCACATACAGAATTACGGCAAAGTGAGCTACCTGCTGTTGCTGCCTCAGCTCTGTGTGTCCTCTCGTGACTACCAGCAGGAAATTAACAGATACGAGATGACACACATAGAGCTACCGCAGCAGCAGGGAGATTGCTCTGCGTAACTCTGTGTGTGCCGGCAGCGCATACATTGCAGATGCGCTCCCATATGAATGCACCTTAAATGGTCAGGAAAAGCCTCATCCTTCAATATACTTTAGGTATATTACCTATTACTATTTTTTTATTGTTTTCTTTTACTAATGTTTACTTTTGTTATTGTTTTCTTTTCTTTCTGTCAATAATTTACCTAAAAAGATTACATCCCCCCTTCAATAGGAGATTTTGCTGTTTCTTCATCTTTTTAGGCTTTAACACCATTAATAATCAGTTTGCCTTATTTTGTCTAATTTTATACATCTTTCTATTAACTACACGTACAGTCACTTTATACCATTCTTGGCAGAATTCTTTTACTTTACTATACTATTTACTCTATATTCCCCTATTTCCTTGAAATTACTCTTCCTAAAATCTAATAGTGTTGTTGTAGTATAGGATTGACAAATTCTGTTCAATGTCTTTAAACATTGTTGGTTAGTGGATGCCCCACTTTATTTTTTCACTGTAACATTAGGCACTAGTAGATCCCCAATTTGTAAATACAAAGTCTTAAATATTATCTCCTCTGGTTGATGACTTAAGCTGTCTCAGAGATGTTCCTTTAAGTGCCTCTATTAAATTTCTGTTCTTGCATGTAAGTGCACAAGGGATATTTAAGTCAATGTTAGGCATGTTAAAGTCACCAATAATTACAGTATCTCTCTTTGTTGCCATGAGTAATTTCATCAACCAAAGGTTATCATAGTCATCAGTTTACCCCGGAGGATGCTCCATCACACCAGTTCTAATTACAGGTCCCTCTTTAGTTAACATGCAAACCCAGAGAGTTCCAGCTCCTTGTGTACATTCTGAATTACTGATGATTTAAGACTATTCTTGACACAAATGGCTGCTCCACCCCCCCCCCCCCCCTCGTTATACTCTGTCAACATGTGTCCAGATATGGCTAGGTCCCAGTTGTTCCAATCCTTGAACCATGACTGTTATCACAACCAGATCCAAGCTATTCCAAGATATGATAGCCATTAGTTTGCATAGCTTGTTCCCTAAGCTACAAAAATAGCTACATAGAGTATTATATGAAAAATACAACTATTTCATTTTGTTTTATTCCAAACACCCACATCACTTTCATCTATCCTACCGACAACCACATATTTATAAATCTCAACACAGCGAATCATCCTAACTGGTTTGAGAAACCAATCATCCTCGTATATTGAATTTTTATCCTCTTATCTAGTTTAAGGCTGGACTCACACACAGTATTTTGGTGGTCAATATTTTTAGACAAAACCAGGAATGAAACTGACACAGAGAAAAACTATAATGGAAAGATTTGCCACTTTTTCAGTTTTTTGAAGCTACTCCTGGTTTTGCCTAAAATACTAACCCAAATGTGTGAACCCAGACTAAATTTCTGTCTAAATCATTTCTATATGTAGCATTAAATACATGGCTATATTAGGAGCTATGCATAGTGGACAAGAAAATTGAATTTATATTGTTTTGTATTGTTTTATTTTAAATTTTGTGCTGTACTATATGACACTGACTACTATGACCTTAAAGGGGTACTCTGCCCCTGGACATCTTATCCCGTATCCAAAGTATAGGGGATAAAATTTCTGATCGTGGCCGGACCCCCGCTATCTCCGGCCAGCACCCCGGCATTCTGAACATTTTTCAAAGTAGAATTCAAACAATAAATCCTTATCTGCAGTAAATGTATGCAGACATTCCCCCATGCTAAACCAAAGACTTCTGTTTTGTAGCATATTATATTGACACTTGGACATTTTGCAGACTGTGTGAGGACTTAAAGTGCTAGAGGAAAGCACAAACAGCTTTCCATAGTACAAGTAAAAGTGCAGGCCTTCTTCTATTTTTTAAAGAGGTACTCCACTGGAAAAAAAAATTAATCAACTGGCGCCAGAAAGTTAAACAGTTTTGTAAATCTATTTATATAAAACTCAACGTGTGTGTGTGTGTGTGTGTGTGTATGTATGTATGTATGTATGTATGTATGTTCCACAAAAACTTTCAAACGGTTAAAGATATTAACATGAAACTTGGCACACATGTTACTTATATGTCAACAACAAACATAGGGGAGTTAATTTAACCCTTACTCACCCCCATTTGCCAGGGGCGGGACTTATGTTTAAAGTCCCATACAAGTCAATGGGAAATATATGTTACTGCATAACTTCCAAACGGCTGGAGATATTTCGATAATACTTTGTCACATGTTACTTATATGTCCACTTAAAATATAGGATAGTAAATTTAACCCTTAACTACCCTCATTTGTGAGGGTCGGGGTTTTTGTTTAAAGTCCCATGCAAATCAATGGAAAATGTATGTTCCCATATATTTTCCGTAGGGCTGGAGTGATTTCAATACCTGGTACAGATATTATGGGTCAGGATAGGAGGTCGGGATAGGAGGTCGAGATATGAGGCGGGATATCAGGAAGGGTTAGGAGGTCGGGATAGGAGGACGGGGATAGGAGGTCAGGATAGGAGGTCGGGATATGAGGACGGGATGGGAGGTCAGGATAGGAGGTCAGGATAGGAGGTCGGATAGGAGGACTGATATGAGGACGAGATATGAAGTCGGGATAGGAGGTCGGGATAGGAGGATGGGATAGGAGGACGGGATAGGAGGTCTGGATAGGAGGTCTGTATAGGAGGTTGGGATAGGAGGCCGAGATAGAAGGTCGAGATAGGAGGATGGGATAGGAGGTCGGGATAGGAGGTCGGGATAGGAGGATGGGATAGGAGGTTGAGATAGGAGGTCGAAATAGGAGGACGGGAAAGGAGGACAGGATAGGAGGTCGGGATAGGAGGTCGGGATAGGAGCTTGAGATTGGAGGACGGGATAGGAGGTCGGGATAGGAGGTCGGGATAGGAGGTCGAGATAGGAGGACTGGATAGGAGGTCGAGATAGGAGGTCGAGATAGGAGGATGGGATAGGAGGACGGAATAGGAGGTCGAGATAGGAGGTCGGGATAGGAGGACGGGATAGGAGCACAGGATAGGAGGATGGGATAGGAGGATGGGATAGGAGGACGGGATAGGAGGATGGGATAGAGGGTCGAGATAGGAGGTCGAGATAGGAGGACGGGATATGAGGATGGGATAGGAGGTCGGGATAGGAGGTCGGGACAGGAGGTCGAGATAGGAGGACAGGATAGGAGGTCGGGATGTGGGGTTGGGATATGACAACACTATATGAGGACTGGATATGAAGTCAAAAGCTTCCTCCTTTGTTTATTTTCCTCCCCAACAAGGATTAGGAAAACCGGGCAACGCTGGGTACTCAGCTAGTTACTTCTATAAAAATCTTAAGTACCCTTACAGTACTTATTAGCTGCTGTATGCTCCAGAGGAAGTTGAGTTGTTCTTTTCTGTCTGACCCCAGTGCTCTCTGCTGACACCTCTGTCCATGTCAATAAAAAGCTATCAAAAAGTCAGATCAAAACAAAAATGTTACTGATAAAAACTTCAGATCACGGCGCAAAAAAATTTGCCCTCAAACCGCCCCGTATGCAGAAAAGGAAAAAAGTTATAGGGGTCAGAAGATGACAATTTTAAACGTATACATTTTCCTGCATGTAGTTATGATTTTTTCCAGAAGTACAACAAAATCATACCTGTATACGTAGGGTATCATTTTAATCGTATGGACCTACAGAATAAAGAAAATGTGTAATTGTTACCAAAAAATGCACTGTGTAGAAGCAGAAGCTCCCAAAATTTACAAAATGGCGTTTTTTCTTCAATTTTGTCACACAATGATTTTTTTTTCCGTTTTTTAGGTGGAAAATTGAACGGGTTATGATTTTTAAAAGGTAAGGAGGAAAAAACGAAAATGCAAAAACTGAAAAACGCTGAATCCTTAAGGGGTTAACAAATCAAAAGTTATTGTATCTGACAGTACCCATTTAAAGTTCAAATAATGTGCACATTTCTTTGTTGATACAACACTTGATTTAAATGAACTATAAATCCAACTATACATACAGTATGAATAGGAATACAAAAAACTGTAGAACGTGGGGAATTAAATTAAACTAAAATGAAAAGTATGTAGACAATAAATGCAACACATTGCTGAATGAAAATTAAGAAATATAAAGCACTATTGCAATGAAAGTAATTGAAATAAACCATCAAAGAGTATTAAAAATAAATAAAATACCCAGCACCTAAAATAAAAAGAATTAGAATTAAAGAAAGTATATTGATTTTAAAAGTTAGGAGTGTATCATAAAATAAATGTGAGTGGAATTACAGAGAATTGGTGAAGGTACTTTATAGACTCCATAATAGTGGAACTCAAGACATTCAGACATGAAATTTATTTCTGAAAATACAAGTTACCAAACAAGGGAGTGATCAGTGCAAGAAAATGTTTGAATCAGTAAAGAATATTAACACACAAAGCTGATTAATGCTAGGAACTCAGAAAGCAATTCTGTAGTCATAACAATTTACCCTTTCTCTTACTTTTTGACTAATTTACCAATTTGTTTTATTAACATAATATTCATTGTAAAACAGAAGATGTAAAAACAAGATCCTGTAACAACTGAACAATGTTGACTGAACGATGTTGTTATTTCATATAAATTATCAACAAAGAAAATTAGCTTTCTAATTGATGAACCAACATTTCTAAACTGATTATTTTGTTTCCCTGGATTAAAATGTTATGGCATTGCATGAGTTAAATTATCTGTTTGTCTATGGTTATCACTCTTTGATCAGTTTCATGTAAACCTAATATGAAAATATTTTTGCATCCCAGTATTGCAGAAACCGGTCCCTGCCCGATCTGGCAGATCTAGCTGATCTAATGACTTGTATTGACGGTCACTTCGATCCAAGTTCGGGAGTAAGAATTGCATTTGTAATAAAAATGTATCAGTATTACACTCTGAAATCAGCCTTAGGGTACCATCACACATACAGGATCCTGTGCAGATTTGATGTGCAGGATTTAATGCACAGGATTTTCTTCTGCAGATTTCAATGTAAACTAAATGACTGTGCACAGCTTCTAATCTGCAGTTAAAAATCCTGTGCATGAAATCTGTGCAGGATCCTGTACGTGTGAACGTACCCTTAGGGTCAATTGTTTGACATGCAGGCCTTTGACATTAGGCAGTATTGATTGCATGTCGTGATCCCGTCGCATAGGCCAGGGAAGAAGTGCGCCTTAACTTTTCTTAAAGCTGCTGTCCCTTCCAATTGCATATCTGCCCTATGCAGTGGATCTACAAGCACAATGACGGTCCATAATAAACAGAACTGTACAATGTTGGAGTACAAGTAAAAAACACAAGGGGTTAACACAATAACCAGCAAACAGTAATATCAAGGCAAGATATAGTATACTAACAATGAGTTCAGGAACAAGACACAAGATAAACGGCAGATAGGATAATATGAATTAGAATGATAACATGATAAATATACACATCTAAACAGGACCAGGATGTGCAGGAGATGAACAGGGTAACTGATGGTCAGACACTGTGCTGGTCAGGATTACTAAAACACAATTCACACTAGACAGATACAAGAACTACTTCAAAAGCCAAACCCCATAACATGGAGGAATACGGGTTAAGAATCTAAACAGGAATACTAAATACTGAACACAGGACTGAGAACCGGATGAGTCTGAACAGATTTCAAAAACTACTTAAAAAGCCAAACTCCATAACATGGTGGAATACAGGTCAAGATACTAATACTAATACTAAACAGGACAGATAACAGAACAAAATCTGAACACGAGTCTAAACAAGTTACACTAAATATATAGAAAGCATAACATTAAAACCCTGAACAAAGTACAAACATAACAAGGCTAAAATCTAGACACACAAATACAGAATAAGAAGCCATGGCTGAACTCAGGATATATGTGTACAGACTAAGGTGCTATTCAAAACTTAGTGCAAACATAATGAAATTAGCAGCCTGGAATTCCAGCAGAACTGGGGTCTACATAACCCCACCCGGAAGCCTATTGGCTGGAAACATTAACACTATCCTGACCAAAGCATGCAACATGCAAAAACTGATCAGGCATGAAAGGCAGGTGTGAATACACACTCAGAAAAAAACCGGAATACAGATATCACATTAGCTATTACATTAGGCTTTATCCTTCCATATACTTCTTTGCAATTTGATCTCCAAGCTGAGATCTCAGGGAGGATTGTCTTTTTTTTAGGCACACATCTATACAGTATTTTATTGATGCTAGCCTTACTATATAACGTACACTTCTACACAGCACTAACCTTACATGTAGCTAACATTTGGAACATGCTGTGGTCCAGCTGGTTTCTTTTGATAATGAAAATAATATGATTTTGCAATAAATATTTGTCTGCAACATTGTATTCTCATAGTATATATGTGCTGCCTTATAATTTAAGATGCTTTAATATGATCTTGCTAGATGTTCCCAAATGTAATTTAGTTTTCTTATGCCATCCAAGGGAACTGTTAAAGGTTATGACAACATAAGGAGGTCCATGCTGGATGATAGGCTTATTGTTGTCAACAATATCATTCTTGTAAAGTTGATTATATGTTGTACATGCAAATTCAATAACATTGGTATGTCAATTGTTAGGGGATTCCCTGATGCCAGAAAAAAAACAGAAATGTGGAGCCCATGTTTTTAGTCAATGGGTCAGACTTTTCAGTTTACTTAAAGGGGTTATTCAGGAAAAAACTGGCTCCAGAAAGTTAAACAGATTTGTAAATTACTTCTATTAAAAAATCTTAATCCTTTCAGTACTTATGAGCTGCTGAAGTTGAGTTGTTTTTTTCTGTCTAAGTGCTCTCTGATGACACCTGTCTCAGAAGCTGTCCAGTGTAGAAGCAAATTCCCAAAGCAAACCTATTCTGCTCTGTGCAGTTCCTGAGACAAGCAGAGATGTCAGCAGAGAGCACTGTTTCCAGACAGATAAGAACAACTCAACTTCAGTAGCTGATAATTATTGGAAGGATTAAGATTGTTTAATAGAAGTAATTTACAAATCTGTTTAACTTTCTGGAGCCAGTTGCTTTAAAAAAAAGTTTTTTCCTGGAATACCCCTTTAACTGAAAAATCTTTGTGATTTATATATTATTTGCTTTTTTTCTTATTTCCCTGTGAACCTCCAGTCACTTTTAGGGCATGTTCCCACGTTCCCTATTTTGTTGCGTATTTGCTGCTTGAGATCTTTGGGTGACCTGAGTAAAATAATATTTAATTGAATATTTGGGTGGGGTGGCTGATGTGTGGGAGGAAGAATAGTGACCTCACACTTACATACAAGGAATTCTGGGACATGTAGTTGGAGGGAGGGAACTCCAACAGGAAATAACCCTTTCACAAAAAGAAATTAGCAGTGTTATAGTGGAAGCACAGCATTTAGCCCCAAGACAAGAAGCAGAGATCCTTCCTAAACATGTCTACTACTGTCTGGACAGTAATTACTGAAATCTCCTTATGGTGGAAAATCACTTTAAATATTTGCAAAGATGTACCATAATATGAAGAATGTTTGTTATTTTCAGGGAATAAATTACAAAGGCAAGCTCATTTAAAAAAAAAAAAATAAAGAATTCTAGCAGTGGATATTAGTTGTGTGATTTCCTGGCTTATAACATATAATCGCACCCTTTGTGGCCAAATGTATATAGAATATTTTATTTATAGCGTTAAGACTGTTCAGCAAATAAGGAGCAGCCTGGATCTCTGGCCAATTAGCACTTGCTTTGATCTCCCCCTGCATTCAGCGATCATTGTTAGACTACTCTCAGGCTGTGCAAAGGCTTGTTAGCAAGGCCAGCCTGTGAGCTTCATAGGTTTCCTGCGGGGAACCTATTAATTAATACAATCAATGCTTTCATTGATAAATGCCCTTCTGCTTCTACTGTTTTCATACAAAAGCTAAAAAAGTCAATGGTTACAGTAATCTCTATCTATGAAGAAATGTTTCTATTCATAACGGTTAAGGATTAATTGCAAATAGCAATACATTTTATAACTGACTGTAAATGCAGTCATGTAAAATGCCATTATACCTCTGTCAAAGATCATCACCATATATCACATTGATATGACAGCCTTTTCCTGTGCAGATCACCAAATGAATGCAGCAGCGTATTTACTTGCAGTTCATCCATTTCTGTTACAGTGTCTGTGGCCTTTATGGGAATAATAATTCTGCAAGGCTGAAAAATTTGCAACGGAGCCCCTAACACAAATGTAAACATGCGCATGTGAATAGAGCGAAACTACCTACTTCTTGCAGAACAACCCTCCCCTTGTAGAATGGAAGCCCTCTCGGGTAGGGCCCTCTCTCCCTCTAATAGTTGTTTACTGTTTCTTGTTCATTGTATTTGCATTCCTGTTATGATATGCATTTTAGCCCCTTATCATATATACAGTACCCAGGACTTAAGTAATAATAAGTAATAACAAAAAATAAATAACAATAATGATACTAGAAGAATACAGCAGTTGTAGTACATGGATCATGAAAGTCTGCTTTGGGTGACATCTTGGGTACGTCAGCTAACTGAGGGCATTTGTGACAGATACTCAACAATGATTTACCCTTTATGGATGTTTAGTAATTGCAGTACTTGCTACAATATTTTCATGTTTTTTCTTCATGGAAATGCTGGGTAAATTCAACAGTCATTAGATTGTTGGCGGGTATTACCAAAATTGTTAATGCACACCATAACATAAAGGGGTGTGTTGGGCTTCCCTCATGGTATCTGTCTTTTTTCCAGATTTACCACATGTTGACATTTGTTGTCTGTAATTTTAGATGATATCTGCTCCAAACACCACCTACAACATTCATATAAAAAATGCTAATATTCCATGTAATTAATATGTGTCAAATTTGTCACATTCTGTTTTTGTGCCTTTTTATAAATGTTTACATTAATGTAATTTGCTTCTGCTTATCAACAAAGTTTCATCTAAAGTATAATGTAAGCCTGAACAATACATAAAATAAATATTATAAATATCTAGGTGATTTTTAGAAAGAGCAGTGTTAAAGTACTAGTAAGGATGACCTCTAGAGAACACAGGATGTACCTAAACCAGGTACATCAGGATGCGCCAGGATGTACATGTAAGTCCCGAGTCTCATGTGGACTATTAAACAAGCAAAGGAGCGCCAGGGACCGACCGGTAATGGCAAACATCAGCAGTCTTGTTGATGCCCACCAGTAGCCCTTCAGATCCTGTGATCAATACTAATCACATAATGTGAACTGAGGGGCTTTGAGAGACTCATTATACCACCCGCAGTGAGATCTTAAGGGTCTGATGAATCAAGTTGGTGGCTGGATCTCCACTCACATGCTCCATGGCTAGTTTTGGCAATCCTCTTTTATAGTCTGCCTTCTAGCAGACCTTAGAAGTAGATCGATGATATCACTCTTCAGTGGTATGTATATGAATAGCCCTGGACATTTAAGGCAATTAAAAGATAGCTGTAAATAGTCCTCTGTAAAAATAAAAGTAATTAGAAATTTTTAAAAATGGGAGCAAGCCCCTCCACTAGAGATGAGCGGATGGAATATGACAAATGCAAATTCGTTATGAATTTCATAAAAAATTGGATTCGTAAAGAATCTGAATATCACCACGATTCACTTTAACGAATCACTTCATGGAGTTTATTCTCTGCAGGCTGGGGGGCTACAATGGCTTATCCATGTGTGAGGACATGGGACAAGGAATTCTGGGAAGACAGAACAGAGGGATGACCCGAATCGCATGGTGGCATGCAGCCTATCAGCAGCCAGCCCCTGTGATGTCAAAGCCCTATATAATCGGCCCCATTACTGCAGACAGGCATTTCAGCGTTTTATTGCAGAGATTGAGCAGATAGTGTGTGTTCCACAGAAAAAAAAAGCTTTACAGCAGCGATTCACCACCAGCCAAAATCACTGCAGACAAGCAATAATAGGGGAGAGAGAGAGAAAGTACACTTTTGGGTGTACTACACAGCGAGTCTGTACTGGTGCACTGGGGTGTACTACAACTCTAAAGCTAATAGGGGCCAGTGTTAGGCACTAAAAGCAGGTGATTATGGCTTTTAGTGCCTAATACAGGTTGTAGGCGTAGTGGAGCTTATTGCCCTTTCATAAGTGAAATCTGTACGTACATAGGTGGTGTACGATTTTTTTCCCTGTTAAACTCATTTGGGCCAGTTACTCTGAAAGGCCAGCCAAAACTACACACCTGATTTTGTAGCCAAATACAGTTGTAAGCATACTGGAACGTAATGTTCTCCTCTCATAAGCGTAACCTGTACTTACACCTCTTTGGTGTATGATTTTTTTTCCTGTTAAACTAATTTGGGCCAGTTACTCTGAAAGGCCAGCCAAAACTATACACCTGGTTTTGTAGCCTAATACAGTTGTAAGCATAGTGGAGTGTATTGTCCTCCTCTCATAAGTGAAACCTGTATGTACACCTACGTGATGTACGATTTTGTTCCTGTTAAAGTCATAAGGGCCTAGTTACTCTGAAAGGCCAGACAAAACTACACACCTGCTTTTATAGCCTAATACAGTTGTAAGCGTATTTTCCTCTCATAAGTGTAAAATACACGCACTCAGCTGGTGTATAAGTATGTCAGGCAGAGAAATGCCAGGACGTGCATAGAGGACTGGCAGAGGCCTAAATTCATCAGGCGCAGGTAGAGGCCACAGCAGACAAGGGGCAGGTAGCAGCAGGAGTTGCAACGAGAGGCCTGAGCTCCCGGTATCAGCTAGCGGTTGTGTCTCGACCAGCAACCCATCTGCCGTCATTGATTGGTTAAAGGGGTACTCCAGGGGTTAAGATTTTTGGCTATATTGCATCTTCTTTTAATGTTCATGTTTTTTTGCAATTAACATGTATTATATGTTTGTGTAGCATGTGTCTTTTTTTCTTACCTGTTTGTGGGCCAGGTAGTTCTGTAGTTCTGTTTTGGATCTCTTACTGTTGTCCACATATTAGGATTAGGCTGTGGACAACATGTCATGGCTTTTTTTCCCCTCTGTTCTTTCAGAACTGCTTAAGAGAGATAAGCCATGCCCCCTCATCTCCCCCTCCTGGAGGACACAGGTGTGCATGAGAGAAAGAAGCCAGAGCAGGGGGAGAGAGAGGACATACTTCTGAGGACGCAGGTCTGCACTGAAAGAAGACAGAGAAGATAAGAGTGTTATCTGAAGGGGAGGATAACAAAGTGCACGGGCTGATTTCTATGTGTGAAGAGGGAGGGGGGGTGGACTCCTGTATGACACATGCTGGGAGTTGTAGTCCCTGTTATGTGTGTGTATGCTAGTGTTTACAGACCAGTGTGCCTACAGTTGTTGTAAAACTACAACTCCCAGCATTCCCAAAGACTGTCAGGGAATGCTGGGAGTTTTAGTTTTGCAACAGATGGAGGCACACTGGATGGGAAACACTGTCCTTGCCTATTCAGCATACACATCATGTTACACCAGTGTTTCCAAACCAGTGTGCCTCCAGCTGTTGTAAAACTACAACTCCCAGCGTTCCCTGACAGTCTTTGGGCATGCTGGGAGTTGTAGTTTTGCAACAGCTGGAGGCACACAGATTGGGAAACACTGGCCTAGCCTATTCAGTATATTACAAACAAAGTGCATTGTTTCCCAACCAGGGTGTCTTCAGCTGTATCAAAACTATAATTTCAAGCATGCCCAGACAGCTTTTGGCAACACCTGGAGGCACCCTGGATGGGAAACACTGATGTATGCCCTATAGAGGTGTGGTGAACTACAACCCCCAGGAGACTACAGAGGCAGCATGCTGGTATTATACCACCGACTGAAGATTCCTGAATGACACATGCTGGGAGTTGTAGTTCCTTTTGTGTGTGTGTATGACAGTATATCCAAACCAGGGCTGATTATATTAGTGTGCTGTGTATAAGGGGGCCGACCCGGGAAAATAGTAGGGTGGGTAAAGGGCGGAACAAACAAACAAACAAAAAAAGGAGCCGGCATAAGCCAGCAAGGCATGTGGCATGCTGGGATTTGTAGTTTTCAGCACAGCAAGAAACAGGAATAGAAGCAAAGATAGAAAAACAAAGTGGGGGATAAAAAGACAAGAGAGTGGCGTGGGAGGTGGTGTTGCGAGCGTTCAGGCTTCTGCAACAGACACCATTGAGGAACCTAAGGAAGACATCAGTGACGTGCAAGCACAACTCGAGGATGATAAAGCCGATCGCATTTGGGAGCCGGGTGCAGAAAGGGCTTCATCATCATCAGGAGAAGAGGGTTGCAGGTTGCCCATGAGGCAGCAGCTGAGCCAGCAAGGTGGTAGCATGGTTGGGAGTCAGCATGGTGGCAGCAGTGGGAAGTCTGGAGCCAAACATGCCCGGGGTAGACCACCGGCTTTGCAGCAGCCTACCTGTTCGGGAGGTAGTGGAAAGGGGTTCCTGGAGTCGGCGGCAGTAGCAGTCAATTAGTGCAGACTGTTGGGGGGAGAATCAGGCGGTGTGGCAGTTTTTCATCAAGCATCCGGAGGATGTTAACATAGCCACATGCAAGATGTGTCGGCAGAAGGTGTCGGCAGAAGGGTCCCAATGTTGGCACCACGACCCAGCGTCAACATATGCAGTGTCACCATAAAGCAGCCCGGGAGAACGCCTGGGAGCGTGGCACCGATGCGGTGTTACAGCCTGCTGCATCACCCAGCCTTGTTAAATTATCAAGGGCATAGATACTGTGAAAGGCCAGGCAAAAGTACTCACTGACTGATGTTGTACACAAATACTTTTTTTAAGCGTATTGTAGCGCATTTTTCTGCCCTCATAAGTGCATACCAAGTCTCAAGGGCCTAGATACTGTGAAAGTTGAACAACTTGGACAGGTCACACCACTTCTTCCTTCACGCTCTCAGGCCATTGTTCCTGAGACAGTGTGTGACTCCGCTTCCTCATCCTCCACCGTGTCCTCAGCCTCGACTGCACAGACAAGTCTCAGTGCACCTTCAGCACCCCATGTGTGCAGGGCACGGCGGTGGCATGCTGTTCTTAACCTGGTTTGCCTTGGCAAACGGATTCGCACAGGGAAGGAACAGCTAAAAGTCATTCATAAAGAAAGTGGAGCAGTTGGCTTTCTCCACGAAAACTGGAAATGGAACCATGGTGACTGACAATGGGAAGAACATCTTGTCTGTGCTGCGACAAGGAAGGCTCAGCCATGCGCTCTGCATGGCACACGTGTTCAATGTAATTTTCAAGCGGTTCCTGAAGGGTTCCCCCCATTGGCAAGACATCCTAACAATGGGAAGGAAACTTTGCATGCAATTCAGCCACTCGTACTCCGCAAAGCTCACCCTCCTTGAGCTGCAGCATCAGAACGGTATCCCCCAACATTGTCTGATTTGTGACGTTGCCACACATTGGAATTCCACCCTCCATATATTGGACCGACTATACAAACAGAGAAAAGCCATCACCAATTTCTTGATGATCCAAGCGGATAGGGGGACTCCTCTGTGTAACTTCAATTTCAACCAGTGGCAGCTCATATGTGACACCTGCCATTTGCTCAAGCCCTTTGAGGAAGCCACATTATTAGTCAGTCGCAAGGATTATGGGATGAAAAACGTCATTCCACTGCTTTCTTTTCTACAACACGTGTTGGAAACTATGGCTCTGGAGATGTGGCACCTACATCTCAAGGCCATATGAGCCCTGTGGGGGCTGAACTGGAGGAGAAGGAGGAGAGGGAGGGGCACAGTGGAGCACAGTTTAGGTTTCACAAAATGGGCGCTTTTTCTAGTCATCTGACAGGAGAGGAGGAGCAGGAGCAGCCAGAGGAGCTAGAGCCTTATGAGGAAGGCGAGACAGAGAACCCAGACACAAAGTGGCAGTATGCAGTGGAGATGGAGACAGGGAGTCCCTCAGTTGCTTGCTAGTGACCGCCAAATTGTCACCATTCGGCAGTGGGGATACTTCTGCCTCTCCCCCTTATATGGTGGCCTTTTTTTATACCCACTGAGAGGGAGGTCAAACTGACCTACTACAGAGACATCCTACATAGTCAGTTGGCCGATGCCTATCTGCGCCATCGTCCATCCTCTCGCAGGTCTGACTCAGGGGGGGCCCTCTGTGCTCACCTTCCACTGCTATGGCTGCTGGGGAGGGGTAGGGTGGCAGGAGCAGTACCAGCTCCATCAGCAGCCTGAATCTTCAGTCACTGATGAGTCGCTTTCTTCACCCACTTAGTGAAGTAACCTAACAGCAGCAGGTAGACCTGGAACAGGACCTGAACCAGCAGGTGATGGCATACCTTGACATGACCATGCCAACATACCTTGAAGATCAGCTTCACTTCTGAGCAGCTAAACTTGATTTGTGGCTGCAACTAGCAAAGTTTGTCCTGGAAAACCTGTCCTGCCCGGCCAGTAGTGTGCCATCAGAACAGGTGTTTACTGTGGTGGGGCCATAGTTACCCCAAGAAGAACTTGTCTGTCCACGAAAAATGTGGAGAGACTGACCATTGTGAAGATGAATCAGGCATGAATTAGCCAGGATTTCCCCCCACCAATGCCTGATGCATCAGAGTAGATTGGCCATGGTGCCACACCAACACTTCACAAATATGGATAGTACAAAACTGATATAATGCGCTCCTCCCCAGTTACAAACATTCCTCCGCATCAGACCTTTTTTCTCCCACCTTCGTCACTGGGTACTGGTATAGCCTCCCACCCACCACTCTGTCACCGGGTCACTTTCAGGACTCCTGATGCTGCCACCTCCAGGCTGTCTCATTCTGCCACCATATGTTCTCCTCATACTGCCACCACCTCCAGGCTGTGTCATTCAGCCATCATATGTTCTCCTTATGCTGCCGCCAACTCCAGCCTGTGCCATTCAGCCACTATATGGTCTCCTCATGCTGCCACCAACTCCAGGCTGTGTCATTCAGCCACTATATGTTCTCCTCATGCTGCCACCACCTCCACGTTGTTTCATTCAGCCACTATATGGTCCCCTCATGCTGCCACAAACTCCAGGCTGTGTCACTCAGCCACTATATGGTCTCCTCTTGCTGCCACGAACTCCAGGCTGTGCCATTCAGTCACTATATGGTCTCCACATGCTGCCGCCAACTCCAGGCTGTGCCATTCAGCCACTATATGTTCTCCTCATGCTGCCACCACCTCCACGTTGTTTCATTCAGCCACTATATGGTCCCCTCATGCTGCCACAAACTCCAGGCTGTGTCACTCAGCCACTATATGGTCTCCTCTTGCTGCCACGAACTCCAGGCTGTGCCATTCAGTCACTACATGGTCTCCACATGCTGCCGCCAACTCCAGGCTGTGCCATTCAGCCACTATATAGTCTCCTAATGCTACTTGTACATTACTAAACATTTTTTAAGGTAGCACTACCATAAAACTTCAATTGTAAATACATCTTTTAATCTTAGGGATTTTGAGGCCCTATGGTCTCCTCATGCTGCCACCAACTCAGCCACTATGTTGTCTCCTCATGCTGCTGGGACACTACCTAACTATTTTTATGTTAGCACTAGCTACCATAAATCTTCAATTTAAATTTCAAAATTCATCTTTTAACCCCTTAACGACAATGGACATAAATGTACTTCATGGTAACGTGGTACTTAATGCACCATAACGTACATTTACGCACCACCATGATCGTGAGCACCGGAGCGGTGCTCGCATCATGCACGGCAGGTCCCGGCTGCTATCAGCAGCAAGGGACCCGCTGGTAATGGCGGACTTACGCGATCGTGCGGATGTCCACCATTAACCCCTCAGATGCTGTGATCAATACAGATCTTGGCATCTGCGGCAGTGCGGTACTTTGAATGGATGATCGGAGCGCCCGAAGTGCTGCCGCGGGGATCCGATCATCCAGCATGGTGGCCGGAGGTCCCCTCACCTGGCTCCAGCTGTCTCCCGGGGTCTTCTGCTCTGGTCTGAGATCGAGCAGACCAGAGCAGAAGATCACCGATAATACTGATCAGTGCTATGTCCTATACATAGCACTGAACAGTATTAGCAATCAACTAATTGCTATGAATAGTCCCGTATGGGGGAATAAAAAGTGTAAAAAAAGTTTTTTTAAAAAGTAAAAAAAAAGTTTAAAATCCCCTCCCCCAAATGTCCGTTTTCCCCATTTTATCTCCAAAAAAGCATTTAAATAATAATTAATACACATATTTGGTATTGCCGTGTTCGTAAATATTAAAATATATTGTTAATTATCCCATTTGGTGAATGGCGTAAATGTAAAAAACATTTTAAAAAGTCCAAAATTGCTGCTTTTTTGTCACATTTTATTCCAAAAAATTAATAAAAATTTATAAAAAGTAAAACCTAAGCAAAAGTGTTACTGATAAAAACTACAGATCATGGCGCAAAAAATGAGCACTCATATCGCCCCATATACGGAAAAATTTGAAAGTTATAGGTGGTCAAAATAGGGCACTTTCAAACATAAAAATTTTGTTAAAATGGTTTGAGATTTTCTTTAACCTTCCAAAATTTGCTAAATTGCGGTTTTCTTTTCAATTTTCCCACATTAATAATATTTGTTTGGTTGCACCGTTCATTTTATGGTAAAATAAGTGATGTAATTATAAAGTACAACTTTTTTTCCTTTTTTAAATCAACTGGTGCCAGAAAGTTAAACATATTTGTAAATTACTTCTATTAAAAAATCTTAATCCTTCCAGTACTTATTAGCTGCTGAATGCTACAGAGGAAATTGCTTTCTTTTTGGAACACTGATGACATCACGACCACAGTGCTCTCTGCTGACATCTCTGTCCATTTTAGCAACCGTGCATAGCAGATGTATGTTAAGGGCAGCATGGTGGTTTAGTGGTTAGCACTGCTGCCTTGTAGTGCTGGGGCCTTGGGTTCAAATCCCACTAAGGACAACAATAAATAAAGACTTATTATTATTAAAATAACGTCAGCAGAGAGCAGTGTGTTCGTGATGTCATCAGAGAGCGTTCCAAAAAGAAAAGAATTTCCTCTGTAGTATTCAGCAGCTAATAAATACAGGAAGGATTAAGATTTTCTAATAGAAGTAATTTACAAATATGTTTAACTTTCTGGCACCAGTTGATTAAAAAAAGAAAAAAAATTAGTTTTTCCACCGGAGTACCGCTTTAACCCCTTAAGGACGCAGGACGTAAATGTACGTCCTTGTGCGGTGGTACTTAACGCACCAGGACGTACATTTACGTCCTGTGCATTACCGCGGGCATCAGAGCTATGCCCGTGTCATGCGCGGCTGATCCCGGCTGCTGATCGCAGCCAGGGACTCGCCGGCAATGGCCGACGCCCGCGATCTCGCGGGCGTCCGCCATTAACCCCTCAGATGACGGGATCAATACAGATCCCGGCATCTGCGGCAGTACGCGATTTCAATGAATGATCGGATCGCCCGCAGCCCTGCTGCAGGGATCCGATCATTCAGAACGCCGCACGGAGGTCCCCTCACCTCCCTCTGTCTGGCTCCCGGCGTCTTCTGCTCTGGTCTGAGATCGAGCAGACCAGAGCAGAAGATGACCGATAACACTGATCTGTTCTATGTCCTATACATAGAACAGATCAGTATTAGCAATCATGTTATTGCTATGAATAGTCCCCTATGGGGACTATTCAAGTGTAAAAGAAAATGTAAAAGTAAAAGTAAAAAAAGTGAAAAATCGCCTCCCCCAATAAAAAAAAGTAAAACGTCCGTTTTTTCCTATTTTGCCCCCAAAAAGCGTAAAAAATGTATTTAATAGACATATTTGGTATCGCCGCGTGCGTAAATGTCCGAACTATTAAAATAAAATGTTAATGATCCCGTACAGTGAACGTAAAAAAAAAAGGCCAAAATTGCTACTTTTTTAATACATTTTATAAAAAAAATTTTATAAAAAATGTATTAAAAGTTTTTTATATGCAAATGTGGTATGAAAAAAAGTACAGATCATGGCGCAAAAAATTTGCCCCATATTGCCGCTTATATGGAAAAATAAAAAAGTTATAAGTCATCAAAATATTATAAACGTACTAATTTGGTTAAAAAGTTTGTGATTTTTTTTAAGCACAACAATAATATAAAAGTATGTAATAATGGGTATCATTTTAATCGTATTGACCCTCAGAATAAAGAACACACGTCATTTTTACCGTAAATTGTACGGCGTGAAAACGAAACCTTCCAAAATCAGCAAAATTGTGTTTTTCTTTTTAATTTCCCCACAAAAATAGTGTTTTTTGGTTGCGCCATACATTTTCTGATATAATGAGTGATGTCATTACAAAGGACAACTGGTCATGCAAAAAACAAGCCCTCATACTAGTCTGGCAATGAAAATATAAAAGAGTTATGATTTTTGGAAGGCGAGGAGGAAAAAACGAAAACGTAAAAATTAAATTGTCTGAGTCCTTAAGGCCAAAATGGGCTGAGTCCTTAAGGGGTTAAGGCCAAAATGGGCCTGGTCATTAATGAGTTAATCTTATGGATTGTGAGGCCCTATGGTCTCCCCATACTGCTGGGACATTACCTAAACATTTTTATGGTAGCTACCATAAATCTTCAATTTAAATTTGAAAATTCATCTTTTAATCTTAGGGATTGTGGGGCCCTATGGTCTCCTCATGTTTCCGCCAACTCCAGGCTGTGTCATTCAGCCACTATGTTGTCTCCTAATGCTGCTGGGGCATTACCTAAACATTTTTATGGTATATCTAGCTACCATAAACCTTCAATTAAAATTTGAAAATTAATCTTTTTATCTTAGTGATTGTAAGGCCCTATGGTCCCCTCATGCTGCCGCCAACTCCAGGCTGTGCCATTCAGCCACTATATGGTTTTCTCTTGCTGCCACCAATTCCAGGCTGTGTCATTCTGCCAGAGTATGGTCTCCTAATGCTGCTACCACCTCTAGGCTCTGTCATTGTGCCATCATGTGACATGTGACCCCTTGTTGGATCTGGTCTTTTGTAACCATAGATTTTGTTATTAAATCTTAAATTAAAATTTCATTCAAACTTTCTAATTACCGATAGATCGATAACAATGAACCATAACTGATTAAATGAAACAGTCAGGGGGGTGCTGAGAGGCAGGGGCTGGGACAGGTGGTATCTTGTCTGGTGGAGGACCGCCAGCTCGATTTTAAGATACAAGTACACGCTTTTTCACTGCAGCCCCTTTTAGCTTTATGCGACCACTTATCCAATGGCACAGAAGCTGAATGTGCTCCTGTCCAAGTTGCTGGTACTGCAGCCCCTCCCTTTTTAAATGGACACTCAGAGTATGGGGGTGCGCTGAGAGTCAGGTGCTGGAACAGGTTGTAGCTCGCCTCACGGCTGACCTCCAGCTCGATGCTCACCAGAATGGGTAATCAAAAAATTAAAATAAATTCAAATTAAATTAAATAAAAATTACATAAAAAATCAACCACATTTAGATGCTCTGTGGTAGTGATTCTAATAGTGATGTCTGTAATATGCATGTTATATTGAATAACAGTATTATTTCACTAACATAGCACACTCCCTATGCGTGTTAGCACAAGGCAAAGTGTTCTACACCCGTATTGAGCCTCTCTATAGGCCAGAAATAGTCATTTTTAATAGTGATTCGCCACAAGTAAATTCAAAGCAAACCACATTTTTACGGAAAATTCGGCGAATCGGCCAAATCGAATTTTTCAAAAATTCACTCATCTCTAGTTATAACACTGGACAGAGCTCTGAATGATCAAGGGAGTCCCTGGAGGCTTCTTCCTACCCCATCAGCCTAAATGGATACCCAAAAAGGGAGTGATCTATTATTCAAAGCTGGTTGGGTGGGAAGGAACTGCTAGGGACCTCCCTTTTAACTTAGATCCATCTTCATAACAAATACTTAAAAAATAATGCAGGCATGTAGCATACGAGTAGGGTTTTTAGAGAACAGAGTATTTAGATGACTATAGAAAAAAACATCATAAAGAGAAGTTAAACTAGAATCAGACTAGTGATCAACTGGGTCTACTAAGTAATATAACTAAACTTGTTGACAAAAAAGGCAAAACATTTTATTTTGTCCTCTAATAACAACTAATAAGGTCCAATTTATAAATTTTCTTTCGAAAAGATGTGATTATTCAGTCATCCAGCTCTCAAGGTCTACCCAAGCTGGTCTAAACATGCCAATAATATTTGGCAGGCAAGTTACTGCAGGAGAGTACATTTGCTTTCCATTTGGCGAGCCATCAAGGTTCTTTTGTGTAACATCTTTAGCCCTTACGGAATGACATTTCACTCAAGAGATAATCTGGTCAGCAGTAGCTTAAATTATAATGAAATGGAGCCAGAATCTATTTTTTATCTCCATACAATGCTCTCCCTGAACAAATAATTTGAAAAGAGAAGCCTACATAGTTATTATATGGGGAATTATAAATAGAAAGTAAATCATGGTGCACAGTTGGCTTTCTTAAAGCTGCAAATAACTATTTACCTCAGCGTACAGAAAGCAGCCTACATATATTCTGCTGGACATTGCACATTAAGTACGTTTGTAAAAGTCATTTTACAAGCATGGAATATATTTTTGCATTGTCCTTTAAGTTACAATTCATTTTCTAATACATGGATCACTCATTCTATTTCAGTCATTATTATTCAGTGCGCTCTACTTCTTAAGAGCCTCAGTTTTTTTAAAGTAGGTTAAGAACATAAGAGCATCTCACCTTAACAGCCTAGCATTTCTGTTCTTTACATAAAATGTTCTACTGATTGTTTGCGCTTTTCTAACACATAGGCCCAGTAATGGTGTAAAGTAGTCTGTCCTCAGGTTCCCACATTAACATTGCCAACAGCATATTCTTAAAGAGGTATTCCAACATCAGTGGGGAAAAAATGATGCAAAGGCATATAGCATTACTGACCTAGTTGTCCAAGTTCTCAAAACACCAAAAATGTGTCATGATAGATGGATGTGTCACGTCATGTAGGGCAGGGAAGAGTGAGCCCTAAGCTTATCCCAGAACCCTCTTTTCCTGCCTACTTGCACAACTGCCCTAAATGGCAGCTCACAACTAGCAGCCAGTCCCTTTGCTAACTTAGGTACAAGGGTGTCATATAGTTAAAACAGTAAACAAGTACAGTAGAGGTCAGGGACAAAGTCAATAAACCAGAATACAGAATTACAGCAGGAATATAAAATAGCACAAAACAGATATCAGGCAACAGGAATATAGCGTACAGACAAAAGTTCCGGCCCTAAGACTGTAGCCCTAAGACATCTTATCCTCTATGCAAAGGATAGGGTATAAGATGTCTGATCAATGGGGTCCCGCCGTTTTTTGGATATGTGCCACATTTCAGCCAATATCACCCTTTACATCTTTCTGTTTGAGCAATTGCTCAGTAATACAATTCCCAGAATGTAATGATTTCCTTAGCTCTTCATGGCAGTCAGCCCAACATTCCTATCTCCCTCCTACAGCACTCCTGCCAGTTTCCCACCAAGAATGGAGCATTTAATGCCCTGCCCACAACTGCTAAAGTAGATCTTCATTAAGGGTATGTTCAAATACTACTGATTTGCTTGAACTGATCTGCGGCAGTTTTTTTAATTTGATTATGCTACATGGGCTGTAAAGTTAGTGTAGTTCATAATATAGTGTCTGTACCTGTGTGTTATGGTTTTCTCACAATTCTTATGTGATTTTCACCCCAATATTTATTTTTACCACCATACAAAATGACTGTTGTCTCTGATTTTTCCCAGGTTGCAATGCGGCCGAGACCTAACATCACTAGTCAGCTGATAACAGGGAGCCTGTCTGCTTCAATGGGTAAAGTGATCGCTTGGTGGGAGAGAGATCAATCTGCAACTAATGCAACAGCTGTGGGCACCCTGATTGAAAACCACAGGTCTTTTGAATGGATGCAGCTAATTTATGTTTCAATGGGTGGGGTGGCTGATGTGTGGGTGGGAGGACAATGGAATTATGGGATTTGTAGGCAAAAAAATAAAACAAACAGGAGATACCAGTTCACAAAAAGCTAACCACAGTGTTATGGTAATCTCATAACAGAGCCATTTAGCTGGGTAAGTGAAATAATACTGTTATTCAGTATGACAAGCAGATTCTTTTGGAAATGTCCTTCATGCCATGAGAATGTAGTGACAAGAGTTAGGCTGGGTTCACATCACGTTTTCTCCCATACGGGAGCACATACGGCAGGGGGGAGCTAAAACCTCGCGCTCCCGTATGTTATCGAATGCGCTGCCGTATGTAATTCATTTTAATGAGACGGCAGGAGTGAAATGTTCGGTCCGGTCGGCTCATTTTTGTTTTAGGTCCAGTTGTAAAAGTACATACGGCGCAAAAATGAGCCGACTGGACCGAATATTTCACTCCGGCCGGCTCATTGAAATGAATTACATACCGGAGCGCAAGATTTTAGCTCCCCCCTGCCGTATGCGCTCCCATATGGGAGAAAACGTGATGTGAACCAGCCCTTACCTACCATTCTGGACTTCTTTCCTGGCTTTTATGTATAGCAATTATTTATTTAAATTATATTAAATATCATTAAAACATGTACGTCACTTTTCATAAATTATAAAACGTCTTTAAACAAAGTCTGTAAAATACAGAAGTTCTCGAAAACTGAAGCCTGAATGAAACACAATAAAATGTTTTGGACACTTTCACATTATAAACACAAACTTCAAATCAGCACTTTAATTAATTAATTTAATGGCTCTGGACACATATGATGTTTTTGTAAGAATTTCTTCACATTAGTGTCACATCTACAGCACTCTTCATATCCAAGCTATCCTATAAATCTCCCACATTCACACTCCAATCCAGACAGCTGTGTAGCTTTTTATTTATGTAAATAAGTGTTTATTTATCTATAGCCTATTAGAATGTTAGACGGAGGATACACGAGGATTGGAGCTGCAGCATCACCCAACCCAGCACTGCACACAGACTTCCCTCCCGCCTGGCCTGCACGCCTTTGACTCACAGGTGCGCCGGCCTGGGCAGAAAACTTAAAAAATGTTAGCACCATATTTCCCACCAGATTGTCCTGGCACCCTGGTTAGGAATCAATGCCTCAGTGTACTGTGAGCTGGACCCCCTTGCACCCCCTTGCAACAGCGCACCTGAGGCGATCGCCTCATTCGCCTCATCGGAGCTACAGCCCTGATTACAGAACATGCAAGTGCAAAAAATACAAACTTCAAAAAACACTCAAATATGTGATAAAGGTGCTATAAAAAAAGAGGTAGTATTATATGTGACAAGGTCATCAAGGGTGAATTGAAAAGGGGGTCAGTTTAAGTTGTAGAAAGTTCTGCAACAGACAGTTACATAAACCTGAGTGAGGGGAATTCTAAGATTAATGTTTTACCACCAGTTGGTTTCAATTTTTTTTTTCCAAATTTGTAATTTTCTTCTACTTAAAATCTTAACACTTCCACTACTTGTAGTTGGAATAGCCGAGGCTGCTGGCACCAGACTGTCCCTCCAATGGGTCCTCAAAAAAGGATTTAAAAAAATTAAAATAAATTAAAATTAAATTAAAATAAAATTATAAAACGTTTTAATCTCAATTATGACGCGATATGGTCTCCCGACCTTGCTGCCACATCAAGACGCTCTGAGGCAGTGATTCTAATAGCGACGTCTGTAATCTGCATGTGACTTGTACATATTTTAAAAAATATTTAATATAATGAACAAATAAATGCTATACAACCCCCCTGACTGTTGACTGGGGATGTCAGATGTCACTTGGGAGGAAGTGGATGACCGAGTAAACCAATTATTGACAGCAGATGGGTTGCTGGTCGAGACACGACCACTAGCTGATACCAGGAGCTCAGGCCTCTCACTGCCACTCCAGCTGCCACTCGCTCCTAGTCTGCTGCGACTTCTGCCCGATGAATTTAGGCCTCTGGCACTCCTTTGTGCATGTCCTGGCACTTCCCTGCCTGACATACTTGCGTCTATGAGGGGAGTACAATGCGCTCCACTACGCTTAAAACAGTATTTGTCTACAACACCAGCAGGTGTGTACTTTTGGCTGGCCTTTCACAGTATCTGGCCCTTAAGATTTTAACAGGAAAAAAATAGTACACCACTTAGATGTACGTATGTGGTATGCACTTATGAGAGGAGGACAATGCGCTCCAGTATGCTTAAAACAGTATTTGTCTACAACACCAGCAGGTTTATACTTTTGGCTGGCCTTTCACAGAATCTAGGCCCTTAAGACTTTAACAGGAACAAAATAGTACACCACTTAGATGTACGTATGTGGTATGCACTTATGAGGGGAGGACAATGTGCTCCAGTATGCTTAAAATAGTATTTGTCTACAACACCAGCAGGTGTGTACTTTTGCCTAGCCTTTCACAGTATCTAGGCCCTTAAGACTTTAACAGGAATGAAATGGTACACCACATTGATGTATGCATAGGTTACACTTAATAGAGGACAATATGCTTTTAGTGCGCTGCTCACCCTAACTGGCTGGCTACTATTAGTTTTTCAGTTGTTGTACACAACATTGCTGCAGCACACAGTCACTTTGTACTACACCCAAAATTGCACTCTCTCTCTTAATCTCACTACCTTCCCTATCAGTGCTTCTAGGCTGGATGTGGGGTTGAGCTTTTCTGTACAACAAACTGCTCTCTGTCCCTCTCTGCAATAGGACGCTGATGTGACAGAGAGGTGAATCACTGCTGTAAACATGCTTTTCTGTGCAACACACACTGCTCTCTGTCCCCCTCTCTCTCTCTGCAACAGAACGCCTATGTGAGTGGGAGGTGAAGCACTGCTGTAAAAATTATTTTATGTGCAACACACACTGCTTTCTGTCCCTCTGTCTCTCTCTCTGCAATAAAAGGCTGAAGTGACTGGCTGCAAGATGGCTGCTGATTATATAGGGCTGTGACATCACAGGGGTGGCTAGCTGCTGATAAGCTGCCCAGGATTCCCAGGATTCCTTGCCCCCTGTCCTCACATGTGGCTCCGCCATTTTAGATGCTCTGGAGCCTGGACCGCACTAAATGGAGTTTAATAAAGCAGCAATATTCGCATTCATTGCAAATCAAATTTTTCCTGAAATTCGTAACAAATTCAGATTCATCAGATTGATTCACTCATCCCTAATCAAGAGCCCAGAAGAATAAAACACCTTATTAATGAATGATACAATCTTCTGAATCCAGCTTAGCTCAAGAAAAGCCAAACTCAATTGAAAACCCTATTGGCAGCCATGTGGTTAAACAAGAGGTAGTTGCTCCCTTTAGACAAAATACTCAGGAAGGTTGGTAAAAGAATGTAAGCAGGTCTCCTAGTGAAGGTAGGGGACCACAAGTGTGAAAAGGGATGGACCTAAGGTGTCTGCAACTATGGGAGCTACTTAAACATTGGGACTTGAGATAAATTTGCCATGGCAGCTTTGGCTTCAATTTGTATTATCTTGCTATTTTTGGATAAAACAGACTTTTACAAAGCATTCTAAAGAATAAACTTAGATTTATTTCAAAATATGGATAAATTCAGAGGTAGGTATCCATTTGTACCTCAATCCCCATTACCTACTATTTTGTTGTTGGACATTGTTATAGAATATGTTTTGGAAAATGTAAAGACTCTTATATACTGTATCCTGTATCTCTCACTACCTTTTCAGATGGTGAAACGTAAGCTTTAGAAAGGGTTTACATTTTATTTTGAAGACAGTAATCAATGCACCAATTGGGAGATGTGTCGGCAAATGAACCAATAAACCACTGGAAAGAAATTCTACTGTCTCTTACTAAAACCTTTTGAGAAAATTATTACTAGAGATGGGCGAATTGAAGCTAACAAAGTCGAATTTGTTCCGAATTTCATGAAAAATTTGATTCTGAATGAATCCAAACTTCCTCGAGCTTTGTGGTAACAAATCGCTTCATTCACTACATTTTGTGCGGCCCGGGGGCTAAAATGGTGGCTACACGTGTGAGGACATGGGGCAAGAAAGTCTGGGAAGGCAGGATCACCCCGATCACATGGCGGCATGCAGCCCATCAGCAGCCAGTAAGCCCTGTGATGTCACAGACCTATATATTCGGCAGCCATTACCTAAGAGGGTATTTCCAAGAGCAAAAAGTGTGTGTGCGCACTAATCACTGTTACTGACAATACAGATCTTTACAGCGGCGAATCCATTCACCTCAAGCCTGCTTTCATTCTGGCTAGAGAGAGAGCAGACACTGTGTGGTCACTAATCAGCGTTACTGACAATACAGATCAGCACAGGAGAAATCCATTGATCTCAAGCATGCATCACTGCAGGCAGGCAGAGTTTAGAAGTCGTTTCATAGTCTGCCAATTTAGATCATCACAGGAAGCACTCCCCATTCAAAGACTGCAAGCAACCATAGTGCATCCAGACTCTGTCATTGTGCCGCTCTGCGGCAGTGATTCTAATAGCGACTCCTGTCATACTGAATAACAATATTATTTCACTACCCCTGCACACTCCCTATGCGTGTTACGGCAAGGTAAAGTGTTCTGCACTTCTGTTTGAGGCTCTTTGTAGCCTGGAAATAGCAGTTTTTAATAGCGATTCACCGCAAATATATTAGGATCTAAGCTAATTTTTTCGGACAATTTGGCGAATCGGCCGAATCGAATTTATGAAAAATTTGCCCATCTCTAATTATTACCCGTGGAGATGGAGAAAGATATACTTCTTAGCAAAGTTTTCCAACAGGCATATCACTAAATGTCCATAAAAGACATTCTGTTTCTTCAGGTGAATATGAAGTTCAAGGATCAGTCCCTATGTGTGGATTTGGGAATAAATATTGATGATCAGGTTCAGACCTTATTAATATTCTAAAGCTATCATTCTGAATATGTCAAGAAATCATGGACTTTTGCTCAATTTTAAGGCTGTATAAGGTTAATAGCGATGCAACTAGGTGTATACAGCATATGCAGAATCCATGACACTTGATCAAGAGGTTGTGGTCACAAGACTATCCGTAGCTGATCAACTATTTAGTTATTTATTTATTTATTTATTTTTAAACAACAACAAAAAATGTGGTCTCAAATGGCTGAAGGTGCTCAACCCCAAATGCAGTTGTGCATATATACTGGGGGAGCAGATCCTGCCCTTGTAGTCCGTTGCTAGGGGCGATCCCCAGCATGAAAATGCATACAATGGAGGATGCCTGCAGCGGACTACAAGTGCCACAATAGCAACGGACTACAAGGGCAGGATCTGCTCCCCTTTTTGTTGTTGTTTGTAAATTTATACGTGGAGGTGTGTAAACTCCATATGTCAATGCGCCTTGAACATTTTCCAGGCAGCATTAGGGTTGCACCTGTGAGGCCATGCACCTATATCAGCCAACTTGTGTGGGGCTTGTAGCCTCTCTCCCCCCTTCCATTGTATGTGTGCTCAGTCACGCTGGAGGGAACTGGGAGCAGGCTGCATGTCGACCTAGTGCTGCTGTAATTGCCCACTGGCCCCTGGTTTTTGCTTATTACGCACAGGTAGGTTAGCGTTAGGTCCCGTGCCATCTGAGAAACCTTGGCGTTGGTGTGCGGGCTCTGGTGTGTCCTTAATATAAGGATACACTGGCGAATGTCTCAATTTTAACATCAGTGTCAGAGGGATTAGCCAATGTCATTGTATACATCCACCACAGTAGTGCACCTAAATTTCTGTATTGTATTATTTATTTTTAAGTCAGAAAAATTGGATAAACAACCATTGTTTGGGAATTAGTTTTAAGGAAAAAGAATGGAAAGAACAAGTTCAATTGGTTTATATTTCCTTTTGGCACAGTCTTATTGGTGTACAATTACGTCATCTAAAAAAAAAAAACACTTGAAACACTTGGTATTCAAAATATTGGTTCACAGTGTAATCAAGCACTAAAATCAGAAGGTGATCACCATGACAAATTCATAATATCAGGGGGTCAGAGTGCAGTTTTGGATCAAAGGCATTGGGGCTGCTGGGTTTAAATGAGGACAATTGTCTCAGTGTGTTTGCATTAGTCCCATTACCCAATAGTGAATAATATGTGTGTCTAAGGGTGCATGCACACCCCGTTTTTGCAATACAGTTCCTGTATCAGGTTTTTGATGAAAAACGGATTCCTCAAAACCTGACTAAACTGTATCAAAAAGTGTGTACAAATTTTAACCATATACGGTTGAAAACCGTACACGGTTTGAAAAATGATGTCCGGTTGCATCCGTTTTTTAAGAAAAAAACGTATATATTTTAAATTTTTCACTCCATTTTGAATAAAGTCTCACTTATTTGATTGAAATTCCAAGAAAATAAACAGTGCAAAGTCAAAAAACGTATGGTGAAAACCTGATACAGAAACGCACATACAGTTCTGTACGGTTCCCATTGACTACCATGTAAAAAAAAATGTATCTCAGATTGTTCATATGCTTACCTTATTGTATGTTTGTCTTATTTTGGAAATTAATAAAAATTTTCAAACATAAAAAAAAAACAACGTATATGGTTTAATACAGTTTTTCACCCGGACAAAAAAACGTGGTAGACTACAGTTTTGGGTACAGGTAAAAAACTGGACAAAACCGTATGAGATGCTAAACGGACTAAACTGGATGATGCGTTTGACATACGGTTTACAATGTTAAGTCGATGCATACAGTTTTCTATACAGTTCCATGAGGTTTTTAACTTGAAACCGTATACGGGAACTGTATAACAAAAACGTGGTGTGCATGCACCCTTATGCTCCTGAAAGTATAATGTGGACATTTTGCATCCTGTATCCCAGGCTTTATTTGTTCTTAACCCCTTGCTGTAAAATGCCATTTATAAACGGCGTTGTGGCATGGCAGGGTTATGAAGCGAGCTCAGGAGCTGAACTCGCATCATACCCGCACGGTCCCTGCTGATGTCAGCAGCCAGGATCCGTCGCTAATGCCGCACATGGCTGATCAGGCAGATGTCCGGCATTAACTCTTTAGATGCGGCGATCAAAGTTGATCGCCGTGTCTAAAGTGAATGTGAAAGCTTCTCGGCAGCTCAGTCAGGCTGATCGGGAACACCACACTAAAAGCGCGTTGAAAGCGCGATCAGCTAGGACACGCGATGCGATCGCCGATTGACTGCTTTGTGCCTGAGATCCAGGCAGGAGCAGTCAAGCTGCAATAACACTGATCAATGCTATGCAATGGCATAGCATTGATCAGTGTAAGAGGTCAGTGTAATGCATGTTATAGTCCCCTATGTGGGCTATAACATTGCAAAATAGAAAGTGAAAAAAAAGTTAATAAAGATGATTTAACCCCTCCTCTCATAAAAGTGGTATCGTCACATGCGTAAATGTCCGAACTATAAAAATATATTGTTAATTAAACCGCACAGTCAATGGCGTTCGCGCAAAAAAAATGCCCCATATGCGGAAAAATTAAAAAGTTATAGGGGTCAGAATATGACAATTTTAAACGTATTAATTTTCATGCATATAGAAGTACGACAAAATCAAACCTATATAATTAGGGTATCATTTTAATCGTATGGACCTACAGAATAAGTTGTCATTTATACCAAAAAAATTTCTGCAAAGAAACAGAAGTCCCAAAACTTACAAAATGGCATTTTTTCTTCAATTTTGTCACATAATAATTTTTTGGGGTTTTGCTGTAGACTTTTGTGTAAAATGACTGATGTCATTACAAAGTAGAATTGGTGGAGCAAACAATAAGCCATCATATGGATTTTGTGGTGCAAAATTGAAAGGGTTATGATTTTTAAAAGGTAAGGAGGAAAAAACGAAAGTGCAAAAACGGAAAAACGCAATGTCATTAAGGGGTTAATGTGTAGTGTTTTTAACATGTCAGGGTTCTAATTTGTTGAGCCCCTCAGCATTATAAAAAGTTACACTTGACACTGCACTTTAAAGTGGTTTCCCACTTTATATGTATATTTTCTAAAAGGCCATAAACTGTTGTAGCACATACTTCTGTAAATGTCAACATACTGTACCCCTGAATTTTAGAGTGTACTATATCACAGTGCAATATGTTATATATTTGCCAGGATTTTATTTCTTTTTAATGTAGTTTTGTTTTACTATCTAAAATAGCTGGAATTTGAAACAAGATTTTATGTGACACTTAAAAAAGGTACATGTTATGTGAAAGTGAGATGGCTACATAGAGTAGAGGACTATTGCACTGCAAGTTATGCTGAATGTAGTAGTCTTAGCTATATGTCACTTTTCAGGATCGTATGTGAAGTGCAGGAATAAGACCTCTGGACACTGGTATTCAGTGAAACAACTTAAACAACTTTACTCAAACTTCTTGTGCATTCTATAAAATGCAGTCGTTTTGGTACAGCTTAGAACATTACAGCTTTTATCCTGAAGAATGGATATGTGGTCACTGTCCCTTTAATTTATGATTTTATAATTTTTTTTACTGAATTTAGCAATCTTCAGATGATTTTTACCAGGTGTATGTGTAACGCCTAATGTAGATGTAAATGTTCTCTGCTCCTCAAGTTCTCAGTCCAATCAGTACACACCGGCTGGTGTTGTACACGAAAACTTTTTTAAGCGTACTGTGGTGCATTGTCCTTCCCTCATAAGTGAATTCCACATACATACATAAGTACATACCACCGCCAGATCGATGCTCACCAGAATGGGTACTCAAAAAAATGTAAAGAAATTCAAATTATATTAAATAAAAATTTCATTAAAAAATCTCTTTATTATCTTCAATTTTTATGCCATATGGTCTTTCTACTGCCACATCCAGATGCTCTGCGACAGTGATTCTAATAGCGATGACTGTAATCTGCATGTCATACTAAATAACAGTATTATTTCACTAACACAGGACACTCCCCATGCGTGTTAGTACAAGGACAAGTGTTCTACACCCTTATTGAGGCTGTATGGTCTCCTCATGCTTTCGCCACCTCCTGGCTGTGTCATTGAGCCACTATGTGGTCTCCTCATGCTGCTGCCAACTCCAGGCTGTGTCATTCAGCCACATTGTTGATTCCTCGTGCTGCCGCCACCTCCACGCAGTGTCATTCAGCCACTACATGGTCTCCTCATGCTGCTGCCACCTCCATGCTGTGTCATTCAGCCACTACATGGTCTCCTCATGCTGCCACCACCTCCACGCTGTGTCATTCAGTCACTATATGTTCTCTTCATGCTGCTGCAACCTCCACGATATGTTATTCAGCCACAATATGTTCTCCTCATGCTGCCGCCACCTCCACGCTGTGTCATTTAGCCACTATATGTTCTCTTCATGCTGCCAACACCTCCAACCTGTGTCATTCAGCCACTATATGTTATCCTCATGCTGCCGCCACCTCCATGCTGTGTCATTCAGCCACTATATGTTCTCCTCATGCTGCCGCAAACTCAAGGCTGTGCCATTCAGCCACTATATGCTGACACCAACTTCAGGCTGTGTCATTCAGCCACTATATGGTCTCCTCATGCTTCTGCCACCTCCAGGCTGTGTCATTCAGACACTATATGGTCTCCTCATGCTGCTGCCACCTCCATGCTGTGTCATTCAGCCACTATATGTTCTCCTCATGCTGCCGCAAACTCCATGCTGTGTCATTCAGCCACTATATGGTCTCCTCGTGCTGCCGCAAACTCCAGGTTGTGTCATTCAGCCACTATATGCTGCCGCCAACTCTAGGCTGTGTCATTCAGCCACTATGTGGTCTCTTCATGCTGCTGCCATCTCCAGGCTGTGTCATTCAGCCACATTGTGGTCTCCTCATGCTTCCGCCACCTCCGGGCTGTGTCATTCCGCCACTATGTGGTCTCCTCATGCTGCTGCCAACTCCAGGCTGTGTCATTGAGCCATTACATGGTCTCCTCATGCTGCCGCCACCTCCACGCTATGTCATTCAGCCACTTTATGTTCTCCTCATGCTGCTGCCACCTCCACGCTATGTTTTTCAGCCACTATATGTTCTCATGCTGCCGCCACCTCCATGCTGTGTCATTAAGCCACTATATGTTCTCTTCATGCTACCAACACCTCCAACCTGTGTCATTCAGCCACTATATGTTTTCCTCATGCTGCCGCCACCTCCACGCTGTGTCATTCAGCCACTATATGTTCTCCTCATGCTGCCGCAAACTCAAGGCTGTGTCATTCAGCAACTATATGCTGACACCAACTTCAGGCTGTGTCACTCAGCCACTATATGGTCTCCTCATGCTTCTGCCACCTCCAGGCTGTGTCATTCAGACATTATATGGTCTCCTCATGCTGCTGCCACCTCCATGCTGTATAGCCTGTAAAAGAGAAAAAAGGAGAGACCGGAGGGAGGCGCCTTGTGTGATACCGTATGGGTAAGCAACATGAAAAATAGGGGGTCGGTTAAGACACACCCCTAGGCAGTGGCTGCTCACCTGAGAGCAAGTGAAAACTTGCGTGTCAACCCACAATGGGGTTACCAGAAGTAGCAAAGATGGTAGAACTGCTGCCAAGCCGGAGGTCACAGGGGAGGAAAGACAACCAATCCTGATGAAACTTTAGGCAGATAGAACAACAAGACCCCAATAGGCGCTGCAGATTCCCACGATGTAAACCAGACCAGAGATGTAGTAGTAGTAGCACAAAACACTGGAAGGTTTATTGTAGTAAAAACAATAAAATACAGATTACGCGTTTCGGGGGAGCCACCCCCTTCTTCAGATCAGAGTATGTACAACAAGATGCAGACAAGGTTTAAATACATGAAGACTGAGCGCCAACCACTTAAGTGGGAGGGGCTAGTCCTACATGCATCACATGGTACATTGTGTAAAAATATACAAATAAACTCAAAATACAGAAATGAGCAATTGATAACTTAAATGTAATGACAGTGAAAAAAGATCGCTGTACGTTCCATCATGTTACTAACAGGAGAATATACCAAAACATCAGATAAGTACGTAAATAAAGAGTGACAGCATCCGGACTGTAGAATATAAACATCAGGGCTGTACTTCATACACCGCTCCCGACAGTATCCGGAATGAGAAAAGTAAACATCCGGGCCGTACTAAGAACGGACTGCCGTCAGGAGCGGTATTTCATTGAGCACCGGACCACTGGTGCAGTTGTCTGTAAGTAAACACTGCTGCCACGGACGCGTCGCTATGAAGCGCCCGTCACATGATAACAGTGAACCAATGGACATGTAGTCACGGACGCGTCGCTAAGGAGCGGCTGTCACGTGACCACAAGGAGCCAATGAACATACAGAGATGTCGGCATGATAATTCTAAGCTGTCAGAAGATATTGGTAAGGCTCTAACATATACGGGAAGATAGGACTGTAACGTAAATCAATGGGGCCACAGGTTGGTATACTAAAAGAAACCAGCAACACATGTGGTGGGCAATGTACATGTGTTCCAGAGAATGTAAATACTGGACAATATACCTGACCTCCAAAGGTGATAAAACGGGGGCATATCAAGGTGCAAAAGTGTACACTCATGTAAATGAATGAGTGATGATAACATAAATAACAAAAAATAATAAAAAAAAATGTAAATGATAAATTATAAATAATGCATAATAGATAATAAAAAATAAAAAAATAAAAATAATAGTAAATAAAGGTAGGGGTGAGTGGTGGAACATGGGATGTGATAAAACCATGGCTGCACAGTAAACTTAGCTAGATGATAATAATAATAATAGTAATTATCAGGCCATGGGATACAGTAAAACCATGGCTACGTGTGGTATAACACGTTATAAGTGTTGTGCAGTTATTAAGTGTTGTGCAGTTATTAAGCACAAATGTAAAACTTTCCCCTCTACTGCTACAGGGGAAACTTTCCCTATTAAATCCCTGCTAAATTGTGGATCACAATATGTTATCTATCTCCTGCAATGCCCATGTGGCTTGCAGTATGTAGGGAGGACTATTCGATGTTTTAGAGAACGTCTTAACAAACACCGGAAAAACACAGTTCACGGATTTCTCTTACATAGTGTTTCTCGACACTTGACTGAGAAACACAATAGTGATTTAAATTCTGTTTGTGCCATCCCCATTGAACATATCACTAAGAGTGTGAATCAGAGATATAATCTTTTAAGAAGGAGAGAAAACTTTTGGATTCACACATTGGGTACTTTATCACCTAGGGACTGAATGAGATGATTGAATGTAATTTATGATTTGTCATCTCATTCTGTCCTGTATCCTTGTAATGTGGATATTTTTGTGTTGTTTTCCTCTAAAGTGTGACCTTTTTAATAATTTTAATAATCATATTTACATTAATATTTTTATTAACGTTTCTATCTATTTTTTATTTTTATTTTATTTTTTTATTTTATTTTCATCTTGTATTGCACGTGCATTTTTAACCCTATTGATATAATACTATATTATGTAGCCATGGTTTTACTGTATCTCATGGCCTGATAATTACTATTATTATTATTATTATTATTATCATCTAGCTAAGTTTACTGTGCAGCCATGGTTTTATCACATCCCATGTTCCACCACTCACCCCTACCTTTATTTATTATTATTTTTTATTATTATCTATTATGCATTATTTATAATTTATAATTTAAATTTTTTTTATTATTTTTTATTTATCTTATCATCACTCATTCATTTACATGAATGCACACTTTTGCACCTTGATATGCCCCCGTTTTATCACCTTTGGAGGTCAGGTATATTGTCCAGTATTTACATTCTCTTGAACACATGTACATTGCCCACCGCATGTGTTTCTGGTTTCTTTTAGTATACCAACCTGTGGCCCCATTGATTTACGTTACAGTCCTATCTTCCCGTATATGTTAGAGCCTTACCAATATCTTCTGACAGCTTAGAATTATCATGCCGACATCTCTGTATGTTCATTGGCTCCTTGTGGTCACGTGACAGCCGCTCCTTAGCGACGCGTCCGTGACTACATGTCCATTGGTTCACTGTTATCATGTGACGGGCGCTTCATAGCGACGCGTCCGTGGCAGCAGTGTTTACTTACAGACAACTGCACCAGTGGTCCGGTGCTCAATGAAATACCGCTCCTGACGGCAGTCCGTTCTTAGTACGGCCCGGATGTTTACTTTTCTCATTCCAGATACTGTCGGGAGCGGTGTATGAAGTACAGCCCGGATGTTTATATTCTACAGTCCGGATGCTGTCACTCTTTATTTACGTACTTATCTGATGTTTTGGTATATTCTCCTGTTAGTAACATGATGGAACGTACAGCGATCTTTTTTCACTGTCATTACATTTAAGTTATCAATTGCTCATTTCTGTATTTTGTGTTTATTTGTATATTTTTACACAATGTACCATGTGATGCATGTAGGACTAGCCCCTCCCACTTAAGTGGTTGGCGCTCACCTTGTCTGCATCTTGTTGTACATACTCTGATCTGAAGAAGGGGGTGGCTCCCCCGAAACGCGTAATCTGTATTTTATTGTTTTTACTACAATAAACCTTCCAGTGTTTATTTGTATATTTTTACACAATGTACCATGTGATGCATGTAGGACTAGCTCCTCCCACTTAAGTGGTTGACGCTCAGTCTTCATGTATTTAAACTCTGTCTGCATCTTGTTGTACATACTCTGATCTGTAATCTGTAATCTGTATTTTATTGTTTTTACTACAATAAACCTTCCAGTGTTTTGTGCTACTACTACTACATCTCTGGTCTGGTTTACTTCGTGGGAATCTGCAGCGCCTATTGGGGTCTTGTTGTTCTATCTGCCTAAACCTCCATGCTGTGTCATTCAGCCACTATATGTTCTCCTCATGCTGCCGCTAACTCCAGGCTGTGTCATTCAGCCACTAAATGTTCTCCTCATGCTGCCGCAAACTCCAGGTAGTGTAATTCAGCCACTATATGCTGCCGCCAACTCTAGGCTGTGTCATTCAGCCTCCATATGTTCTCCTCATGCTGCTGCCACCTCCACGCTGTGTCATTCAGCCACTATATGGTCTCCTCATACTGATGCCAACTCCAGGCTGTGTCATTTTGCCGTTCTGCGACAGTGATTCTAATTGTGATGCCTCTGATCTGCATGTCATAATGAATAACAATATTATTTCAATAACCCTGCACTCACCTTATGCGTGTTGCAGCAAGGCAAAGTGTTCTACACCCCTATTGGGGCTCTTTTTTAGGCCAGAAATAGCTGTTTTTAATAGTGATTCACCGCAAATAAATTTGGACCAAACGAATTTTTTTCGGAAAATTCGGCAAGTCAGACAAATTGAATTTTTCATAAAATAGCTCATCTCTAATTGCAACCAATAGGGGTAAAAACTTCCCCTGTAAGGCCCTACTTTTGCATTATTAATTCCCTTCTAGGTAAGTGTTACTCACCCTAAAGAGGGCGGCCCCACACAGAAACCTCTCCCTATTATCACCTACAAACACTGCCATTTCCCAGGGTTTTAGGTGGAAATAGGGAGAGGTTCCTGTGTGGGGCCACCCTTTCAAGACGAGTAACACTTTCCTCAAAAAGGTGGAAGGGAACAACGTATTGTCCATTGCAGCATGTGGGGGTAAAAAATTCACCTGTAAGGCCCTACTCTCGCCCTATTAATTCCCTAAAAAGGGTGGCCCCAAACAGGAAACTCCCTATTTCCACCTAAATACCCTGGGAAATGGCAGAGTTTGTAGGTGTAAATAGGGGGAGGTTATTGCGTGGGGCTGGCCTTTTTAGGGCAAGTAATACCTTCCAAGAAGGGAATTAATAATGTGAGAGTAGAGCCTTACAGGGGAAATTTTTACCCCCACCGGTTACAATAGACCATACATTGTTCCCTTCCACCTTTTAGAGGTCTTTGCATCACATCTATACTTGGTGGTATAGGTGGCACATGGTGTTTTTTGTACATCTTTTCTTTTGTTTGATAAAAAAAAAAATTGGGGTATATATATTTTATCCTAAGAAAAGTTAAGATTTAGCTAATGCATATCCTCAATACTTACTTGTGGTCTGATGCGGAGGAATGTCTGTAACAGGGGAGCAGCACCTTAAATATGTTTTGCACTATCCACATTTGTGAAGTGTTGGTGTGGCACCATGGTCTGTTTGTATAGTTGGTCCAACATATGGAGGATGTAATTCAGACGTGTTGAAATGTCGCAAATTAGACTATTTTGGGGGATACCGTTCTGACGCTGCAGCTCAAGGAGGGTGTGCGTTGAGGTGTACGAGTGTTTAAAGTGCAAGCAAAGTTTCCTTCCCATTGTTTATAATGTCTTACAGATGGGGGAACATTTCAGGAACTGCTTGACAACCACATTGAACACGTATGCCATGCAGGGCGCATGGCTCAGGCTTCCTTATCGCAGCGTAGACGCGTAGACGAGATTTTCTTCCCATTGTCGGTCACCATGGTCCCCATTTCCAGTTTTCGTGGAGTAAGCCATGATTTGATTTCTTGATGAATGACTTTCAGCAGTTTATCCCCTGTGTGACTCCCGTCGCCAAGGCAAACCATGTGAGGAACAGCGTGATACCGCCGTGCCCTGCACACATGGTATGCTGGAGGGGCACTGAGACTTGACCGTGCAATGCAGGCTGAGGACATGGTGGAGGATGAGGAGGCAGAGTCGCACACTGTCACAGAACCAACGGCCTGATAGCATGCCGGAGGAAGCGGCGTGACCTGTCCAAGTTGCTGTTGTAGCTATGCAGAAACCAAATTTACCCAGTGGGCCGTAAAGGACATGTATTGTCCCTGATCGTAGTTACAGCTCCACATGTCGGCGCTGTTGTGCACTTTAGTACACACCAACAGGCTCAAGGACTGTTCCACAAAATTGTTCAGGTCTGGTTCTGCTTTCTTTGCAAAGAAATGATGGTTTGGGAATCTCCACCTCAGCTTGAAAAGGGAGGGACTGCAGCACCAGTAACTTAAACAGGAGCACATTCAGCTTCTGTGCCGTTGTATGAGTGGGCACATACTGTTGTTTCTTGGACATGGCTTCGCCGATGGATTGCTGGCACAATGACTGAATCGAAGTAG
Organism: Hyla sarda; assembly: GCF_029499605.1. Taxonomy (NCBI): domain Eukaryota; kingdom Metazoa; phylum Chordata; class Amphibia; order Anura; family Hylidae; genus Hyla; species Hyla sarda. Next base: position 186,448,830 of record NC_079192.1, on the reverse strand, counting down.
GAGGAGCAGGAGCATCTGGATCGACAGAAGATGGGTATGACACACAGCTCCTTTCGGCTGAGGTGGGGGAGCCTTGGCTGGCTGAAACAGTGCCACTGGGTAATGCATTCTGGACCACCACATCGGAGCCACAGTTCTCTCAGGCCGCTTTATGGTGACACTGCTTATGTTGACGCAGGGCCATGGTGCTAACATTGGGACCCTGGCCATGCTTCACCTTCTGCCGACACATCTTGCATATGGCCATGTTAACCTCCTCCGACGACTTGATGAAAAACTGCCACACCGCTGAGAAGCTGATTTTCGCACTGACTGTTACTGCCACCGACTCCAGGAACCCCTGTTCCACTACCTCCCGGGAAGGTAGGCTGCCGCAAAGCAGGTGGTCTACCCTGGGCATGTTTGGCTCCAGACTTTCCACTTCTGCCACCATACTGACTGCCAATCATGCTACCATCTTGCTGGCATAGCTGCTGCCTCACGGGCAACCTGCAACCCTCTTCTCCTGATGAGGATGAAGCCCCTTCTGTACCTGGCTACCACGTGCGATTGGCTTCATCCTCATCGAGTTGTGTCCTCCTCAGGTTACTCAACAGTGTCTGCTTCAGGAGCCTGAACGCTCAAAACACCACATCCCACGTCACTCTCTTCATCACCACTTGCCCGCCTATCGGAGGAAGCGGCGGATGTTTCCTTCACTTCTGGGCTGGGCAGTAGCTGCTGAATGTCCTCTAGTAGATCGTCCTCACTAAATAGTGGAGCTGAACACACAGCATAAGATACTTCTGTGGGGGAGGGAACAGTGTAGGCAGAGGCAATGGGAGAACAGGGACTGCTCCATGGCCATGCCAACTGAGGGTTGTGTCTGAGAAACCCACCGACTTTTGACTGGGGGTGTCAGATGTCTCTTGTGATGAAGTGGAGGACCGTGTTAACCAATCGAAGATGGCAGATGGGTTGCTGGTCGAGACACGACCGCTAGCTGATACCGGGAGTTCAGGCCTCTCGCTGCGACTACAGCTGCCACTCACCGCTAGTCTGCTGCGACCTCTGCATGATGAATTTAGGCCTCTGCCATTCCTCTGTGCATGTCCTGGCCCTTCTCTGCCTGACATACTTTGTGCGTATATGAGGGGAGTACAATACGATCCATTACTCTTAAAACAGTATTTGTCTATAACACCAGCAGGTGTGTACTTTTGGCTTGCCTTTCACATTAACTAGGCCCTGCTGCATATGATTCAGGGTCATCTCGCCGACCCTTGTTCCCGCCTTCCCAAGATTCCTTGCCCCATATCCCACCATTTTAGATGCCCTGGAGCCTGGACCGCAGTAAATGGAGTTTAATTAAGCAATTTTCGCAATCATATTGCGGCAATATTCTCATTCATTGCGCATTAAATTTTTCCTGAAATTCATAACAAATTTGGATTTGTCAGATACGGTTCACCCATCCCTAGTGATAGTCAAGCAACACTAACTGCAACCATAGGCTGATGAAGATTTTACTGTTTTCAGAGAGGTCCTTGTTTAGTGTTCTCCTTTCTAACATACACAATATTCTTCTTTTCAGAGATGCAGAATCTTGTAGAGCCTTTATCTTTACAGTGTGGACAGGACAAAGAGCAGGAACAGTGAGTTGATTGTAGACAGATTGTACCTAGACATGTGGCCAAAGTGTCTAGGGTACTTAGCAATAGCAGAAATATGCATACGTCACTGACTGATTGTAATACTCAACAATGCAGGCATAGGAAATGTTACTCCCGCAAAGGTCAAGCCTTGACTTTTGACTAACAGATTTAGGTTCACTTTTTTGATTAGGATATAGAGATTGGAAGGATCATGTGACCAAATCATCATACTTTTTAAAGTAGTGCAATGAACATTAACACATTTACATTAACTCTCCAATACTGATATCAATGTATGCATTATGCAAAATCTTTTGATTTACAGCCACAGGGCAACTTTTTAGGATAGTAGCTGAAACAGTTGTACTGGGAAACTGCAGGTGGATGGATAGATATAACTAGGGGGTGCAGAGGGTGAGAAGACTTAACTATAGAGGGTGCAGGAGGTGTAACTGCACTCTGGCTCAGGTGCTAGAGAGGGCCTGTAAGGTCTCTGTTTCCTATATGAGGAGACAATTTCCACAAATTAAGCATTATAGTTATTGGGGAACATGTTACAAATTTTGCATTGGAGTCCAGCATCACCAAGTTACATTTTCAGATAGATAGAAAATACTTTTGGGCATATTCACACAATGAAGACTTTATTTCAATGTGGCTTACAACAACCTGTGTGCTTGCTGTGCAAACAATTCCATTTACATGTATAGTATGAAACAGATTTTCAGATGGAGACGCAATGCTTTATCATGCTAATTGCTATATATCAATTCATTAATGAATTCAATAAATAAATACTTTTATTTCTGCATGATCCAATTCTATTAGTTTATCTTCCTAATTGCTGTATGAAAACATTATTTCATTAACTTAATAAATGAGTTCTTTCATTTCCACAAGGTCTGTTCCATTTCTTGCTATTCTATACATGCCTATTGAAACCGTCTGAAAATAGTTTTTGTGGAATCCGGTCCTTAATCCATAAAGACAGCAGTTACCAGTGTTTCGAAAAATTAATAGAGTCTGGAATCTTGGACAAAAAGCATAGCTAAAAACAGATTACCAAATGCAATTGAAAGGAATCCAACCCTATTATGGCTATATTATTCTTAATGAAGATTTAATATGATGCCATGTATAGAACTCATATACAGTAATATAATTGAATTTATTCTAATTAGCTGAAAAGCTAGTAAGAAGCTATAATAATATACAGTTCTAGAATTAGAGACATCAAAGTGCCCTATAATTTAAATGTCACAGTTATTATATACAGTATATATAGGGTACAGAGCACGGAGAAGTACAGAAGGGTTATTTTAAAATATGCTCTAGGAAATCTTTATAATAAAGAAAATACAGTAAAATCTTGGCTGAACTTATAATGCTATACATTATTAAGGCAATTTAGGCAACTATTTATTTATGGTAGCTACAGCCATAATTGATCCTTGAAGCTACAATCCGTCGTATATGCGGCAGTTATACGGTAATAAAATAAAAGCTTGCAGCATTTGTATGGCCGAAGAACCTTTTACAGGGAATAAAGTAGGTGGATCTGATACACATTTGTTCCTCAGAAGCTTTAATGAGGTCAAAAAGCCCTGACATCTCGGCAAACTTAGATTAACATTGTCACATTTCTTTTTCAGACTTTTGCAACTGCTTCAAACCCTTTCTATTTTTAATGGTCGGAACAAAATGTGAAATATGTCTATTTTTTATATTTAGATGCAGCTGTCATGTAGAACTCACTTGTTCTTGCCTGACTATGACTTATGACAGGACAGAGTTCCTTTTTGGGTACGGCTGGGTTCACAACGTTTCCTTAAATACGGTTCCTGTATACGGCTGGGAGGAGGGGGCGGGGCTTAATCGCGGCGCCCGCACTCAGCCATATTCGGCAACCATATTTAATGCATGTCTATGAGCCGACCGGAGTGAACCACAGCCTCCGGTCGGCTTCGTTATTGGCTGTATGCGGTTTCCCGACCGCAGGAAAAAACGTGAAGCCGACTGGAGGCTGCGGTTCACTCCGATCGGCTCATAGATATGCATTAAATACGGTTGCCCAATACGGCTGAGTGCGGGCGCCGCGATTAAGCACCGCCCCCCCTCCTCCCAGCCGTATACGGGAACCGTATTTAACGAAACGTAGTGTGAACCCAGCCTACCAGCACTTTCACTTTCTAATTCACAAAGTTATATGTGCTAAAATGCACCAGTAACTTTTTTTTTTTGTCATTGGCCAGATATTTCTTTATTTAAAAGCATTAAACACTGTACCTATTTGATGCCACAGAATAATTTTAGCCCAATCAGGAATCTACTGTAGCTAATATACGTGAGGATTTTTATTTTTTTATTATTATTATTTTTATTCAAAAAAGATCCTGTCAGTAGCCAAAAAGTTCTGATACTACAAAAAATACCGCCACTCACCTTCATTATGACAATTAGGACTGTCTGGGGAAGGGAATTGATGACTGTAAAAGGAAAATATAATTATTAAATCCAAAGTGGAACTCTACTTTGAGGCTTTTCTTACACATTGCAATTTGTTTCAGTCTTACTATTGTCACCTAATTTTGAAGCCAAAATAAGGTGAGGATCATAATGAATTGGGTAAAATAAAGAATAGATAATACCTCTGTTGTATTTTTTTTTTTATCTACTGTTGTAGAATGGATTCAATAATGATCAAAAATAGAAGAAGCATCTGTTCTTTATATTTTCTAATTCATTGCCTGTTTTTTGCTTTAAAAAAAAGGAAGTGTTTTATGTTAAAGGGGTATTCCAGGAAAAAAAATGTTTTATATATCAACTGGCTCCAGAAAGTTAAACAGATTTGTAAATTACTTCTATTAAAAAATCTTAATCCTTCCAATAATTATCAGCTGCTGATGTTGAGTCATTTTTTTCTGTCTGACAACAGTGCTCTCTGCTGACATCTCTGCTTGTCTTGGAAACTGCATAGAGTAGAAGAGGTTTGCTATGGGGATTTGCTTCTACTCTGGACAGTTCCTGACACAGGTGTCATCAGAGAGCACTTAGACAGAAAAAGAACAACTCAACTTCAGCTGCTCATAAGTACTGAAAGGATTAAGATTTTTTAATGGAAGTAATTTACAAATCTGTTTAACTTTCTGGAGCCAGTTGATATATGTGTGTGTGTATATATATATATATATATATATATATATATATATATATATATTTTTTTTTTTTTTTTTTTTTTTTTTTTTATTTTTTTTTTCCCTGGAAAACCCCTTTAATTACTTTCTGTTCAAAGGGTTTCAGTTAGGGTCAAAATTTTACATATAGTAAGTGCAAACTGATATAAAACAATAAACATATCACACATAGGGGTCATGTTGGGGTTAATCTGTGCTGTTCAAAAGAGCAGTGCAACTTGTAGCTCTTGGAACCCAATTCAAAATCTATTACAGGACCCTAAACTACCATGTACTGTCCAAAGTACTGGTATCCTCTAATGTAGCATGAAGGCATTGGACCCTTTCAGACACCAAGGCGTGGCTGCAACTTTTACCTCATATAGGTACTCAGTCACTGATCTCAAGATATTTAAGCCCATCCCACCCAAGAAATAACTTGGATACTGTCATTTGAGCATTTGTCTATAAAGTATATAGTTATTATTTTTTTTAAGGTATGCTTTATTTTATGCAACACTGAATTATACTATTCTGCTATCTTCTGATTTTATATTGTTGTAGTATGAAAACTTCTGAAGCATTGTAATACAAGGATTGCATGCTATGTATAGCCACAGTAACTATGTGCACATAGGCTTACAAAGCAATGGAAAATACAACAGCTACATTTATCACACCAGAAAAAATCCATTTGGATTACACAGATATCTTTTTTGATAAATGTGGTGGTATTTCTTGGCTCAAGTTCCAAGCAGCAAACTATCCAGCTGTCCCTGTGTGCACGGCACCATAGTGATTTTTTATGTCTGGTCTCCATTAAAACCAGGTGTACAGAAAATCTTGTTCTATTGCTAGCAGTCTGGTGGAGTGGGTTCCATTACTTAAAACTAAACCTTTACTACTAACTGCCTGACATAATAGAAATGGAGAGAAATTGTCATAATAGGTTGCTTTATTTTATGAATTCTGATACAGTGTTTAGAGAAGTCCATGCTCAGGAAGAAAGGACAAGCCAGACAACTGTTTTGTAAACAAGATATCACTACTGCCAAGACCCCTGCCACAAGAGGACAAGCTTGCAATATGATTAAAGGAGTAGTGTTTGGCAACCCCTATACATATACCTTAAAGGGGTTATCCACCATAAGGTGATTTTAGTACATACCTGACAGACAGTAATGGACATGCTTAGAAAGGATCTGCGCTTGTCTTGGGGCTAAATGGCTATGTTGTGAGATTACCATAACACTGTGGCTAGCTGTTTGTGAACTGTTTGACTTTTCTTTTTTTGACTACAAATCCCACAATTCCATCTTCCTCCCTCCGACACATCAGCCACCCCTTGCATTGCAAGCTGGGAAAAATCTGAGACAACAGTCATTTTGTATGCTGGTAAAAGTAAATATTGGAGTGAAAATCACAGAAGAATTGTGAGAAAACCGTAACACACAGGTACAGACACTATATTATGAACTACACTAACTTTACAGCCCCTGTAGCGTAGTAAAATAAAAAAAATCCTGGAATACCCCTTTAATTTATAAAAAAGATTGGTCACACTAATGTCAAAAAAGTTAATCTTTAGTAATAATTCAAAAAGTCAATACAAAATCAGGATAAAAAGGATAGCCCTCCCATTAAAATAACCCACCCATAAAAACACACCCACCTCAAAAACAACCGGGGGAGAGCCCCACTCGGATATACCAGCAGTGCACTAATAGTAATATATCACACCAGCTGTATACACGATCTATAACAGTATTCAAACAATATAGCAAGCTAGTGAATTACCGAACTGGGACATGCTGGTATCCAGGGAGCACCTCCACCACCACCTCAACACGTGTTCCGGGTAAATTCCTTTCTCAAGAGGTCCTGTAAATATCTCTGTTTAGGCCACCGTGTAAGATCAGCTTCCCCTGATACTAATAGCTGAATGAGAAAACACCAATTGAGATCAGCTGTTTGGTGCTCTGAGGTTTGTAGTCTTTTTAAGACATTGGCCCAGATTGATAAATAGAAACATAGACTAAATCTCTCTGAGACAAAAACTGAAGAAATTTTGCCCATAACAATCAATCGGTTGGGATTTTGAATTTGTCTTTAAAAAATTTATAAACCTGGGCCATTGTCCCGGATTTACTTAAATTGTCTAATTCATAGACAGTGTAAAATAAGACAAGCCACAAATGTGCCAGATTCATTCTGATAAGTATGTATCAATCTTAACGGTCTAGTGTAAGTTTAGACCAGCTACTAGTTAGCTTTAAAATGTTCACTAAAATTCTGGTGCCTTTTTGGTGTCAAAAGTTGGACCAAGGTCAAGCCTCTTTCTGACAAGTCATACCTTCTTTCCAGTCACTTTCTGCTGAGCCTTGCCCCTTCTCAAGTGCAGCATAATTTTTTAACAAGACACAAAATAAGAGTGGTATAAACCATGCATGCCAGTTTTTTTGGGAGTATTTCTCCTGCACTTTAGCGCATTTGCCATAATAAATCTAGGCTGTTGAGTGAATGTAGAAATCAAAAGATCCACATAACAGCTTTTAAGGGCTATAAATAGGGATGAGCGAATCGAATCTGACAAATCCGAATTTGTTACGAATTTCAGTAAAAATTTTATTTGCAACGAAATACGATTAACGCTGCGATTCGATCGCTTCATTAAACTCCATTTAGTACAGTCCAGGCTTCAGGGCATTTAAAATGGCGGATCCACATGTGAGGACATGGGGCAAGGAATCCTGGGAAGGTGGAAACAAAGGTAGGCGGGATGACCCTGAATCACATGCAGCATGCAGCCTATCAGCAGCCAGCAACCCCTGTGATGTCACAGCCCTATTTAATCGGCAGCCATATTGCGGCCAGTCACTTCAGCCTTTTATTGCAGAGAGAGAGAGAGAGGGACAAACAGCAGTGTGTGTTGCACAGAAAAGCATTTTTACAGCAGTGATTCACCTCTCAGTCACATCAACATTCTATTGCAGAAAGGGACAGAGAGCTGTGTGTTGCACAGAAAAACTTTTTTACAGCAGCGATTCACCTCAAGCCCAAATCCAGCCTAGAAGCACTGAAAGGGAAGAGAGTGACATTGAGAGAGAAAGTGCAATTTTGGGTGTAGTACACAGCAACTGTGTGCTGCAGCACTGGTGTGTAGTGTTGGGTGTGAAAATTTGCATATGTGAATATTTGCATATTTCTATTTTTCACTTGTGGGCCAATTAGAAGGATGCAAATACACTTGTCAGAGGTTATCAACAAAATCCCTAGCAACCAATAGTAAAGTTGCCCACCCACTCACTGTTTTCTTCCTCAAATACACGAATATGCGAATATTCGCATATGCGAATATAACGAATACGCAAAATTCACAAATATAGGACGAATATTTGTTTATATATTCGCAAAATATTGTGAATTCGAATATGGGCAATGCTGCTCATCACTACTGGTGTGTACAACAACTGAAGAGCTAATAGTAGCCAGCCAGTTAAGGTGAGCAGAGCACTAAAACCTTATTGTCCTCTATTAAGTGTAACCTGTGCGTACACCTAAGTGGTGTATCATTTTATTCCTGTTAAAGTCTTAAGGGCTTAGATACTGTGAAAGGCCAGCAAAAAGTACACACCTGCTGGTGTTGTAGACAAATACTGTTTTATGTGTAGTGAAGTGCATTGTCCTCCCTTCATAAGTGCATACCACATACGTACATCTAAGTGGTGTACTATTTTGTTCCTGTTTAATTCTTAAGGGCCTATATACTGTGAAAGGCCAGGCAAAAGTACACACCTGCTGGTGTTATACACAAATACTATTTTAAGTGCACTGGAGTGCATTGTCCTCTCCTCATAAGTGCATACCACATACTTACATCTAAGTGGAGTACTATTTTGTTTCTGTTAAAGTCATAAGGGTCTAGATACTGTGAAAGGCCAGCCAAAAGTACACACCTGCTAGTGTTGTAGACAAATATTCTTTTAAGCGTAGTGGAGCATATTGTACTCCCCTCATATATGCACTGTATATCAGGCGTATATGAGGGGAGTATGTCAAGCAGAGAAGTGCCAGGATGTGCACATAGGAGTGGCAGAGGCGTAAATTCATCAGGCAGAGTTCGCAGCAGACTAGGGGCGAGTAAAAGCAGGAGTCGCAGCAAGAGGCCTGAGCTCGGGGTATCAGCTGGCGGTCGTGTCTCGACCAGCAACCCATCTGCCGTCATTGATTGATTAACACGGTCATCCACTTCATCACAAGTGACACCTGACACCCCCAGTCAACAGTTGGTGGGTTCCTCAGACACAACCATCAGTTGGCATGGCCCGGGAGCAGTCCCTGTCCTCCAATTGCCTCTGTCCTATGCTGTTCCCTCCCCCACAGAAGTATCTTATGCTGTGGGTTCATCTCCCCTATTCCGTGAGGACGATCTAATAGAGGACAGTCAGCAGCTACTGCCCAGCCAAGAAGTGGAGGAGACATCTGACGCTTCCTCCGCTAGGTGGGCAAGTAGTGATGAGGAGAGTGGCTTGAGTGGTGGTGTTGCGAGCGTTCAGGCTCCTGAAGCAGACACTGTTGAGGAACCTGAGGAGGACATCAATAACATGTACACACAACTCAATGATGATGATGAAGCCGACCGCACTTGGGAGCTGGGTGCAGAAGGGAATTCATCATCATATGGAGAAGAGGGTTGCAGGTTGCCGGCGAGGCAGCAGCCTAGCCAGCAAGATGGTAGCATGGTTGGCAGTCAACATGGTGGCAGAAGTGGAAAGTCTGGAGCCAAGCATGCCCAGGGTAGACCACCTGCTTTGCGGCAGCCTACCTTCCCGGGAGGTAGTGGAACAGGGGCTCCTGGAGTCGGCGGCAGTAGCAGTCAATCAGTGCAGACTGTTCGTGGGAAAATCATCTGCTTGGCGGTGTGGCAGTTTTTATCAAGCATCCGGAGGATGTTAACCTGGCCACATGTAAGATGTGTCGCAGAAGGTGAAGCGTGGCCAGTGTCCCAATGTTGGCACCATGGCCCTGTGCCAACATATTCAGCGTCACCATAAAGTGGCCTGGGAGAATCGTGGCTCTGATGTGGTGGTCCAGCTTGCTGCACGCCGCTCTCTGTTTCAACCAGCCAGTGTGTCATATCTATCTTCTGTCGCTCCAGATGCTCCTGCTTCTCGTACTTCGAATCAATCATTCCGCCAGCAATCCATCTGCGAAGCCATGTTTAACCCCTTAAGGACCGGAGGTTTTTCCGTTTTTGCATTTTCGTTTTTTGCTCCTTGCCTTTAAAAAATCATAACTCTTTCAAATTTACACCTAAAAATCCATATGATGGCTTATTTTTTGCGCCACCAATTCTACTTTGTAATGACGTCAGTCATTTTGCCCAAAAATCTATGGTGAAGCGGGAAAAAAAATCATTGTGCGACAAAATTGAAAAAAAAAACGCTGTTTTGTAACTTTTGGGGGCTTCCGTTTCTACGTAGTACATTTTTCGGTAAAAATGACACCTGATATGTATTCTGTAGGTCCATACGATTAAAATGATACCCTACTTATATAGGTTTGATTTTGTCGTACTTCTGGAAAAAATCATAACTACATGCAGGAAAATTAATACGTTTAAAATTGTCATCTTCTGACCCCTATAACTTTTTTATTTTTCCGTGTATGGGGCGGTATGAGGGCTCATTTTTTGCGCCGTGATCTGAAGTTTTTAACGGTACCATTTTTGCATTGATAGGACTTATTGATCACTTTTTATTCATTTTTAAATGATATAAAAAGTGACCAAAAATGCACTATTTTGGACTTTGGAATTTTTTTGCGCGCACGCCATTGACCGAGCGGTTTAATTAATGATATATTTTTATAATTCGGACATTTCCGCACGCGGTGATACCACATATGTTTATTTTTATTTTTATTTACACTGTGTTTTTTTTTTTATTGGAAAAGGGGGGTGATTCAAACTTTTAATAGGGGAGGAGTTAAATGATCTTTATTCACTTTTTTTTTGCACTTTTTTTTTGCAGTGTTATAGGTCCCATAGGGACCTATAACACTGCACACACTGATCTTCTATGTTGATCACTGGTTTCTCATAAGAAACCAGTGATCAACGATTCTGCCGGATGACTGCTCATGCCTGGATCTCAGGCACTGAGCAGTCATTCGACGATCGGACAGCGAGGAGGCAGGTAGGGGCCCTCCCGCTGTCCTGTCAGCTGTTCGGGATGCCGCGATTTCACCGCGGCTATCCCGAACAGCCCACTGAGCTAGCCGGGATGCTTTCGGTTTCACTTTAGACGCGGCGTTCAACTTTGAACGCCGCGTCTAAAGGGTTAATAGCGCGCGGCACAGCGATCAATGCCGCGCGCTATTAGCCACGGGTCCCGGCCGTTGTTAGAGGCCGGGCCCGACCCGCTATGACGCGGGGCCACGCCGTGGCCCCGCGTTATAGATCGGGAGTGGACACATGACGTTCCAGTACGTCATGTGTCCTTAAGGGGTTAAGAGGCAACAGTATGTGCCCACTCATCCAATTGCTCAGAAGCTGAATGGGCTCCTCTCTAAGGGTACTGGTGCGGCAAATGGTGGACTCTGCACCTTTCAGAGAACCGATGGCTTGTGCCGAGCCGAGGTGGAGAGTCTCAAGCCGTAATTTCCTTGCGAAGAAGTCAGTACCAGCCCTACACAATTTTTTGGAACAGAAGGTGGGCCAGTCCTTGAGCCTTTCGGTGTGTACCAAAGTGCACGGCAGCGCAGACGTGTGGAGTTGTAACTACAATTAGGGACATTACATGTCCCTTACGGCCCACTGGGTGAATGTGGTTCTTGCTCAGCCACAACAGCAACTTGGACAGGTCACGCTGCTTCCACCTCCACGCTCTCAGGCGGTTGATCCTGTGACAGTGTGCGACTCTGCCTCCTCAACCTCAACCGTGTCCTCAGCCTCCACTGCACAGACAAGTCTCAGTGGCCCACCAACATACCATGTGTGCAGGGCACGGTGGTGTCACGCTGTTCTTCACATGGTTTGTGTAACGGGAAACGGCAGGTGGTGGATCCACTGGGCCTGTGTGGATGATGATGTGAGCCATGCTGGGGAGCTGAGTCTAAGGTTCCACTGGTTTTCTTTAGAGCCTGCCGCAAAGCGGGATTGTCATGCTGCGGCAGGCGGCACCCAGGTCGCTACCCCCTGCACGACTCGTTCACATAGGTAGCTGGGAGGTGGCGTGGCACAGAAGGAGACTGGCAGGATGTGGCAAAATGGCAGTAGTTCAGGGAAGGTAACACAGGTGCAGGGAAGGTAAGGTAGCAAGGAACAGGTACACGGTAACAGGGACACAGACTTTCCCTATGGCATAAGGTAACCAAAGATCCATAAGGGAACCAAGGGAGGAGCTGATATTTAAGCACCAGGGTGCAGGTATAGACACTTGATTAACTTAGCACTGACCATTTAAGAGTCAAAGCTCCGGCACGCGCCTTAGGAGGCGGGGGTACGTGTGCCAGGGCTGCAAGGACACAGAGAGGCGAAAGATGAGGGAGGTGAGTGACTGGCTGGGATTCGCATGCGAGCGCATCCCACGATGTGAATCCTAGCCCCGCCGGCAGCGGGGACGTGAGCAAAGAGCGCTCACGGCCGGCGTGTTCGCCCGGAGCACGGGCATTACAGTTTGCCTTGGCGACCGGAGTCACACAGGGGAGAAACTGCTAAAAGTCATTCATCAGGAAATCGAATCATGGCTTACTCCATGAAAACTGGAAATGGGAACCATGGTGGCCGACAATGGGAACAACATCTTGTCTGCGCTGCAACAAGGAAGCCTGTCACATGCGCCCTGCATGGCACACGTGTTCAATCTGGTTGCCAAGCGATTCCTGAAGTGTTCCCACCATCTGCAAGACATCCTAACAATGGGAAGGAAACTTTGCATACACTTCAGCCACTCGTACACCGCAAAGCACACCCTCCTTGAGCTTCAGCGTCAGAACGATATACCCCAACATAATCTGATTTGCGACATTTCCACATGTTGGAATTCCACCCTCCATATGTTGGACCGACTATACCAACAGAGAAAGCCATCACTGATTTCTTGATGATCGAAGCAGATAGGGGACTCCCCTGTGTAATTTCAATGTCAACCAGTGGCAGCTCATACGTGATACCTGCCGTTGCTCAGGCCCTTTGAGGATGCCATATTCTTAGTCAGTCGCTAGGATTATGGGATGAAGGGGATCATTCCACTGCTTCATCTACTATAACACTAGTGATGTCGCCAACATAAAATTTTTGGTTCGTGAACGGTGAATGTGAACTTACGCAAATGTTCGCAAACCGCCATTGACTTCAATGGGCATGCAAATTTAAAACCCACAGGGACTCTTTCTGGCCGCAATAGTGATTTAATAGTTGTTTCAAGGGGACTAATACCTGGACTGTGGCGTGCTGGAGGGGGATCCATGGCAAAACTCCCATGGAAAATTACATAGTTGATACAGAGTCTGGTTTTAATCCATAAAGGGCATAAATCACCTATTATTCCTAAATTCTTTGGAATAACATGCTTTAGCCCCCTTTAGGCAGCACATAGAGCCCCCTTTAGGCATCACATAGTTAGATCCCCCCCATTAGGCAGCACATAGATTCCCCCATATTAGGCAGCACATGGTTAGAGCCCCCCTTTAGGCAGCACATAGGTAGAGCCTCCCTTTAGGCAGCACATAGAGCCCCCTTTAGGCAGCACATAGTTAGATCCCTCCTTTAGGCATCACATAGTTAGATCCCCCTTTAGGCAGCACATAGAGCCCCCCTTTAGGCAGCACATAGATTCCCCCATGTTAGGCAGCACATAGTTAGAGCCTCCCTTTAGGCAGCACATAGAGCCCCCTTTAGGCAGCACATATTTAGATCTCCCCTTTAGGCAGCACATAGATTCCCCCATATTAGGCAGCACATAGTTAGAGCCCCCCTTTAGGCAGCACTGGTTTTATTTCACAGCCAAAAAAGGTTTTTTTTTTTTTTTTTTGAACAACTGTCACACCAAATTTGATTTGCACTAGTGTGACAATGAGCAAAAAAGGTTGCCAGCGGAGTTCCCCTTTTAAGCAGAGGTCCCCAAACAGGGTGCCTCCAGCAGTTGCAAGACACACGGACTGAACTTATAGCCCTTTTAATAATGTAGTTAGTTGCTTGAAGGAAATTAAGTTTTACACCGGAGTACCCCTTTTAACCAGCAGTTCCCTCCCAACCAGGGTGCCTCCAGCCGTTGCAAGACACAAGGACTTAAATTATAGCCCTTTTAATACTGTAGTTAGTTGCTTGAAGGAACTTAAGTTTTACACTGGAGTACCCCTTTTAACCAGCGATTCCCTCCCAACCAGGGTGCCTCCAGCTGTTGCAATACACACAGACTGATATTTGAGCCCTAAAAAGGGCCCTAAAGCAGATGTTAGACTAGTGCTTTAGGAGTAAAGTGGACCCTGAATACACCACCTAGCAGTAACCTAGCTATCGCTTTCCCTATTACAGCAGGAGCAGCTTCTCTGTCGTTCCACTTTCTAAGCCTGCAGCATGCCAAATGAAGGTAAAATGGCATCCGTGCAGGAGGTAGGAGGGTCTGGAAGGGAGGGACTGCTGCTGATTGGCTGTAATGTGTCTGCTGACTCTGACTCACAGGGTAAAAGTTTACCGCAATGTTAAAGTATAGGAGGCGAATCGAACTTCACATATGTTCGCCCGGCGATGCGAACGCTAACATGCTAAGTTTAGTTTTTGCAATATAGGTGGTTTTTCTAGTCATCTGACAGGAGAGGAGGAGCAGAAGGAGCTAGAAGAGCTAGAGGGTTATGAGGAAGGTGAGACAGAGGACCCAGACACTCCGTGGCAGTATGCAGTGGAGATTGAGGCAGGGAGTCCCTCCGGGTCACTTGCACAAATGGCACGACGCATACTCACTTGCTTACGTAGTGACTGCCGAATTGTCACCATTCGGCAGCAGGATGACTTCTGGCTCTCCACCATATTGGACCCACGCTACCGGCACAAAATGGGGGCCTTTTTCATACCCACTGAGAGGTTGGACAAACCGACCTACTACAGAGACATCCTACATAGTCAGTTGGCCGAGGCCTATCTGCGTCATCGTCCATCCTCTTGCAGGTCTGACTCGGGGGGGGGGGGGGAGGGCCTTCTGAGCTCACCTTCCACTGCCATGGCTGCTGGGGAGGGGTGGGGTGGCAGGAGCAGTACCAGCTCCATCAGCAGCAGCCTGAGTCTACTGTCGCTGATGAGTAGCTTTCTTCACCTCATAGTGAAGCAACTCATCAGGAGCAGGTACATCTGGAGCAGGACCTGAACCAGCAGCCAAACTTGATTTTTGGCCGCAACTAGCAGAGTTGGCCCTGGAAAAGCTGTCCTGCCCGGCCAGTAGTGTGCCATTAGAGCGGGTTTTTAGTGTGGTGGGGGCCATAGTCACCCCAAGGAGGATTTGTCTGTCCACAAAAAATGTGGAGAGACTGACGTTTGTGAAGATGAATCAGGCATGGATCAGCCAGGATTTCCACCCACCAATGCCTGATGCATCAGAGTAGATTGACCTTCCACTGCCATGGCTGCTGGGGAGGGGTGGGGTGGCAGGAGCAGTACCAGCTCCATCAGCAGCAGCCTGAGTCTACTGTCGCTGATGAGTAGCTTTCTTCACCTCATAGTGAAGCAACTCATCAGGAGCAGGTACATCTGGAGCAGGACCTGAACCAGCAGCCAAACTTGATTTTTGGCTGCAACTAGCAGAGTTGGCCCTGGAAAAGCTGTCCTGCCCGGCCAGTAGTGTGCCATTAGAGCGGGTTTTTAGTGTGGCGGGGGCCATAGTCACCCCAAGGAGGATTTGTCTGTCCACAAAAAATGTGGAGAGACTGACGTTTGTGAAGATGAATCAGGCATGGATCAGCCAGGATTTCCACCCACCAATGCCTGATGCATCAGAGTAGATTGACCATAGTTCCACACCAACACTTCACAAATATGGATAGTGCTAAACATATTTAAGGCGCTGCTCCCCAGTTACAGACATTCCTCTGCATCAGACCACAAGAAGGTATAGAGGACATGCATTACCTAAAATTTTACTTTTAGTAATATTTTTAGGATAAAATATATGTACTCAAAAAGTTTTTTGAAATCCAACAAAAGGAAGAGGTGTAAAAAACACCATGTGCCACCTACACCACCAAGTATTGATGTGATGCAATGACCTCTAAAATGTGGAAGGGAACAATGTATGGTCCATTGCAACCAGTGGGAGTAAAAACTTGCTCTGTAAGGCCCTACTTTCGCATTATTAATTTCCTTCTTGGCAAGTATTACTCGCCCTAAAAAGGGCGGCCCCACTCAGGAACCTCTCCCTGTTTCCACCTTCAAACACTGCCATTTCCCATGGTTTTTAGGTGGAAATAGAGAGAGTTTCCTGTGTCAGGCCGCCCTTTTTAGGGTGAGTAACACATTTCAAGAAGGGATTTAATAATGCGAGAGTAGAGCCTTACACGGGAAGTTTTACCCCCACCGGTTACAATGGACTATACGTTGTTCCCTTTAACCTTTTAGAGGTCTTTGCATCACATCAATACTTGGTGGTGTAGGTGGCACATGGTGTTTTTTGCACACCTTTCCTTTTGTTTTATTTAATAAAAAAATTTGAGTCCATATATTTTATCCTAAGCATATTATTAAAAGTTACGTTTTACGTAATGCATATCCTCAATACTAACTTGTGCACACTAACACTTTTACAACAGAGACCGTTTTCTTCTGCCTACCTGCCTCAGCTACTATTCTGATCCTGCCACCCGCCTGATGCCACACATCTGATGCCAGGTTCTCCTTTTTTCACCCACCTTCTTCTCCAGGTATTGGTCTTGCCACACACCGCACCACTCTGTCACTGGGTCACTTTCAGGACTCCTAATGCTGCTGCTGCCACCTATAGGCTGTCTCATTCTGCCACCATATGTTCTTCTCGTGCTGATGGCACCAACAGGCTGTGTCATTCAGCCACTTGGTCTCTTCATGCTTCCGCCACCTCTAGGCTGTGTCATTTAGTCACTATAGTTTCTCCTCATGATGCCTCCAACTCCAGGCTGTGTCATTAAGCCACTATATGGTCTCCTCATGCTGCCGCCAACTACAAGCTGTGTCATTCAGGCACTATATGATCTCTTCATCCTTCCGCCATCTCCAGGCTGTGTCATTCAGCCGCTATATGTTCTCTTCATGCTGTCGCCATCTCCAGGCTGTGTCATTAATTCACTATATGGTCTCCTCATGCTGCAGCCAACCACAGGCTATGTCATTCAGCCACTATATGGTCTACTCATGATTCCGCCATCTCCATGCTGGGTCATTCAACCACTATATGGTCTCCACATGCTACCGCCAACACCAGGCTGTGTCATTCAGCCACTATGTGGTCTCCTCATGCTGCCGCCACCTCCACGCTGTGACATTAAGCCACTATATGGTCTCCTCATGCTGCTGCCAACTCCAGGCTGTGTCATTCAGCTACTATATGTTCTCCTTATGCTGCCGCAAACTCCAGGCTGTGTCATTTAGCCACTATATGCTGCCGCCAACTTCAGGCTGTGTCATTCAGCCACTATGTGGTCTCCTCATACTGCTGCCACTTCCACGCTGGGTCATTCAGCCACTATATGCTCTCCACATTCTGCCGCCAACTCCAGGCTGTGTCATTCAGCCACTGTGTGGTCTCGTCATGCTGCCGCCACCTCCACACTGTTTCATTCAGCCACTATATGGTCTCCTCATATTGAGGCCACCTCCAGTCTATGTCATTGTGCCGCTCTGTGACAGTTATTCTAATAGTGATGCCTCTGATCTGCATGTCATACTAATTAAGAGTATTATTTTACTAACCGAGCACACACCCTATGCGTGTTACAGCAAGGCAAAGTGTTTTACACCCCTTTTGAGGCTCTCTGTAGGCCAGAAATAGCCGTTTTTAATAGCGATTCGCAGAGAATAAATTCGGACCAAAACAAATTTTGGGGGCAAAATTCGTCGAGTCGGCCGAATCGAATTTTTCTAAAAGGCTTGCAGTACTTTTTTCTCTGCTCATATCCCGCAGTTTTACCCCACTCCTCATATCCCGCTGTTTTATGTGCACATAGCCTTACACCACTGCTGATGCAGTATGCTGCAAAATCTATCCAAACTATATAAGAATAAGCGCCTGATTGAGGGGTAACCAACTGCTGGGTCTCCCAGAAATCTCTTGTCCCAGCTCTAATCTCCCAATGCTCTTTCTCTATTCCTTAGCATGCTCAGGCTCCTTACTTTGGAGACACAATCTTGATGTGTAGAAGTGATGGTCTACTCAGCCAATCTGTCCAAAGACCAAACCCAACATACATATGTATTGAAACCAGTGCATTTGAAAACAGAGCTGATATGTGTGAGAAAATGTATGGGAAAGCCACATGCTTATTTGATAGAAGTGACAGCAAATGTTTGTGTAGTTTTATCTAAACAGTCCCATAGCTATTTTAAAAAAGAGTGTTTACAGATATTTCTAACATATGTATTATTAAAGGTGTTACACACTTGGTTCTGTTCAGCTTTCTGTGCACACTTTCAGACTATTGATCTTCTGTTCAGTCT
Organism: Hyla sarda; assembly: GCF_029499605.1. NCBI lineage: Eukaryota > Metazoa > Chordata > Amphibia > Anura > Hylidae > Hyla > Hyla sarda. The sequence continues at coordinate 186,430,345 of NC_079192.1, read as the reverse complement.
ATTTATCTTCTAAGGAAGATGCCATTCCCATTCTCACAAAATACCCTTCATTATAAAGAAATGTTGTGAAGCAAGGTGTTTTGCTGTGCTATTAGCAAGGGAGGCGGAAGTTCAATATGGACCTGTTCCCAAGAATAAATCCACATAAAATAAAAAAATAAATACAATGACACTTTAAAGAGGTACTTCGATGTCAGGTAAAAACAAAAAAAAAGTGGTGCAGAAACATTGCCTACCTGTCTGCCCCAGTTCTGAAGCCACAAAAAAATCAATGGTTTTCTTTTTATGTTAGATAATCACTGTGCTTTCTGGTTCAGCAATTGCTTGTAACTACAATTCCCAGAATGCAATGGTTTCACTCAGCTCTTAATCACAGCCTTCCTGCTCACTCCCCTTCCACAGTACTCCTGCTGCTGTAGAGTTGCTGCTGAAGTTTGCTCTACACAGCAGACTCTCAATCCATTCAGCAAGTGTGCAAAAACTGCTGTATTCACTTCCTGTCTGCTCCTCTACATGTGGCATTGTTCAGAACAAAGGAGCATGCTGTAAACACACCTCATTCTCCTTAAATATCCTCATAAAGATATATGTATATGAGGATGAGATGGTGATGTAGGCTGGAAGTCAATCAAAGGTGATGACATCACTCAGTTAGTGGGGCTTGTTGCAAAGACAAGACCCAGTGAAACATTATGAGACAGCAAAGAATGATACCTTGTCTTAGGAGAAAGGAGGGGCTAGAGACAATACCATAACAAAAATACAACTTCCTGTCAGGGGTGAATGAAGCAAAAACATACTGTAGCCAGTACCACTTGTGATAACAATATAAGTGAAAGTAATTTGTCTTGAAGTTTTATTTTAAAACGCATTTCTGATACCAGAATGCCACTTTAATTTAGGATTAAGAGATTGGTGCCAGATTATCAAATATTATGGATCTTCAACAAATCATACAAGAGGATATAAATAATACTTATATGAATAGAGACCTTCCAAGACCAAAAAATTAATTCTGACATACAAATGACTACTTTGTGCTACTATACTTTCTGTAACTTGTTATCACTGTTCAGGACTGTTAGATATCAGAGTAAGTGGCTGCAGCTTAATACTACAGAGATGTGGACACTCCATGTACCACTGTATAGTGCTTCCTGTGGCAAGGTATTATGAGGTTATTATTCCCTATAAGCAGAGGAAGAATAATTCCGTAATACAGCATCCGATGGAGCATGCCATAATTATTGTCTATTAGAGGAAAAACTTCCTTTTTAAGAATAGGACAAGCATTCATTGTCTGAAACACACAGGATGTCTGTCTTTATGGATATACAGTGGGACAAAAAAGTATTTAGTCAGCCATCAATTGTGTAAGTTATCCCACTTCATAAGATGAGAGAGGCCTGTAATTGACATCATAGGTATACCTCAACTATGAGAGACATAATGAGAAAAAAAATCCATAAAATCACATTGTCTGATTTTTAAAGAATTTATTTGCAAATTATGGTGGAAAATTAGTATTTGGTCAATAACAAAAGTTCATTATATTCAGTTTATTATATACCTTTTGTTGGCAATGACAGAAGTCAAAGTTTTCTGTACGTCTTCATAAGGTTTTAACACACTGTTGCTGGTATTTTGGCCCATTCCTCTATGCAGATCTCTTCTAGATCAGTGATGTTTTGTGACGCTGGGCAACACAGACTTTCAACTCCCTCTAAAGGTTTTCTATGGGGTTTGAGATCTGGAGACTGGCTAAGCCACTTCTTTGTTGCCTGGGTGGTGTGTTTGGGATCATTGTCATGATAGAAGGAGGTTTTCACTCAAAATCTCACGATACATGGCCCCATTCATTCTTTACAGATCAGTCGTCCTGGTCCCTTAGGAGAAAAACAGCCCCAAAGCATCCTCATCCACCCCCATGCTTCACAGTAGGTATGGTGTTCTTTGGATGCAACTCAGCATTCTTTCTCATCCAAACATGACTAGTTGAGTTTTTACAAAAAAGTTCTACTTTGGTTTCATCTGACCATATGAAATTCTCCCAATCCTCTTCTGGATCATCCAAATTCTCTCTAGCAAACTTCAGATGGGCCGGACATGTACTGGCTTAAGCAGGGGGACACGTCTGGCACTGCATGATTTGAGTCTCTGGTGGCGTAGTGTTTTAGTTATGGTAGCCTTTGCTACTGGTCCCAGCTCTCTGTAGATTATTCACTAGGTCCCCCGTGTGGTTCTGTGGTTTTTGCTCACCGTTCTTGTGATAATTTTGACACTACAGGGTGAGATCTTGTATGTCTTCCATTTTCTAATAATTGCTCCCAAGTTGATTTCTTCACACCAAGCTGCTTGCCTGTCACGATCTGGCTGGCAGGAGGTGGATCCTCTGTGCCAGAGAGGGATTGGCGTGGACCGTGCTAGTGGACCGGTTCTAAGTTACTACTGGTATTCACCAGAGCCCGCCGCAAAGCGGGATGGTCTTGCAGCGGCGGTAGTAACCAGGTCGTATCCACTAGCAACGGCTCAACCTCTCTGACTGCTGAAGATAGGCGCGGTACAAGGGAGTAGACAAGAGCAAGGTCGGACGTAGCAGAAGGTCGGGGCAGGCAGCAAGGATCGTAGTCAGGGGCAACGGCAGGAGGTCTGGAACACAGGCTAGGAACACACAAGGAAACGCTTTCACTGGCACAATGGCAACAAGATCCGGCGAGGGAGTGCAGGGGAAGTGAGGTATACATAGGGAGTGCACAGGTGAACACACTAATTAGACCAACTGCGCCAATCAGTGGCGCAGTGGCCCTTTAAATCGCAGAGACCCGGCGCGCGCGCGCCCTAGGGAGCGGTGCCGCGCGCGCCGGGACAGGACCGACGGAGAGCGAGTCAGGTACGGGAGCCGGGGTGCGCATCGCGAGCGGGCGCCACCCGCATCGCGAATTGCATCCCGGCTGGGGGCGGTATCGCAGCGCACCCGGTCAGTAGGTCTGACCGGGGCGCTGCAGTAGCGAGGATGTTGCGAGCGCTCCGGGGAGGAGCGGGGACCCGGAGCGCTCGGCGTAACAGTACCCCCCCCTTGGGTCTCCCCCTCTTTTTGGAGCCTGAGAACCTGAGGACCAGACTTTTGTCTAGGATGTTGTCCTCAGGTTCCCAGGATCTCTCTTCAGGACCACAGCCCTCCCAATCAACTAAAAAAATTTTTTTCCCTCTGACCGTCTTGGAGGCCAGTATCTCCTTCACGGAGAAGATGTCAGAAGAACCGGAAACAGGAGTGGGAGAAACAAGTTTGGGAGAGAAACGGTTGATGATGAGTGGTTTAAGGAGAGAGACATGAAAGGTATTGGGAATACGAAGAGAAGGAGGAAGAAGAAGTTTGTAAGAGACAGGATTAATTTGGCACAAGATTTTGAAAGGACCAAGATAGCGTGGTCCCAGTTTGTAACTGGGGACACGGAAGCGGACATATTTAGCGGAGAGCCATACCTTGTCTCCGGGAGCAAAAATGGGGGAAGCTCTTCTTTTCTTATCGGCAAACTTTTTCATGCGAGATGAAGCCTGTAAAAGAGAATTTTGGGTCTCTTTCCATATGGTGGAAAGATCACGAGTCACTTCATCCACAGCGGGCAAACCAGAGGGCAAGGGAGTAGGGAGGGGGGGAAGAGGGTGACGGCCGTACACCACGAAAAATGGGGATTTAGCAGAAGATTCAGAGACTCTGAAGTTGTACGAGAATTCGGCCCATGGTAGAAGATCTGCCCAGTCATCCTGGCGGGAGGAAACAAAATGCCGTAAATAGTCACCCAGGACCTGGTTAATTCTTTCTACTTGCCCATTGGATTGAGGATGATAAGCAGAAGAGAAGTTTAATTTAATCTTGAGTTGTTTACAGAGAGCCCTCCAGAATTTTGACACGAATTGGACGCCTCTATCCGAGACGATCTGCGTGGGCAAACCGTGAAGACGAAAAATGTGTGCAAAAAATTGTTTTGCCAACTGAGGCGCTGAAGGAAGACCAGGAAGAGGAATAAAATGCGCCATCTTGGAAAATCGATCAACGACCACCCAAACAACAGTGTTGCCACGGGATGGGGGTAAGTCTGTAATAAAGTCCATACCAATCAGAGACCAAGGCTGTTCGGGGACAGGCAGAGGATGAAGGAGACCAGCAGGCTTCTGGCGAGGAGTCTTATCCCGGGCACAGACAGTACAGGCCCGCACAAAATCAACAACATCCGTCTCCAGAGTCGGCCACCAATAGAAACGAGAGATGAGTTGCAAGGACTTTTTGATGCCCGCATGGCCTGCGAGGTGGGAGGAGTGACCCCATTTGAGAATCCCGAGACGTTGGCGTGGAGAAACGAAGGTCTTCCCTGGAGGAGTTTGCCTGATGGAGACTGGAGAAGTGGAGATCAGACAGTCAGGAGGAATGATGTGTTGCGGAGAGACCTCTACTTCCGAGGCATCCGAGGAACGAGAGAGAGCATCGGCCCTAATGTTCTTGTCGGCAGGGCGAAAATGAATTTCAAAGTTAAAACGGGCAAAGAACAACGACCACCTGGCCTGGCGAGGATTCAGCCGTTGGGCAGACTGGAGATAGGAGAGATTCTTGTGATCGGTGTAAATGATAACTGGAAATTTTGATCCCTCCAGCAGATGCCTCCATTCCTCAAGTGCCAATTTAATGGCCAGTAGTTCTCGATCCCCGATGGAGTAGTTCCTCTCCGCCGGAGAGAAGTTCCTAGAAAAAAAACCACAAGTAACAGCATGCCCGGAAGAATTTTTTTGTAGAAGGACCGCTCCAGCTCCCACTGAGGAGGCATCAACCTCCAATAGGAAGGGTTTAGATGGGTCAGGTCTGGAGAGCACGGGAGCAGAAGAAAAGGCAGACTTGAGCCTTTTAAATGCGTCTTCCGCTTGGGGAGACCAGGACTTAGGATTGGCATTCTTCTTGGTTAAAGCCACGATAGGAGCCACAATAGTAGAAAAATGTGGAATAAATTGTCTGTAATAATTGGCGAACCCCAAAAAACGTTGGATAGCATGGAGTCCGGAGGGGCGTGGCCAATCTAAGACGGCAGAGAGTTTATCTGGGTCCATTTGTAGTCCCTGGCCAGAGACCAAGTATCCTAGGAAAGGAAGAGATTGACATTCAAACAGACATTTCTCCATTTTGGCATAAAGTTGATTGTCTCGAAGTCTCTGAAGAACCATGCGGACATGCTGGCGATGTTCTTCTAAGTTGGCAGAAAAAATCAGAATATCGTCCAGATACACAACAACACAGGAATATAAGAGATCACGAAAAATGTCATTAACAAAGTCTTGGAAGACGGCAGGGGCGTTGCACAGGCCAAAGGGCATGACTAGATACTCAAAGTGTCCATCTCTGGTGTTAAATGCAGTTTTCCATTCGTCCCCCTCCCTGATGCGGATGAGATTATAAGCACCTCTTAAGTCCAGTTTGGTAAAGATGTGGGCACCTTGAAGGCGATCAAAGAGTTCTGAGATAAGAGGTAGGGGGTATCGGTTCTTTACCGTGATTTTATTAAGTCCGCGGTAATCAATGCAAGGACGTAGGGAGCCATCTTTTTTGGACACAAAGAAAAATCCAGCTCCGGCTGGAGAGGAGGATTTGCGGATAAACCCCTTTTTTAAATTTTCCTGGATGTATTCAGACATAGCAAGAGTCTCTGGGGCGGACAGAGGATAAATTCTGCCCCGGGGTGGAGTAGTGCCCGGGAGGAGGTCAATAGGACAGTCATAAGGCCTGTGAGGAGGTAAAGTCTCAGCTTGTTTTTTGCAAAATACGTCAGCATAGTCCATATAAGCCTTTGGGAGACCGGTTACAGGAGGAACCACAGGGTCACGGCAGGGAGTACTGGGAACCGGTTTAAGACAGTCCTTGAAACAAGAAGTACCCCAGCTCTTGATCTCTCCTGTGGACCAATCAAGGGTTGGGGAATGGCGTTGAAGCCACGGTAGTCCAAGGAGAATTTCGGAAGTGCAATTGGAGAGGACCAAAAACTCAATTTTTTCGTGATGAGGTCCGATGCACATTAGGAGGGGCTCCGTGCGGTAACGCACGGTACAGTCCAATCTTTCATTGTTAACACAATTGATGTAGAGGGGTCTGGCGAGACTGGTCACCGGGATGTTGAACCTGTTGATGAGAGAGGCCAAAATTAAATTTCCTGCAGATCCGGAATCCAAGAAGGCCATAGTAGAGAAGGAGAAGGTAGAGGCAGATATCCGCACAGGCACAGTAAGGCGTGGAGAAGCAGAGTTGACATCAAGAACTGTCTCACCTTTGTGCGGAGTCAGCGTACGTCTTTCCAGGCGGGGAGGACGGATAGGACAATCCTTCAGGAAGTGTTCGGTACCGGCACAGTACAGGCAAAGATTCTCAATGCGGCGTCGTGTCCTCTCTTGAGGTGTCAAGCGAGACCGGTCAACTTGCATAGCCTCCACGGCGGGAGGCACAGGAACGGATTGCAGAGGACCAGAGGAGAGAGGAGCCGGGGAGAAAAAACGCCTCGTGCGAACAAAGTCCATATCCTGGCGGAGCTCCTGACGCCTTTCGGAAAAACGCATGTCAATGCGAGTGGCTAGATGAATGAGTTCATGCAGGTTAGCAGGAATTTCTCGTGCGGCCAGAACATCTTTAATGTTGCTGGATAGGCCTTTTTTAAAGGTCGCGCAGAGGGCCTCATTATTCCAGGATAATTCGGAAGCAAGAGTACGGAATTGGATGGCGTACTCGCCAACGGAAGAATTACCCTATACCAGGTTCAGCAGGGCAGTCTCAGCAGAAGAGGCTCGGGCAGGTTCCTCAAAGACACTTCGAATTTCCGAGAAGAAGGAGTGTACAGAGGCAGTGACGGGGTCATTGCGGTCCCAGAGCGGTGTGGCCCATGACAGAGCTTTCCCAGACAGAAGGCTGACTATGAAAGCCACCTTAGACCTTTCAGTAGGAAACTGGTCCGACATCATCTCCAAGTGCAGGGAACATTGCGAAAGAAAGCCATGGCAAAACTTAGAGTCCCCATCAAATTTATCCGGCAAGGATAGTCGTAGGCCGGAAGCGGCCACTCGCTGCGGAGGAGGTGCAGGAGCTGGCGGAGGAGATGATTGCTGAAGCTGTGGTAGTAGCTGCTGTAGCATCACGGTCAGTTGAGACAGCTGGTGGCCTTGTTGCGCTATCTGTTGCGACTGCTGGGCGACCACCGTGGTGAGGTCGGCGACAACTGGCAGTGGAACTTCAGCGGGATCCATGGCCGGATCTACTGTCACGATCTGGCTGGCAGGAGGTGGATCCTCTGTGCCAGAGAGGGATTGGCGTGGACCGTGCTAGTGGACCGGTTCTAAGTTACTACTGGTATTCACCAGAGCCCGCCGCAAAGCGGGATGGTCTTGCAGCGGCGGTAGTAACCAGGTCGTATCCACTAGCAACGGCTCAACCTCTCTGACTGCTGAAGATAGGCGCGGTACAAGGGAGTAGACAAGAGCAAGGTCGGACGTAGCAGAAGGTCGGGGCAGGCAGCAAGGATCGTAGTCAGGGGCAACGGCAGGAGGTCTGGAACACAGGCTAGGAACACACAAGGAAACGCTTTCACTGGCACAATGGCAACAAGATTCGGCGAGGGAGTGCAGGGGAAGTGAGGTATACATAGGGAGTGCACAGGTGAACACACTAATTAGACCAACTGCGCCAATCAGTGGCGCAGTGGCCCTTTAAATCGCAGAGACCCGGCGCACGCGCGCCCTAGGGAGCGGGGCCGCGCGCGCCGGGACAGGACCGACGGAGAGCGAGTCAGGTACGGGAGCCGGGGTGCGCATCGCGAGCGGGCGCCACCCGCATCGCGAATCGCATCCCGGCTGGGGGCGGTATCGCAGCGCACCCGGTCAGTAGGTCTGACCGGGGCGCTGCAGTAGCGAGGATGTTGCGAGCGCTCCGGGGAGGAGCGGGGACCCGGAGCGCTCGGCGTAACATTGCCTATATCATATTCAGTCTTCCCAGCCTGGTGCAGGTCTACAATTTTGTTTCTGGTATCCTTTGACAGCTCTTTGGTCTTGGCCATAGTGGGGTTTGGAATGTTGACTGTTGAAGTGGTGGACAGGTGTCTTTTATACTAATAACAAGTTCAAACAGGTGCCATTAATACAGGTAATAAGTGGAGGACAGAGAAGACTCTTAAAGATGAAGTTACAGGTCTGTAAGAGCCAGAAATCTTGCTTGTTTATAGGTGACCAAATACTTATTTTCCACCATAATTTGCAAATAAATTCTTTCAAAATCCGACAATGTGATTTCATGGATGTTTTTTTTCTTCATTATGTCTCTCATAGTTGAGGTATACCTATAATGAAAATTACAGGCCTCTCTCATCTTTTTAAGTGGAAGAACTTGCACAATTGGTGGCTGACTAAATACCTTTTGTGCCCCACTATATCTGGCACATGCGTCTAAGTTTTTGGAAAGAACTTTTCTGTGTTGGAGTTACATTTATTGGCTTGTCAACTTTGCCGGTCTAGGCTGTGGCTTATCCGTGCACAGAAGATTACTATGAGGGTAAGTGAGCTGGCCAAGGAGTTATTCTTTGCTGACAATTTTTTGTCTGCTGCATTTAGATAAAGCTCTATAAAGTATTGTATCTCTATAAATAAGTCCTGTAACTTTAAAGTTGTGCAAAGTTGCTTTGCATAAACATAAAAATACATAATATTTAAGTAAAAAGAAACTATTTAACATATTTACACTTGATTTAATGTATTAGGCTAATATTAAAAATGATGAGTTTTGTTTTTTGATAACTAGATCTATTAATTTTAGTTTTAAAATTCCTCATCATATATAGTATAGGCGATATAGAACAAATCAAATAATGGAAAAGCTAATATAATGTTCTAATTTAAATATACCTTACACTTTACAATACCAATAACTCTCCATTATGGGCTGCTAGGGAAATAATCCCTTTTGCATGAATGTAATTGCTAATATTGTATACTTATATTGCTTTTTAGCTTTGCTGTACCTCCTACAATATACCTACAACTAATCTCCTTAGTGTTTTCATATTAAGTATATTTTAATGTATTAACTTTTTATTTGATATGATTAACTGATAAAAAAAGAAAGGAACATTAGAAACAAACTCAATCTGCACAGTTTTGAACATTCGCTGTTTTTTGTTAATGTCTGTAGATTTTCCAATACATTTGTATTCAAAACCCAATGAAGTATAATGTGCAAAAAAAAAAAAAAAAACAGCACAATAAACATTAAGTGAAATCATAGCTGTCTATAGTCTTGAAAAGCATCCAGACAGTGCATCTATTTCAGAATCCTCTGTAGAGTTTAAGATACATGTTTTCCATACTAATGAAGGGAACTTACACTCACCCAATCCGCCTAACTAATTATTAAAGGCAGCAGTTTTCCTATTGATTTTCTAACTCACAACCTGTCAACACTTCTCTTAATGCTATTTCATGATAAGCACCAAGCTATAAATACAGAATGTTCACCAAAGTATAATGTGGAGAATCTACTCTTCAGTTAATCCAAGCTTTGAAAAAATGGTGCATGCTCTAAAAGATTATAAAGACTTAATTCAGAAATATGCATGAGATAATAACCTGAACTATATCAATAAAAATATTCATTATACCTCACTATTACTATTATTTTTAAGAGTTACTAAATGGGTGCTGTCACTATAAAAATGTTTGACATGTCATAGAGATATGTAAAACGTTTTAATCCGTCAGGGTCTGAGTGTACAGATCTCGAACAGCCACTAGAATGAGTTGGGACAAGCAGGGCCGGCGCCAGCCTAAGGCAGCCAAAGCAGTTGCCTTAGGGCGCTGGCGGTAGGGGGCGCAAAAATCCCCCTAAGGAATTTAGGCATAAATCACCCCCATCCCCCCCCCCCCGAACCCACTTGCAACCCTCAATCACAGATTCCACCACAAACTTCTACGCCAGTGTATGTATGGTTGATGTGTGTATGTATGGTTGTGTATGTATTATGTGTCTGTGTATGTGTGATGTTTGTATGTATGTATGATGTGTTTATGTATGATAGATGTGTGTATGTATATACCTAGGCGCTGCTGCTACTACTACTACCTAAAGTGGGCTGCTATTTCTACAACCTAAAGGGGGCTTTTACTACAACCTAGGGGGACTGCTGCTACCACTACCTCAATGGGGACTGCTGCTACTTTAAGTGGGGGCTTCTACTATTCTATATGGGGGGCTGCAATAATTTACTGGAGAGTGCTACTTTATAAACAATGGGACCTACCTACAGGGAGTGACCCCTACTTATAGGAGGCGGCTTCTGCCTACAGGGAGTTAATACCTACAGGTATCTACACAGGGACCTACCTACTGGTGGCACTTACCTACTCGGAACACCTCCATAATGGGGTAAACCATGTGAAAGGATTTATTTAATGGGGGTACCTACTCTTCCCCTAAACCACTTATCTACCCATTCTATTGTGTGAGACACAAAGGGATCTATTATTGCATGGAGCGCTATAGGTGCTTAAAGAGTGTGGATCTGGAAATATTTGTCTGACAGGTTCTTTGGAGACGAGTTGATGATGGAAGAAATCGTCTTGGCCGGATGGAGGAGAAAAAGGAACAATGAATGACTCCAATTACAGATAACGTCACCTGATGTAACTGAATGTAATTACTAACATGGTCTGCAGACCCAGGTCACCACTATGTGAGCACTGTATGGGGAATTTTAGTCTTTGTACAGTGGTAATATTATCCTGTCATTAAATGGGGGTAATGGTAGTGGTCATATTGTGGCGGTATTTTTTGTCCTTTGTACAGTGGTGTTATTGGTTATACTGGTCTGTATATATTGGTTTTATTCAGTATCAGTATGATAATATTATCCTGTCACTATGGTGGTAATGGTAGTGGTTATGGTATGATGCAATCATTTGTCCTTTGTATAGTGGTGATAATGTTCTCTCTATAATGTTTTTTATTTAATAACAGTATGATGTTACTAGTCACTGCAAAAGTAATATGTACGATGTGGGATTATTATTTTCTGTGAAAATCCTGCATGCACCCCTGGTGAGGGGTGATGCACACCATTATCTCACATTCACAGGCCAGTGGAAGAATGCACATTAATCTGCCCTGGTACTTCCAACTCATGATACGTCAGTGATTGGGGGGGGGGGCACCAAAATGCACCTTCGTATGTGTGAAAGGGTCAAAAATTCTTGCATCGGCCCTGGGGATACGTAAAATATTTTTTAAGTGACAGGTTATGCAGTCTTGCACCCTCTTGGCATCATAACATGAGTAAAAAGACCGCCGAAGCGAAATGCATAATGGAGTATGTCATTTTTAGGCTATGCTCACATGGTGGAATGTCCGCATGGAAAATTTCCGTGCAGACATTCCACAGACTGCTGAGCGCTGGCAGAACATGCTGGCGCTAGGACCGCTCGGAAATGCGCAGTCTCATAGACACCAATGCATTTCCTTGCGGAATCCGCAAAAACATTCAACATGTTCAATGTTTTTATGGACAGCAGAATCAGGATTTGCTTTGCAGATGTTGCTGAGGCGGAAATTCTACTGTGTAAACAGAGCAACAGAATCCCATTGAAATCAATGGGACTCTACTTCTGCAGAATGTCCCTGCAGAAGAATCATGCGGAATTCCACATAGACAGTGTCGTGTAAACATAGCCTTAGTGTCTTAGTTACTTTCCCACCTTAACTGCAATTTCCCATATGAGTCAGTTGTTATAAGCTTAGATATATTCTGGACAATAAAGCCAGATAAATACCTGCAGATTGGCCTTTTATAAAAAAAAAATACTGTTATAACTATTAGCAGCTCCAGCTTGGGGAGAAGATGGCTAGAAGGGTGGAGGAGTGTTTAAACTAGGGACTTGGGGGGAGGGAACCTACAGCAAAGAGGGGGAAGATAGTGTAGATAGAGAGGTGGGAATTATAAATGTACCTGGGGGTGGAGCGGAGGGAGGGGTTAGAATAGTTAATAGGAATAAGCTTCATAGGAAAATAAAACTTACACCCTTGAATCCCATTAACCCCAATAACATAAAGGATGGAAATGTAAAGTGTATGTTCACAAATGCCAGAAGCCTAGCAAATAAAATGGGGGAGCTTGAGGCCTTGATACTGGAGGAACATATTGATATAGTTGGGGTCACTGAGACATGGCTGGACTCCTCGCATGACTGGGCTGTCAATCTGCAGGGGTTTACATTGTTTCGCAAGGATAGAATGAACAGAAAAGGTGGTGGAGTCTGTCTGTATGTAAGAAGTGGTATGAAAGTCAGTGTGAACGATGCCATAGTGTGTGATGATTCTGAGGATGTGGAATCATTGTGGGTAGAATTACAAAAGGAGGGAAATACTGAAAAAATTGTATTTGGTGTAATCTACAGACCCCCTTATATCACTGAAGAGATAGAAGTTCAGCTTCATAAACAAATAGAGAGGGCCGCCCGGGCAGGTACAGTGGTAAAAATGGGAGATTTTAACTATCCAGATATAGATTGGGGTCCGGGGTTGGCTAAAACTACAAAGGGGCGACAATTCCTAAATTTATTGCAGGATAATTTTATGGGCCAGTTTGTGGAGGACCCAACAAGAAGTGATGCCTTGTTGGATCTGATCATTTCCAACAACGCAGAGCTGGTTGGGAATGTAACTGTGCGGGAAAACCTTGGGAATAGCGACCACAATATAGTTACTTTTGACTTAAAATGTAGAAAACAAAGACAGGCGGGGAAGGCAAAAACATATAACTTTAAAAAGGCAAATTTCCCTGGGCTGAGATCTGCACTACAGGACATAGACTGGGGGGAGGTGTTCTCAAATACTGATACAGAAGGTAAATGGGACATCTTTACATCAACTCTAAATAACTATACAGCTAAATATATACCAAAGGGGAACAAATATAAACGATTAAAACTAAATCCTACATGGCTGACACATGATGTTAAAAGAGCAATAAACAACAAAAAAATAGCCTTCAAAAAATACAAATCTCATGGGTCAGCTATAACATTTAAACAGTACAAGGAGCTTAATAAAATCTGTAAAAATGTAATAAAAACAGCAAAAATTCAAAATGAGAGACAGGTGGCCAAAGAAAGCAAAACTAATCCTAAATATTTTTTTAGACATATAAATGCAAAAAAACCAAGGACAGAGCATGTAGGACCCCTTAATAATGATAATGGGGAGGTTGTCACAGGCGATCAAGAGAAGGCGGAGCTACTGAATGGGTTCTTTAGTTCTGTATACACTATGGAAGAAGGAGCTGACATTGGCCAGGTCGGTGCTGGTAACACATCATGTAATGTACTGAACTGGCTTAATGTAGAGATGGTACAAGGTAAGTTAAGTGATATAAATGTAAGCAAATCCCCAGGACCGGATGGACTACACCCAAGAGTTCTTAGAGAGGTAAGTTCAGTAATATCTGTACCCCTGTTCATGATATTTAGAGATTCTCTGGTGTCTGGTATTGTGCCAAGGGACTGGCGCAAGGCGAATGTGGTGCCAATCTTCAAAAAGGGCTCTAGGTCTTCCCCAGGAAACTATAGACCGGTAAGTTTAACGTGCATTGTGGGTAAATTGTTTGAAGGACTTATAAGGGATTACATACAGGAATACATAGGGGATAATTGTATTATAAGTGATAGCCAGCATGGGTTTACTAAGGATAGAAGTTGTCAAACCAATCTAATTTGCTTTTATGAAGAGGTGAGTAGAAGCCTTGACAGAGGAATGGCTGTGGATATAGTGTTTCTGGATTTTGCTAAAGCATTTGATACTGTCCCTCATAGATGTCTGACAGGTAAGTTAAGGTCTTTGGGTTTGGAAATTTTAGTTTGTAACTGGATTGAACACTGGCTCATGGATCGTACCCAGAGAGTGGTGGTCAATGATTCGTACTCTGATTGGTCCCCGGTTATTAGTGGTGTACCCCAAGGTTCTGTACTGGGCCCGCTGTTGTTTAATTTATTTATTAATGATATAGAGGATGGTATTAACAGCTCTGTTTCTATCTTTGCAGATGACACCAAGCTTTGTAGCACAGTACAGTCTATAGAGGATGTGCATAAGTTACAAGATGACTTGGATAGACTAAGTGTCTGGGCATCCACTTGGCAAATGAGGTTCAATGTGGATAAATGTAAAGTTATGCATCTGGGTACTAATAACCTGCATGCATCGTATGTCTTAGGGGGGATTAAACTGGCAGAGTCACTGGTAGAGAAGGATCTGGGTGTACTTGTAGATCACAGAATACAGAATAGCATGCAATGTCAGGCTGCTGCTTCCAAAGCCGGCAGGATATTGTCATGTATCAAAAGAGGCATGGACTCAAGGGACAGGGACATAATACTCCCCCTTTATAAATCATTGGTACGGCCTTACCTGGAATATGCTGTTCAGTTTTGGGCACCTGTCCATAAAAGGGACACTGCGGAGTTGGAAAGGGTGCAGAGACACGCGACTAAACTAATATGGGGAATGGAACATCTTAGCTATGAGGAGCGATTAAAGGAGTTACAATTGTTTAGTCTTGAGAAGAGACGTTTAAGGGGGGATATGATAAACGTATATAAGTATATTAATGGCCCATACAAAAAATATGGAGAAAAACTGTTCCAGGTTAAACCCCCCCAAAGGACGAGGGGGCACTCCCTCCGTCTGGAGAAGAAAAAGTTTAGTCTCAAGGGGCGACACGCCTTCTTTACCATGAGAACTGTGAACTTATGGAACAGTCTACCTCAGGAACTGGTCACAGCAGGAACAATTAACAGCTTTAAAACAGGATTAGATACATTCCTGGAACAAAATAAGATTAATGCTTATGAAGAAATATAAAATCTCATCCCTTCCCAATATCGCGCCACACCCCTACCCCTTAATTCCCTGGTTGAACTTGATGGACATATGTCTTTTTTCGACCGTACTAACTATGTAACTATGTAAATTACCTGTTTCTCTGTCCCTGACTGCCAAAACCCTATAGATCAATGCTATAAACAATGCCAGGTCAGGCTTAACGTGGTTACCTCCATGTTTCTAATTATTTATTAATGAATGCTTTTTATCCAACATGGCCACTTTGTCCATGATGTTAAAAAGAGTTGTACTTAAACATTAGAAATGTAACATTCAGTCAAAGTGGCATAAATACATACATCTGATTAATATGACCCATTGTACAAAAAAAACTCCTACAGTGTGCATTGGGACATATACAGTCATTTTGATTTGTCTCTTATGTGCCTGTGCATACTGCAGTTTCCAAGTACCTACAAATCATTCACTATGAATAACAATGGTAATGTTAGATAATACACTTTTATTAATTTTACCATAAAACAAATGCTTTTTAACCAGTCAGTTGTGTTTAAGGCATTACACGAACAACTGGTATCCAAAACAATGAAGGAAGAAGCTATAGTCCAAATGGCAAGTACCCAATCATTTGGAAAAAAAAAAAAAAGTAGCCAGAAAAACCTCATCAGGAAAGGAAGACACAGACAGTATCTAGAAATACCTGGAGAGTAGTTTATAGACACTGGATGTTAAATTGCCGTTGGAACCAGTGAAGGGAAGGCCACAATTTTACAGACGAATAAAATTCCAACAACTTATGATCCATCATTCTGTTTAATAGATGGCTTATACAGGAAAGCTTACATCATAAACTATTAAAACTTGGCCAGTTCATGCTGCATATAAAGCTTTTCTCCACTTTACATAAAATCGAAGGAAAGGATGAAGACTTCCATCATTTGGCAGTGGTTCTTTCTAATTAAATACATTATAGTTTACTTCTTTCTACTACAAAGTGCTCCAAGAATTAGCTCTTTACCTTCAAATATTATTGTGATATTACATTACTGTAATACGGACTTTCAGGTAACTTTTCAGTATAAGGTCTACATGTATACTGTAAGTGTGTGTACATGAGGAGTTCACCTATTTCTGGCTTCTTTCTGGCATTTTTCACCAGTTTTTCCCTCTGCATGCTTTATCTCTCTTTTCACTTGTCCCTTAGCCAGTGTGTATTATGCATGGTGGACCAGCACCTCTGCAGGATTTTAGATATATCTGTATATTGATGTGGCCTGTGCCTCCCTAAGGCCATTAAAGAAACCATTTTATTTCTCTGCAGGTTCTGGTGATACTGTTTTTGCCATTCAGTGTTTCTGTGCTCTCTGTTTTGTATGTGTAGCTAGCATCTAGTTAGTTATTCTTAGTCTGCTGCTAGTTTGCTCTTCTCACTGTCTTTTTCTGTTTAAGTGTTACTGTACAATTGCGTAGACCAGCACATTAGGTTCTTGCTCCAGATGAGCGAATCAAATCTGATGAATCCGAATTCATTAAGAATTTATTTAATGAAAACTTTGATTCTATTGCGCGAATCGCTTCATTAAATTCCATTTAGTGCGATCCAGGCTCAGGGCATCTAAAATGCCGGATCCACATGTGAGGACACGGGGTAAGGAATCCTGTGAAGACGGGAACAAGGGTAGTCAGGATGACCCTGAATCACATGAAGGATTCAGCCTATTAGCAGCCAGTCACCCCTGTGATGTCATAGCCCTATATAATCGTCTGCCATATAGCAGCCAGCCACTTCATCATTACACTTCAGAGAGATAGATACGGACAGATAGCCCTGTGTGTTACAAAGAAAAGCTATTCCTAGCAGCGATTTACCCCCTAGTAAAGTCAGCGTTCTATTGGACAGAGAGCAGTTTGTTAGTCACAGAAAAGCATTCTTACTGCAGCAGTCCACCTCCCAGTCACTGTCTACAGTGTTCTATTATAGAGAGGATCAGAGAGCAGTGTGTTGCACAGAAGAACAGCAGCGATTCAGCTCAAGCACAAATCCTGCCTAGAAACACTGATAGGGAAGGGAGTGAGATTGAAAGTGCAATTTTGGCTGTAGTATACAGCGACTGTGTGCTTCAGCACTGGTGTCTACTGCTGGTGTTGTGCACAGAAACTTTTTAAGCATACTGTGGTGCATTTTTCTGCACTCAAAAGTGCATACCACATACGTACATCTAAGTGATGTACCATTTTATTTATGATAAAGTCTCAAGGGCCTAGATACTGTGAAAGGACAGCCAAAAGTACTCACTGGCTGGTGTTGTACACAAAAACTTTTTTAAGCGTACTGTAGCGCATTTTTCTGCCCTCATAAGTGCATACCACATACGTACATCTAAGTGTTGTACCATTTTGTTCCTGATAAAGTTTTAAGGTCCTAGATACTGTGAAAGGACAGCCAAAAGAACTCACCGTCTGGTGTTGTACACAAAACTTTTTTAAGCGTACTGTAGCGCATTTTTCTAACCTCATAAATGCATACCACATATGTACATCTAAGTGTTGTAACATTTTGTTCTTGATAAAATCTCAAGGGCCTAGATCCTGTCAAAGGACAGCCAAAATTACTCACCGCTGGTGTTGTACACATACTTCTTTAAGCGTACTGTAGCGCATTATTATTTTTCTGCCCTCATAAGTGCATACCACATACGTACATCTAAATGTTGTACCATTTGGTTCCTGATAAAGTCTTAAGGGCATAGTTACTGAAAAATGCTAGCCAAATGTACACACCTGCTGCTGTTTTAGACAAATACTGTAGTAAGCGTAGTGAAGCCTATTGTACTCCCCTTATATATGCACTAAGTATGTCAGGCAGAGAGGTGCCAGGACATGTACAGAGGAGCGGCAGAGGCCTAAATTCATCAGGCACAGGCAAAGGTCGCAGCAGACTAGGGGAAAGTGGCAGCAGGAGTCGCAGTGAGAGGCCAGATCTCCTGGTATCAGCTGGCGGTCATGTCTCGACCAGCAACCCATCTGCCAAAAGTACTCACGGGCTGGTGTTGTACACAAAAACTTTTTTAAGCGTGCTGAAGTGCATACTACAAACGTACATCTAAGTGTTGTACCATTTTGTTCCTGATAAAGTCTCAAGGGCCTAGATACTGTGAAAGGACAGCCAAAAACCTTTTTAAGCATACTGTAGCACATTTTTATGCCCTCATAAGTGCATACCAAATACGTACATCTAAGTTTTGTACCATTTTGTTCCTGATAAAGACTTGAGGGCCTAGACACTGTGAAAGGACAGCCAAAAGTACTCACCGGCTGGTGTTGCACACAAAAACTTTTTAATCGTACTGTAGTGCATTTTTCTGCCATCATAAGTGCATACCACATACGTACATCTAAGTGTTGTACCATTTTGTTCCTGATAAAGTCTTATGGGCCTAGTTACTGTAAAAGACCAGCCAAAAGTACACACCTGCTGCATGTTCTACACAAATACTGTTGTAAGCGTAGTGAAGCATATCGTACTCCCCTCAAATGCGCACTAAGTATGTCAGTCACAGAAGTGCCAGGACATGTACAGAGAAGTAGAAGAGGCCTAACTTCATCAGGCGCAGGCAGAGGTCACAGCAGACTAGGGGAGAGTGGCAGCAGGAGTTGCAGCGAGAGGCCTGATATCCTGGTATCAGCTAGTGGTCCTGTCTCGACCAGCAACCCATCTGCCAAAAGTACTGTTGTACACAAAAACTTTTATAAGTGTACTGTAGGGCATTTTTCTGCCCTCATAAATGCATACCACATACGTACATCTAAGTGTTGTAACATTTTGTTCCTGATAAAGTCTCAAGGGCCTAGATACTGTGAAAGGACAGCACAAAGTACTCACTGGCTGGAGTTGTACACGAAAACTTTTTTAAGCGTACTGTAGTGCATTTTTTTGCCCTCATAAGTGGATACCTAATAGGTACCTCTAAGTGTTGTACCATTTTGTTCCTGATAAAGTCTTAAGGGCCTAGATACTGTGAAAGGACAGCCAAAAGTACTCACTGTCTGGTGTTGTACACAAAAAAAATGTAAGCATACTGTAGTGCATTTTTCTGCCCTCATAAGTGCATACCACATACGTACATCTAACTGTTGTACCATTTTGTTTCTGATAAAGTCTCAAGGGCCTAGATTTCCTGCCGGGAGCACTGAATGGCCGGTACTGAGGAGCCATTCAGGGCTCCCGGCGGGGTTTTCAAATAGAACCGCTGTGGTGGGGAAAGATATATAGAATCGCTGGGGGGGTATATGTCTGGCCCCCCGCAGCTCTTCTATATATCTTGCACCATGCTGCACTATATAAGTCTTGCTCCCCGCAGCGCATTTATATTGTCCCCCAATCATATGCCCTCCGCAGCACATGTGTTTCCCCCAACATCACTATCGTAAGCCCCCGGCAGCGCTATGAATGAAAAGTTTTCTAACAGCAGCGCATCTGCCTGGGAAGCCGGCCAGACCGATTCGCTGCTGATAGAATACTTGTCATTCATAGCGCTGCGGCAGCATCTGTATATAGATGCACTGCAGGGGTCAGACATATATCCATATGTCTGGCCCCCACAGAGCTTCTATAATCATATGCCTCTGCAGCGCTATGAATGGAAAGTATTCTATCAGCAGCTCTTTGGGCCGGCCAGCTTCCTGGCCAGATGCGCTGCTGTTAGAATACTTTTCATTCATAGCACTGCGGATGCATATGATTATAGAAGAGCCCCACAGCGCTATAAAAGACAAGTATTCTTTCAGCAGCGCATCGGGCTACATGCGCTGTGGGGGACATTAACCCCCCCCCCTCCCAGGGATTCTATATATCTTTCCCCACCTCAGCACTTCTATTTGAAAACCCCAAATTTTTTAATTCCCCTCTGGGAGCCCTGAATGGCTGGTATTGAGCCATTCAGGGCTCCCAGAGGGGAATTTAAAAATGAAAGTACACTGTACATCACTGGGGAGGAGCATGCCACCCACTCCCCTGCTTAATAACTTCTGATCGGATCGGGTCTCAGAAGGGAGACCCGGTGCGATCAATCCCCCAGCCCCTGTACTACTGCCCCCAACATGGAATAGACCCTGTTCCATGATGGGGTAGTAGTAAAAACACTAATGTAGTCTGCATTTACAGAGACAGACAGTTATGTAAATGTAGCCTTTCAACATGTTACATTGTACAACTTTTTAAAATTCTTTTTGACTCATATGTCTTAATCTGTTCTGTGTGTTTGCTTCTCATTTTCCTATCTTTAATTGGATGTTTCTGTAATCATCTTGGCAATACTGCCTGTCAGGGCAGAATAAATTTTGTGCAACAGATTTAAACCCTTGCGACACACAAAAATAAAAAAATAAAACAGAGACAGGCGACAGATAAGTAAATCAGGGGGAAAGAAAACAGAGTAAAAAGACAAACACATTAAACACTCGGGTTTTAGTAAATCAGGGCCATTGTACATACACAGGCAATGAAATCCTGAACCCATCTATCTCAATAGCACATTCTCAGAAGCAGCAGCACATGGGATAATATAGTAGAGCAGTACTAAGTAGTGTAAGCTGTGAATCAAGCATTGGGGTAAAATATAAACTTACAACATCTTTCCATTATTTATTTGTGTGTGTGTCTCTCTACCTCTGTCTCACTCTACAGCTAACTCTTCCTAAATATCATTCATTAGCTACATTGAACAGTTGCCCCTCTTTTGTTGTCACTTACATGTACGAAGAGAGGGAATTACATCATCCAGCCATCCACTCTGTCTCTCCCCAAGTCCCTCTTTGAAAGCAAATACAAATCTTTTGGAGTTTAAATGTATTTATTTTTTGTACTAGGAAATACTATTATGTACTAATGTATTGCAGTGTACTATCATTTTGCTGTTCCTCTATTGCACACTGTCTATGGCTATGGTAAGTGCGGTATATACACTGGGGTCTTTTCCTGGCATATGCACTTTACATTTTTCATTAATGTGACACAACTAGAGCCTACAAAATAGACACTAAAGATGCAATTAATTACATGGTCATTTATTAATCCAGTGGTGTCTTTCAGTTTAGTGCCCCATTTTGCCCAATTGTCACTGACTGCCCTTTTAAAGAAAATCTGACACCATGTTCACCTGCTCTAAACCCAATATACTGGGTTATAGTGTGGGTGAACAGATTTACAAAGGGGGTCACTTACTTAAATCAATTGAGTATTTCCTGAGTTATGGCACTGTAATCTTACTGCTGCTTTGTGCTCTAGTGTGAAATGGCGGAAGGGAGCTGGCTCATATAGCTCCCCTACCTCCTCCATATTCTCTGTTCGCACTGCCCCCATCAGTAATGTGGTAGTGAATGCCACGGGTGAGCGCACTGAAAGCAGAGTGCTCACCTGTGGTACTTGATTTGTATTGTTCTTACTCTATGATGTAAGTTACCAGTGCAATTCTCCTTTTCTAGTATAATTTATCTGTATCTCCTCTCCTTTTTAAGCACTGCATTGTACTGTGCTGTTGGCTTTTGTGGGGGCTCTAGTGCCTACATTTTATCATTTTACTATCTTTTGCCCGCCACTTCGCTCGCGTTAAATTTGGGGTAACATAGATCTACTTTTTATGATCCTATAGTAATGAGGCCACTCTGGGTAAAGTCTACGGCGTCCAAACAACACAAATTTTTTCAACTTTGATCGCTGCGTCCAAAGAGTTAATGTCGGACATCTGCCAGAACGGCGATGTCCGGCATTAGCCACGGGTCCTGACTGCTGATAGCAGCCGGGACCATGTGAGTATGATGCGAGCTCAGCTCCTCAGCTCGCTTGATAACCCTCCCGTGCCGCAGCGCCGGTTATTCCCGGCGTTCTGCGGCAAGGAGTTTATTCATGCAAACTTTTTCACCCCCATTTCACCCCTTCAGGGGTGGAAGTTTAGAAAATGTTAAAACACGTGTTTCTTTATCTCTAATTGTTAGCCTAAAAACAAAGTTTCATGCTTCTTGTTTAAAAAATGACGGACTTCTATACAAACTTTCAGCCCCTTTTTCACCCCCTTAAGGGTTGAATTTTGAAAAATCCTTCCTTATTCCTCGTCTACATCTTAAAAACAACACCTGTGAAAAAATTCTGCTTTCTAGGTCCAAGGGTTTAGACTGGGCGTTGATGAGTCAGTGAGTCAGGCCTTCTCTTGAAGCTCTTTGAGCTCTGGAAATCCCTACAGCTCAAAGCAGTTGTGTGAAAAAAGTAAACTGTAGGGAAATGTGCAAAACATAGAGAAACATTAGTAAATACCATGGAAAAATACTTTTAAGGAATTAAAACCCACAAAGAAAACTACACTCCACTCAGGGACAATGGGGGAGATTTATCAAAACCTGTGCAAAGGAAAAGTTGCCCAGTTGCCCATATCAACCAACCAGATCGCTTCTTTCATTTTGCAGAGTTAAAAATGCAGAGTTAAAAATGAAAGAAGCGAGTTGATTGGTTGCTATGAGCAACTTTTCCTCTGGACAGTTTTTCAAAAATCACCCCCAATGTCTCTTTGACAGCAGCATCTAAAGGCCTAATGACTGGCAGCTAGTGTTGAGCGGCATAGGCCATATTCGAATTCGCGATATTTTGCGAATATATGGACGAATATTCATCATATATTCGCAAAATTCGCATATTCGTAATATTCACGTTTTATTTTCGCATATTCGAAAATTCGCGCATGCGAAAATTCGCATATGCGCATGCCAGTCTCAAACAGTAGTATTAGCGCCTTCTTTACATCACACAAGCTGGAAGCAGAGAGGGGTGATCACTGTGATGTGTACTGTGGGAAAAAAAAACGAATATTCGTAATTACGAATATATAGCGCTATATTCGCGAATATTCGCGAATATACGATATTCGCAAATAAAATTCCCTTTGCGAATATTCGCGAGCAACACTACTGGCAGCAGAGATCGCTCTGTGCTGGCTTCTAATCATGGTTCTCAGCTGCTGAAAGCAACCTCGTGATGCTGGGCATGGAGCTTTTCCCATACACTATTAACAGCCTCATGATGTAAACAAGTGTCATGTGTCATTAAGGGGTTAATAGCTGCATTGATGAGGTTTTTGGAGATCACACAGTCTCATGTACTTAACAACTTTCTTTACATCCTGTCAGACCCCCCCCCCCCCCCCGCCCCCCCAAACAAAAAAAGAATGCTATAGGTTACTCAGTACCTAATTGTTACGCTGAGCGCTCCGGGTCCCTGCTCCTCTCCGGAGCGCTTGCGGCGTTCTTCTGCGTGCAGCGCCCCGGTCTGACCTGCTGACCGGGAGCGCTGCACTGTTATCACCGGCGGGGATGCGATCCGCGTAGCATCCCAATCACCTCACCTGCCCCGTCCTTCTGCTGTTCTGTCCCGGTGCGCGTGGCTCCGCTCTCTAGGGCGCGCGCGCCGGCTCTCTGAAATTTAAAGGGCCAGTGCACCATTAATTGGTGCCTGGAACAATCAGTACCTACACCTGCAAAACATATAAAAACCCACTTCCCCTTCCTGTCCTTGCCGGATCTTGTTGCCCTAGTGCCCTGAGAAAGCGTTTTGTGTATCCCAAGCCTGTGTATCCAGACCCTTGCCATTGCCCCTGACTACGAACCATTGCTGCCTGCCCAGACCTTCTGCTACGTCCGACCTTGCTCTTGCCTTGTCCCTGTGTACCACGCCTGTCTCAGCTGTCAGTGGGGTTGAGTCGCTATCGGGTGGAACGACCTGGGGGTTACCTGCCGCTGCAAGTCCATCCCGCTTTGCGGCGGGCTCTGGTGAAAACCAGTAACCCCTTAGATTCCGTTCCCCTGGTACGGTCCACGCCATCACCTCACTGACACAGAGGATCCACCTCCAGTGTCCTCTCTGCATACCAGTCCAGATCCTGACACTAATTCTGCTCATGTTCATATATTTCTTATGTATCTGTCTAGTATCTGTACTTCTATCACAAATACATTCTTTTTTAGTGCTCACTTGGTTTTTCATCATGTGCTCTGGAGGGTCATGTCTGTCTCTTGCCCTCACTCTGCATTGCTCATTTCCCTCCCTTAGTCTGCTGTGCTGGTCTCGTTATCCAATCAGTGCAGGCTGCTCTATAACCCCCTCCTCTCTGTTTTCATGTTGCAGTCTGATAGGACAGGAGTGAGCACAGTAGAGTGCCAGTCTCACCCTCTTTTCCTGGACCTTTTTCCAGCCTGTGCTTCAGCTGTAAGAAAGATGATGCTGCAGCTGGACAAGATTATGTTCTGGATATTATGGCAATCCCTAGTGGTCTTTTATACAAGTCATGTTTTCTATAAAAAGGAAATAACGTTTTCTTATGAAGTATATTAGAAAGGTTGATGTTTTGCCAAGATGTGCAACATATAAAAAGTGTTTGAATCTGACAGTGCCCATTTAAGCCTCCTACAGGTATATGTTCAAATGACACATTAATTATGTAAAAAACATTTTGCTACTATCTATTCTCATCAACATAGTTATCTATTTCCATTTCACTGTTCCTTATACAATGGCCTATGTACATACACACGTATGTATGTCTTGACTTCCTTTTTTTCATTTTGTTATTGCTAGTGGATATTGTATTGACTAAGCATTCTAGACGCTGACCTGCCGGTCAAATATATAACAGTATTTTAAGGAATAGCTAATTCCATTATAATATATTAAATTGTCTACCTCACCATTTGTTGATAACTTTATGGTAGTTCTTATTTTTACTTGAAGGAGCTATAGATATTTCTGTCATATCGACTGAATATTCAATTGGATAAATGGATTTGATTGCATAAATGTTTAAAGGGGTTATCCAGGAAAAAACTTTTTTTAATATATCAATTGGCTCCAGAAAGTTAAACAGATTTGTAAATTACTTCTATTAAAAAATCTTATAAGCTGCTGAAGTTAAGTTGTTCTTTTCTGTCTAAGTGCTCTTTGATGACACGTGTCTCGGGAACCACCCAGTTTAGAAGCAAATCCCCATAGAAAACCTCTTCAACTCTGTGCAGTTCCAGAGACAAGCAGAGATGTCAGCAGAAAGCACTGTTGCCAGACAGAAAACAACAACTCAACTTCAGCAGCTGGTAATTATTGAAAGGATTAAGATTTTTTAATAGAAGTAATTTACAAATCTGTTTAACTTTCTGGAGCCAGTTGATATAAAAAAAATAGTTTTTTTCCTGGAATACCCCTTTAAGATGGGAGACTACTTTAAGGGTATTCATTGTATGTAGCAGATTAACCATTGCAATCCCTGATGATTTGATTCCAGCTGACCTTGGCTATTATTATCCCATAATACAAGTGAAATTCTTACTCTACCCACACAAGTTTTTTTACTTGTTTTTTTTCCCATTACATAAGGAAAAGCCAAAGGGCTGTTAGACGTATGTGAACATTTAACACCATCATTTGAAACTCAGTTGAATATTTGACTTACCCACAGTCTGGTAAAGATAGAAGATCAAGTATCACCATATGTGTGACTAATCGTCTGTGATCTGTCTTTTGTAGTGTCTGTGTGGCCTCTTCAGTGTGGATGAGACCATGCAGAGACTAAAGCAAAGGCTTAAGAAACTGATTTTGTCATACAAAGCAAGAGATTGAATTCCCCCTTTCCATTTCAATTCTCTAACTGGAATACCATACTCTATAAATCATCTTATGATTTAGTATATATCTAACTTTAACCCCTTAAGGACCAAGCCCATTTTAACCTTAAGGACCAGGCCAATTTTATTTTTGCATTTTTGTTTTTTCCTCCTCGCCTTCTAAAATCCAAAACTCTGTTATATTTACATCTACAGACCCATATAAGGGCTTGTTTTTTGCGTGACCAATTGTACTTTGTAATGAAACCTCTCATTTTACCATAAAATGTACGGCAAACCCCCCAAAAAACTGTGGAAACCACAATTTTGCACATTTTGGAGGGTTTTGTTTTCACACTACACACTTTAAAATGACATGTGTTCTTTATTCTGTGGGTCAATACGATTAAAATGATAACCATGGCTAGATATTTTTATATTTGTACCGCTTAAAAAAAATCTAAAACTTTTTGTACAAAATCAGTAATCTAAATTCGCCCCATTTTGACCAACTATAACTTTTTAATTTTTCCGTATATAATGCAGTATGAGGGCTCATTTTTTGCACCGTCATCTGTACTTTTTATCGATACCACATTTGCATATAAAAAACTTTTAGATCATTTTTTATTAATGTTTATTTAATAAAATGGGACAAAAAAGCAGCATTTTTGGACTTTTCTTATTTTTTACGTTTACGCCATTCACGGTACAGGATAATTAACATCATATTTTGATAGTTCGGACATTTATGCACGCGGCCATACCAAATATATTCATAAAAAATGTTTACGCTTTTTGGGGGTAAAATGGGAAAAACTGACAATTTTAATTTTTATTGGGGGAGGATATTTTTCACTTTTTTAAACTTTTTTTTTTTTTTCATGTTTTAAACTTTTTTTTTACACTTTTTATGTCCCCATAGGGGACTATTTATAGCAATCCTTTGATTGCTAATACTGTTCAGTGCTGTGTATAGGACATAGCACTGATGAGTATCATCAGTGATCTTCTGCTCTGGTCTGCTCCATCTCTGACCAGAGCTGAAGACCCCGGGAGACGGCCAGAGCCAGGTAAGGGGACCTCCGGCTGCCATGCAGGATGATCGGATTTGTATTGATCACGGCATCTGAGGGGTTAATGGCAGACATCCGCACAATCGTGGATGCCGGCCATTACCAGCGGGTCTTTGGCTGCTGCGAGCAGCTGGAACCTGCCGTGTATGAAGCGAGCAACGTTCCGATGCTCGCGGTCATACACAGGACGTAAATGTACGTTCTGGTGCGTGAAGTCCCGCCAAACCAGGACGTACATTTAAGTCCATGGTCGTTAACGGGTTAATGAAGCAAAAACTGAGATTCCTGTATAAATTCCTCTGACAATGGTTTAAATGTAAAATTTTAAATTATTTGTCACTCTTAATCCTCAATGATTTAAATTTTGACCAATGACAAGTATAAGAACAATGGACATTTGTCACATTTCCTTACTATTCTACAATACCAGCTCCAATGTGGCTAATCCTCACAAAGTCCCAGGTTTAAAACTGTATACATCACTTAGCATCCATAACCATGTGCCCCCTCTGTCTTTTAGCGGCCTGCTATATTTACAGCAAAGGTGAGGGTTGCTTGTTTCCAAATTGTGCAACTTTCTATTTGTAAATACGTATGCTAATATCTAAGCATCCCATGCTGACAAAGTGTATGTAAAGTGTGATGTGATCAATGTTTGTGTTTCCCCAGTTCCCAGTTCAAACACTGAATACATTCTATAAGTTCCTAAGTTCCTAAGTTTCCCTGTAACAGTATTCACACGTAGAAATCATGATTGCTACAGAGATGTGTGTACAGGCCCTATAGTTAGAAAACGTAAGTGCCTGCAACACGGTATAGTGCCTCTGCACACCACAATACTACTGAGATATTCGGTAATACTTTTAGGAGAGTATAGCTCAATAACATGCTCTCCGCCAGTACGTTGTATGTTTCTTTATCCTCTGGATTACTGACTCACTTAATCTGTATAAATCTGCATAAAGCTATATCTGTATAAACATGATCATACAGTAGAGCCCTGAACACCTTTATCTAATTTTGTATTACAGATCCATAGAATTTGTTTTCCAATGACTATTTTTACCTATGAGTGTTTTTCTAGGTACTAACCTGCAGTAGTTCTTCTGGCTTCACAAAAATAAAAGTGTTCCCGGGGCAGGGATGGTAGTAGCGATAAAATTGCCCTCAGCAGTCACATGATTGCTGAGACCAGGGAATGTCTGCAGTGTCCCCTGCACAGTGCACAGTGACAGCAATTCTGCAAAGGCCCCCAGTACAGCAGCACTGGAGAAGAAGCAAACAAAGTGGTGAATAAAAGGGAAAATCATTGATGAAGCACAGATAAACCTTTACCATTCTTAGGTAATCTCAGTATGGTATGTAATGTCTTGCTGTATTCTTGGATAATTATTTGTGGCTTTGTAAGAAATCTTTGTCTTATAAATCACTAAGCACAGTTATTTCTTTCCTCTAAAGCTGTTCATGTATAATAAGTAGAGATGAGCGAATTTTTGAAAAATTTGATTTTGCCGATTCACCGAATTTCCCCCAAAATTTGGTTCAGTCCAAATCTATTCCTGGCAAATTGCTATTACAAACGGCTATTTCTAGAGTTGGCGGCAGCATGAGGAGACCACATAATGGTTGAATGACACAGCCTGGAGTTTGTGGCAGCATGAGGAGAACATATAGTGGCTGAATGACACAGCCTGGAGTTGGCAGCAGCATGAGGAGACCAAGTAGTGGCTGAATGAAACAGCCTGGAGTTTGCTGTATCATAAGGAGAACATATAGTGGCTGAATTACAAAACCTGGAGGTGGCAAAAGCATGAGGAGACCATAAAGTGGCTGAATGACACAGCGTGGAAGTGGAGGCTGCATGAGGAGACCATATGTGGCTTAATGACACAGTGCGGAGGTGGCGGCAGTATGAGGAGAACATATAGTGGCTAAATGAAACAGCCTGGAGGTGTTGGCAGCATGAGGAGACCACATAGTGGTTGAATGACACTGCCTGGAGTTGGTGGCAGCATGAGGAGAACAAAGAGACACATAGTGTCTGAATGACACAGCCTGGAGATGGCGCTGGCATGAGGAGACCCTATAGTGGCCGAATAACACAGTGTGGAGGTGGCGGCAGCATGAAGAGACAATATAGTGGGTAAATGACACACCGTGAAGTTGGTGGCAGCATAAGGGGAACATATAGTGGCTGAATGACACAGCCTGAAGTTGGCTGCAGCATGAGGAGACCACATAGGCTGAATGACAGCCTAGAGTTGGCGGCAGCATATAGTGGCTGAATGACTCAGCCTGGAGTTTGCTGTAGCATAAGGAGAACATTTAGTGGCTGAATGACACAGCATGGAGTTAGCGGCAGCATGCAGTGGCTGAATGACACAGCGTGGAGGTGGCAGCAATATGAGGAGAACATATGGTGGCAGTATGAGACAGCTTGGAGCTTGCATCAGCATGAGGAGAACATATGGTGGCAGAATGAGAAAGCCTGGAGGTGGCATCAGCACGAGGAGAACATATGGTGGCAGAATGATACAGCCTGAACAGCCTGGAGGTGGCAGAAGCAGCATCAGGAGTCCTGAAAGTGACCCGGTGACAGAGTGGTGCGGTGGGTGGCAATACCAGTACCCGGTGACGAAGGTGGGTGAATAAAGGAGAAATTTGCATCAGATGTGTGTCATCAGACGGGTGGCAGGATCAGAATAGCAGCTAAGGAAAGTAGGCAGAAGAAAACGGTCTCTTTTGCAAAAGTGTTAGTGGGCACAAGAAAGTATTGAGGATATGCATTACGTAAAACTTAACTTTTAATAATAGGCTTAGGATAAAATATACGGACCCAATTTTTTTTTTAAATCAAACAAACGAAAGGTGTGCAAAAAACACCATGTGCCACCTACACCACCAAGTATTGATGTCATGCAAAGACCTCTAAAAGGTGGAGGGGAACAACGTATGATCCATTATAACCAGTGGGGGTGAAAACTTCCCCTGTAAGGCCTTACTCTCGCATTATTAATTTCCTTCTCACCTCTCCCTATTTCCACCTTCAAACACTGTGATTTCTTAAGTTTTTAGGTGAAAATAGGGGTCGGTTCCTGTGTGGGGTCACCTTTTTAAGACGAGTAACACTGTCCTCGAAAAGTGGAAGAGAACAACGTATTGTCCATTGTAGCAGGTGGAGATAAAAACTTCCCCTGTAAGGCCTTCCTCTCGCCCTTCTTGGCAAGTGTCACTCACCCTTAAAAGGGGGCCCCAACAGGGAACTCTCTCTCTACAAACACTGGGAAATGGCAGTGTTTATAGGGGGGAAATAGGGAGAGGTTCCTGTGTGGGGTCGCCCTTTTTAGGGCGAGGAACACTTGCCAAGAAGGGAATTAATAATGCGAGAGTAGGGCCTTGCAGGGGAAGTTTTTACCCCCACCAGTTACAATGAACCACACTTTGTTCCTTTCCACCTTTTAGAGGTCTTTGCATCACATCAATACTTGGTGGTGTAGGTGGCACTTGGTGTTTTTTGCACACCTTTCCTTTTGTTTGATTTCAAAAAAAAATTTGGGCTACATATATTTTATCCTAAGAATATTATTAAAAGTTAAGTTTTACGTAATGCATTTCCTCAATACTTACTTGTGGCCTGATGCAGAGGAATGTCTGTAAGTGGGGAGAAGCGCCTTAAATATGTTTAGCACTATCCATATTTGAGAAGTGTTGGTGTGGCACCATGGTCAATTCACTTTGATGAATCAGGCATTGGTGGGTGAATATCCTGATCCATGCCTGATTCATCTTCACAAAGGTCAGTCCCTCCACATTATTCGTGGACAGACAAGTTCTCCTTGGGGTTACTATGGCCCCCCGCTGCACTAAACACCTGCTCTGATGGCACACTACTGGACGGGTAGGTCAGCTTTTCCAGGGCAAGAGTCAAGGTATGCCACCACCTGCTGGTTCAGGTCCTGCTCAAGGTCTACCTTCTACTGATGAGTAGCTTCACTATGCAGGAGAAATAAGCTACTCATCAACAACTGTAGACTCAGGCTGCTGCTGATGGAGCTGGCAGTGGAAGGTGAGCAGCAGCCTGAGTCAGACCTGCAAGAGGATGGACAATGGCACAGATAGGCATCGGCCAACTGACTACGTAGGATGTCTCTGTAGTAGGGCAGTTTGTTCTCTCTCTCAGTTGGTGTAAAAAAAAAAGTCCCCCATTTTGCGAGGGTCTAATAGCGAGGGTCCAAAAAGGTGGAGAGCCGGAAGTCATCCTGCTGGTGACAATTCGGCGGTCACTACGCAATCAAGTGAGCATGCATTGTGCCATTTATGTAAGTGACTCGGAGGGACTCCCTGTCTCCATCTCCACTGCCACAGGGTTCATGTGGCCGTGAGATATAGGCGCCATGTCTCCAGTGCCTTGACTAGCCATTGTTTCCAACAAGTGTTGTAGTAGATGAAACAGTGGAATGACGTTCATCCCGTAATCCTGGCTACTGACTAATAATGTGGCTTCCCGAAAGGGCCTGAGCAAACGGCAGGTGTCACGTATGAGCTGCCACTGGTTGACATTGAAGTTACACAGGGGAGTCCCCCTATCTGCTTTGATCATCAAGAAATTGGTGATGGCTTTTTTCTGTTCATATAGTTGGTGTAACATATGGAGGGTGGAATTCACATATGTGAAAATGTCGCAAACCAGATGTTGGGGGATGCCGTTCTTATGCTGCAGCTCAAGGAGGGTGTGCTTTGCGATGTACGGGTGGCTGAACTGCATGCAAAGTTTCCTTCCCATTGTTAGGATATCTTGCAGATGGGGGGAACACTTCAGGAACTACTTGACAACCAGATTGAACACGTGTGCCTTGCAGGGTGCATGTCTCAGGCTTCCTTGTCGCAGCGCAGAGAAGATGTTATTCCCGTTGTTAGTCACCATGGTTTCCATTTCCAGTTTTCGTGGAGTAAGCCATTTCTTGATGAATGACTTTTAGCAGTTCCTCCCCTGTGTGACTCCGTTTGCCAAGGCAAACCATGTGAGGAACAGCGTGACACTGCTGTGCCCTGCACACATGGTATGCTGGAGGGGCACTGACACTTGTCCATGCAGTGGAGGCTGAGGACACGGTTGAGGATGAGGAGGCGGAGGGGCACACTGTCTCAGGACCAATGGCCTGAGAGCGTGGAGGCAGAAGCGGCATGATCTGTCCAAGTTGCTGTTGTGGCTGTGCAGGAACCGCATTCACCCAGTTGGCCTTAAAGGACATGTATTGTCCCTGACCGTAGTTACAGCTCCACACATCTGCGCTGCCGTGCACTTTGGTACACACCGACAGGCTCAAGGACTGGCCCACCTTCTGTTCTACAAAATTGTGCAGGGCTGGTACTGCCTTCTTTGCAAAGAAACAACGGCTTGGGACTCTCCACCTCGGCTTGGCACAAGCCATCAGTTCTCTGAAAGGTGCAGAGACCACCACTTGAAAAGGGAGGGAAAGCAGCACCAGCAACTTGGACAGGAGCACATTTGGCTTCTGCACCGTTGGATGAGTGGGCGCTTACTGTTGTCTCTTGGACATGACTTCGCCTTTGGATTGCTGGCAGAATGACTGACTCAAAGTAAGAGGAGCAGGAGCATCTGGAGTTACTGAGGTGGTGGAGCCTTGGCTGGGTGAAACAGGGGGTGGTGTGCCCCCGCAATTTGTCATTGGGCACCCATCTTTGTGAGCTCTCCACAGCGCTGGAGGCTCCAAATGTGTAGCGTGACGACTACGGGGCCGGAGTACCCTGATGTCACGACTCCGCCCCATGTGACATCATGCACCTCTCCCTCAATGCTAGTCTATGGGAGGGGGCATGACGGCTTACTGACAGACTGACAACCACCATCATTACCACCTCAGACCATATACCTTACCATAAACAGTATATATACATATATACATATATATATATATATATATATATACTGTTTATGGTACAGTACATGGTCTGTGGTGGTAATGATGGTGGTTGTATATATATATATATATATATACACACACATCAAGCTAGCCAGGATTTCTTTTGATTGCCACACGTCCCACAAGTCGTATTACAGTATGTGATGTTACAGGCATTGAGGAGACTGGATAGGCACTGTGGGAGACTATTACAAGCTCTCAACAGGATAACAGGAACCAGGTGAATCATAGACTGCGGTGCTAAGTTCATATGAAATCTAGAATCCAATGCAAGTCCAAAATACAACAATTGAACTGAACTATATGGCACCCACCAGTAGTAAATAAATAACTGTATTTTATTCAAGCTTCCGTAGTCACATAGCAACGATACACCTGGTGCTGGGAGGGAGAGAAAGTGGCCAAAGCAGCAGCGCAGCAAAGGGATGACAGACTTTTTCACATCAGTGATGCTTCATTTTTACCTTTATGGCTGAGCCCCATTTTTCAAATATGACCTGTGTCTTTTTAAGTGGTAATAACTTTGAAATGCTTTTTGTGAGTGAAGTGATTCTGAGATTGCTTTTTTTTTTTTTGTGACATTTTGCTGCTTTTTTTTGTGACATTTTGCAGCTTTTTATTTTAATGCCGTTCACTGTGCGGTAAAAATGATGTTATATTTATTCTCTATAATTATGACGATACCCAATTCATATTGCTTTTTATGTTCTTTCCTTTTTATAACAAAATCATCTTTTTTGTATAGTTGTGCTCCAACAGCCATAACTTCATTTTTCGTCCGAGGGCTTATTTTTTGTGGGACAAGATGTATTTTTAATTTACGTACTTTATTTTATTATACAATGCATTACAAAGCAAGAAAAAAAAGATATATATAGGGCAAAATAAAAAAAAATATGAAATTGAGCAATTTTGTGGGGCAATCATTTTTTCTGACTTCACTGCTGTGTGAGTGGTGGACCGGCCAGGAGATTTGTGGCACAGGCGAGAGGGAGCAGGTCTCTGGAGCGCTCATTCTGTCTGCGCTCCACAGTCTGTCTGTGGCAAGGAGATGCTGTTTTCCCGCTCTCTATTCCACTACGAGCCAAGCCTGAAATCTTCTGAGACCGCAGCTATGCACAGAGGGCAGGAGAACAGCGAGACTGACAGGAGCCAGGGGCGTCCCTTCCCAGAAGCCACTGCTGTCTTAAAGCAGTGGTGGCAATAAAAAAAAAAAAACAGCAGTAGTCGGAGACCTGGGGCTATGGGCCTGTGACCCGGGGCTACAGCCCCGTTAGCCCTCCCATAGCAACACCCCTGCTGTGAGGGTATAT
Source organism: Hyla sarda (assembly GCF_029499605.1). Lineage (NCBI taxonomy): Eukaryota > Metazoa > Chordata > Amphibia > Anura > Hylidae > Hyla > Hyla sarda. Next base: position 186,396,474 of record NC_079192.1, on the reverse strand, counting down.
TTACACTGGACTGACATGTTGCAGATCTGATGCAGATTTGTTTCAGATTTGTTGAACACTTTGGCTTTCCTAAGGAAGTTACTAATAAAAATCTGCAACAAATCTGCAGTATTTCAGTCATGTGTGAACATACCTTGAAAGGGGTAAAAGTGCATTCATGGGCAATAGGAATATGTTGAACCTAGAGTTAGTGGGTAAAAGGAAAGGAGGCAATTTAGAATAGGGAATATGCCTAAAACAATGTTTCAAAAGGATGCTTAAAACTGTGGATGTTGGCAAAATAATAAGGTGAGAGTAAAGACCATTTAACATTGGCCAACGCTGCCCAGTTTGCTTAGCCTTTTAAGGCTCAATTAATCGTGTATCCAGGCCACAAGACTATCACTGGATCATTCCCACAACCAATGACATGCATCATTATGGGCTGTGCCTCTCCTATTGATATCTGGATCCACAAAAGATCCAATCAGCCGACGAATGTGCATTTTAAAGGGCCAATTTCCTAAAATGTGTATTTCTAGGAACGTACATTTGTGCACATGTAGAAGGGACTTAAAGGAGTACTTCCTCTGTTCAGCGTTTGGAACAAATTGTTCCGCACGCCTGAGCCAGTTCCAGGAGCTCGTGACATCATAGCCCTGCCCCCTTAATTCAATTCTATGGGAGGGGGCATGACAGCCGTCAAACCCCTTCCCATAGACTTCCATTAACAGGGCAGGGCTATGTCGTCACGAGCTCCCGGCGCCGGCTCCATCGTTCGGAACAGTTTATTCCAAATGCTGAGCAGCAGAGTACCCCTTTAATATATTTAAATGATTTTCTAAAGTGAATAGGAGTCACAAGGTAGATGCATCTGTGAATCTATGCTGCTGGTTTGGTGTCTCTAATAGAGTGAACATTCAGTGTATATCATTTGTGACCTTTTTTATCTTCCCAATCTGTGAACTTTTATAACAATTTCTATTTTCTGGCGGAAAACTGAGGTTGCTGTGCTCTTCACTGACCGCCCTGCTGTATGGTCAGATAACACTGTGAACTGTAATAGTATATATTGGAATCACTATTTCCATAATGATAAATAGTATAACACTTTATATTGGCTGCCTGCCCTACCCTTTAGTTTGCTGATTGACTGTGCCAGGTAACATTAGGACAAGTCTTTGTTAGAAAATCCTGAAAATTTTTTGTGTCCTTAAATGAACCATAGATAGTTGACATAAAGACATACCCTCATACCTCCTACAGTGTGAATGCTTCCCTGGGAGGGCTCTTCTCCTCGGTTCCATCTTCTGGCTCCTGTACATTTGACTGTCTGTATGTGGTGCTTTCCACTATGTACTTGTAAAGAGAGAACATAACATAGGAGCATTATATAGAAACAGGGGTCAGGTTAAAAAAGGAGAGGGAAGAGGTGAAGACATTTTTTCCCCTATCCTTTGGGGAAGATATCTAAGGGTGGAGTACCCCTTTAACACTTGAAAGGAAAATTGCTGGTAGGCTTTGGGTATCTTAGTAGTTCCAGTAGTGATAGAGACCCTACTAAACACTAAAAAGAAAGAAAACTGTGTCTGGGTCAGTGAATTTGAGGTCAGGGCCTGATAATGAGAATATTAAACTATATGGTACTGTTATTTGTGTGGAGCAAATAAATGTTAGCTTTAAGGCTAGGTTTACACCACAGAATTTTTGAGTGGAATTCCACTTTGAAATTCTATTTGTAAATTACAGTGCAAGAGAACCCCATTGCTGGCAAAAAAAAATAATCTGCACAGTGCACACTACGGAATTTCACCATGGAAAGGAGGATCTTTCTCCTTATTTTAACAGAATCCACCTGTAAAATATTGTCGTCTATAAGAAAGTCATTGTAAGGCCAGTCCAGAGCCGTCTTTAACGTGGAGCAAAAGGGGCAGCTGCACTGGGCCTTGTCATTCCTGGGGGCCCAAAGCAGTTAGCCATTTAGCCCCATGCTAAAGCAGCTAGCCGCCGCCGGTCCAGGAAGGCTCACTGTTCTAAAGTGTTGCTGCGGCCTTTAAAACATAGATCCTGCAGCTGGGACTGACGGGAGACGTTGCGCAAGTGATGTTTCCCCACAGACCAGCACAACAGGACGTCAGCAACTCCATGCGTCGGTCCCGGCCTCCGCAGGAAAGAAGAAACCATGGACGGACAGGTGAGCGTGTCTGTAAGTGTATGTCTGTAGTGTGTGTCTGTAAGTGTATGTCTGTTAGAGTTGTGTCAGTCAGTCAGGCGCGGGGGGGGGGGTAGTGTGCTGGCAAACCTTATGTGGGGGAACACTGCTGTCTACCTAATGTGGGGAAACTATGCTGTCTACCTAATGTGGGTGAACTATGCTGTCTACCTAATGTGAGGGAACTATGCTGCCAACCTAATGTGGGGAAACACTGCTATCTATCTAATGTGGGGGAACTACAGTCATGGTCGTAAATGTTGGCACCCCTGAAATTTTTCAAGAAAATGAAGTATTTCTCACAGAAAAGGATTGCAGTAACTCATGTTTTGCTATACACATGTTTATTCCCTTTGTGTGTATTGGAATTAAACCAAAAAAGGGAGAAAAAATTGCAAATTGGACATGTCACACCAAACTCCAAAAATGGTCTGGACAAAATTATTGGCACCCTTAACTTAATATTTTGTTGCACACCCTTTGGAAAAAATTACTGAAATCAGTGGCTTCCTATAACCATCATTAAGATTCTTACACCTCTCAGCCGGAATGTTGGACCACTCTTCCTTTGCAAACTGCTCCAGGTCTCTCTTATTGGAAGGGCGCCTTTTCCCAACAGCAATTTTAAGATCTCTCCACAGGTTTTCAATGGGATTTAGTTCTGGACTCGTTTGCTGGTCACTTCAGAACTCTCCAGTGCTTTGTTGCCATCCATTTCTTGGTGCTTTTTGACGTATGTTTGGGGTCATTGTCCTGCTGGAAGACCCAAGATCTCAGACACAAACCCAGCTTTCTGACACTGAGCTGTACAGTGCGACCCAAAATCCATTGGTAATCCTCAGATTTCATGATGCCTTGCACACATTCAAGGCACCCGGTGCAAGAGGAAGCAAAAAAAACCATAATTGAACCTCCACCATATTTCACTGTAGGTACTGTGCTCTTTTCTTTGTAGGCCTCATTCCATTTTTGGTAAACAGTAGAATGATGTGCTTTACCAAAAAGCACTATCTTGGTCTCATCTGTCCACAAGACGTTTTCCCAGAAGGATTTTGGCTTACTCAAGTTCATTTATGCAAAATGTAGTCTTGCTTTTTGAATTCAAGTAGAAAAAACAGACATGATTGCACATCTACATTTTGTATTTTGATCTAATTGCTTCTCAGCAGAAATTCAAAAACTAGCAGGTTACATAGTTACATAGTTAGTATGGTTGAAAAAAAGACATACGTCCATCAAGACCAACCAGGATATTGAAGGGAAGGGTGTAAGGGGATAAGGGGAAGGGATGTAGTTTTATAATTCTGCATAAGCATTAATGTTATTTTGTTCCAGGAATGTATCTACCCCTGTTTTAAAGCTGCTAATTGTTCCTGCTGTGACCAGTTCCTGAGGTAGACCGTTCCATAAATTCACAGTCCTCACGGTAAAGAAGGCGTGTCGCCCCTTTAGACTAAACCTTTTCTTCTCCAGACGGAGGGAATGCCCCCTCGTCCTTTGGGGGGGGGGGGGGGGGTTTAACCTGGAACAGTTTTTTTCTCCATATTTTTTGTATGGGCCATTTATATACTTATATACGTTTATCATAATCCCCTTTAACGTCTCTTCTCAAGACTAAACAATTCTAACTCCTTTAATCGCTCCTCATAGCTAAGATGTTCCATGCCCCGTATTAGTTTAGTCGCGCGTCTCTGCACCCTTTCCAACTCCGCAGTGTCCCTTTTATGAACCAAAACTGAACAGCATATTCCACGTGAGGCCGTACTGATGCTTTATAAAGGGGGAGTATTATGTCCCTTGAGTCCATGCCTCTTTTTATACATGACAATATCCTGCTGGCTTTGGAAGCAGCAGCCTGACATTGCATGCTATTCTGTAGTCTGTGATCTATAAGTACACCCAGATCCTTCTCTACCAGTGACTCTGCCAGTTTTATCCCCCCTAAGACATGTGATGCATGCATGTTATTTGTACCCAGATGCATTACTTTAGATTTATCCACATTAAACCTCATTTGCTCAGACACTTAGTCTATCCAAGTCATCTTGTAACTTATGCACATCCTCTATAGACTGTACTGTGCTACAAAGCTTGGTGTCATCTGCAAAGATAGAAACAGAGCTGTTAATGCCATCCTCTATATCATTGATAAATAAATTAAACAACAGCGGGCCCAGTACTGAACCTTGGGGTACACCACTAATAACCGGGGACATATCAGAGTACGAATCATTGCCCACCACTCTCTGGGTACGATCCATGAGCCAGTGTTCAATCCAGTTACAAACTAAAGTTTCCAAGCCCAAAGACCTTAACTTACCTGTCAGACGTCTATGAGGGACAGTATCAAACGCTTTGGCAAAATCCAGAAACACTATATCCACAGCCATTCCTCTGTCAAGGCTTCTACTCACCTCTTCATGAAAGCAAATTAGATTGGTTTGACAACTTCTATCCTTAGTAAACCCATGCTGGCTATCACTTATAATACTATTATCCCCTATGTATTCCTGTATGTAATCCCTTATAAATCCTTCAAACAATTTACCCACAATGCACGTTAAACTTACCGGTCTATAATTGCCTGGCGAAGACCTAGAGCCCTTCTTGAAGATTGGTACCACATTAGCCTTGCGCCAGTCCCTTGGCACAATACCAGACACCAGAGAATCTCTAAATATCATGAACAAGGGTACAGATATTACTGAACTTACCTCTCTAAGAACTCTTGGGTGCAATCCATCTGGCCCTGGAGATTTGCTTACATTTATATTACTTAACTTACCTTGTACCATCTCTACATTAAGCCAGTTCAGTACATTACATGATGTGTTACCAGCACTGACCTGGCCAATGTCAGCTCCTTTTTCCATAGTATATACAGAACTAAATAACCCATTCAGTAGCTCCGCCTTCTCTTGATCGCCCGTGACAACCTCCCCATTATCATTATTAAGGGGTCCTACATGCTCTGTCCTTGTTTTTTTTTGTATTTATATATCTAAAAAAAATATTTAGGATTAGTTTTGCTTTCTTTGGCCACCTGTCTCTCATTTTGAATTTTTACAGATTTTATTAAGCTCCTTGTACTGTTTAAATGTTATAGCTGACCCATCAGATTTGATTTTTTTGAAGGCAATTTTTTTGTTGTTTATTACTCTTTTAACATCATTTGTCAGCTATGTAGGATTTAGTTTTAATTGTTTATATTTGTTCCCCTTTGGTATATATTTAGCTGTATAGATATTTAGAGTTGATTTAAAGATGTCCCATTTACCTACTGTATCAGTATTTGAGAACACCTCCCCCCAGTCTATGTCCTGTAGTGCAGCTCTCAGCCCAGGGAAATTTGCCTTTTTAAAGTTATATGTTTTTGCCTTCCCCGTCTGACTTTGTTTTCTATATTTTAAGTCAAAAGTAACTATATTGTGGTCGCTATTACCAAGGTTTTCCCGCACAGTTACATTACCAACCAGCTCTGCGTTGTTGGAAATGATCAGATCCAACAAGGCATCACTTCTTGTTGGGTCCTCCACAAACTGGCCCATAAAATTATCCTGCAATAAATTTAGGAATTTTCTCCCCTTTGTAGGTTGTTAGTATACATTTTGATCAAAAGGTACAAGGCAACTCGCCACATCAAGGCCACCTAATTAGAGTGGGTCCCTAACGTCCCTAGCATAAAATGGCGTGGCACTGGGCGGCGACCAGAAAAGGTCCTTGTGTAGCTACCTGCTAGTTATATATGGTTGGGCTGAGGGGGTGGGGCAGAGTGCAGACACAAGATAAAACTAAAAAACAAGAGGGATAGAAAACACAATGTGAATTCAAGTAGAAAAAACAGACATGGTCGCACATCTACATTTTGTATTTTGATCTAATTGCTTTGCAGCATAAATTCAAAAACTAACAGGTTGTTAGTATACATTTGGATCAAAAGGTACAAGCCCACTCGCCACATTAAAGCCACCTAATTAGAGTGGGTCCCTAACATCCCTAGCATAAAATGGCGTAGCACTAGGCGGCGACCACCACCGCCGCAACACCAGTGCCCACAGGGGGAACGACCCACTGGCAGAGCGGCCCCAATGCCACTCAAACCAGTTCCTGGGTTGCACCTCCCCACAGACACAGTGCCATGGCAGCAACTGACGCCGCACAGCACCACACCAGTGTGAACAGGGAGTAAAAGCTCACTAACCATGTGCTCCCAGTCAAACTGGGAGGCTGCTAGGAAAGAAAGGCCCTTGTATAGCTACCTGCTACCAGGGGCGTAGCTAGAAACCCCAGGGCCCCGGTGCAAAAAATTGCCCTGGGCCCCCCCCCTGACGACCCGCTTCCCGCTTCCCCAATCCCTTACTCTGCCGCACAAAGATATCAGTGACTACAGCACTGACGGGACACAGTCAGGAGAATACACAACAATATAAGTGACTAACAGGAAGGCCGGACAGACAAAACATAGGCCCAGGCATTTAAGAATAAGCAGCCCATTTTTCTGGAGGGGGTCCAACTGCTGGAACCCCCACCTATCACCTTGGTTCCAATTGCTCTCCAGTTGGTATAAAACTATAACTCCCATCATGTCTGGAGAACCTCAGGAATTATGGGAGTTGTAGTTTTGCAACAGATGGAGAGCCACAGATTAGGGTATATCGTCACATATCATCACTGCAGAACTAACAAGTGACTCCAGCTGATGGGACAATCAGGAGAATACACAATGATATCAGTGACTACAGCTCTGATGTGACAGTCAGGAGAATACACAATGATATCAGTGACCTGAGTGACGTCTTCTCTGTTGTCTTTTCATTTCTTCTTCATCTGGTCCAGAAGTCAGGACTTCTTCCAGCTCCATCTTCTCTGCAGAGTCTGACATCCAGACACCATTGGCTCCTCACTTTGTCAGTAGATCCTCATCCTCTGCATGAAGACAATAATCATTATAACCATGCCAAACACTGTACCCCCTGAATATAATACTGCCACACACTGTACCCCCTGAATATAATACTGCCACACAGTATACCCCCTGAATATAAAACTATCATCCACTGTACCTCCTGCATATAATACTGCCACCTACTGTACCCTGTGAATATAATTCTGCTACCTACTGTACCCCCTGAATATAATACTGCCACACACTGTACCCCCTGAATATAATACTGCCACACACTGTACCCCCTGAATATAATACTGCCACCGACTGTACCCCCTGAATATAATACTTCCACACACTGTATCCCCTGAATATAATACTGCCTCCTACTGTACCCTCTGAATATAATACTGCCACCTACTGTACCCCCTGAATATAATACTGCCTCCTACTGTACCCCCTGAATATAATACTGTCACCCACTGTACCCCCTGAAAATACTGCCAACTACTGTACCCCCTGAATATAATACTGCCTCCTACTGTACCCCCTGAATACTGCCACGACTGTACCCCTGAATATAATACTGCCTCCTACTGTATCCCCTGAATATAATACTGCCACCCACTGTACCCCCTGAATATAATACTGCCACATACAGTACATACACACACATCGTACAGTACATACACACACATACATACATACACACACATCATACACACACATATCATACATACACCCGCCGCCTCCAGATCCCCCCCCACAGAATACATCTCCACACGTCATACATACATCTTGTTTACACACATCTTTCACGCACACATTATTCATACATCATACATACAGTACATCCTACATGCACACACATCAGCAAAATCTGCTGATGCAAATATGCAGCAAAAATATGCACACGTGAACGCACCCTTAGGGTAGGGTCACATGTAACAGATCAATAGTGTATGTTACTCTGCTGATCCGTCAATGATCTGACCCTATAGTGTGCTTCCAGCTGTTTCCCCCCGTGTCCTGCTTGCAGCAGCAATCTGCCATTACACGATGTCTCAGAGTACACTGCATGTGCCCACGGGGGAAAACAGCAGGAGGCACTCTATAGAGTCAAGTCATCGGCGGATCCGCAGACATGTAACCCTACCCTAATGTTAATGTACAGGATGACTTATGCTAAGAGAGGTTTCCACAATATATAAGTTTTTCTCTAACTTAAAGGAGTACTCCAGGATGCAAAAATTGTCATTCAGACTGAAACCTGAAACTGAAGTCCCGCGATTCCTGCGCACGCCTTGTTTTGCCGTGCGGAGCAATTGCCTGACAGCTGACAGCATGGTGGGAGAAAGCTGTCAGCTGTCCCGCTCCTCCACTCCCTCACCTTTCTCACGCTGCGTCATTCTTGCAGCGGGAGTGAGAGCCGCGGGGTCGCCATCCACGGCAGGCCGGCGTGATGACATCACATCATCGCGCCGGCGCTCGGAGATCACGTCCCTGCAGCTCTCACTCACAGTACAAGAACGTAGCAGCGTGTGAGGTGAGCAATGCTCGGGCGCTGTATGTATGGGCGGGCAAATTATAAGTGAGGGGGGCAAATATAAGTGAGGGGCACATATCAGGGGGGTATTATATGTGAGGAACACAGGACAGGGGGGATTATATTTGGGGGCACATGACAGCCCCCACTGTCATGTGCCCATATAATGCCCCCCCCCCCCCGACTTATAATACCCTCTGTCCCCTCACATATAATGCCCCATGTCCTTTGCCCCTCACATATAATGCCCCCTGAGGGGGCAGGACATGGGGCATTATATGTGAGGGGCACTGGACAGGGGGCAATATATGTGAGGGGCACAGGACAGGGGGTATTATAAGTCAGGGGGGCATTATATGGGCACATGACAGGGGTGGGCTGTCATGTGCCCCCACATATAATCCCACCATCATGTGCCCCTCATACATAATACCTCCTGTCCTGTGACCCCCAAATAAAATGCCCCATGTCCTGTGTTCCTCACATACAATGCCCCCATCATGTGCCCCCACATATAATGCCCCCTGACATGTGCCCCTCATATATAATGCCCCATGTCCTGTGCCCCTCATATATAATGCCCCCTGTTCTGCACCCTCAGGGGGCATTAAATGTGAGGTGCACAGGACATGGGGCATTATATATGAGGGGCACAGGACAGGGGGTATTATAAGTCAGGGGGGCTTTATACAGACAGAGGAAGAGAAGCAAGTGGCGGCGGCGGTCTCTGGCACCGCAAAAGCCGCTACAGTTCATTGATTTAAAGCGTCCGCTTTATATCAATGATCTGCAGCGGCTTCAGGGGGGGGGAGAGCAGTAGCGGAATATCGGTATAAATTATCGGCTATCGGCCTTAAAGGGGTACTCCGGTGAAAACCTTTTTTCTTTTAAATCAACTGGTGGCAGAAAGTTAAACATATTTGTAAATTACTTCTACTAAAAAATCTTAATCTTTCCAGTACTTATTAGCTGCTGAATGCTATAGATGAATTACTTTCTTTTTGGAACACTGATGACATCACGAGCAAAGTGCTCTCTGCTGACATCTCTGTCCATTTTCGCAACCATGCATAGCAGATGCATAGCAGATAAGGGCAGCATGGTGTCTCAGTGTTTAGCACTGCTGCCTTGCAATGCTGGGGACTTGGGTTCAAATCCCACTAAGGACAACAATAAATAAAGCGTTATTTTTATAATAATAACGTCAGCAGAGAGAACTGTGCTCGTGATGTCATCAGAGAGCATTCCAAAAAGAAAATAATTTCCTCTGTAGTATTCAGCAGCTAATAAGTACAGGAAGGATTAAGATTGTTTAATAGAAGTAATTTGCAAATATGTTTAACTTTCTGCCACCAGTTGATTTAAAAGAAAAAAGGTTTTCACCGGAGTACCCCTTTAACCTCCACAGATTATCGGTATCGGCCCTAAAAAATCGATATCGGTCAATCCCTAATATATATATATATATATATATATATATATATATATATATATATATATATACGCACCAGGGGAGCGGCCTCCGCCGCGATCCTTTTCCTGGTTGCCGATGGTTGGTGAGTCACACTGCTGCTCAGCCTATCGCTGGCCGAGGCAGGACTTCGCTGCGGCCAATGATTGTCAGTATGCCTCACCAACCACCGGCAACCAGGAAAAGGATCGCGGCGGAAGCCGCTCCCCAGTAGGCACCAGGGGAGAGACAGCAGGTATGTATATTTATTATTATACTGCCGGCAGTCTGAATGATAATTTTTGCATCGTGGAGTACTCCTTTAAGATATTTACTGTAAGCCAGTGTTTTCCAACCATGGCAGATCCAGCTGTTGCAAAACTACATCTCCCAGCATGCCCAGACAGCCTTTGGCTGTCCAGGCATGCTGAGAGTGGTAGTTTTACAACAGCTGGAGGCACCATGGTTGGAAAACACTGGCTTCTAAGATCAGAGGATGTCACTATGAGCAATTACTATGAAAGGAGGTCAGAGAGGAGCTTATTCCCCCCCCCCCATCTGTCCTCTACCATGTTCCTTTTCTGACAACCCCCCCCCCCCCCATCTGTCCTCCATGTTCTCTCCCCTCTGTCATACTCCATGCTGGTGTTTCCCAACCAGGGTTCCTCCAGCTGTGGCCAAACTACAACTCCCAGCATGCCCAGACAGCCTTTGACTGTCCAGACACGTTGGGAGTTATTGTTTGGCCACAGCTGGAGGCAGCCTGGTTGGGAAACACTGCTCCACGCTCTTCTAGCCAGCAAACCCTCCCCCGCCACTCTCACCTCTGACCCTCCGTCATTCGTTTATAGCCTCGTCCAGCTCCTCACATTCCGGGGAGGATGCAGCATCTCTAGGCGGCGGCGGGACATCCTCCTCCTCCTCCTGCGCAGCTGGAGAAGGGACCGTGACTGAAGTCAGGTACGTGCTTCCAACGTCTGCTGCTCTTAAAGCGGCAGTGTCCCTTCCCCCAGCCGACTTTACTTGGGGCCGGGGGACCGGACTAAATGAGGCCCACCTTCAGGGCCACCAGAGAAGGGGGTCTCCCGGGGAGCAGAACTGCCAGGGAGGTTTACTTTTTTTGTAAATATGGCAAAGGGGGCCCTGCGGGCCCCCCTGGTGTAGGGGCCCGGTCGCCATGGCGACTGTTGTGACTTCTGTTGCTACGCCACTGCCTGCTACTTATATAGGGTTGGGCTGAGGTGGTGGGGCAGAGTGCAGACACAAGTTAAAACTAAAAAACAAGAAGAGATAGAAAACACAATGTGAATTCAATTAGAAAAAACAGACATGGTCGCACATCTACATTTTGTATTTTGATCTAATTGCTTCTCAGCATAAATTCAAAAACTAACCGGTTGTTAGTATACATTTAGATCAACAGATACAAGCCCACTCGTCATTTCAAGGCCACCTAATTAGAGTGGGTCCCTAGCATAAAATGGCATAGCACTGGGCGTCGACCACCACCGTCTCAACACCAGTGCCCACAGGGGGAACGACCCACTGGTAGAGTGGCCCCAATGCCACTGAACCCAGTCCCTGGGGCGCACCTCCCCAAAGACACGGTGCCACAGCAGCAACGGATGCCGCACAGCACCACAGTGTGAACAGGGTGTAAAAGCTCACGAATCATGAAAAAAAGTGAATGAGCATAGAAAATATGTGAATTTCGCGGACAAAGGACGAATAACCATCAATATATTCACGGAATATCGCAAATTCAAATATGGCTCCTGCTGCTCATCATTACTCCTGCCATAGTGTTTCATTTCATTTAAATGTCAACGGATAGTTCGCGCTGACACTGATGCTCCCTGAACCTGTAGGACAGCTTGAATATCTTTGGAACTTGTTTGGGGCTGCTTATCCACCATCCAGACTATCCTGCTATGACACCTTTCATCAATTTTTCTCTTCCGTCCATGCCCAGGGAGATTAGCTACAGTTCCATGGGTTGCAAACTTCTTTATAATGTTGCGCACTGTGGACAAAGGCAAATCTAGATCTCTGGAGATTGATTTGTAACCTTGAGATTGTTGATATTTTTCCACAATTTTTGTCCACAGACAGTTCTCTTCTTCTCTTTCTGTTGTCCATGCTTAGTTTGGCACACACAGACACACAATGCAAAGACTAAGTGAACTTCAAGTGTGATTTTTATATTGCCCACTCCAGTTACTTGCCCCAGGTGAGTTTAAAGGAGGATCACATGCTTGAAACAATCTTATGTTTCCACAATTTTGAAAGGGTGCCAATAATTTTGTCCAGCCTATTTTTGGAGTTTGGTGTGAGATTATGTCCAATTTGCTTTTTTTCCTCCCTTAATTGGTTTAGTTCAAATACACACAAAGAGAATAAACATGTGTATAGCAAAACATGTGTTACTGCAATCCTTTTCTGTGAGAAATACTTCATTTTCTAGAAAAATTTCAGGGGTGCCAACATTTACAGCCATGACTCCTGTCTACCTAATGTGGGGAAACCTTGCTGCCTACATAATGTGGGGAAACTATGCTGTCTAACTAATGTCTAAGATCTGTGTGTGTTTGTTTTTTGTCGGGGAGTGGGGATGAGGTATTAAGATTGACTGTGCGATTGTGTGTGTGGGGGAGGGGGGTGTAGGGGGGGGGGGGACAAAAAGATTGCTTGCCCAGGGTCCAATCAAAATTAAAGACGGCCCTGCCAGTCTTAGTGCTAATTGATTCAGTCGGCATTGACCACACTCACAATCTCCGTCCAGAATTCTGTAGTGTGAACCTAGTCACATGATATTTGTGTACAGCGCATTTGTTGTTGCATGTGATCACTGAGGCCAAGTGATTGGCTACAGTAGTTCAATGCACAGTGTACACTGGGAAAGCCATAAAAGAGGCAGCAATGGATGGAAGTGACTGGTAATGACCGGAGGGTTAAGTATATGTTTTGTCTTATTTACACTACCAATCCTTTTATTCTGTCTCTTATTTTGTAAGGGTTGCAAACCCCTTTTAATGTGCTTGACTGTGGATAAGTATACATTGCTCAGCCTGACTGATACCTGCAGAAAGTATCTAATGAGGGAAACTCAAAAGACTTTAGCAAGTACAGTGGGGTAGGGTAGATTAGTTCTCTAATAATGTGTAGCTTACACTAAAATGTGATAATATCAATTTTATACCATGAAAATGCATGGGAAGCAGCCATCTATAATTAAATGAAGACTTCTTGAGAAATGGACTTAAAGAGCTGAAGTAAAACTTCATTAAAAAGCTCAAGTACAACTTCATCAGTCAGGAAATTGAGCAGGTTTGGCTGGAGATCGCAGCTTCCTCTAAGGCAAGTTCATTCTCACAGGAAATTAAAATTAGTGGAAGGAAATATTATTTAATGGATTCTTCCAACATTTCCTATTGCTTTTACTAACAAAAGCACCAGAAGTCCATAGAACTGCTACCAGGGACAGGATTCCAGAAGAAAATCTCACGTCCAAGACATCTAGATTAAAGTGTCATGTGCATCTATAATTCAGTCATCTAATTCCCTAGGCATTGATTAGGTTGGGGAAATATTATGTATCCATCTATATCGATTGTAAGTACATATAAACTATTCATTAGATTTCCAATATTAAATGTAGCTTTACTATTTCCACGGCAGGGCTTACTCTACCCCCATTTAATTCCGTTTTGATTCTCAATAATGCACTTGTAAATGTGATAAGAGAGTTTATTTAGCAGTGATTCTCAATGCCAAGAGCATCAGAGCTTTCAGGGAAACAATCTTCTGTAAAAATATTGACTTTTTAAGGGTTCACTAAATCTGTAGCTAGTTATTATGGTTTCTACTGTAAGCTTTTATTAAACGCATCTGAAGTGCCCAGAGACGACTTTCATGCTAGATGATAATAACTGCTATTGATTTATTAGGTGTATGATAATGTATTTACAAACTGTCATACTCCTTGCTTACACATGAGCCAACCTTAAGACCTTATTAAAACAATGTTATTGTTAAAAGGCCTATTATATTGAAGGCACATTTATGCTTGCATTCCAAGGATAGTCTGCAAGGAAAACAATGTTTTTTCAAATGTCCCTGCAATCTGTGTTCATTTCAGCACAATACAAGCACAACCATAATAACTTTTCCCTTTTTATACCCTATAATCTACTGTCTTTCCTTTAATATTTAGTATACAGTTCAGTGCCCTCTGTAAGTCGTCAATAATAATGCTGTTAGTGGCCAGAAGTTACCAAAAGAAAAATATGCTCAATTACTGTCAAAATATCCCAAAGAGTCACACTTCACTAGCAATTTTTTCTTGGTTGGAGACACAGATCTGCATATTGATTTTTGGTATTCAAGCCAAACTAAATCAGGGTTATGCATATTGACCAGAAACCTTTATTTGGGATTCATTTATAATTAAAATATACCACATACAAAAGCATGAACATTTTATAGCCTTAGGGAAGGGCATGTCATAGTAGATTGGTCACATTGGATAATTCAACTGTCTAAGTTATTAATGTCTACCAGTGAATTATAATAAAAATTATAATAATAATAATAATAATAAAAAATATTTGACAGCTAAATCTTTCATTTTAAAATAGTTAAAAAAAGACCTATGGCCAACCTCCAAAAAATAGGATTGTATGATCATTAAATGGTTTATGGTGCCCTGATCACGCACCTTTTTACAGTTTCTAGATGTACCCTCCCATTTCTTTGATATGCAGGTTTATAGTTTTTCTGACAATTCATCAGTCAGACAGGTAGGGCTTAATTTTAATAAATGAAGTCAATATCAGCCTATGAGTGGGATTATACAGTCAGGGGGTGTGTATTATGCATACGTGACCCTCAATGTACAGCATTCATACCCCTTGACTGAATAAACCCACCCATCACCTGATATTCACTCCCATTATTAAAATTAGGCCCCTCCCATCTGACTGATGAATTGTCAGACAAACTATAAACCCTCATATCTCAGGAACAGAAGGGCAGATCAAGAAATTGTAAAAAAGTTGTTTGATCAGGGCACCCTAAGCCATTTTATGACACTAAAATCTCTATTTATTTTAGCTAGCCATAGGTCATCTTTAAAAGTAACCTACTGTAGCAAATGTTTAAACCATTATATCCTAGTTGGTGTCTTCTAACCATATCCGTAAATTGTGCAGGCACTGAAGCTGTGCCAGATTGATCACCATGGAAGCTTGGCTATGCTTAGTAGTGACCATGGTAGCTAAGAAACTTGACAGAAGACGGTGTCTCCTTCTGTTTGTCCCCCTGCACTCCCATAACATAATCATGTAGTGCCTATGGATTCCATGGCAGCTGTAGAGGGGGGGTTGGGGGACAAATGTCTAATTAGAAAAGCCTTTCAGTGTATCATTGATGAGTGTTAAAGGGGTATTCCGGGAAAAAACATCTTATCCCCTATCGAAAGGATAGGGGATAAGATGTCTGATTGCGGGGGGCCCGCCCCTGGACCCCCGTGATCTCCCTGCAGCAGCCTGCCTTCTATGCATAGCTGCATCTGAAGTTTCGGAAACCCATGCCCCCTCCATTCATTTCTATGGGAGGGGGCGTAACGGCCGAAACGCCCCTCCCATAGACATGTATGGAGGGGGCGTGGCGTGATGTCGCCTCCCCGTCTCTGAAGCCCGGAGGTTTCTGAAACTTCAGGCACAGCTACGCATAGAATGCGGACTGCTGCAGGGAGATCGCGGGGAGTCCCAGCAGCGGGCCCCCCGCGATCAGACATCTTAACCTCTATTCTTTCGATTGGGGATAAGATGTTTTTGCCCGGAATACCCCTTTAATTGTTTAAAATACTATATGTTCAAAGAATTATAAGGCTTAAATGGGTATTCCGGCTTTATACATCTTATCCCCTATCCAAAGGATGGGAATAAGATGTATAATCGCAGGGGTCCCGCCGCTGGGGACCCCCTCAATCTTGGTACAGCCCCTGCCTTCGAGACGGGGAAGTGATGTCATGGCCACGCCCCCTAGTGAAGCCACTCCTCCTCCATTCATGTCTATTTAAGGGGGCGTGACGGCCGTCACGCCCCCTCCCATAGACATGAATGGAGGGAGCGTGGCGTGACATCATTAGGGGGCGTAGTCGTGACGTCACAGCCTGCACTGAAATCATGGGGGTCCCCAGCGGCGGGACTCCTGCGATCATACCTCTTATCCCCTATCCTTTGGATAGGTGATAAGATGTATAAAGCCGGAATACCCCTTTAATGCACACTAGTCTTAATTGCTGTGGAAAAATTTGCAGCAAATCCACATGAAATCTGATTTTGTTCTGGATTTTATTGTGGATTTGCAGTAGAAATGTTGGAGATTTGGTGGAGATTTTACCTACCCATTTGATTTCAACAGGGAAATCAGCAACTATTCTCCATCTTAAATTGACATTCAGCAGATTGTAAATTTGCTGCAGCTCTATTTCTGTCAGGATAATTTTAACTGTGTGTAGATGAAATTTCAAAAACACACCTACCTTGCAGGTACTGGTACAGGTATAGTAGATTTTCTTTTTTCTCATTCCCCCACCCCTTAAGATGAGAATGAAATAAATCAATAGGTTAAAAAAATACTAAACTGATGCAAATGGAGGCTAAATTTCATTCTCCAAACCCTCATGCTATGTCCAGAAAAAAAATGGGGGGCATCAGCGCGATCACTAATGTCCGCTATTACTGTCAGGTCTGCTATCAGTAGCCGGGACCCGCCATGCTTGAGAGCACAGCTCCTACGCTCCCTTCATATGTCTTAAAACCCATGTCTGTCACATCAGCTAAAACAAAAATGCATACACCAGAACCTCTACATTATAATTATCTAGCATATGAAGCACTACATAAGAAAACAAATCCTGAAGTGCTTGTTTAATCTACTGTATGCAACAAAAAGGAGAATTCTGTAAATAAAGCATTTCATATTATTTCTTACATCAGTTTCACAATTATGCATGTTTAGTGTATTTCTGATGTGAATGAGTGTGTGTGCTCCACATGTTTACGAATGTGTGTAACAACTCAGCTGCCAAATACAATGCTTGTGCCCGTTCCTTACAGTTGACAGGATATGAGAAGCAAGAAACGACCTTTCAAGAGTCTGTCAAACTTATCAACAAATCAGTCGAGTTCTGAATGATCTTTATATTGGAGAGACATTTTCTACAGCAGCTTCGGACTCCACAATATAGATTCCACAAAACATTTCATTTCTTTGCCATTTATCTTTAATCCTTTTGCCGCCAGAGAAGCCACAGGTAAGGAGTTTAAAGGCTTTATGAAAGTTAACTGTTTTGAGAAATTTTGTTTTATGTAGGCATACTGTAACTATATACAGGGAATGTTACAAAGGTGAAATATGTATTTATCTATCTTACATACAACAAATTACCTCTGGTCTCTTTTCATCTGTAGATGTATAATGTATGTAAGTGAGCAACGGTAAATGACCTAGTTTTAGCCAAGGTCAGAAAGGGTACAAGGGTAAAAGAAAATAGTGCTCTGTAATAATTCATTCTTCCTACTATGGTCGCTCAACACAGATGTACCACTTGCCTAGCCGAGCATAACGAGAGTCAGCAAAAGAGTCAGGCATACCTCAAACACACATATATTTTATGTTCTATGGTGATTTTCTTCTTCAGATCAGGGGAGCTATCATGGGGGCTAAACATTCCCCTTCCTTTGCAAACAGTTTCATGTTTTATTGGGAACAACAGTATATCTTCACTTCTAATAATCCATTTTTTGAGGAGATCTATTGGATAGGTCGATTTATAGATGACCTGTTGATAATTTGGAAGGGGAGTGCTTTTTGCAATTTGTGGAATATATTGGGAACAACAATCTCAATCTTGATTTCACTTCATACTATAGTAAAACATCAACTTTTTGGATATTACTTTGTCCAATAGGGAAACCATGATTGAGATTGCACCTTTTCATAAAGAAACAGCTACCAATTCAGTCCTTCTGGCATCCTCGTGTCATCCCAGACACGTAATACACGATATTCCATTTGGAGAAATGTGAAGAACTAAAAGAAACTGTACTAAAGATGAGCAATTTAAAAAGGTGGAAGGTAAACTTTTTGATAGGCTCAGTAAAAGAGGCTATTCGGAGAACATTCTGAAGGATGCATTTTATAAAGTGGAAAAAATGGATAGGAAAAAA
Organism: Hyla sarda; assembly: GCF_029499605.1. Lineage (NCBI taxonomy): Eukaryota > Metazoa > Chordata > Amphibia > Anura > Hylidae > Hyla > Hyla sarda. Next base: position 186,378,165 of record NC_079192.1, on the reverse strand, counting down.
CGAATAATTTATTCTAACACACAGAACAAAGAAGTGGGTTTAAATAAGAAAAGAAAGTCTTTTTTCGTTACCCCTTACAGCACACAGTTCGGAGAGATCAAAAATATCTTTAAAAAGTGCACCCCGGTTTTAGAAAAGACCCCATTCTTAAAGAAATAGTTGCAAATGGCATATTGACGGTTTCAAAACAGGGTCCTACTTTAGGTTCTACCTTATCGCCCAGTCTAATAGCAAAATAAATAAAACAGGGCAGAACTGGTTAGATACAGTGGGCAATTGGAAATGTGGTCACACCAGGTGTGTGACTTGCAACTACATGGATCTTACCAAGAATGTAAGGTCAAGGTCTCTGCGAGTGTTTGGTATAGAAAGGGTTAAGTTGGGACCCAGAGGAGGGGATTGGAGAAGACGTCTCTACAATAGAGAAACCTATTGGATGTTCCTCCTAGAAACTAGACACCCACAGGGCCTTAATAGGAGATTGGATTTAATTGTAACATGTCCCTAATAAGTGAATTTAATTTATATGTTTTTTCCATGTACTAAATGCATCCTGTATTGAATATGGCAAGATTGCAGTTATACTGTTCTAATATATTTTTTAGGCATGCTGAATTAACTAGTGTGAACTAGTGTTCTTATAAGATCAATTACAGTGATGCTATTGTTGCGAGATATTAGGGGATACTTATTCAGTAATACATATTTTCAGATTGTAAAATTCCCACATGCGGTTTTGTTTTCCTTGCCCATGTAGGTGTGAACAGACACTTACTGGATGTCAACAGGAAAGTTCACTCCAGGTTTTTCCATCTTCCTGTATTTTTAAACTGATGATATAACAGGTCATGTGATCCTGTACAAAGTATTTTAGTAGTGTGTTATGTAATGTGTGTCAGTCTACGACTAAGCACCGTCTGGTGCGAAATACGTCAGACATGCCTTTCCGTATGTAACTTCTGTGTCAAGATTTCATTAAAGCAAGCTTTTAATCGCATACCTTGAGTGCTGGACATCTTTCTTCATACGCCAGTGCAGAGAAGCCGTGGGCGGGACCGGCGGGTTCGTGGCACTGGTGAATTGGTGATTAGCAGCATAAGATGAGCTGATACAACCTATACACTATTTTCATTGTACTTTCTCAGGAGTAAAGTAAAATTGACCATTGTTTTTCATATCCCTGGATTCAGAAGTCCTTTTCCTGGACTTTGCGTAAGGGGAACAATTTCCTCTAAAATTGGCATTGTGGGCTCACCAAAGGACATAGGGTTGCTCCACTTAGGTCAGTTGACACATCAGAGACAACCACCCTCATCACAACAATCCTTTTTCTGGAGTCACATATCTGTCTCCCCAGGAGCGCCGAACTACTAGTTCCCTATTCTGCCGCAACTTAAAATAAAAAAGCCAACTACCACCCTGAAAAGAAGGGTGTAGGTTTCACACAATGTTATAATGCTCTACAATAAATCTGCAATACCTATACATCATGACCCTAGGCACCACTGCTTTTTTTATCCTTGTTTTTCTCTTCGTACAAGACAAATAGCTGAAAGTATTTTAATAAACACATATTTGTGTCTAAAGAATGGATAGTCCTTTCACAATACAAGTGCAAAATGTGGCTTTTTTGACTCACTATGTCCACACAAATACTTCATCCAGCCAAGTGGGCTTCTCTGTGGCCTCTCTAAGGCTGGGTTTACATATGTCTGACATCCGGCATAGGTGAACTCAGCCCAGATCTTGACACAACTGATGCTACAACTGATGACAAGCTGTCATCAGTTGTATGGCATCCAGCATCCATTTCTGCACAGCGGCAGGGGAACGCTGCAAGCTGCATTCCCCTGTACGGAGCCCTCCGACGTGTCAAACCATTTGGTATCAAAATTGAGATGCCAGATGTTTGTGAACTGTCCCATTCAAATGAATGGGATCAGTTCTAGTATCAGTTTCTCTCCGGTGCACGCCGGAGGGAAACTGTGCCGGACGCCTGATATATGTCAACCCAACCTAAGTGCTGAGACAGAAAAACACCTGCTGCTTGTGGTAGTAAAAGTGGATAAAATAGTCCTTTCTCAGCAATGTCTGAATTTGTGTTGTTATGGCAGCATTATGATGCGGGTTGAGAGTCCTTGGAGTTGGTGAAATTGGAAGGGGGTCCTTATAGGGAATCTGTTCCACCCTGGAGTAACTCCACTAGGTCCAGCTTTTTAGGCACTCCTGGCTGAATGGTTTAGTGGGAAGGGGTTGGATATTTTTATCTAGCTATCTGCGGTTGAGTTATTGGGGATTTTGAGCGTGAAGCAGTTGGCTTGGGGTAAATAGATTATATGGGCAGACTGGCAACCTGATTTTTGTAGCTCTAAGAACTGTCCCTGTCATTTCCATTCCATTATAACATTGTATACTGTATATTTTTTCTAGAAATGGCATCTGTGGATACTGCAATCCAAATCCTGCTTTATTGCATTTTAGTCAAATTATTTAAGTTAAGGGAAAGAGGGAAAATAGGTGGCATCAATCGGCATGATGATGCTCTGGGATTAATCTATTGAGTTGCCAACTGTATACAGTATGTATTCACAGCCTTATTAACTGCCGGTGAGTAGCTTAGACTATTGTAAAATATATTGTAGTAATAGGCTGTAGTCACAATGGGAGACAGCTTTTATTACACTGAAGTGAAAAATAGTGGCACCACTGGGCACATCATAGAAAATTTCTGCTGAATTGCAGGTCTAACCGTTACTTGGTGCGCATAATGAAGCATTATTTCAAACCTTTCTTCATTATCATTATTAAAATTATAATATAATTGTATATTACACACAGGCCATGTTCACACACAGTTTAAAAAGAAGCTGATATTTGCTGCCAAAAAAACTGCTGATTTTACGATGTGTGAACATGGCCTAAATATGGAAACTAATTATAATTAGACAAAGCTTTGTTCTCCTAACTCCCTAGGGTATACTCACACGTAAATAATTCAACCACAAAATCTAATGCCAAACAAAAAAAAAATTTTTTAGGATTTTATTTCTAAAGTGCACTTTTGCAGGGCACCTTATTGTAAAACTTACATGTTATCTTTATTTTGTAGGTCAATACAAAATTACAACACCAAATGAATATAGTTTTTCTTTTATTTTGCTACTTTTGCAACATATGTATGCTTATTATAGTCATTTTCTGACCTCTATACCCTTTTTATGTTTCTCTCTATAGGGCTGTATGAGGGCTCATTTTTTGTTGTTTATATTGGTACCAATTTTGTTTTGATGGGACTTTTTAATCACTTCTTTTTTTTTTTTTAGGTATATGCAATGACCAATAAACAGCAGTTCCTGCATTTGAGTTTGTTTTCAAATGTTTATGCTGTTTACCATACACAACCATAAAAAATTACATTTTTATAGTTTTGATAATCCTGCAATGGACGTTACAAAATGTTTTTTTTTCTTTTGTTAAAAATATTAATAGCAATTGTTTGATTGCTAATACTGTTCAATGCTCTGCCATAGCAAGGAAGGTTTTACACTAAGCACTGCACTGCTGCTGCTCCTGCTGCTGCTGCTGAGAGGAGAAGGAAGTCTTGATTTACCTTTTCTAATTTCCCTTATGCCTTATGTAAAATCTTTTGTCTTCCAGCCACCGGGCAACTATCTTAGGATAATAGGTACAAAAGTCATACGATAACACAACATCATGTAAGAAAGTGTATTGGTGCAAATTATGCCAGAATTCTGGTGCATATGCCATAGTTAATCTGCAGAAATATGCTGCATTCTTGAAGCATTAATGACCAAACAAACGGCCAATTCTTGCTGCTGGTGTTATTGTTGGGACAAGTATCACATGTACAACTGAGCTGCTGTGTAGGTTAAAGATTACTGCCCTCATCTACAGATGAAGAAACCTATCTTTGTATTATTTTTCTGTTGTTCTCTTCTAAAGTCCATAGAGGAAGCTAAGTATTAGTGTACAAGCTGAGTGATAAGTAGGAAAGGAGCCATATGGAACAGTTTCAGAGTGTCTGCCAGGGAGGCAAAATAGGATAAGTCCTATGGCGCATCACCTCATTAATCATGAGCGACAGAAGAGTCAACTATGTTATCCATCTAATAAATGAAACAATAAAACAAGAGGACAAAACTATTCTCTGCTTAATCTCTCCTAGATATTCTCTCACTCTGCTTTCTGTTCACACACTCCTGTCTCCCCAACCCCCTCACCTGTACAGTTTTCATCTCTCAGCCTAAATAGGCCTGTTTCACTGTATGTACCGTATTTTTTGCCGTATAAGACGCACTTTTTCTTCCCCAAAACTGGGAGGGAAAAGTTGGTGCGTCTTATAGGGCGAATACACACCTATTGGGTCGGTCCCAGCGGCCATCAACGGCCGGGACCCGCGGCTAATACAGGACATCACCGATTGCGGGGATGCCCTGTATTAACCCTTTAGACGAGAAGATCAAAGGTGACCGCTGCATCTGAAGCGAAAGTGACACTAACCCGGCTGAAGTCGCGGCGTCCCGAACAGCTAACAGCACACCGGGAGGGACCTTACCTGCCTCCCGGGCTGGGATCCCCTGCTTGGGATCCCCTGCTCTCCTTCGACGTCATCACGTTGTCGCGCATGCCGTCCCGTCATCCAATAGAAGCGGCGTGTGCGTAGCGACGTGATGACGGCGACGGAGAGCGTGGATCCTTAGGAAGAAGATGTCCGGAGCATCGGGGACACCACAGGGATGCGGCGACAGCGAGGGAGCGACATCCAGGGCAGCGGTGACGAGCGGTAACGGGTCCGGAGCGGCGGGGACACGTGAGTATTACCTCCTACCAGTGGTCTTCAACCTGCAGACCTCCAGATGTTGCAAAACTACAACTCCCAGCATGCCTGGACAGCCAACGGCTGTCCGGGCATGCTGGGAGTTGTAGTTTTGCAACATCTGGAGGTCCGCAGATTGAAGTTCACTGTTGGGTTCAGAATCTTTTTTTTCTAGATTTTGCACCCTGATAGGGTGCATCTTATATGCCGGTGCGTCCTATAGGGCGAAAAATACGGTATATAACTAGATAATTCAGAGCTTTGTTCTGCTAAGAACCTGATTTCTGATTTTAAAAGACATCTGGTTTTGTAAGCTTGTGTCACCTCATACAGTATTATATGCAGAACAAATATATATTCTGACAGTATTTTAACACATATAGAGCTCAATTTCAAAGACAACATTTAATTTCCCAAACAATGGTGCCTGGATGTCCCTTCCATGAACCCCCTTGAAATCACTCTTATATGCAGACATCATTATGCAGACATCTTCTCTCCGAGTAATACACTGCAGAGACTAAGGCTAATCCAATTGGTGTAACATCTGCTCTTTATTAGGTACCAATATTGTCTTAATTACTTTCCAGTAGGGTAGTTGTTTTATGAAAGTGTGCATGTTACATAGCTCTTACAACGACACAATATAAGGGTACAGCCTATCACCAGCAGAATGATGAAGGAACAGTGGATGCAGTCATGCCATGAGAACTTTTAAATTATGCATCGAAGCAGTTTGTTTTGATTAGACCACATAATGAAAAGTACTTAATAATCCGAGAATCTAATAATGCACTATAACAAGGGCAAACACTGACAGCAGCAGGCCTTGTGCGAGAATAGTCAGTAAAGTATCTCTCATAAGTGAATCACCCCTAACATTTTTGTAAATATTTTATCAAAAATCATTTCATGTGACAACACTGAAGAAATGACACTCTGCTACAATGTAAAGTATTGAGTGCACAGCCTGTATAACAGTGTTTAATGTTGTGTCCCCTCAAAATAACTCAACACACATCAATTAATGTCAAACATTTGACAACAAATATGAATACACCCCTGAGTGGGAAATGTCGAAAGTGATAATATTATGTGTGGCCACCATTATTTTCCAGCACTGCCTTAAGAGGTTTGAGCAATGGAATTCACCAGGGCTTTACAGGTGACAGAGCATGACAACATCTCGGTGCTGATGTTAGAGACCTGGAACTTCTCCACCTTCCGTTTGATTCCGCACAGATGCTCAATAGGGTTTAGGTATGAAAACAGGCTTAACCAGTCCATCTCCATAACCTTAACTTCATTAGCAAGACAGTGGTCGTTTTGGAGGTCATTATTATGTTAAAATACTACCATGTGGCCAAGTCTCCAAAGGGAGGGGATCATGGTTTGCTTCAGTGTGTCACAGTGCATGTTGGCATTAATAGTTCCCATAATAAATTGTAGCTCCCCAGTGCCAGCAGCACTCATGGCAGCCCCAGACCATGACACTCCCACCATGGTCAAGACGCACTTGTCTTTGTACTCCTCCCCTGGTTGCTGCGACACACGCTTGGCATCATCTGAACCAAACAAGTTAATCTTGGTCTCATCAGACCACAGGATATGGTTCCACTATTGCACATCTATAGGCTGCTTGTCTTCGGCAAACTGTTTGCATGCTTTCGTATGCTGTATATAGAAGAGGCTTCCTTCTGGGGAAAAAAAGAACAATTTGATGCAGTATGCGGTGTATGGTCTGAGTACTGACAGGCTGAACCCCCACCCCAATCTCTGCAGCATAGTTGACAGCATTCATACATCTGTTTCCCAAAGAAAACCTCTGAATATGACAATGGGTACATGCAATCAACTTCCTTGGTTGACTTTGGCGAGAAACTGCTGTATGGTCTTGCCTACCATGCTGCAGCTCAGTTTCATGGTCTTGGCACTCCCCTTAAAGCAGGGGTCTCAAACTCAAATTATCCGGGGGCCACTGGAGGTAGCAGCTGGGTGAGGCTGGGCCGCATGCGTTCCTTACATATAATGCCTCCATCATGCGCCCCTCACATATAATGACCCCATCATGCGCCCCTCACATATAATGACCCCATCATGTGCCCCTCAAATATAATGCTCCCATCATGCGCCCCCCATATATAATCCCTCCATCATGCGCCCCCATATATAATGCCCCCATCATGTGCCCCTCACATACAATGACCCCACCATGCACCCCTCATCCGCCCCTCATCCACCAGCAACCCCCCTTCCCCCTATCCCCGTGTGGTAATAGCATGAGCTGACGGATGATGGGGGTGCAACTTCTGGGGGTTCCTCACATTAGGTAGGCAGCAGGTTCCCCACATTAGATAGACAGCAGGTTCCCCACATTAGGTAGGTAGTAGCAGTTTCCCCACATTAGGTAGTAGTAGGTTCCCCACATTAGGTAGTAGCAGGTTCCCCACATTAGGTAGTGGCAGGTTCCCCACATTAGGTAGAAGCAGGTTCCCCACATTAGGTAGAAGCAGGTTCCCCACATTAGTTTGTAGCATGTTCCCCACATTAGGTAGTAGCATGTTCCCCACATTGGATAGTAGCAGTTTCCCCACATTAGGTAGTAGCAGGTTCCCCACATTAGGTAGAAGCAGTTTCCCCACATTAGGTAGTAGCAGGTTCCCCACATTAGGTAGAAGCAGTTTCCCCACATTAGGTAGAAGCAGGTTCCCCACATTAGGTAGTAGCAGGTTCCCCACATTAGGTAAAAGCAGGTTCCCCACATTAGGTAGTAGCAGGTTCCCCACATTAGGTAGAAGCAGGTTCCCCACATTAGGTAGAAGCAGGTTCCCCACATTAGGTAGAGGCAGGTTCCCCACATTAGGTAGTGGCAGGTTCCCGTCATTAGGTAGAAAAAGGTTCCCCACATTAGGTAGAAGCAGGTTTTCCACATTAGTTGGTAGCATGTTCCCCACAGTAGGTAGTAGCATGTTCCCCACATTAGGTAGTAGCAGTTTCCCCACATTAGGTAGTAGCAGGTTCCCCACATTAGGTAGTAGCAGGTTCCCCACATTAGGGAAAAGCAGGTTCCCCACATTAGATAGAAGCAGGTTCCCCACATCAGGTAGAAGCAGGTTCCCCACATTAGGTAGTAGCAGGTTCCCCACATTAGGTAGAAGCAGGTTCCCCACATTAGGTAGTAGCAGGTTCCCCACATTTTAAAGATAGATGGCAAAATGCCTTACTGAGACTACAGAAAACAGTACACTATGCAGTGCCCTAGAACGCTTCCATAATCCTCTATTTTTCTGGTCACTTATTTAAAGGTCAGGTTATTTGATTTTCAATTTTAAAATTGGCCTCTTTGAGCCTGTCACAGTAAAAAGAAGGGATCAATCTAGTCACTTACTATTACTAATATACAGTATTGTGCATGCCTACTGAACTGACCAGACTTTCTGCATAAAGAACATATGAATCAGAACCTTTCAACCGAGGGAAGCAATTCACACACTCAGTACACTTGCATGAACATTTCCAAGTGTATATAACAAATTGGCTATTGTGGTACTAATAGCACCATAGGTACCATTTTGCTCCGGACATAGGTCAGTAAGCATTTCCCAACCTGCAATTTTCTCTGCACCACTAGATAGAGGGGCAGTTATTAGTAACTAGTAACATAGCAGCTACATCACTGCGGAGGGAGTTTATGCATATTTATAAGGGGGCATCTGTGCACTAAACATATTTATTTGCATATTAATAACTTTTGCCATATTTCCCAACATTATATAGGCAACATAATTACATAGGCAACTAATAAAATCACTTTAGTGATAACAGTCACCCGCACTATGACCCAGTGCCAGCCAATTAGTATGGGTGACCCTGCTGGTACCTATAACCACTCTTACTCCTATGATACATGCATGATTTTTTAAGAAAACTACAATTTAAATGTTATAACTACTCTATAGGGACATCTGGCATCCTGAAATATTTACTGCTGCAAATGCAAAATCTAACATGAGAGTGAAGGGGTGGCTAACGTGTAGGGTACTGGCTGATATATACTGGGGGATTCAAAAAGGATGATGCCAAAGTAAAGAGCTGTGGTTATAGTAACGTCATTTCATCATTGAAATGTGCTTACATAGTGTGACATAAGATGGGGACATTATAGAAAGAAATAGCTTACCTGAATGAAACATTGAATCGCCCACACCAAAAATGATTCACTAAGGACAGTATAACAAAGAGATACAGATGCTGTTTTCTACTGTGTTTCCCTTTTATTTAGATATACTATAGACTCAAAGAGCCTCAAAAAGCAGGCAGTTGGCGGCCAGAAAAGATTTACCACCCCATTGCTCCAAATTTCATAATCCCTGTGCATAATGTGAAATATGTCTACAGTAGGAGCAGTGGCTCTTTCCTGGCCATGCACTGTCTAATTTCAGGTGTATGTCCTCCAAACCCTCAGTACATGCTGTATGGGACAGACCGTAGAAAACAGCGTCTCTCTTCAGAGAGGGCAGTGTAACCTACATGACAGGTTTCCTTTATAGCGGTTTCTTTTAGTGCTTTCCTGATTTAGTATATTTCATGCTTTCTTTTTATTATTTATTGCCCCCTTTACATCTTTATTTAACCACTCCTGTATCTTTTTATATCCATAAGGTATTTACCTCTCACAGTGAAAATGTAATACTTTTAAAAATTTCCAATTAAAGGGGTATTCCAGGAAAAAAAATTTTTTTATATATCAACTGGCTCCAAAAAGTTAAACAGATTTGTAAATGACTTCTATTAAAAAATCTTAATCCTTTCAGTACTTATGAGCTTCTGAAGTTAAGGTTGTTCTTTTCTGTCTAAGTGCTCTCTGATGACACGTGTCTCGGGAACCGCCCAGTTTAGAAGAGGTTTGCTATGGGGGTTTGCTTCTAAACTGGGCATTTCCCGAGACACGTGTCATCAGAGAGCACTTAGACAGAAAAGAACAACCTTAACTTCAGAAGCTCATAAGTGCTGAAAGGAAAGATTTTTTAGTAGAAGTAATTTACAAATCTGTTTAACTTTCTGGAGCCAGTTGATATATAAAAAAAAGTTTTTTCCTGGATAACCCCTTTAAGTGTCCGTACTCTTGTTTATGAGGACATTTTCCCAATCTATGGTGAATACTTATCAAAACCTGTGCAGATGAAAGTGGTGCAGTTGCCCAAAGCAACCAATCGGGCTTTTTTTTGTTGTTGTTAATTTAAAGAAGCAATTTGATTGGTTGCTATGGGCAACAGCTCCCCTTTCCTCTGCACAGGTTGTGATAAAATTGCCCCTATACTGTTAAGGTCTTCTCTAAACTGATCAAACCTTGCCTTCCTGAAGCTCAGTGTTTTTGTGGCTCCTCAACAGAACACCCTAGTAAAGCACAAGTTAAAATGTAATATAGTGTGGTCACTATATCCTAGGTGTCCCTCAACCGCACATTAGTTACTGTCAGGTCTGTTAGTAAATAAAAGGTCCAGTAGGGTGCTCCCTCTAGTCAGGTCCTGTACTATTTGGTAAAGATGTCTATATTTCGCTATAATCAAAAATCAGTTTCTTTTATGGGATCCACAGGTTTCAGTTTCACAGTTTATATGGAGGTACATGAAATTACCAATGACAATAACCTCATTCTGATTTCTTGCTTATCTATTTGCCTCAATAATATATTCTCTGCTGCTTAAACTACATATTTGTCTCAGACATGTTGATACATCTGAGCCATTTCTTATATTTAGTCCAGACCTCCAATTTACTTTTATTGTACATAAATAACAACATGTCATACCCAGTGATGTTGCATGGCATGGTCACATGACCACAGTGGCAACATTTAAAAAGCTGTCACTAGAATAAACTTTGAATAGACTACAGTAAAATCTCCTTTAGTGTACACCTCCCAATAAAGGACACCTCCCAATAGCGAATAGCTTTTAATTTCCCGGCAGAGTCTATTTGCACCCTCCAAATTGAGAACATTCCCAATAGCGGATGCAGACACATCTAGTAATGGACAAAACACCCCCTATAGCTGACAAAACAGGGGACAAAACGGTCAGTGTGCTAGCCCTACCTTGTATACAGCTAATACCCCAGTAAGGGGCACAGGCTCTGGCTTCCCCAGCCCCAGCACAGAAGCAGAAGCTGAGAGCCCCTGCACCTGAGCCTGCTAGCCAGGTAAGAAGAACAACAGGGGGAGGAGGTAAAAGTGATGTGGCACAAGGGGTGAGGGAGGGGGTTAATTTTCACAGAAGGTAATAAAGGGGGAATGAATGGCACAGGGGGGATCAAGGGGAAATTATGTGGCACAGGGGGTAAGGGGGGGATGATTTGGCACAGGGGGAATAGAGTGGCACAGGGTATAAAGGGGAAGGAAATGGCACAGAAGGGTTCAAGGGGGGAAAGGAAGTGGCATTGGAGGGATCAAGAGAGGGAATAAAATGGCATGGGGGGAATGAAATGATAAGGGGTGATTAAACGGCACTGGGAGATTCTACTGCAATATTGCTTTTTATCTTGTTTTATAGGAAAGTATACTCTTGAGTAAGTACAGCATTCAGTCATTAACCTCCCTGGCGGTATGATTCTGTCTGGAAATGTGTACCAAAAGCGGTACAATTTTTTTAAACTGAATTTCACATCTCCCTCCGTCCATTTCACATCTCCCCCGTCACATTCCCCTCTCCCTTGTCACATCCCCGTCACATTCTCCCCCCTCCTTGTCACATTCTCCCCCCTCCTTGTCACATTCTCCCCCCTCCTTGTCACATTCTTCCCCCCTTGTCCCATTCTCCCCCTTCATGTTACATTCCCCTCCCCCTGTCACATCACCCCCTTGTCACATCCCCCCTTCATGTCACATTCCCCTCCCCCCATCACATCCCCCCCTGTCACATACCCCCCCTGTCACATTCCCCCCTTGTCACATTCCCCCCTTGTCACATTCTCCCCCAGTCACATTCCCCCCTGTCACATTCCCCCCTTGTCACATTCCCCCCTTGTCACATTCCCCCCCTGTCACATTCCCCCCCAGTCACATTCCCCCCTGTCACATACCCCCCTGTCACATACCCCCCTGTCACATTCTCCCCCCAGTCACATTCTCCCCCCAGTCACATTCCCCCCCAGTCACATTCCCCCCCAGTCACATTCCCCCCCAGTCACATTCCCCCTGTAACATTCCCCCCCTGTCACATTCCCCCCCAGTCACATTCCCCCCCCAGTCACATTCCCCCCCAGTCACATTCCCCCCTTGTCACATTCCCCCCTTGTCATATTCCCCCCTTGTCACATTCCCCCCTTGTCACATTCCCCCCAGTCACATTCCCCCCTTGTCACATTCCCCCCCAGTCACATCCCCCCCTGTCACATCCCCCCCTTGTCACATTCTTCCCCCCCCCCACTTGTCACCTTGTCCTGCAGCAAATACACTAGGTTTGCCGGCAGATTTCAAACCTAGTGTATTTCCTGCAGAACAAGCCCTTTCCCCATCAGCCAATCACAGGCTTTACACCACTGCGGCCTGTGATTGGCTGAAAAGTGAAAGGTCCTAGAAGATAAATAGTGAAGAGAGGACACCCCGGACCGCACGGAGGGGAACGGCATCTGCAGGGACCGGGACTAGGTGAGCAAAAGGTTTTTTTATTTTACTACTTCTTCCTTTTACACTTAGCTCAGTGTTTTTCTACCAGGGGGCCTCCAGCTGTTGTGAAACTACTACTCCCAGCATGCCCGGACAGTCTTTGGCTGTTCGGGCATGCTGAGAGTTGTAGTTTTGCAACAGCTGGAGGCCCCCTGGTAGGGAAACACTGACTTTTAGTATTTTTCTTTACCTGCTCTGGCCGGCCCCACAACGGGAGCCGACCAGAGCAGATAATCGCATGTATTCCCGGGGGGCCGCATCGCTATATCGCATTGCTTTTGCGATATATCGTGCAGCCCAGCCGGGAACTCTGCAATTCTACCCCAAGCGTGACTCGGGGTTACCAATCCTGGCAGGGAAAATTAACCCCGAATCACGCTCGGGAATACCGCTCAGGAGGTTAAGAAAGATTTTTGAGCCCTTTTCCCCATTAAAGGGACATCTCTCAATATCTGACACATTTTTTCCCCTGTGAGTATCCAATATGGGGAGATTCTGCTGTATAATAAAGTATTAAGTTTAAAACCAATAATTGTCAAAAAATGTAAGGATTATTTTATTAATTACTTTAGCATAAATTCTAACAAATGTATATGACGACAAATATGTTATTAATTACGAACATTGTTCAAATATGCTTTTCAGTATACAAATATATACAATCATTTCACATCAGATATTTTTGTTTCATTTTTTTATAACTTGTACACAAAAAGACAATTTAACTTTAGTGAAGGTCAAACCAATGACTTCAATAAGTTCCCCACAGATATTTCCCTGCAGACTGTGTCCTTAAACAATAATTAGAAATGAAACCAGAATCTTTACCATTCTCCCTTCTATATACTCCTGGGAATATTTCTTAAAATGGATACAATCTTTTTTTTCTTCTGTTGAAGAAATGAACAGGAAATGAAAATAGAAGAGGGAAATCAAGAACTGAGGATTTTTATTTTCTTCATCCCAATTATTTTTATGTGTCTATCTATGATCTGCTGTATATGTTTAACCTAAATCATGTGAGTCAGTGCATCAGAGGGTATGTCAAATGCACAGTTCCTGAGATTTAGAGGTGCAGATCATTTATACAATACCCCCATACCCTCCCTTCTTCTGGTAAGTTCCACTTTCTGCAAAGATTGCAGCATTGTAAAGATTGCATAGCATGAACACTAACTATGTTACATTGCATTTCAGTTAATAAAGTTATATATTTATTGTTTAAGACATTTCTCCACACTAGACAACAGTATTAGTAACATTATGTTGCATCTTTATGCAAAATGTAAATGACATCCAGTTACTTTTGAAAAAACATAGAAAACTAGAATGTGGCGGCAGATAAGAACCATTTGGCCCATATTGTCTGCCCAGTAATCTGAATCCTATCAATAGTCCTCGTCCCTATCTTATATGAAGGATAGCCTTATGCCTATCACATGCATGCTTAAACTCCTTCACTGTATTTGCAGCGACCACTTCTGCAGGAAGGCTATTTCATGCATCCACTACTCTTTCAGTAAAGTAATACTTCCTCATATTACTTTTAAACCTTTGCCCCTCTAATTTATAAACTATGTCCTCTTGTGGTAGTTTTTCTTAATTTAAATATGCTCTCCTCCTTTACCGTGTTGATTCGCTTTATGTATTTTAAAGTCTCTATCATATTCCCTCTGTCTCTTCTTTCTTCTATACATGTTAAGGTCCTTTAACCTTTCCTGGGAAGTTTTATCCTGCAATCCATGTACTAGTTTAGTAGCTCTTCTCTGAACTCTCTCTAGAGTATCTATATCCTTCTGGAGATACGGCCTCCAGTACTGCGCACAATACTCCAAATGAGGTCTCACCAGTGTTCTGTACAGCGGCATAAGCACTTCTCTCTTTCTACTGCTTATACCTCTCCCTATACATACAAGCATTCTGCTAGCATTTCCCACTGCTCTATGACATTGTCTGCCTACCTTTAAGTCTTCAAAAATGATGACCCCCAAATCCCTTTCCTCTGATACTGAGTAGGGATCGACCGATATAATTTTTTTAGGGCCACTACCGATACCGATAATCGGTGGAGGTTAGGGCCGATAGCCGATAACTTATACCGATATTCCGGTATAAGTTATCGGCTATTTATCCCCCTCGACACCGTTGCAGGTCATTGATTTAAAGCGGGTGCTTTAAATCAATGCACTGCAGTGGCTTTTGCGGTGCCATAGGCCGCCGCCGCCACCACCCGCTTCTCTCCCCCTACCTGTCAGGGTGGTCCGGGCCATCCTTCCTTCCTGTAGTGTCCGGCGGCATTCCGGGTGGAGGGTGAACTGGTCCGGGCTGTCCTTCTCCGGGGGTCATCTTCTCCACTCCGGGCAGGCTCCGGCCTAGTAGCGCAGCATAGACGCCGCTGAGTAGTGATGCCCGTGTGCAGCGGCGCACCTTACGTCATGGCGTAGCGGCGTCTATGCAGCGTACTAGGCCGGAGCCTGCCCGGAGTGGAGAAGAGGACCCGCGGAGAAGGACAGCCCGTACCGGTTCACCCTCCACCCGGAATGGCGCCGGACACTACAGGAAGGAAGGATGGATGGCCCAGACCACCCCCATTACGGGTAAGTTTTTTTTTTTTTATTGACTCGGAGGGTGGGGGAGGGGCCCGACTGGTATAGCGGTATGGGCAAAAATTCCTACCGGTATACCGCCCAGCACTACGGTGAGGGGTGCAACGCAGTTGGTCGGGGGGCTTTCGCGGTGCGGTGCGGCGGGTCGGGGGGCTGTTGCGGTGTGGTGGGAGCGGTGCGGGGGCGGGGCATTATCGGCTTATCGGCAAGGTAATTGCTGATACCGATAATGCCCAAAATCGTAATTATCGGACGATAATATCGGCCATACCGATAATCGGATCGATCCCTAATACTGAGGTTAGAACTGTGTCACATATTCTATATTCTGCCCTTGGGTTTTTATGTCTCAGGTGCATTATCTTGCACTTATTCACATAACATTTCAGTTCTCAGAGTTCTGATCATTCCTCTAGTTTTTCTTAAAGGGGTACTCCGGTGGAAACCTTTTTTTTTTTTTTATCAAGAGAGCACTGTGCTCATGATGTCAGCAGAGAGCACTGTGTTCCAAAAAGAAAGGAATTTAATCTGTAGTATTCAGCAGCTAATAAGTACTGGAAGGATTAAGATTTTTTTATAGAAATAATTACAAATCGGTTTAACTTTCTGGCACCAGTTTTTTTTTTTTAAGTTTTCCACTGGAGTACCCATTTAAGTCCTTTTCTATTTGGCATATCCTATCAGGGACACCAACCCTGTTCAAATCTTTGTGTCATCAGCAAAAATACATACCTTACCATTGAGACTTTCTGCAATATCACTGATAAAGATATTAAGCAAAATGGGTCCCAGTAGAGATCCCTGAGGCTTCAGGATAGAGACACATGTTGTTTGTTATGTAAACTGTGCAAACAAAAGAATATACATAATGTTCTATTCTGTTTCTAGGCATACCTGTACGCCCACTACCCTAGTAATAGGAACAATGAAAAATTTATTTTTGCAGGTAGTCAGACTCACTGTTACCATTAAACCTTTTGTACTTACATGTTCATCATAAAACTTCTTTAACATACATTTTCTAAATGTCCTAATAGTTGACTGCTGGGCAGGTGGGAACATTTTCTGTTCGGATGATAACAGTGAGTGTGTGTACAATATGTAGTACATGATGCTTACCGAGTAAACACTTTACAAATAAGAAAAGGTGACTCTCCCTCCTCAAGCATACTTAGAAAAGTGTATTCTTGTATAGTACTGTTTTCTAGATGTAGATAAATTACCTTGACCTGAGGTTAAAAGTAAGCCATGAATGTGGTATTTATAAACCACTAAAGATATTTTTAAATACTGCAAGTACGACAGTGAATAGAGCTAAGGTACAGAGATCCATTTAAAGATGGTGCGTCATACCTGTATGGTTGCCTAGCAACCATAGACTAAAACATATTTTTTTAATCTGCGTTAGTGAGACTGTCTTTATTCAATTCCAGACACATAAAATACCAGCTTACATGAAATATTTAAGTAACGCTCTTCTTGCAATAAGATACTTATTGTTTTTATTTGGATAGAAGGTGTCATTGTCATGAAGACATACAACCTTAGTGCCTTATCCGAATATGGATAAAAAAAACTGCACTACTAGATGTGTAGTTTCCTCGAGAGGTTTTTCTTTTTGCATACAACATTCTATTTTGATAGATTAACCATTCAGAAAACCAAATCCTTTCTTACACAATATTAAATGCAGTGACTAGGGATGAGCGAATCATATCTGATGAATCCGAATTTGTTACGAATTTCAGGAAAAATTCAATTTGCAACTAATGCAAATATCGTCGTGATTCAATCACGCAAATCGCCTCATTAAACTCCATTTAGTGCAGTCCCCCCTTCAGGGCATCTAAAATGGCGTAGCCACATGTAAGGACATGGGGCAAGGATTTCTGGGAAGGTGGGAACAAGGGTAGGTGGGATGACCCTGAATAGCATCAGCAACCAGTCACCCCTCTGATGTCACAGCCTTATATAATCGGCAGCCATATTGCTGCCAATCACTTCAGCTTTTCACTGCAGAGAGATAGATAGAGACAAATAGCGCTGTGTTGCACAGAAAAGCTTTTTTCCAGCAGCGATTCACCTCCTAGTCAAGTCAGCATTCTGTTGCACAGAGAGTGACAGAGAGCAGTGTGTGTTTCACAGCCTTCTATTACAGAGAGGGACAGAAAGCAGTGTGTTGCACAGAACAGAAGCGATTCCCCTCAAACACAAATCCTGGCTAGAAGCACTGATAGGGAAGGGAGTGAGATTGAGAGAGAAAGTGCAATTTTGGGTGTAATACACAGCAACTGTGTGCTGCTGCTCTGGTGTGTACTGCTGGTGTGGTGCACAAATACTTTTTTTAAGCGAACTGTATCGCATTTTTTACTCCTCATAAGTGCATATCACATTCGTACATCTAAGTGGTGTACTATTTTGTTCCATTCGTACATCTACGTGGTGTAATGTTTTGTTCATGTTAAAGTCTCAAGAGCCTAGATACTGTGAAAGGCCAGGCAAAAGTTCTCATTGGCTAATGTTGTACACAAATACTTTTTTAACCATATTGTAGCGTATTTTTCTCCCCTCATAAGTGCGTACCACATACATACATCTAAGTGGTGTACTATTTTGTTTCTGTTATAGTCTCAAGGGCCAGATGCAGGGAAAGGCCAGGCAAAAGTACTCACCAGCTGTTGTTGTACACAAATACTTTTTTACGTGTACTGTAGCGCATTTTTCTCCCCTCATAAGTGTATACCACATACATACATCTAAGTGGTGTACTATTTTGTACCTGTTAAAGTCTCAAGGGCCTAGATACTGTGAAATGCCAGGCAAAAGTACTCACCAGCTAGTGATGTACACAAATACTTTTTTAAGGATACTGTAGCATATTTTTCTTACCTCATAAGTGCATACCACATACGTACATCTAAGTGGTGTACTATCTTGGACCTGTTAAAGTCTCTAGGGCCTAGATACTGTGGAAGGCCAGGCAAAAGTGCTCACCGTCTGGTGTTGTACACAAAAAATTTTTTAAGTGTACTGTAGCTTTTTGTACTCCTCTCATATAAGCACTAAGTATTCAGGCAGAGAAGTACCAGGACGTGCACGGAGGAGTGGCAGAGGCCTAAATTCATCAAGCAGAGGTTGCAGCAGTCTAGGGGCGAGTGGCAGCAGGAGTCGCAGCGAGAGGCCTGAGCTTCCGGTATCAGTTAGCTGTCATGTCCCGAATAGTGTTGGGCACGAATATTCACATTTTTAATTTTTATTGCAAAGATTGCAAATTCTTGAATACGCAAATATTGTGAATATCTTCACCATATATTCAAAATTACGAATATTCACTTTTTTCGCATATGCACATATTCGCACATGAGCATATTCGCATCTTCCTTCTTTTAACTTGTGGGCCAATTAGAATGATGCAAATACACTGTTCAGAGGTTATCAACAACATCCCTAGCAACCAATAGTAAAGTCGCCCACCCCTTCACTGTTTTCTTCCTCGCATACGCGAATATGCGAATATGTTAATATGCGAATATAATGAATACATTCATGAATATAGGACGAATATTCGTCAATATATTTGCGAAATATTGTGAATTCGGATATGGCCAATGCTGCTCATCACTATTCTCGAACAGCAACCCCTTTGCCGTCATAGATTGGGTAACACGGTCATCCACTTCATCACAATGACATCTGACACCCCCAGTCACCAGTCGGTGGGTTCCTCAGACACAACCCTCAGTTGGCATGGCCTGCGAGCAGTCCCTGTCCTTCATTGACTCTGTTCTATGGTGTTCCCTTATGCTGAGGGTTCAGCTCCCCTATTTAGTGAGGACGATCTACAGGACAGTCAGCAGCTACTGCCCAGTCAAGAAGTGGAGCAGACATCCGCCGCTTCCCCCGCTAGGTGGGCAGGTAGTGATGAGGAGAGTGGCATGGGAGGTGGTGTTGCGAGCATTCAGGCGCCTGAAGCAGACACTGTTGAGGAACCTGAGGAGGACATCGGTGACATGCAGACACAACTCGATGATGAGGATGAACCCGATCGTACTTGGGAGCCGGGTGCAGAAGGGGTTTCATCGTCATCAGGAGAAGAGGTTTGCAGGTTGCCCATGAGCAGCAGCTGAGCCAGCAAGGTTGTAGCATGGTTGGCAGTCAGCATGGTGGCAGAAGTGGAATGTCTGGAGCCAAACGTGCCCGAGGTAGACCCCCTGCTTCGTGGCCAGGTAGTGAAACAGGGGTTCCCGGAGTCGGCAGCAGTAGCAGTGAAAAAGTGTTGACTGTTGGTGGGAAAATCAGCGAAGGTGTGGCAGTTTTTTATCAAACATCCGGAGGAGGTTAACATGGCCACATGCAAGATGTGTCAGCAGAAGGTGAAGCATGGCCAGGGTCCCAATGTTGTCACCACGGCCCTGAGTCAACATATGCAGCATCACAAAGTGGCCTGGGAGAATCGTGGCTCCGATGTGGTGGTACAGCCTGCTGCATCACCCAGTGGCACGCCACTCCCTGTTTCAGCCAGCCAAGGCTCCACCACCTCAGCCGAAGAAAGCTGTGTGTCATACCCATCTCATGTTGCTCCAGATGCTCCTGCTCCTCCTAATTTGAGTCAGTAATTCTGCCAGCAGTCCATCAGCGAAGCCATGTCCAAGAGACAACAATATGCGCCCACTCATCCAAAAGCACAGAAGCTGAATGTGCTCCTGACTAAGTTGCTGGTGCTGCAGTCCCATTCTTTTCAGGTGGTGGACCCTGCACCTTTCAGAGAACTGATGGCTTGTGCCAAGCCGAGGTGGAGAGTGCCTAGCCGTCATTTCTTTGCAAAGAAGGAAGTATCAGCCCTGCACAATTTTGTGGAGCCTGTCGGTGTGTACCAAAGTGCATGGCAGCACCGACGTGTGGAGCTTTAACTATGGCCACATTCACCCAGTGGGCTTTAAAGGATACATGTCCTTTAAAGCCCACTGGGTGAATGTGGTTCCTGCAAAGCCACAACATCAGCAACTTGGACAGATCACACCGCTTCTGCATCCACACTCTTAGGCCATTGGTCTTGTGACAGTGTGCATCTCGGCCTCCTCATCCTCCACCGTGTCCTCAGCCTCGACGTTGTTCTTCTCATGGTTTGCCTTGGCGAACCGAGTTATACAGGGGAGGAACTGCTAAAAGTAATTCATCAAGAAATTGAATCATGGCTTACTCCACCATAACTGGAAATTAGAACCATGGTGACCAACAATTGGAAGAACATCTTGTCGGCACTGCGATAAGGAAGCCTGAGACATGCGCCCTGCATGGCAAACGAGTTGAATCTGGTTGTCAAGTGGTTCCTGAAGTGTTCCCCCCATCTGCAAGACATCCTAACAATGGGAAGGAAACTTTTCATGCACTTCAGCCACTCATACACTGCAAAGCACACCCTCCTTGAGCTGCAGCGTCAGAAGAGCATTGCCCAACATAGTCTGACTTGCGACGTTTCCACACGTTGGAATTTTACCCTCCGTATGTTGGACCGACTATACGACCCAAGAAAAGCCATCACCGATTTCTTGATGATCCAAGCAGATAGGAGGACTCCCCTCTGTAACTTCAATGTCAACCATTGGCCCACCTTTGCCACCATTTGTCACAATCACACCCTATCGGTCCATCCAAGACACTGGAGAGAGTGTGATGGTGCAAGGGTTAAAGCCACCAGACCTCTGGGTATCCACTACTAGTCCCAGCAAGTCACCAAATTAACCCTTTGATAAACGTATTTCACTGGAGCTTCCTTCAGAAAGGTGAGCTCCTATATTTATTAATCAAAGACCAGAGCTGATTAATTAAACATTTAAGCTGAAAAAAGGTATCACAGTGCTACGTATAAAATAAACAAATGACATAGAGGTACAAAAATATATAAAATATTTTGGCAAGACAAGTACAGAAAGCAAAAAGAAAGTCCGTTCAGCATAATGGTATAGCAGTCCTTGTGAGCGAGAGTCCAGTTATATCTTAGGATGTCTTGTCAGCTTTTGCCACAGGCTTGAACAAAGATTTGTCCAGCATCTCAGTATTATAGTGGCTTTTTAGATGGGAAAAGGGATTTCATCTGACCCCACAAGGTGGGGGGAAACTGCCCTCTCTTTCCTGTTCCCTTATCTTAATTTGTTTTATGATGGCCAGGTATAATACAGGAAGACATACCCCCCAATAAAACTGGAATACACAATAAATAATACACAGTGAAAATTAACCCTCACCCATGTCTTAGATTATACATTATACACAAATACAATTATAATACATATGTATGATTCCATAATCAGGCCTTGGGCCTGAAACCTCCCCCTTAAGATGGGGACAGAGTCATCTTGCCTCTCCAGGCTGATAGTGCTGTCTCCATTAACCGTCTATTTCTTTTCTTGACACGACAGGCCCTGCATTCCCAGGCAAAGATGGCACTGAAGGGGCCTATTTCCTCACTTAGCTGCCATTTCTTTGCAGCTAAGAGCTGTGGATTGATCTCCACATCCTGAAGGGATCCCTGGCTCTTAGCTTCCTCCACTAGGTCCGGTAAGGGATCATTACCCAGCCCTGCCTCTGTTGCACTGCACACACTGAGTACCACCTCCTCAGGATCATAGTATGCTTTTAACATATTAATGTGGTACTACTCATGCCTCTGACCTTTCTCATCAAGGGCTGCTACATAGGTGGTGGGTTCTAGGCGCTGCAAAATGGGGAAGGGACCCTCCCATGCAACCTGCAACTTATTCTGCCTGATGGGGTTCAGAACCATTACTTTCTGTCCCACTTCATAGACCCAGTCCCTTGTATTGCGATCATACCAGTACTTCTGCCTGGACTGTGCTGCTATAAGGTTGTAATGTACCAGCCTAGTCAATGCCAGCATCCTGTCCCTGAATCTCAGAACATACTCCACCGCCGCATTATTAGTCAGTCACCAGGATTACGGGATGAATTACGTCATTCCGCTTCTTCATCTACTACAACACTTGTTGGAAACTATGGCTGGTAAGGGCACTGGAGACATCTCACAGCCACATGAGCCCTGTGGAGGCTGAACTGGAGGAGGAGGGGGAGGAGCACAGTGGAACATAGCTTAAGTTTCGCGAGATGGGCAATTTTTCTAGTGATCTGACAGGAGAGGAGGAGCAGGAGGAGCTAGAGGAGCTAGAGGGTTATGAGGAAGGCGAGACACAGAACCCAGACACATTGTGGCAGTATGCAGTGGAGACGGAGGCAGGGAGTTCCTCTGAGTCACTTGCACAAATGGCACGATGCATGCTCACTTGCATGCGTATTGACAGCAGAATTGTCACAATTCGGCAGCGGGATGACTTCTGTCTCTCCACCTTATTGAACCCTAATGGCACAAAATGGGGGCCTTTTTCACACCCACTGAGAGGGAGGACTAACTGACCTACTACAGAGACATCCTACGTAGTCAGTTAGCCGATGCCTATCTGCGCCATCGTCCATCCTCTTGCAGGTCTGGCTTGAGGGGCCCTCTGCTCTCACATTCCGCTGCCATGGCTGTTGGGGACGGGTGGGGTGGCAGGAGCAGTACCAGCTCCATCAGCATCAGCCTGAGTCTACAGTTGTTGATGAGTAGCTTTCTTCACCCGCATAGTGAAGCAACTCATCAGCAGCAGGTAGACCTGGAGCAGGACCTGAACCAGCAGGTGATGGCATACCTTGACATGACCATGCCAACACACCTTAAAGATCCGCTGGACTTCTTGGCAGCAAAACTTGATTTGTGGCCGCAACTAGCAGAGTTTTCCCTGGAAAAGCTGTCCGGCCAGTAGTGTGCCATCAGAGCGGGTGTTTAGTGCGGCAGGGGCCATAGTAACCCCAAGGAGAACTCGTCTGTCCACGAAAAATGTGGAGAGACTGACCTTTGTGAAGATGAATCAGGCATGGATCAGCCAGGATTTCCACCCACCAATGCCTGATGCATCAGAGTAGATTGACTATGGTGCCACATCAACACTTCACAAATATGGAAACTGCAAAACATGTTTAAGGTGCTGCTCCCCAGTTACAGACATTCCTCGCCATCAGACCACAAGTAAGTGTTGAGGATATGCATTAGCTAAAACGTAACTTTTTTTTTTTTTTTGTTTTTATCAAGCAAAAGGCAATGTGTGCAAAAAACACCATGTGCCACCTACACCACCAAGTATTGATGCGATGCAAAGACCTCTAACAGGTGGAATGGAACAACATATGGTCCATTGTAACCGGTGGGGGTAAAAACTTCCCCTGTAAGGCCGAACTCTCGCATTATTAATTCCCATCTTTGCAAGTGTTACTCTCCTTAAAAACGGTGGCCCCACACAGGAACCTCTTCCTATATCCCCCTATAAACACTGCCAATTCCCAGGGATTTTAGGTGGAAATAGAGAGAGTTCCCTGTGTGGGGCCGCCCTTTTTAGCGTGAGTACCACTTGCCAAGAAGGGAATTAATAGGGCGAGAGTAGGGCCTTACAGGGGAAGTTTTTACCCCCACCTGCTACAATGGACAATACGTCGTTCCCTTCCACCTTTTCGAGGAAAGTGTTACTCGTCTTAAAAAGGGTGTCCCCACACAGGAACCAATCTCTATTTCCACCTAAAATCCCTGGGAAATGGCAATGTTTGTAGGTGGAAATAGGTAGAGGTTCATGTGTGGGGCTGCCCTTTTTAGGGTGAGTAACACTTGCCAAGAAGGGAATTAATAATGCAAGAGTAGGGCCTTACAGGGGAAGTGTTTACCCCCACTGGTTACATTGTTCCCTTCTACCTTTTAGAGGTCTTTGCATCAGATCAATACTTGGAGGTCTTTGCACACTAACACTTTTACAAAAGAGACCGTTTTCTTCTGCCTACCTGCCTCAGCTACTATTCTGATCCTGCTACCCTCCTGATGCCACATATCTGATGCCAAGTTCTCCTTTTTTCACCCACCTTCATCACCGGGTACTGGTATTGCTACCATATATTCTCATCATGCTGATGCCAGCTCCAAGCTGTCTCATACTGCCACCATATGTTCTCCTCATTCTGCCGTCACCTCCCCACTATGTCATTAAGCCACTATATGGTCTCCTAATGCTGCCGCAAACTCCAGTTTGTGTCATTCAGCCACTATTTCCAGCCGCCAACTCCAGGCTGTGTCATAAAGCCACTATATGTTCTCCTCATACTGCTGCCACCTCCACACTGTGTCATTCAGCCACTATATGTTCTCCTCATGCTGCCGCCACCTCCAGGCTGTGTCATTCAGCCACTATATGTTCTCCTCATGCTGCCACCACCTTCACGCTGTGTCATTCAGCCACTATATGGTCTCCTTATGCTGCCGCCACCTCCAGGCTGTGTCATTCAGCCACTATATGGTCTCCTCATGCTGCCACAAACTCTGGGCTGTGTCATTCAGCCACTATATGCTGCCGCCACCTCCAGGCTGTGTCATTCAGCCACTATATGCTGCCGCCAACTCCAGGCTGTGTCATTCAGCCACTATGTGGTCTCCTCATGCTGCCGCCGCCTCTACACTGTGTCATTCAGCTTCTATATGTTCTCCTCATGCTGCCGCAATCTCCAGGCTGTGTCATTCAGCCACTATATGTTCTCCTCATGCTGCCGCCGCCTCCACACTGTGTCATTCAGCTTCTATATGTTCTCCTCATGCTTCCGCCTCCTCCAGACTGTGTCATTCAACCACTATATGTTCTCCCTTCTATCTATTAGAGGTCTTTGCATCACATTAATACTTGGTGATGTAGGTGTCACGTGGTGTTTTTTGCACACCTTTCCTTTGGTTTGATTTAAAAATATATTTTTTTTTCATTCTGCCACCATATGTTTTCCTCATGCTGATGCCAGCTCCAAGCAGTCTCATACTGCCACCATATGTTCTCCTCATGCCGTCGCCACCTCCACGCTGTGTCATTCAGCCACTACATGGTCCCCTCATGCTGCCACAAACTACAGGCTATGTCATTCAGCCACTATATGCTGCCGCCAACTCTTCATTATGCTTCCGCCACCTCAACGCTGTTTCATTCAGCCACTATATGATCTCCTCATGCTTCCACCACCTCCAGGCTGTGTCATTCAGCTTCTGCATCTTCTCCTCATGCTGCCGCCACCTCCACGTTGTGTCATTCAGCCATTAAATGGTCTCCTCATGCTGCCGCCACCTCCAGGCTGTGTCATTCAGCCACTCTATGGTCTCCTCATGCTGCCTCAAACTCCAGGCTGTGTCATTCAGCTACTATATGCTGCCGCCATCTCAAGGCTATGTCATTCAGCCACTATATGCTGCCGCCAACTCCAAGCTCAGTCAGTATATGGTCTCCTCATGCTGCCGGCAACTCCAGGCTGTGTCAAATAACCACTATATATTCTCCTCATGCTGCTGCCACCTCCACGCTGTGTTATTCAGCCACAATATGTTCTCCTCATGCTGCCGCCACCTCCACTCTGTGTTATTCAGTCACTATATGGTCTCCTCATGCTGCCGCAAACTCTGGGCAGTGTCATTCAGCCACTATGTGGTCTCCTCATGCTGCCTCAACCTCCACGCTGTGTCATTCAGCCACTATATGTTCTCCTCATGCTTCTGCCACCTCCAGGCTGTATCATTCATCCACTATATGTTCACCTCATGCTGCTGTCAAATCCAGGCTGTGTCATTCAGCCACTATATATTCTCTGATGCTGCCGCCACCTCCACGCTGTGTCATTCAGCCACTATATGGGCTCCTCATGCTACCAAAAACTCCAGGCTGTGTCATTCAGCCACTATATGCTGCCGCCACCTCCAGTCTGTGTCATCCAACCACTATATGCTGCTGCCAACTCCAGGTTGTGTCATTCTGCCACTATGTGGTCTCCTCATGCTGCCGCCACCTCCAGGCTGTGTCATTCAGCCACTCTATGGTCTCCTCATGCTGCCGCAAACTCCAGGCTGTGCCATTCAGCTACTATATGCTGCCGCCATCTCAAGGCTGTGTCATTCAGCCACTATATGCTGCTGCCAACTCCAGGTTGTGTCATTCTGCCACTATGTGGTCTCCTCATGCTGCCGCCAACTCCATGTGCACTGTAGAAGCCGACAGGACTGTACGGCTCCCCGCAACCAAGCAGGTATGCACATGGAGACCATCGCTAGACGCCTAACTGGATTGACCACATCCAAGGCGCTCCAGGGTCTGCTATCTGTCTATTTATGACTCTGGATATCAATTTTAAGTAATATCAAGAGGCGGTACTGTATCACTGCCTGCTTGTGATGAGTGTCTTGTTCCCTGCTATATGTAGACGTGGCTTATGACTTTACCACTTATAAGCAGGGCTCATCTGGTATATTAAATAGCACCCTACCTGTCCCTGAGGAGGTCATGGATGGTGACCGAAACGCGTCGGACATTAAGGGAAATAACTGATGATGCTAAAATTACAATACTAAACACTCGTGGTCATTTAACAGTGTGTAATTATTGCGTCCTCATGGTGGGGAGATATCAGATCTACCCCACACTGTACATTCACATATATTTATATATAATTTTTTAAGATTACTTGATTAAAAGTTAAGTCTTAGTCACTCCTCTCCCCCCCCCCTCTTTGATCACTATATGGGCTCCTCATGCTACCAAAAACTCCAGGCTGTGTCATTCAGCCACTATATGCTGCCGCCACCTCCAGTCTGTGTCATTCAACCACTATATGCTGCTGCCAACTCCAGGTTGTGTCATTCTGCCACTATGTGGTCTCCTCATGCTGCCGCCAACTCCAGGCTGTGTCATTCAGCCACTATATGCTGCAACCAACTCCACGCTGTGTCATTTAGGCACTATATGGTCTCCTCATGCTGCCGCCACCTCCATGCAGTGTCATTCAGCCACTATATGGTCTCAACATGCTGCTGGGACATTACCTAAAAACATTTTAGGTAGCACTGGCTACCAAAAATCTTCATTTAAAATTTGAAAATGTATCAATTTTTTTCGATTGAGGCCCTCTGGTCTTCTCATGCTGCTATCACTTCCAGGCTGTGCCATTGTGCCACCATATGGTCTCCTTATGCTGTTGGCACCTTAGATTAAACTTGAAAATTTTTCATGTATTTAAAATATTCAATTTTACAAAATATCTTTAATCTTTCTATTGGGAGGCCCTATGGTCTCATCTTGCTGCTGCCGCCACTAGGCTCTGTCATTGTGCCGCCATGTGACTCCTTGTTTGATTGTTTGTTTGTTTTTTTTATTGGTCATACAGTATTAGTTCAAAGTAAATGCTGGGACATTAAATTTGGGAATCTAATATAAATCTTAGATTGAAATTTGAAAAATCGATGTAATCTTTTCAACACTGAGGCCTGATGGATGTTTATGGTGTGGAATTATAACAAGAATCCAATGAAACAGCTTGGAGCAATAACAATGAACCATATCTGATTAAAGGAAACATTCACACTTTCACAGTGAGGGGGCACTGAGAGGCAGGAGCTCGAACAGATAGTATCTCGCCTGGCAGAGGACCGCAAGCCCAATGCTCACCTGAATGGGTACTCAAAAAATGTCAATAAATTGAAATTAAATTAAATAAAAATTACATAAAATCTCTTTATTCTCTTCAATTCTGATGCCATATGGTCTCCATGCTGCCACATCCAGACGCTCTGCGTCAGTGATTCTAATAGCGATTCCTTTAATACGCATGTCATACTGAATTACAGTATTATTTCACTAACACAGCACACTCCCTATGCGTGTTAGGACAAGGACAAGTGTTCTACATCCCTATTGAGGCATTATGGGCTCCTCATACTTCCACCACCTCCACGCTGTGTCATTCAGCCACTATATGTTCTCTTCATGTTGCCGCCACCTCCATGCTGTGTCGTTCAGCAACTATATGTTCTCCTCATGCTGCCACAAACTCCAGGCTGTGTCATTCAGCCACTGTATGCTGCCGCCAACTCCACGCTGTATCATTCAGCCACTATGTGGTCTCCTGATGCTGCCGCCACTGCCACGCTGTGTCATTCAGCCACTATTTGGTCTCCTCCTGCTTCCGCCACCTTTAGGCTGTGTCATTCAGCCACTATAGGGTCTCCTCATACTGATGCCACCTCCAGGCTCTGTCATTGTGCCGCTCTGCGACAGTGATTCTAATAGCGATGCCTCTGATTTGCATGTCATACTGAATGACAGTATTATTTCACTAACCCAGCACACACCCTATGCATGTTACAGCAAGGCAAAGTGTTCTACACTCCTTTTGAGGCTCTCTGTAGGCCAGAAATAGCAATTTTTAATAGTGATTCGCCACAAATAAATTTGGACCAAACCAAAGTTTTTGAGGGAAATTTGGCGAATCGGCCAAATCGAATTTTTTTAAAAATTCGCTCATCTCTAGCAGTGATGCCTAAGGTTGAAAATGTACTCATGGCTCACTGGATATTAAAACCTGTCCATTTCTCTAACTATTGTTCCCTAAACAAGCAGCAGATATAGACTAATGGGCTGTGTGAGTCTTATATTGCAAAGCCTAAATGGGTACTCTCTTTAAAACAACAATTTTTTTTTTAAATCATGTTTTACATGTGTTTTTTACATTTGTAAACCTGGCCACCAGGTGTCACCCTATATGGCTCAGGATTACTTCCCCCCCGACGTTGCTTACGTTCGGACCAACGCTGGCCGGGCAGCCTGGCACAGCGTGGTCCAAAATGCGCGTTCACATGAATGAGGAGAGGGAGATGCAGGGGGGGCGGGGATATTTAAATTTTGCGCGCCGTGCGCACAAATGCTGTCCTCGCTCTCTGCCTGATTCCTATACACGCGGTGCATGAAATTTAAATATCCCCACCCCCTGCATCTCCCTCTCATTGCAGCACGCGAGCTGCAGAAGAGAGAGAGGAGACGGGCGAAAGAAAGCCCCGGCCAGGCTTCATATGACGTCACGCCTGCCAGGGCCGCCCACTTTCTGCCCTCACCAGGGAGCTCAACTCAGAGCTCCTGCAGCTCTGCAAAATAAGATAATTTTATGGGGATTTGGGGACAAATGAAGACAGGGATAGATATAGTTAGTGTCAGGTGACAGATGGGGAGGGGGAATAGGGAAATTTTACTTAGTGGTAGCTAATCTTTAAAGGTAATCTGTCATCAGAATCACCCATCAAATGTATTAGGAGATCATATTCAAAAAAATTAAATAACGTATATCACAACACAGTGTTTTAAAATAATTCCAATATGTTTCATCACATGTTGTTAATCTCTTAGAACACAGCCCTTTTTGCCCTTATGTGCAGCCAATCTCCTTTTTAGTATTTTCGGTTTTTCCTCTATGCCTTCTAAGGCTGCTTTCACACTATGAATTTCTTACTGCTTGCAGTAATTTTTCCGCCACGATGTCCCGTCACTGTATAACACCCGTAATTAATTACGGGCATATACGGGTGCAAACGGGCAGTTACAAAACCCCGTAGGCTACAATGCAATTTAGTCACGGCCATCAGGGGTTTTGTAACGGCCGGGTTTCGCAGCTGTAGTGATGGAACTTCTGACAGAAGTTCCTAAACGGAGAAATTCATAGTGTGAAAGCAGCCTAAGAGACATTTTTCTATCATGCAGAGGGCAAATGGAGTGCTTGTTTTTTGTTTGTTTTTTGCGTGCCCAATTGTACTTTGTAA
This sequence comes from Hyla sarda, assembly GCF_029499605.1. Taxonomy (NCBI): domain Eukaryota; kingdom Metazoa; phylum Chordata; class Amphibia; order Anura; family Hylidae; genus Hyla; species Hyla sarda. Next base: position 186,348,355 of record NC_079192.1, on the reverse strand, counting down.
TGACATCACTCAATTTACCATAAAATGTACAGCAGAAGCAAAAAAATATTATTTGTGGGAGAAAATTGAAAAGACAACCACAGTTTTGCAACTTTTGGAGGGTTTCCTTTTTATGGAGTACAGTTTACAGTAAAGATTATGTGTGATTTTCTTCTGTGGGTTCATATGATGAAAATGAAACCCATGGTTACATGCTTTTCTATTATTGTGCTGCTTTTACATTTTTTTAAAAACTTTTTAACAAAAATATGTTTAAAATTGCCCTATTCTGACCTTTATAACTTTCTTATTTTTCTGTATACAGGGTTGTGTGAGGGCTCATTTTTTGCACCATGAGCTGTAGTTTTCATTGGTATTATTGACATGTGTGTGACTTTTTGACTATCTTTTATTCTATTTTCTGATGTATGAGATGTGTTGTGACCAAAATGGTTAATGGCGGGCATCATTATCATCACTGATGTCCGCCTTTATCAGCTCATGCGCTTGTTTCATAGTCGGAACGCTGCTTAGGATGTAAATGTACATCCTGGTGGTTAAAGGGGTACTCCGCCCCTAGACATCTGATCCCCTATCCTGTAAGGTATGTCTGATCACGGGGGTCCCACCGCTGTGGACCCTTGCAATCTCAGCTGCGACACCCCAGACATCCGGAGCATGGAACGAAGTTCGCTCCTTCCCAAATGGCTGGCTATGCGGTACAGAGGCTCATGATGTCACGGTCATGCCCCGCTCATGACATCATGGCCATGCCCCCTCAATATAAGTCTATGGGAGGGGGTGTAACAGCCGTCTCTTTAATTTGGGCTGTTATTTATTTTCTACCTTTTTTGCTCTTCTGTTGTTACATGATAATTGTCTGCCCTTCTTTTTCCTTGCTTTGTTAGACCTGCTACTATGCAGAACTCTGTGGTTTCATAATTTACTTTTGGGAAAAATTGTGTAATCGATTTTATATAATAGATTTGCTTTACATATGTATTCAGAATTGCAATGGTTAATGTATTAGCTTTGGCTTTTTATGCAGGAATGAAACTTGTTAATTTATAAGTACTTTACCATGTGTGGTAAGTTGTCTGGTTTTTCTAAATCGATACAGAATAAATATACTTGCTATATGAATTCTGGATGGTCTTTCACTAATAGCTGATGATTTTCCTGATCTTTTCATATTATATTTTTTAGCACATGCACCTTTAAGTCTAAGTAATGTATTACCATTGAGCCTTACTGTACCTATACAGTGTCTATATATATGCTCTCTTTGCAAATGAATTAGTTTCACATAATGAATTGACGTTGTTTTAACAACATGTAATGAAATTAAATGGAATTATTTTTCAGCACTGTGTTGTGATACTGTATACTCACCGGTAAGCTTGGTGCACTGAGGTTGGGGGCGTTTCCAAGTTCCCTGTACATCATGACGTCCAGCCGGCAATCCACAGAGTAGAGCTTGACACATGCAGTTTATCCCCATTTACTTGAGGTTTCTCAAGTATTAGCTGGGTTAATTTTTTTCTGTGAAAAAATATAGGTAACCTTATGGAATTAGATGCAGCACCATGGTGAACAGAGCCTTAGATAAGGTATACTGAAAAGAAAACCATGTAATAAATACACTGGTCAAAAAAATAAAGGGAACACCTAAACAACACAATGTAACTCAAAGTCAATGACACTGTGAAATCACACTGTCCACTCAGGAAGCAACACTGATTGACAATCAATTTCAGATGCTGTTGTGCAAATGGAACAGACAACAGGTGGAAATTATAGGCAATTAGCAAGACACCCCAATAAAGGAGTAGTTCTGCAGGTGGTGACCACAGACCACTTCTTGGTTCCTATGCTTCCTGGCTGATGTTTTGTTCACTTTTGAATGCTGGCGGTGCTTTCACTCTAGTGGTAGCATGAGACAGAGTCTACAACCCACACAAGTGACTTAGGTAGTGCAGCTTATCCAGGATGGAACATCAATGCGAGCTGTGTCTAAAAGGTTTGCTGTGTCTGTCAGCATAGTGTCCAGAGCATGGAGGCGCTACCAGGAGACAGGCCAGTACATCAGGAGACGTGGAGGAGGCCATAGGAGGGAAACAACCCACTAGCAGGACTTTGTGCAAGGAGAAGCAGGAGGAGCACTTCCAGAGCCCTGCCAAATGACCTCCAGTAGGCTACAAATGTGTCCACTCAAACGGTCAGAAACAGACTCCATGAGGGTGGTATGAGGGCCCGACATCCATGGGTGGGGGTTGTGCTTACAGCCCAACACGGTGCATGATGTTTGGCATTTGCCAGGAAACACCAAGATTGGCAAATTCGCCACTGGCGCCCTGTGCTCTTCACAGATGAAAGCAGGTTCACACTGAGCACATGTGACAGATGTGACAGAGTCTGGAGACGCCATGGAGAATATTCTGCTGCCTGCAACATCCTCCAGCGTGACCGGTTTGGCGGTGGGTCAGTAATGGTGTGGGGTGGCATTTCTTTGGGGGGGGGGGGCTGCACAGCCCTCCATGTGCTTGCCAGAGGTAGCCTGACTGCTATTAGGTGAGATGCTCAGACCCCTTGTGAGACCATATGCTGATGCGGTTGGCCCTGGGTTCCTCCTAATGCAAGACAATGCTAGACCTCATGTGGTGGCTGGAGTGTGACCGCAGTTCCTGCAAGAGGAAGGCATTGATGATATGGACTGGCCCACCCATTCCCCAGACCTGAATCCAATTGAGCATATCTGGGACATCATGTTTCGCTCCATCCACCAACGCCACGTTGCTCCACAGACTGTCCAGGAGTTGGCGGATGCTTTACTCCAGGTCTGTGATGACATCCCTCAGGAGACCATTCGCCACCTCATCAGGAGCATGTTCAGGCATTGTAGGGAGGTCATACGGGCACGTGGAGGCCGCACACACTACTGAGCCTCATTTTGACTTGATTTAAGGACATTGCATCAAAGTTGGATCAGCCTGTAGTGTGGTTTTCCACTTTGTTTTTGAGTGTGACTCCACATCCAAACCTCCATGAGTTGATAACTTTGATTTTCATTGAAGTATTTCATATGATTAGTTCATTCATTCAGATTTAGGATGTGTTATCTTAGTGTTCCCTTTATTTTTTGAGCAGTGTATTTTAATCCCCATAGTCCTTCATTTTCATTACTGAGACAAAGTCAACAAAATGACATTTAAAGGAGACATTTAAAATGTCAAAATAAGTTAAATGCAACTAATTTTAGACTTCTCTTTCTGCGTGCAATTCTATTTGTTTTATTGTTTTACACAGCAATATATTTCCAAAATCTCATCATTCCCCGTACCCATCATCATGTTTTTAGAGAGTGGGAGGAAACCAATCAATACACAGAGAGAACATACAAATTTCAAGCAGATGCTGTCCTTGGTTGGTTTCAAACTCAGGACCCTAATTCTGCAAGGCAACGGTACTAACCACAGTAGTGACCACCATACTGCGCCTCATGTATGTTTATAAATTGCATAATTTACCCCATAGACTTTTTCATATGAATTGCATAAAGTAATATGCAATTCCTAAGAGCTCAACTGAAATCTGAAACATGTAAGCTGCTGCCTGTTTTTTTTTATTTTATTTTTTTGTGGTTTGGGTTTTAAAGAGCCTAATAAAGCCTCAAGTTTTATGGGATGCTAAACAGAGCACTTTCTATTCCATAGACTTTTTCATATTTAAAAAAATAGGGCCTATGTATACAGCAATGTATGCAGCAACTTATCAATAAATATGGCATAATTAACAAATGATTTATATATCAAGAAAGCACAGTGATTTTGTGGTGTAGCTAGAAAAGGCTGGCATCTAAAGTAAAGCTTTATTTTGGGTCTCCACCATAAGCATGAACAGTTACAATCTCCATGTAAGAGCTCAGGTATGGACACACTTTCTTGCCAATTTTCAGAAAGACAAATAAATATACAGTAGATGTACCAGAGTTAAAATGCACCTGTCACTTAAAAAAAACTTTTGACATGTCACAGACACATAAATAGTACTAATAAAAACTACAGAGCACAGTGCCAAAAATTGTCCTTATACAGCCATGCGTACAAAAAAAAAATAGAAAAAAGAACAAACTATTATAGGGGTCAAAATTAGCCAATTTTAAGCATACTTAAACATTTGATTTTTTAAAAGTAATACTAAAAATAATTAAAAAAAAGATGTAAATATCGCTATCACTTTGTTTGTATTTACTCACAAAATTAAGATATCATGTCAGTTTTATGGTAAAGTGTACCGCTTAAAAATGAAGCATCCCCTTTCCCCACACACTACAAAAAAATTTAAGGTGTTTGTAACACTCACGTCTCTGAAGACAGGAACCCCGGTGAATGTGGATCCCCTGGACCTGTGTGGCAGATGACTCAGACCGTACCAGGTAGTTTTCACCAGCAAAGCGGGATGGACTTGCTGCTGCAGGCGGCACCCAGGTCGCTATCCCTGGCACTGCTTGACCACACAGGTGGCTGAGGAGATGCGAGGCACAGGAGGGATAAGGCAACTCGTAGTCTGGATAGCAGAAGGTCAGGGCAGGCGGCACAGTAGCGTAAACAAAGTGAAGCAGGAGTTCAGTAGGCCAGCGGCAGAGGAGCAAGGTCGAGTCACAAGAGCTAGAGATCTGATACACGGCACAAGGCAACAAAGATCTGGCAGGGAACTGAGGAGGGTGGAGGAATTTATAAATGAGCCACTGGTAAATTACACTAATGAGCGTACTGGCCCTTTAAATCTTAAAGCTCCGGCACGCGCGCGCCCTAGGGGACGAGGACACGCGCGCCGGAGCAGAGAGGCAGAGGCAGGAGAAACACCTGGAGAGTGATGGACTGGGGCTCGCATGCGGGCGCGTCCCGCGATGCGAGTCCCAACCCCGTCGGCAGCAGAAGGTAAGGGGACCATGCGCTCACAGCCAGCGTGTGTGGCCAGAGCGCACAACATAACAGTGTTATTGCAAAGTACAAATGGTCCTGCAAAAAACAAGCTCTCATGTGGCTCTGTGGATAGAATAAATAAAACAGTAAAATCTCTATATGTCTTATAAGGGGAGGAGGAAAAATGAAATATGTAAAAATGAAATTGCCTGCTTCCTCAAGGTCAAAATGGGCTGTGTCTTTAAGGTTTTAAATATGCATAGAAGATATACAGGTGCAGCACACTGGTGCATTACAAAGCCAGATGATGAACTTGTCCTCAAATATAATAAATTGTTGCATCATTATTTAGGCCCCCTTCACATATATCAGTTGTCCAGCCGAGTTTCCCTCTTCCACACTGATGGTAGAACTGATCCCATTGGTTTGAATGGGACAATTCACTATCATCCAGCAGCTCAATTAGGACGCCGGATGATTGGACTCGCCGGACGGCACCAGTCAGAGGAACGCAGCCTTTCTGGCATTCAGAAACAATGAATGCTGGATACTACAGGTATGTCTGGAATATATGTAAAATGAGCTATACCATGGTGCCAACAATTTCATATCAAAACTGCTGGTGACAGTTTCCCTGAATAAAATAAGCCAACTATTTCCCCATGCTTTTATTTTATTTCATAATCTACTGTTCCCACTTGACTAAACATACTTGAATGTCCATCATCTGAAATCACTACCTACACAGTGTGGGATCCAGTACTTTATCCCTGCTTAGCTTGGTAAAAACAAAAGTCTATTCCTCTATGTCTCTCAATCTGTCATTTCTTCCTTTACATGACAACCTGCACATAAAGTTTCTGATATCTGTAATTTATTATCATTTATAGTGGTACAAGCAGAATTTGATTTTACACCCTATTAATTTCTCCATCTGTTTTACAACTTACAGAAAAATAGTGAAGTCCAATTACTTTTTGGGGTTTCTTCCAAATTTTAGCTATTGGATGTGTTTTTTTCTATATTTTTAATCAAAGTTACTGAACCTTCCCTTCTACAAGTATAAATACATTTCTGCTGACTGTTCCAAAGATTGATGATCCTGCATAGATTATATGTGGTTTTGCTTTCTTGTTGCAATTTTTTTACACTGAATGTGTGTACTGGGATTGCTTTGTCACATTTCCTACTCTCACTGCATATTTATTATAATAATTGGTTTCTTAGGTACTTTCTTCTTGTTAAGGTGGAGACGATTCACAACTGCTGCATCCTCAATCAGGGGTACACCCAAAAATTTATCTTGGGAGAGGTGTTGGGTTGGTGACATAATTTACAGTCCATTCCCAAGTCCTCTCTCCTCCACACGTCTGCTGTTGCTGCACTTAGTCCATATTCTAGCCTGTGTCATGACAGCATGTGCACTGATGGCACCAGGATCTAGTGCGGCAGCAGAAGGACTCTAGAACTGTGAGGATCCTCTGTAGGTGTCAGGAGTGGTGTAATCTCATTTAATTACCCCATATGACTATGTCATTCATATATTTAAGTAGAGAAGTGGCTGCTTGGCTTTTACCATTACTCCCTTAGGCTTCTGTATAGAAAGGGTCATCTATAAGCCTGCTATCTCACCAACTCACCAATAAACTGTATAAAAACTGTGGTGAACTGACAAACAGGGATCACTGAACCTCTCAAAAGGGAGTGTTGTAGAGGTGGATATGCCATAAATGCTTAAATGGAATCTCTCATATAAAAAATACAGTCCAATCTACAGGCATTGTGTTATAGGGCAAGAGTAGCTGAATGAATATAACGTTTTGTGGGAAAACATGTAGCATACAATTCATTTATTGTACTAATATCCCTGGTTATTCTAGGCTAAGGAGTCCTGTGGGTGGTCCTAATCAGTGACTGACAGCCTTCCCTGTAGCTGTCATTTACTGATTACAACCACCCACTGAATTCCTAAGCCCAGTGTGATGACTGGTTCTGCCAGAACCCATAAGGGTGTGGTGAAGCTTGCTGAGCCAAATAGAGTCCTCCTGGTTGCAGCTCAGGCATATATAAGGAGGCCCTTTTCAGTCATTCTCTACTTGTGATAGTTCTTAGTAACTTACCTAGCTATCTCTGTGCTCATTCTGTTTATTCTGGTTTTGTGACTTTTGGCTTGACTTTTCACTTCCCTTTGATACTCTGTTACTCTACTTCGTGCTCCCCAGGTTTAGACTCGGCCCCCTGACTACATATTTTTGTGTGTGCGTGTTTAGGTTTGTTTTCTGTTAGTAGTGTACCTCCAGCCTTTCCCGACCTTTTGTCAGTTTTGTAGTTTACTGTTTTGACTTTTTGACTGTCCCTCATTTATTTAGGAAGGGACTGTCATCGTGGTTACGGACCTGTCATCTAGGGCAGGTATGTAAGTAGGCAGGGACAGGGGAGTGGGCGAGAATAGTGTGCACTCCTTCCCTGCCCAGACGTGACATTATCACAAGCCCAACTACTGCATCTGTTTTTGTTGTTAATCATCGACCCCATGACAGCTCTTGTTGGTCAGATGCAGAACCTTACTCAGTTGGTCAAGGATTTAGCTGAGAAGGTACAGCAGCAAGAGTCGTCTCAATCTCAGTCTATAATAAACCAGGATTTGATTGAGACGCTTGAACATCAGGAGCAGCTGAATCAGAGGTTGCTGTCCAGAATATTGGAGCTTGAGTCTTCACACTCAATTGTTCCTACTTCTCTTTCAGCTCCTTTGGAACCTCAGGTTAGTTTTCCTGAGCGTTTTACAGGAAACGGAAAAGCTTTTAAAACCTTTTGTGAAAGTTGCAAGCTATACTTTCGGTTAAGACCCCATTCGTCTGGTACTGAGGCCCAAAGAGTTGGTATTGTTATGTCTCTTTTGCAAGGAGGACCCCAAGAGTGGGTATTTTCTTTTGATCCTGATGCCCCTGAGTTGTCCTCTGTGGACTCTCTGTTTGCTGGTTTGGGTCTTCTGTATGCAGAACCTGACCGAGCTGCATATGCTGAGTCTCAGCTGCGTACATCAAAACAGGGACGTAGAACTTTTGAGGAATATTGCGCAGATTTTAGACAGTGGTGTGTGGCTTCCAAATGGAACACCCCAGCTTTGATTTGCCAGTTCAGACTGGGGTTATCTGACATGCTGGCGACCTACCCATCTCCTGACGCCTTAGACCAAGCTATGACTTTAGCGGTACATTTGGATAGATGTTTGTGTGAATGCAGAAGAGAATGTTGTTCCTCCTCTGTCTCTATATTATTGCCTGTCTCCTCTTCTGTTTCCAGTCATCAACTGGTGTCTGAGGAGGAACCCATGTAGCTTGGCTCCATATCTACTCCAAAAAAGCATAAAAGGTTCCGGTATCTCAACGGCCTGTGTTTCTATTGTGGAGAGGATACTCATTTCATCAGTACCTGTGCCCAGCGTTCGCATCCAAGTGGTTATCGTGGCGGCCACTTGGGCACACAGGTATTTTCCGATTCCCAAAAATGTAAACCTGCCAATTTGTTCCTGGGGGGAATTGATATGCCTGTTGTATGAACTAATGTATCTTCAGGGAGTTCTAAGAAGCCAGCTAAAATTGTTCAAGTTGAACCTGTGTCAAAATGAACAATGTTGATAATGAGGATAATATTGAGCTAGATGACACCAATGAATGGTGTGATATTGAGGATGAGGACACGATAGAGGAGATCGATGGTCCATCTGTCTCTCGACCCTCTAAGATTTGTAAGGGTCCAGTGGACCCTCATAAAAGGGGAGTACAGTGATGACTGGTTCTGCCAGAGGGTTAATGATTTCTAGCCCTGTTTTTTTTGGTTGCTGGGATGACGCCTCTATGCTCCTGCGTGTGGTTAAGCTTGCTGGGCCAATTAGAGTCCTCCTTGTTGCAGCCCAGGCATATATAAGGAGGCCCTCTTCAGTCATTCTCTGCGTGTGATAACTTACCTAGCTATCTTTGTGCTCATTCTGTTTATTCTGGTTTTGTGACTTTTGTCTTGGCTTTTGACTTCCCTTTAATACTCTGTTACTATACTTCATGCTCTCCAGCTTTAGACTCGGCCCTCTGACTACGTATTTTTGTGTGTGCATTTAGGTTTGTTTTCTGTTAGTCGTATACCTCAAGCCTTTCAAGACTTTTTGTCAGTCTGTAGTTTATTGTTTTGACTTCTTGACGTTTTCTCACAAAACCATATAAATTTGTTCAGCTCCCCCTGTTCTATAACATGCCTGCAGTTGAGATTGCATTTTTAAAGATTAAGATGGAATACACTTACCACCTATTTTAAAAGTAACAGTTCCCTATAATTTAACAACTAGCAGAGTTACCTTTAGGAATCAATGAATAACCAAACGCTAATAAAGTAAAATCTGTCTTTAAATAGGCTATGGCTATGGAGTAATAACTCACCAATACCCTATGGCATCCAAGCCAAAACTTTCCTAGTTTTCAACAATCTCTGTTCATCTTGATCTAGAAATGTCATATTAACACATCATTTAATACTGCAGCCAATCACTGGCCACAGTAAAGTCCTCAGTTGTGCCACGTTTCCACACATTACGTCTTCACTGGAGCCCAACAAGCAGAGACCAGCGGGGGACTTGGGAAGCATAAGCACTTACACAACAGAGATTTATCAACTTATACAATTAGCCCTTATTAATTGAAACACGTACGGGGAATACCCCATTAATTCGACATTAGGTTCATGGCAGGTCCCTTTGGCCATCATTTGGGGACATTTGATGTACACCAAATAAAAGGGAATCTGACGGGGGTGTGGTTTGCTATGTATGCCGAGTAGATGTCTTCTTCAGAGCTCCGATGCTGCCCGACCTTAGGAGTACTGACCTGCTCTTGAAATGAGCCAGAAGCACTACCGAAAGAACTCCAGGGGTGCCTCAAATTCCTGGGTATCTGGAGTGCCCAATTCCAACTTCTTTGCCCCACTCGCAGAGCTTCCTGAGCTGCCAGACTCTGCTCCCCCCCGTGCGCCACCATCCTCTGCGTCTTACCCCGCGGGAAACGCACCCCTCAACGCACGACTCCGGAGTCTGGGCACCATTGCGGGCTTCGGGCGGAGGTGCAACTGAGGCGCGGACCTCTGGTGAGTGGACCTGCCACTGCAACCTTCTCCCCCACTGCTGAATGACCTGCCAGTCGAGGCCCTGTGCACAGTAGTGGCCGTGGCACCTCTGCTCCCTGGCACAGTCCCACAGATCTGGCCGTCCCTGACTGTGGGTCCCGGGGGCCTTCACACCCCTCTGCAGCCTTACTGCCCTGCTACTCCCCCAGTCGAGCCTTCGCCCGGACACTACGTGGGCATCTGAACTAGAGGAACCTGCACACCACAGGAGACATCAGTGCACAGTGATTTGGGAGGAGCTGTCAGCAGATCCATTTTCTTTGTTGCAGTTGCTGCAGTGCAGGATGAGACCTTCCCAGACTGACAGATTCTCTCCACGGCCTCAGCACTCATGCCACCGCTTGCGCAGCTGCTCTGGATCGGAGGATGGCCCTGGCGGATCGAGGGATCACTGATCATGGAGTCCCCTATCTAGCTTTCTTTCCTGTGCTACGTTGTTATATTTGACTCATTGTTACTGATTTAATCTCATGTCTCCCCCCCCCCTCTTACAGCTGGGTTTGTTCTCTGCATTTTTCCCCTCCCACTTTTCTTTTTCTTTTTTCTGCTGCCCTCCCTTCTTCCTTTAGGTCCACCACCATGCTCAGCAGAGCACCTCCTGCCCTTTTATTCTCTTTTCTTTTTCTGTTCCCTGCTTCTGTCCCCCTCTCCCTGCAGGTGCCTGGAATCGGAGCTCCCTCCTTTTCAGCAATCTGTTAACTTTCTACTTTGCCAGCCTCCAATAGTTCGAGGCAGGATTGCTTACCTGCCTGTTGTTAGCCTTGTCCTAGGGTTTTTTGCAGACATACTTTTTGTTCTGCTGTTACTTTTTTCCTTTTTTGTCTTTGTCCTTTTGTCTTTTTTCTTTTTTTTTTAGGTCCATTTCCCTCTTTTCCTTTCCTCTCTTTCTGCTCCCTCCCTCCCTATTTGTGTTTCCTCCTCCTTCTCTTTCTTTTATTCTAACCTCGTCATGTTCTCTATACTTAGCCACCATTTTGTTTTTATAGCTGTGGTTTCTTTGCTCTCCTTAGTGGACAAGTTTTGTTCTGTCTATGGTGTCACTTAAGATTGCATCCCTGAACGTTCAGGGTTTTAATGTCACAGAAAAGAGAGCAAAGATTTTGCACTCCATGCATAAACAGAGGGCTTCAGTAGTATGTCTCCAGGAGACCCATTTTCTCAGGGACCATACTGCTGTCTTCCAGAATAGGTATTACCCCACATGGTATCAGAGTAGTAATCAATCCCAAAGCGCAGTCCAGCAGCTTTTAACATCCTCCTAGTCACATCAGCGTTTTCATGGATGGAGAGCATTGTTTTTTTCACTGAAAAGGATTTTTACTGCAGCTGCAGGCATTAACCTCCCAGTCACTTTCTTGGGCATAGTATTACAGAGAGGGTCAGATAGCTGTGTGTTGCCTCATACATTTCAACAAGCTGCCTCAACTTCATGAACCTTAGCAGAGGAGGCAGGAATAATTTTTCAGCGCAATTCAGTGTCTTTGTTCCACAAAAAAATCATCTGCTTGTTATACTAGTCTGTAGACGTATAATACCCAGCAATCCTTTCCTAATAGTCTTTGACAGAGTGCAATTTTGGGTTTAGTACACAGCTTTTTTGGGTTTAGTACACTGCTGATGTTTAAAAAAAAAGTTTTTTTAAGGGCTTTGTAGTGCATTTTTCTGTCCTCATAAGTGAGTACTATTTTGTACCTGTTAATCTGTCAAGGGCATACATACTGTGAAAGGACAGACAAGAGTAATCACTGGCTGGTGTTTTACAAACATACAGAGTTTTTAGGCATACTGTAGCGCATTTTTTTGCCCTCGTAAGTGCATACCGCATATGTACATCTAAGTAGTGCACTATTTTGTACCTGTTAATCTGTCAAGGGCATACATACTGTGAAAGGACAGACAAAAGTAATCACTGGCTGGTGTTTTACAAAAATACAGAGTTTTTAGGCGTACTGTAGCGCATTTTTCTGCCCTCATAAGTGCATACCGCATATGTACATCTAAGTAGTGTACTATTTTGTACCTGTTAATCTGTCAAGGTACTACATACTGTGAAAGTCCAGGCAAAAGTACTCACCGGCTGGTGTTGTACTCGGATACTTTTTTAAGTGTACTGTAGAGCATTTTTCTGCCCTCATCAGTGAATACCACATACCTACATCTAAGTAGTGTACAATTTTGTACCTGTTAATCTGTCAAGGGCCTAGATACTGTGAAAGGCCAGCCAAAAGTGCACATCTGCTGTTTTGGCTGGCCTTTCACAGTATCTAGGCCCTTTAACCCCTTAAGGACCGGGGGGTTTTCCGTTTTTGCATTTTCGTTTTTTGCTCCTTGCCTTTAAAAAATCATAACTCTTTCAATTTTGCACCTAAAAATCTATATAATTGCTTATTTTTTGTGCTACCAATTCTACTTTGTAATGACGTCAGTCATTTTGCCTAAAAATCTACGGTGAAACGGAAAAAAAAATCATTGTGCGACAAAATTGGAAAAAAAAACGCTGTTTTGTAACTTTTGGGGGCTTCTGTTTCTACGTAGTACATTTTTCGGTAAAAATTACACCTTATCTTTATTCTGTAGGTCGATACAATTAAAATGATAACCTACTTATTAAGGTTTGATTTTGTCGTACTTCTGGAAAAAAATCATAACTACATGCAGGAAAATTAATACGTTTAAAATTGTCATCTTCTGACCCCTATAACTTTTTTATTTTTCCGTGTATGGGGCAGTATGAGGGCTCATTTTTTTGCGCTGTGATCTGAAGTTTTTAACGGTACCATTTTTGCATTGATGGGACTTATTGATCACTTTTTAGTAATTTTTAAATGATATAAAAAGTGACCAAAAATGCACTATTTTGGACTTTGGAATTTTTTTGCGCGTACGCCATTGACCGAGCGGTTTAATTAATGATATATTTTTATAATTCGGACATTTCCGCATGCGGCGATACCATATATGTTTATTTTTATTTTTATTTACACTGTGTTTTTTTTTTATGGGAAACTTTTAATAGGGGAGGGGCTAAATGATCTTTATTCACTTTTTTTCCACTCCCATAGGGACCTATAACACTGCACACACTGATCTTTATCATTGATCACTGGTTTCTCATAGGAAACCAGTGATCGATGATTCTGCCGCTTGACTGCTCATGCCTGGATCTCAGGTACTGAGCAGTCATTCGGCGATCAGACAGCGAGGAGGCAGGTAGGGACCCTCCGGCTGTTTGGGATGCCGCGTAAGCTGTTTGTAAGCTGTTTGGGATGCCGCGATATTGCCGCGGCTATCCCGAACAGTCCACTGAGTTAACCGGCAGTTTTTACTTTCACTTTTAGCGGCGTGGCTCAGCTCTGAGTGCGCGGCTAAAGGGTTAATAGCGCAAAGCGCCACGATCGGCGCTGCGCGCTATTAGCGGCGGGTCCCGGCTTCACTATGACGCCGGGCCCGCCGTGATATGATGTGGGGTTACCGTGTAACCCCGCGTTATATCACAGGAGCAGGACCAAGGGCGTACCGGTACGTCCTTGGTCCTTAAGGGGTTAAGCCAAGTGAAGCGTATTGTTTTAAGCAAAGTGAAGAGTATTGTACTCCCCTCATATACGACTAAGTATGTCAGGCAAAGAAGTGCCAGGACGTGCACAGAGGAGTGGCAGAGGACTAAATTCTTCAGGCAGAGGTCGCAGCAGACTAGGGGCGAGTGGCAGCAGGAGTCGCAGCGAGAGGCCTGAGCTCCCGTTATCAGCTAGCGGTCGTGTCTCGACCAGCAACCCATCTGTCGTCGTCGATTGGTTAACACAGTCATCCACTTCATCACAAGTGACATCTGACACCCTGCTGTTCCCTCCCCTAAAGAAATATCTTATGCTGTGGGTTCAGCTCCAGTATTCAGTGAGGATGATCTAATAGAGGACAGTCAGCAGCTACTGCCCAGCCAAGAAGTGGAGGAGACATCTACTAGGGGGCAAGCAGTGATGAGGAGAGTGACGTGGGAGTCGGTTTTGCCCGCGTTCATGGTCCTGGAGCAGACACTGTTGAGGAACCTAAGGAGGATATCAGTGACGTGCAGACAATTGTTGATGATGATAAAGCCGATCGCAATTGGGAGCCGGGTGCAGAAGGGGCTTCAACATCATCATCATCAAGGAGAAGAGAGCTGCAGGTTGCCCGTGAGGCAGCAGTTGAGCCAGCAAGTTGGTAGCATGGTTGGCAGTCAGCATGGTGGCAGAAGTGGAAATTCTGGAGCCAAACGTGCCCGGGGGAGATCACCTGCTTTGCGGCAGCCCATCTTCCTGGGAGGTAGTGGAACAGGGGTTCCTGGAGATGGCGGCAGTAGCAGTCAATTAGTGCGGACTGTTGGTGGGAAAATCAGCTATTCAGCGGTGTGGCAGCATCAAGCATCCGGAGGAGGTTCACATAGGCACATGCAAGATATGTCGGCAGAAGGTGAAGCGTGGCTCTGCGTCAACATATGATTCGCCACCATAAAGCGGCCTGGGAGAACCATGGCTCTGATGTTTCAAAATGAATCTAGATAAGAAAATTAACATCTTGCACAATACAGTAAAAGAAACAAAAAGGGACAAGTTCCTAAGGGACAAACAGGACTTTGAGTTAAATCATGAATTTACTTGGAACAAACAAAAAACACAAAGGAAAGTGAATTTCCATAATAAGAATAGTGGCTACAATAAATACAGCAAGAACAAAAAATATCCCAAAAAATCCGACTACTTGACCACGGAATCGGAGTCAAGCGGATCGGATGAGAAACCAGAAAAAAGTGGACCCTCCAATACAGCAGATTTTTTAGGGAAAGCAAGAAGAGAAGAACGAGACAGGGCGGACGAAAGAGGAGGAGAGGATCAAAGAAAACCGCCGATAAAATGCAAAGCAGTTACGTGGAGAAAATAGAGGGAGAGGATGATCTTGTTATTAACCTGACAGAATACACTGAGCGAGGCATGCGTTTCGATTCTGAACAAGGGATTTAATTTCGGTCATGTCGAATCCTTTGACAGGACTTACACAATCATAGTGACGCCGGGACCTGCCGCTAATAGCGCACGGCACTGATTGCGGTGCAGCGCACTATTAACCCTTTAGCTGCGCGCTCAAAGCTGAGCCACGCGGCTAAAAGTGAAAGTAAAAAGTGCCGGTTAGCTCAGTGGGCTGTTTGGGATAGCCGCGGCGAAATTGCGGCATCCCGAACAGCTTACAGGACAGCCGGAGGGTCCCTACCTGCCTCCTCGCTGTCCGATCGCCGAATGACTGCTCAGTGCCTGAGATCCAGGCATGGGCAGTCAAGCGGCAGCATCATAGATCACTGGTTTCCTATGAGAAACCAGTGATCAATGTAAAAGATCAGTGTGTGCAGTGTTATAGGTCCCTATGGGAGCTATAACACTGCAAAAAAAAAGTGAATAAAGATCATTTAACCCCTCCCCTATTAAAAGTTTGAATCACCCCCCTTTTCCCATAAAAAAAAGCACAGTGTAAATAAAAATAAACATATATGGTATCGCCACGTGCGGAAATGTCCGAATTATAAAAATATATTGTTAATTAAACCGCACGGTCACTTTTTATATCATGAATATTATATGATCAATAAGTTCTATCAATGTAAAAGTTGTACCGTTAAAAACTTCAGATCCCAGCGCAAAAAATTAGCCCTCATACTGCCCCATACGCGGAAAAATAAAAAAGTTATAGGGGTCAGAAGATGACAATATTAAACATATTAATTTTCCTGCATGAAGTTATAATTTTTTCCAGAAGTACAACAAAATCAAACCTATATAAGTAGGGTATCATTTTAATCGTATGAACCTACATAATAAAGATAAGGTGTCATTTTTACCGAAAAATGTACTACGTAGAAACGGAAGCCCCCAAAAATTACAAAACAGCGTTTTGTTTTTTTTCAATTTTGTCTCACAATGATTTTTTTTTTCTGTTTCACCGTAGATTTTTAGGCAAAATGACTGACGTCATTACAAAGTAGAATTGGTGGCGCAAAAAATAAGCAATCATATGGATTTTTAGGTGCACAATTGAAAGAGTTATGATTTTTTAAAGGCAAGGAGCAAAAAACGAAAGTGCAAAAACGGAAAAAACCCCAGTCCTTAAGGGGTTAAAAAATTCTTCTCTACTTCACAAATTAATAAAGAAATGTCACAGAAGCAGCAGAAGAAAGAAGGAGAAGTACCGTGTGTTATTGGCCCATTGGGGTTCAGGGTGTTAAATGAGGGGACAATGGAGGATGAGGTTGCCATTCGAGAACTAATGAGTTTGGAAGGGGGACAGGTCAGAGAGAGTGATCTAGAGGAGAATATGTTTTTTAGTGGAGGCAATGCCTCAACGTTTAATCCTCCGTTAGCCCCAGGAGGAGCCATTGACCTGTTCCAGAGATCAGTTTGCAAGGACATAAAAGCCCTTATTTATCCTGAGTCTGCCCCTAACATTTCGATAGAGGAGAGGGAGGCATTGAAATGGCTGGCTGAGAGGGAGGACATAATCGTCTCAAAACCTGACTAAGGTGGGGGGGTGGTGGTCTGGCGGAGAGACGACTATGAAATAGAGGCCCGTAGCCAGCTGGATAATCCAACTGTATATGAAAAACTACAATTAGATCCCACAGCTAAAATAATGGATAAGTTAAGAGGACATCTAAGGAAATTTACAGAGAAAAATATTATAACGGAAAAACTGGCCGAGCGCCTCCTCCCCTCAAACCCTGCTAAACCAAGGTGGTACATTTTGCCTAAGACACATAAAAAGGTACATCCACCCCCAGGGCGGCCTATAGGGGCTGGCATAGGTGCTCCTATGGAGCACCTGTCCAGCTACATTGACTGGCTTGCGTCCCCTCTGTTAAAACATATCTCCACCCACATACGGGATACAGGAGACTTAATTCAAGCTCTACAAGATTTTAGATGGCAAGAGGGCTACAAGCTGGCCTCCATAGATGTGGAGAGCCTGTATACCCGCATTCCCCAGAGTGCGGGGATACAGGCTGTCCGGGAGTTTTTGGAGTGTACCGAAAAGTCAACAGCATTTGTGGACTTCGTGACTGAGTCACTGGACTTGATTTTGCGTAATAATGCATTTCATTATGAGGGCCAGTGGTACAGGCAGCGAACGGGCACGGCCATGGGCACTCCGGTGTCGTGCTCGTTCGCTAACCTGTTCCTGGCCATATTTGAGAGAAAGTATATTTTCACCCAACAGAATCCTTACGTTGGCCACATAAAGAACCTCCTCCGTTTCGTCGATGACATTTTTGTCATCTGGGACGGAACGGAGGGAGGGGCGTACCAAGATTTTGTAAAATACCTAAACAAGGTGAATTAGGTCAACATGACCTTTACCAGTTTCTATGGAGGTGATAGCCTGGAATTCTTGGATGTGAAGCTAGAGGCCAGGAATAACAATATCATAACTACAGGGCATAGAAAACCCACATCCAAGAATTCCATACTCCATTATAATTCCTCCCATTCGAAATACACCAAGGATGCGATCCCCTTCAGTCAATTAACCCAACTGAAGAGAATCAATAATGACCCAGTTCTTTTTGAGACCCAAGCACAAGAAATGGAAAATCGTCTAAAAAAAAGAGGGTACCCTCCTAATGTTTAAAAAAAAAGCCAAAACAGGATAGATAAGATCCCTAGAGAGGAGCTACTTAAAACCAAAAACAGACAAAAAAAAAACCGAAAGGATAGTATTCTCTTTTAGGAACACACCAATGAATTACCAGATTAAAAAAACAATAAATACTTACTGGTACATGTTGCAGCAGGATTGCGACTTGGAGAAACACACAGAAAATTTGCCTATAGTAACGTTCAGAAAGAATAGGACAGTACATGACACCATAAAAAAAATACCACAAACAAAAGAAACAAAAAATTTACTGGTTATCGGATAGTCGCCCCATAGGCAATTTTGCTTGTTCCACTTGTTCGTTCTGCAAATTTAATGCTAAAGCAAAGTTTATAAAATTGGGTGGACAGGACAGTACAATTAAACAGTTCTTCACGTGCAGAACTAAATTTGTAGTGTACACCTTAGTTTGTGGTTGTGACAGGTTTTACATCGGTAAGACGATCAGGCCCCTGTTTCATAGAATCCGGGAACATGTGAGATCACTCACTACAGGGGTTGGCGCGAGCAGGTTTATATCACACATTAATGAATGCCATGCCGGTGAGTCGATTCCGTTTAGGTTCAGTGCCCTAGAAAGAATAGAATACCAGACGGGAGGAAGGGACAGAAATCAGGAGCTCCTGAAGAAAGAATCCACGGGGATCCTGCGTACGGAAGCCTTAGGTCAGCTAGGTCTTAATGAAAAATATGAAATGGGAGCTTTTTTAATTACTTGAGCCTAAGTTATACATTATGAGACTCGCAGAGTTAGGAGGAATGTGTTTTTAATCTGTTTTTCACTTGTACATGTTTTGCACATTGTTGATTGGTTAGGTTACCTGTGCCGGCAGGTATAAGAGCACACCCCTTACGTGATGACATATGGCCTGACGAAGTGCCGAGAGCACGCAACGGTCCGTCGGCACCCACATCCCCCCGCACGCTAGGTCTCCTCTCACCTGCTGTACCTGTCTGCACATTTTAAAACCGAATAAAGATGAAGGTGAACAAAGAACATGTGGTGAGTGCTGCGTTATTTTCTGCTTCTCTTGTCCATTGGGTGGCTCTGATGTAGTTGTCCAGCCTGCTGCATCACCCAGTGGCACGCCGCTCCCTGTTTCAGCCAGCCAAGGCTCCACCACCTCAGCCGAAGGAAGCTGTGTGTCATACCCTTCTTCTGTCGCTCCAGATGCTCCTGCTCCTCCTACTTTTAGTCAGCAATTCTGCCAACAATCCATCCACGAAGCCATGTCCAAGAGACAACAGTATGCGCCCACTCATCCAACAGCGCAGAAGTTGAATGTGCTCCTGTCTAAGTTGATGGTGCTGCAGTCCCTCCATTTTCAAGTGGTGGACTCTGCACATTACAGAGAACTGATGGTTTGTTCTGTGCTGAGGTGGAGAGTGCCAAGCCGTCATTTCTTTGTAAAGAAGGCAGTACCAGCCCTTCCCAATTTTGTGGAAGAGAAGGTGGTTCAGTCCTTGAGTCTGTCGGTGTGTACCAAAGTGCATGGCAGTGAGGATGTCTGGAGCTGTAACTACGGTCAGGGACAATACATGTTCTTTACGGCTCACTGGGGGAATGTGGTTCCTGCAGAGCCACAACACCAACTTGGACAGGTCATGCCGCTTCCTCCTTCACGATCTCAGGCCGTTGGTCCTGTGACAGTGTTCAACTCTGCCTCCTCATCCTCCACCATGTCCTCAGCCTCCACTGCCCAGGCAAGTCTCAGTGCCCATTCTGCATACCATGTGACCAGTTCACAGCGATGTCACGCTGTTCTTCACATGGTTTGCCTTGGCTAAAAGAGTCATACAGGGGAGGAACCAGTGGCGTCTCCAGCATTCATATTTAGGGGGGGCACATGGGGGGCCAGTGACAAAAGTGGGGGGGCAATTTTAAAACGTGTGTGTGTGTGTATATATATATATATTTTTTTTTTATATATATATATATATATATATATATATATATCATAAATAAATACACACACTGTGCAGAACATGTTTAATTTAAAAAAAATGAAAACATTTTTTATTTAAAATCTTCATACATTCTTGTTGCACAATGATTTTTTTTTCCGTTTTTGCCGTAGATTTTAGGGCACACACTTTGATGTGTATACTCGCACACATAGTGGCTGCTCTCGGCCTAGCTCAGAGAGCAGGAGGAGCGGCCATGATGTGCGTGAGTATACACATCAAAGCGTGTCTGCTCGTAGTGGCGGAGCAGGCACATATGGAGGCAGCACTGTACGGTCCATTGTCAGTGGATCTGCAGTGTAAAATACACTGTGGATCCACCCCTGAATGAGCCCTTAGGGTACGTTCACACATACAGGATCTGCTGTATATTTTCTGCAGCTGATTTTGCTACCTATTTAAGCTAACGGGTTGCAAAATCAGCTGCACAAAATATGCAGCAAAAATATGCAGCAGATCCTGTACATGTGAATGTACCCTTAAGGGGTTAATGATAAACTAGCAGTGTGTTCACATGTTGTCCTTCCAGAGGGTCACTTTCCCTCCTCCAATGTCCACAGGTCTCCAACAGGTCACATTACCAGAACAATTTATGGAAAAATCACGGCAAAAATTGCGCAGTTTTACAGCGATTTACGAAAAATCGCTGTAATAAACGCGCAATTTTGCCACGATTTTTCCCAAAAATTGTTCTGATAATTTGACCTGTGGACACTGAAGGAGGGAAAGTGACCCCACTGGACTGCTACTATACACATGACCCAGCCCCAGAATATACTGCTGATCAGAGGGGAGAGAGGGAGGACACGGGACATCACTCACCTCACATGAAGCAGCCGCTGTGTTCCGGAGGCCTGTCAACTCTCGGCCCCCGTCCTATCCTGTGCTGGGGGCGGAGCCATCATAAGGTACCTTCATCCCTGCTCTGCCTGTCTCTGCTAATGATACGCAGACCAGGAGCATGGCAGGGATATCCTCAGCAGCACCCAGCCGGTCAGTCCACCCCTGGCCCCGATACTAGTATCGGGACATCCCTACTTATTTTAAATTGGGGGGGCACAAGGGGGGGCACGGCCTGATCTAGGGGGGGCCCCTCTGCCCCCCCCCCCCTAGCGACGCCACTGGGAGGAACTGCTAAAAGTCATTCATAAAGAAATCGAAACATGGCTTACTCCACGAAAACTGGAACTGGGAACCATGGTGACTGACAACGGGAAGAACATCTTGCATGTGCTGTGTCTGGGAAGGCTGAGCCATTCACCCTGCATGGCACACGTGTTCAATCTGGTTGTGAAGCAGCTCCTGTAGTGTTCCCCCCATATGCAAGACATCCTAACAATGGGGAAATGGAAATCTTAAATGCACTTCAGCCACTCGTACACGGCAAAGCACACCCTCCTGGAGCTGCAGCGTCAGAACGGTATCCCGCAACATAGTCTGATTTGTGAAGTTGCCACACGTTAGAATTCCACCCTCCATATGTTGGACCGACTGTACGAACAAAGATAAGCCATCACCGATTTCTTGATGATCAAAGCGGATACTGGTACTCCCCTGTGTAACTTCAATGTGAACCAGTGGCAGCTCATACGTGACACCTGCCGTTTGCTCAGGCCCTCTGAGGAAGCCACATTATTAGTCAGTCGCTAGTACTACAGGATGAACGACGTCATTCCACTTCTTCATTTCTTCCAACACGTGTTGTAAACAATGGCTGGTCGGGGCACTGGAGACGTGGCGCCTACATCTCATGGCCACATGAGCCCTGTGGGGGCTGAACTGGAAGAGGAGGAAGGGCACAGTGGAGCACAGTTTAGGTTTCACCAAATGGGCATTTTTCTAGTAGTCTGACAGGAGAGGAGGAGCAGGAGCAGCCAGAGAAGCTAGAGGGTTATGAGGAAGGCGAGACAGAGGACCCAGACACATCGTGGCAGTATGCAGTGGAGATGGAGGCAGGGAGTCCCTCTGAGTCACTTGCACAAATGGCCTGATGCATGCTCACTTGGTTGCGTAGTGACAGCCAAATTGCCACCATTCGGCAGCGGGATGACTTCTGGATCTCCACCTTATTGGACCCTCACTACCTCCACAAAATAGGGGCCTTTTTTACACCCACTGATAGGGAGGACAAAATGACCTACTACAGAGGCATCCTATGTAGTCAGTTGGCCGATGCCTATCGGTGCCATCGTTCATACTCATGCAGGTCTGAATCGGGGGGCCCCCTGCGCTCAACTTCCACTGCCATGGCTGCTGTGTAGGGGTAGTACCAGCTCCATCAACAGCAGCCTGAGTCTACAGTCTCTGATGAGTAGCTTTCTTCACCCGGATAGTGAAGCAACTCATCAGCAGCAGGTATACCTGGAGCAGGACCTGAACCAGCAGGTGGTGGCATACCTTGATATGCCCATGCCAACACACCTTGAAGATCCGCTGGACTTCTTGGCAGCCAAACTTTATTTGTGGTGGCAACTAGCAGAGTTTGCCCTGGAAAAGCTGTCCTGCCCGGCCAGTAGTGTGCCATCAGAGCGGGTGTTTATTGCGGTGGGGGCCATAGTCACCCCAAGGAGAACTCGTCTGTCCACAAAAAATGTGGAGAGACTGACCTTTGTGAAGATGAATCAGGCATGGATCAGCCAGGATTTCCACCCACCAATGCCTGATGTATCAGAGTAGATTGACCTTGGTTCCACACCAACAGTTCACAAATATGGATAGTGCCAAAGAGATTTAAGGCGCTGCTACCCAGTTACAAACATTCCTCCGCATCAGACATTTTTTCACCCACCTGTGTCACCGTGTACTGGTATTGCTACGCACTACACCACTCGGCTCACTTTCAGGACTCCTGATGCTGCTGCTGCCACCTCCAGACTGTCACATTCAGCCACTATATGGTCTCTCCTCATGCTTCAGCCACCTCCAGGCTGTGTCATTCATCCAATATATGGTTTACTGATGCTTCAGCCAGCTCCAGTCTGTGTCATTCAGCAACTACATGGTTTAGTGATGCTGCTGGGCCTAGGACATTACCTATATATGTTTATGGTAGCACTAGGTACCATACATCTTCAATGGAAATTTCAAAATTCATCTTTTATTCTGAGATTGTGAGGACCTATTGTCTCCTCATCTGCCGCCAACTCCAGGCTGGGCCATTCAGACACTATATGGTCTCCCCATGCTGCCACAAACTCCAGGCAGTCATTCAACCACGATATGGTCTCCTCATACTGATGCCACCTCCAGGCTGTCTCCTTCAGCCACTATATGGTCTCTTCTCATGCTTCAGCCTACTTCAGGCTGTGCCATTCAGACACTATATAGTCTCCTCCTACTGATGCCACCTCCAGGCTCTGTCATTGTGCTGCCATGTGACATGTGACTCCTTGTTAGATTTGGTACTTTGTACCCATACGCCGGGGCTCGGGGCACTAAAACTTGGTAGTTAAAAGTTCAATTTCAAAATCCTTAATTTCAATTTCAAAATCTTAAATTTCAATTACAAAATCATAAATTTCCATGGTCTTCTCATGCTTCTGCCAACTCCTGGCTGTGCCATTCAGACATTATATAGTGTCTCCTCATGCTTCAGCCAACTTAAGGCTGTGTCATTCAGCCAATTTTTGGTTTACTGATGCTGCTGGGCCTGGGTCTGTGAATAAAAAAATTGTTATGGTAGCACTAGCTACCCAAAATCTTCAGTTTAAGTTTCAGAATTCATCTTTTAATTTTAGGGATTGTGAAGCCCTAGTGTCTACTCATGCTGCTGCCAACTCCAGGCTTTGCCATTCAAACACTATATGGTCTCCTCATGCTTCAGCCAACCCCACGCTGTGTCATTCAGGCAATATATTGTTTACTGATGCTGCTGGGTCTGGGAACAAAATGTCTTTTTTATGGTAGCACTAGCTACCCAAAATCTTCAGTTTAAATTTCAGAATTCATCTTTTAACCCCTTAAGGACCCAGCCCATTTATACCTTAAGGACCCGGCCATTTTTTGAACATCTGACCACTGTCACTTTAAGCATAAATTTTTCACAAAATTTTCAAAATCGGAATTTTTCAGGGACCAGTTAAGTTTTGAAGTGGATTTGCAGGGTTTTCTTATAAAAAAAAAAAAATACCCCATGAATGACCCCATTATTAAAACTGCACCCCTCAAAGTATTCAAAATGACATTCAGAAAGTTTGTTAACCCTTTAGGTGTTTCACAGGAATAGCAATAGTGAAGGAGAAAATTCAAAATCTTCATTTTTTACACCCGCATGTTCTTGTAGACCCAGTTTTTGAATTGAATTTTTACAAGGGGTAATAGGAGAAAAAGCCCCCCAAAATGTGTAACCCAATTTCTCTCGAGCAAGGAAATACCTCATATGTTGATGTCAAGTGTTCGGCGGGCACAGTAGAGGGCTCAGAAGGGAAGGATCGACAATGGGATTTTGGAGAGTGAATTTTGCTGAAATGGTTTTTGAGGGGCATGTCACATTTAGGAAGACCCTATGGTGCCAGAACAACAGAAAACCCCCACATGGGATACCATTTTGGAAACTAAACCCCTCAAGGCACGTAACAAGGGCGACTTTTCGTTAAAGTCGGATGTGTAAATGAAAAAAAAATGTTTCACTTAAGTGCAGTTTTTTCCCCAACTGTATCATTTTTACAAAGGGTAATGGGAGAAAATGCCCCCCAAAATTTGTAACCCCATCTCTGCTGATTATATAAATACCCCATGTTAGTATGTTAAATGCTCTGCAGGTGAACTACGCTGCTCAGAAGAGAAAGAGTCACATTTAGCTTTTGGAAAGAAAAAAAAAACACATGGCATACTATTTTGGAAACTACAACCCCCAAGGAACATAACAAGCGGTACAGTAAACCTTAACACCCCACAGGTGTTTGATGACTTTTTGTGAAAGTTGGATGTGTAAATGATTTTTTTTTACAAGGGGTAATAGGAGAAAATGACCCCCAAAATTTGTAACCCCAGTATGGAAATACCCCATGTGTGAACGTCAAGGGCTCTGCTGGCGCACTACAATGCTCAGAAGAGGAGGAGCGCCATTGAGCTTTTTGAAAGAAAATTTGTTTGGAATGGAAGTTGGGGGCCATGTGCGTTTACAAAGCCCCCAGTGGTGCCAGAACAGTGGACCCCTCCCCCCATGCGACCCCATTTTGGAAACTACACCCCTCACAGAATTTAATAAGGGGTGCAGTGAGTATTTACACTCCACTGGCGTTTGACAGATCTTTGGAACAGTGGGCTGTGCAAATGAAAAATAAATTTTTTCATTTTCACAGATCACTGTTCCTAAAATCTGTCAGACACCTGTGGGGCATAAATGCTCATTGTACCCCTTATTACATTCTGTGAGGGGTTTAGTTTCCAAAATGGGGTCACATGTGGGGGGGTCCATTGTTCTGGCGCAATGGGGGCTTTGTAAACACCCGTGGCCTTCAATTCCGGACAAATTTTCTCTTCAAAATCCCAATGGCGCTCCTTCTCTTCTGAGCATTGTAGTTCGCCTGCAGAGCACTTTACATCCACATATGGGGTATTTTCTTACTCAGAAGAAATGGGGTTACAAATTTTGGGGGGCTTTTTTTCCTATTTTCACTTGTGAAAATGAAAATTTTAGGGTAACAACAGCATTTTAGTGAAAATTTTTTTTTTTCATTTTCCTATCCAACTTTAATGAAAATTCGTCAAACATCTGTGGGGTGTTAAAGCTCACTATATCCCGTGTTACTTTCCGTGAGGGGTGCAGTTTCCAAAATGGGGTCACATGTGGTATTTCTTTTTTTGCGTTTATGTCAGAAGCGCTGTAAAATCAGCCACCTCTGTGCAAATCACCAATTTAGGCCTCAAATGTACATAGTGCGCGCTCACTCCTGAGCCATGTTGTGCACCCGCAGAGCATTTTACGCCCATATATGGGGTATTTGCGATACAAATTTTGGGCGTCTTTTTTTTTTGCTTCTACCGCTTGTGAAGATAAAAAGTATGGGGCAACACCAGCATGTTAGTGTAAAAATTTTATTTTTTTTACACTAACAGGCTGGTGTAGCCCCCAACTTTTCCTTTAGATAAGGGGTAAAAGAAAAAAAAAATTTGAAGTGCAATTTATCCCGAGTACGGAAATACCCCATATGTCACCCTAAACTGTTTCCTTGAAATACGACAGGGCTCCGAAGTGAGAGAGCGTCATGAGCATTTGAGGACTACATAGGGATTGCATAGGGGTGGACATAGGGGTATTCTACGCCAGTGATTCCCAAACAGGGTGCTTCCAGCTGTTGCTAAACTCCCAGCATGCCTGGATAGTCAGTGGCTGTCCGGAAATGCTGGGAGTTGAAAAATTTGCCGCAGCCCAAACTTGAAGCAGAAAACTAACTGTAAACCTGCCCATTTGAATGTACTCTGTACGTTCACATGGGGGGGGGCAAACCTCCAGCTGTTTCAAAACTACAACTTTCAGCATGTACTGACAGACTGTGCATGCTGGGAGTTGTTCTTTTGCAACAGCTGGAGGCACACTGGTTGGAAAACCTTCAGTTATCTAACTCAGTATTTTCCAACCAACCAGTGTGCCTCCAGCTGTTGCAAAACTTCAACTCCCAGCATGTACTGATCGCCGAAGGTCATGCTGGGAGATGTAGTTATGCAACATCTGGAGGGCTACAGTTAGAGACCACTGCACAGTGATCTCCAAATTGTGGCCCTCCAGATGTTTCAAAACTACAAATCCCAGCAGGCCCACACAGCAAACTGCTGTGTGGGCATGCTAGGAGTTGTAGTTTTGCAAGATCTAGAGGGCCACAGTTGGATCATTGCACAGTAATCTCCAAACTGTAGCCCTCCTGCTACAGCCCTCAAAACTGTAGCCCTCCAGCACCCCTGCCACCTCACTTCTATCCCTTCAGGGGGATCGTAGGTGTCATGGACAACTGCGATCCCCTTATATTTCGGGTCACCATAGACCCGTATGACCCAGAATCGGCGCAAATCGCAGGTGTGAATTCACTTGCAATTTGCGCCGATTGCTGACATGGGAGGTCTGATGGCCCCCTGGGCATTTGCGCGGGGTGCCTGCTGATCTATATGAGCAGTCAACCCGGTCCGGTCCCCGCCCGGTGCGCGGCAGGGACCGAAATTCCCACGGGCATACAGGTACGCCCTGGGTCCTTAACCCCTTAAGGACCGGAGGTTTTTCCGTTTTTGCATTTTCGTTTTTTGCTCCTTGCCTTTAAAAAATCATAACTCTTTCAAATTTACACCAAAAAATCCATATGATGGCTTATTTTTTGCGCCACCAATTCTACTTTGTAATGACGTCAGTCATTTTGCCCAAAAATCTATGGTGAAGCGGGAAAAAAAATCATTGTGCGACAAAATTAAAAAAAAAAACGCTGTTTTGTAACTTTTGGGGGCTTCCGTTTCTACGTAGTACATTTTTCGGTAAAAATGACACCTGATATGTATTCTGTAGGTCCATACAATTAAAATGATACCCTACTTATATAGGTTTGATTTTGTCGGACTTCTGGAAAAAATCATAACTACATGCAGGAAAATTAATACGTTTAAAATTGTCATCTTCTGACCCCTATAACTTTTTTATTTTTCCGTGTATGGGGCGGTATGAGGGCTCATTTTTTGCGCCGTGATCTGAAGTTTTTAACGGTACCATTTTTGCATTGATAGGACTTATTGATCGCTTTTTATTCATTTTTTCATGATATAAAAAGTGACCAAAAATGCACTATTTTGGACTTTGGAATTTTTTTGCGCGCACGCCATTGACCGTGCGGTTTAATTAACGATATATTTTTATAATTCGGACATTTCCGCACGCGGCGATACCATTTATGTTTATTTTTATTTTTATTTACACTGTGTTTTCTCTTTTATGGGAAAAGGGGGGTGATTCAAACTTTTAATAGGGAAGGGGTTAAATGATGTTTATTCACTTTTTTTTTGCACTTTTTTTTTGCAG
The DNA here is from genome assembly GCF_029499605.1 of Hyla sarda. Taxonomy (NCBI): domain Eukaryota; kingdom Metazoa; phylum Chordata; class Amphibia; order Anura; family Hylidae; genus Hyla; species Hyla sarda. Next base: position 186,320,641 of record NC_079192.1, on the reverse strand, counting down.
TGTTATAGGTCCCATAGGGACCTATAACACTGCACACACTGATCTTTTACATTGATCACTGGTTTCTCATAAGAAACCAGTGATCGATGATTCTGCCGCATGACTGCTCATGCCTGGATCTCAGGCACTGAGCTGTCATTCGGCGATCGGACAGCGAGGAGGCAGGTAGGGGCCCTCCCGCTGTCCTGTCAGCTGTTCGGGATGCCGCGATTTCACCGCGGCTATCCCGAACAGCCCACTGAGCTAGCCGGCATGCTTTCGGTTTCACTTTAGACGCGGCGTTCAACTTTGAACGCCGCGTCTAAAGGGTTAATAGCGCGCGGCACAGCGATCAATGCCGCGCGCTATTAGCCACGGGTCCCGGCCGTTGTTAGAGGCCAGGCCCGAACCGCTATGACGCGGGGCCACGCCGTGGCCCCACGTTATAGATCGGGAGTGGACACATGACGTTCCAGTACGTCATGTGTCCTTAAGGGGTTAAGTACCAGGGACCGAATGCATACCTGTACACCCTGGGTCCCTATGTGGTAAATCTTAGGAATTGTGAAGCCCTAGTGTCTACTCATGCTGCTGCCAACTCCTGGCTGTGCCATTCAGACACTATATGGTCTCCTTATGCTTCAGCCAGCTCCAGGCTGTGGCATTCAGCCAATATATGGTTTACTGATGCTGCTGGGCCTGGGTCTGGGATAAAAGTTTTGTTATGGTAGCACTAGCAATGCAAAATCTTCAGTTTAAATTTCAGAATTCATCTTTTAATCTTAGGGATTGTGAAGCCCTAGTTTCTACTAATGCTGCTGCCAACTTCTGGCTGTGCCATTCAGACACTATATGGTCTCCTCATGCTTAAGCCAACTCTGGGCTGTGTCATTCATGCAATATACTGATGCTGCTGGGCAAAGTTCACTCATCTCTAGAAGTTATTGTCCAATATCACTTATCAATGTGGATGCTAAGTTGTACGCGAAACTCTTGGCACTTAGATTGACCCCTTTCCTGGACACCCTGGTTCACCTTGATCAGGTGGGTTTCATTCCCACCAGAGAAGCTCAGGATAACACCCTGAAGACTTTCTCTTTGATCAGCCATGTACAGGCCTCTCATTTCCCCTGTATATTGCTGTCTTTCGATGCCGAAAAGGCTTTTGACAGGGTGGCCTGGGTTTTCTGTGGGGGGTTCGCTCTCATTTAGGTTTGGACCCACTGATGCTACAACGTATTCTGGCTCTATATACCCAACCCCAGGCATACGTCTTCCCCCATAACAATCCATAACGGCACTAGACAGGGTTGTCCCCTCTCCCCCCTTCTATAGGTATTGGTTATGGAGCACCTACTGCAGGCTATCAGGCAATGTGAGGATGTTAGGGGGGTAAAGATTCAGGGTGTCCAGGTTAAATGTGCTGCTTTCATGGATGACCTCCTGCTCTATGGTACTGACCCGGAATCTAGTTTGCCGGTCCTTCTCTCGCTTACAGAGGAATACAGTAGATACATTAAGGATCAAAAGTTTTGGCACCCCAGGTAAAACTTTGTATTACTGTGCATAAAGAAGCCAAAGAAAGATGGAAAAATCTCCAAAAGGCCTCAAATTGCAGATTAGACATTCTTATAATATGTCAACAAAAGTTAGATTTTATTTCCATCATTTACAATTTCAAAATAACAGAAAACAAAAATATCTTGTACTGCCCCCTTTGGCAAATATCACAGCTTGTAAACGCTTTTTGTAGCCAAGAGTCTTTCAATTCTTGTTTGAGGTATCTTTGCCCATTCTTCCTTACAAAAGTCTTCCAGTTCTTTGAGATTTCTGGGCTGTCTGTCACGCACTGCTCTTTTAAGGTCTATCTATAGATTTTCAATTATGTTGAGGTCAGGAGATTGGGAAGGCCATGGCAAAAACAGTTTACGCCTCTTGATGTAATCCCCCGTGGATTTCGAGGTGTGTTTAGGATCATTATCCATTTGTAGAAGCCATCCTCTCTTTAACTTCAGCTTTTTCACAGATGGCATCAAGTTAGCATCCAAAATTTGCTGAAATTTTATTGAATCTATTTTTTCTTCTACTCGTGAGATGTTCCCTGTGCCACTGGCTGCAACACAATCCCAAAGCATGATTGATCCATTGATCCATGATTGATCCAAAGCATGATTGTCTATATGTTAATTTGCAAAGTTCAAACACTGATTTTTGTGGTGAGAACATAAAAGAGGTTTTCTTCTGATGACTCTTCCATGAAGACGATATTTGTACAAGCATCTCTTTATAGTGGAATAGTGAACCACAACTCCAGTGTCTGCCAGATCTTTCTGGAGGGATTGTGCAGTCAAACGTGGGTATTGAATTGTTTTTCTCACAATCCTGCAAGCTGTTCTGTCTGATATTTTTCTTGGTCTTCCAGATCTTGCTGTAACTTCCACTGTTACTGATGGCTGCCATTTCTTAATTACATTCCGAACAGAGGATATTGACATCTGAAAACGTTTCGCTATCTTCTTATAGCCTTCTCCAGCTTTGTGAGCGTCAACTATCTTCAGTTTCAGATTTCTAGACAACTGCTTAGAAGAACCCATGGTGCTGATTGTTGGGGCAAGGTCAGATGAGTCTGGGCATTTAAAACCTTTGAGATTGACATCACCTAATCTTCCCAGATGATGATTGAGAACAATCCATGACACTGGCAGGTCCCAGCTTTGCAAAGGGGGCAGTGCATGCTATAAATTCTGCAGGGTGCCCAAACTTTTGCAGATGCCATTTTTTTGTTTTCTGTTATTTTGAAAGTGTAAATGATGGAAATAAAATCTAACTTTTGTTGACATATTATAAGAATGTCTAATCTGTAATTTGATGCCTTTTAGAGATTTTTCAATTTTTACTTGGCTTCTTTGTGCACATTAATACAATTTTTTACCTGGTGTGCCCAAACTTTTGATCTCCACTGTATGTCAATTGTAAGCTAAATCTCTCCAAAAGTATTGCCCTTGATGTCTCCCTGGGTTCCCTGGGGGTTTCCTCCCTTTGTAGGCAGTTCTCCTTCAGGTGGCCGACCTCCTGCTTCAGAGGTTTGCGGCTTCAGGTACCTCATGCATATATGAAACTTTGGTCCTCTACTCTCCTCCTTTTAATTTGACTTGACTAAATGGGATAGGTGAGACTTTTCGTGGATTGGGAGGGTGAACATTATAAAACTGAATCTCCTACCGCGACTCCTCCACCTTTTTCAAACCTTACCAATTTTCCTTCCATGGACATTTTTCCAGGTCCTTGCTAGATTGTTTACTAAATATGTTTGGGGTTCTTCGGGTCATCATATGGCCCACAGATCCCTGGTGCGTCCTAAGGCCGAGGAGGGTCTAGACCTCCCTGACCCCTACCTTTATTATCTTTCTGCAGTAGCCACCCGGGTCATTGACTGGTTCCATCACTCCCAAGGGATACTTTGGGTGTGCTTAGAGACTCTCCTGTCCCTGTTTCTGCTCACATCACTCCCTTGGAAGCGCGTGACATATTGGACTGCTGCACGAATAGCGACTCTCCCGTTTGTAGCCTGGACTGTGCTCCGGATGTGCCATCGCTCTTTTGGTAGAGCGGGTCTCCTGTGCCCCAACGGTCCCTTGACGCTTATCCATGATAATCCTGACTTCTCTCCGGGTGGGTCAACGGGTCCCTATTTGGGTAGCTCTAAGGGTGTAGTATTTGTCTTTCCTCACATTCTCCACTCTGGCTCTTTGAAATCGGTAGTGGAGGTCCTACAGGGCAGTCCCCCTACTCCTGCTCAGTTGTGGCAATATACCCAGCTCATGCACTTTTATAGCACTTGTTAACAGGTGCTGGATCTTCACCAGGCTCCCCTTCTTTTTGAGTCTCTGTGTCTTGGTTTATTCTAGTGTCAGTGATTTATGCTATGTTGATTCGTTGCGTACAAACGCAACTGCCAGCCCACCCAGGCTGGGTGGTCTCGGGAGTTGGGCTGTGCCTTGGACTCACAGGTCTGGACAAAAGCTTACGCTCTCTGTCATGGAGCCTCTGTCTCTGTGAAGCTGCAGGAAACAAATTATAAAGTATTGTCCCGGTGGTACAGTGTGCCATCAGTGCTGCACCGTTACTTCCCGAAGGTCCCGAATGTGTGCTGGAGATGTGGCTCGGCTGTGTCCCATATCTTGGCTTACTATTCGGGAGTTTTGGGAATTGTTACTAAAGTGACGGGAGTCTCCCTCCAGCGTTCTCCCCAGGTTGTCCTGTTGTTGATGTTCCCTGGCCAGGTTAAGATCTTACAGAAGGGATTGGTCTGCCTGCTGTTGTCAGCGGCGCGTAGAGTAATGCAGAGAAAATGGAAGTCGGTTCAGCCTCCGACTGTTACTGAAAGGCTTCAGGAGGTGGTCTATATTCATGGGATGGAAGAATGTATGGCGGAGGCAGCATCGCGATCTGGACGCCTTCAGCTTCACTGGATGCTGTGGTAGGGGTTTCTAGCTTCCCCAGAGTATCATGCCCTCTCTCTGGTATCCTAAGAATCTGTTGTTCATACTGTGTGGACCAATTGTAGGTTGGTCCTCTTGCAGCTGATGGCTTTCTTTTCTTTTTCTTTTCCTTGCCTCTGTTCTCTCTTCCTTTTTTTCCCTCCCCCCCCCCCTTTTTTTTTCTTCCCCCCCCCTTGTCCCGTATCTTGTTCCCTGTTCCCTTCCCCCCTTGCCACCTTGTGTGTCTCATGTGTATCCCATGTTTTACCCTAAGTTTTGTTTCTTTGGTTCTGTTGGTATGTTTACATTTTTTTGATGTTTACTGAATAGTTCCGCCCTCTATATTATATTATGTCACAGACCACTTCCTTCTGGGGTGCTGGATAGCCTCTGTGAGCATTGTACTCTCCTACAGTTCCCCAAGCCGAGGCCGTTGCTATTGCCCTCTTGCTACCTCTATTCCTTACACTTGCTGATTATAATTGCCCCTAATATTTGTTATATAGTTTTTTCTTGTTCTTTGCTCTCGATGACAAACGTTGATTATTATGTGTATTATTGGCGGATCTCATCTATATGTTGTGCTTTAAATTTTTTAACCCCTTCCCGACCTATGACATACCTGTACGTCATGGGTGGCAAGGTGTTCCCGACCCATGACATACAGGTACGTCATGAACATTTTTGCCACTACTCGCGGCACCCCGCAGCGCCCGGAAAGATGGTGGCTATTACTGATAGCCAGCCATCTTACCATGCGACCACGGGGGGTTTCATCCCCCCCAGCGATCGCTGCTATCAGCTGGTCAAATCTGACTAGCTGATAGCAGCGTTTGGCTATGAAAATACTTAGCAGCGCGGTGTGTGAGTCCCGATCATGGGGATCGGGACACACACCGCTCTGCTAAGTGTCCCTGACCCGTTCCCCGGCGTCACTTACCCGGCCATGCGGTGTCCCGAGCGGTCCCGGCGCGAGCGACGTCCTCCATGCGGTCCCGGCGGCGCTGCTTCCCGGAGGTGAGTTTCCGGCAGCAGTGCGGCATCTTCATTGGCAGCAGTGAGATCTCCGTAAAGCGATCTCACTGCTGCCTCTGGGAGTTTCAAAACTGCCACTCCCAGCATGCCGAGACAGCCTTTGGCTTTCTGGGCATGCTGGGAGTTGTAGTTTTGCAACATCTGGAGGTCCTCAGTTTGGAGACCACTGTATAATGGTCTCCAATCTGTGCTCTTCCAGATGTTGCAAAACTACAAATCTCAGCATGCTCAGTCTGTCCAGGCATGCTGGGAGTTGTAGTTCTCTAACATCTGGAAGAGCACAGATTGGAGACCATAATACAGTGGTCTCCAAACTGTGGACCTCCAGATGTTGAAAAACTACAACTCCCAGCATGCCCAGACTGCCCAAGCATGCTGGAAGTTGTAGTTCGGCAACATCTGATCCTTCAGATATTGCCGAACTACAACTTCCAGCATGCCTGGGCAGTCTGGGCATGCTGGGAGTTGTAGTTTTGCAACAACTGGAGGCACACTAGTTGGGAAACATTGTCCATTTCCTACCTCAGTGCTTCCAGCTGTTGCAATTGTTGAAAAACTATAACTCCCAGCATGCACTGACAGACCATGCATGCTGGGAGTTGTAGTTTTGCAACAGCTGGAGGCACACTGGTTTGGAAACACTAAGTTTGGTTGCAAAACACTTGAAAGTTTATTACTTAACTTAGTGTTTCCAAACCAGTGTTCCTCCAGCTGTTGCAAAACTACAACTCCCAGCATGCATGGACAGCCAAAGGGCATGCTCGGAGTTTGCAACAGCTGGATGTTTGCCCCCTCCCCCCAATGTGAATGTACAGGGTACACTCACATGGGCGGAGGTTTGCAGTGAGTGCTGCAAGTTTGAGATGGCGCAAATTTTGCGCTGCAGCTCAAACTTCCAGCGGCAAACTTGCTGTGAACCTCTGCCCATGTGACTGTACCCTAAAAACACTACACTGACACTAACACTAACCTAAAATAAAAAGTAAAAAACACTACATATACACATATCCCTACACAGCCCCCCCTCCCCAAAAAAATGAAAAACGTCTGGTACGCTACTGTTTCCAAAACGGAGCCTCCAGCTGTTGCAAAATAATAACTCCCAGTATTGCCGGACAGCCATTGACTGTCCAGGCATGCTGGGAGTTTTGCAACAGCTGGAGGCACCCTGTTTGGGAATCATTGGCATAGAATACCCCTATGTCCACCCCTATGCAAATCCCTAATTCAGGCCTCAAATGCGCATGGCGCTCTCTCACTTTGGAGCCCTGTCGTATTTCAGGGCAACAGTTTTGGGACACATATGGGGTATCACCGTACTCGGGAGAAATTGCCTTACAAATTTTGGGGGGCTTTTTCTTCTTAAACCCCTTATGAAAAGGTGAAGTTGGGGTCTACACCAGCATGTTAGTGTAAAAAAATAAATTTTTTACACTGACATGCTGGTGTTTCCCTATACTTTTCATTTTCACAAGAGGTAAAAGGGAAAAAAGACCCTCTAAATTTGTAATGCAATTTCTCCCGACTACGGAGATACCCCATATGTGGGCGCAAAGTGCTCTGGGGGCGCACAACAAGGCCCAGAAGGGAGAGTGCACCATGTACATTTGAGGCGATTTGCACAGGGGTGGCTGATTATTACAGCAGTTCTGACAAACGCAAAACAATAAATATCCATATGTGACCCCATTTTGGAAACTACACCCCTCACGGAATGTAATAAGGGGTGCAGTGGTGTATGACAGATTTTTGGAACAGTGGTCTGTGAAAATGAAAAATAAAATTTTTGATTTGCACAGTCCACTGTGCAAATGAGGGGTATAGTTTCCAAAATGGGGTCACATGTGGGGGCACTGTTCTGGCACCATAGGGGCTTCCTAAATGGGACATGCCCCCCAAAAACCCTTTCAGAAAAACTCACTCTCCAAAATCCCATTGTCGCTCCTTCCCTTCTGAGCCCTCTACTGCGCCCGCCGAACACTTTACATACGCATATGAGGTATTTCCTTACTCGAGAGAAATTGGGTTACAAATTTTAGGGTGATTTCTCTCCTTTTACCCCTTGTAAAAATTAAAAAATTGGGTCTACAAGAAAATGCGAGTGTAAAAAATGAAGATTTAGAATTTTCTCCTTCACTTTGCTGCTATTCCTGTGAAACACCTAAAGGGTTAAAACACTTACTGAATGTCATTTTGAATACTTTTGGGGGTGCAGTTTTTATAATGTGGTCATTTATGGGGTATTTCTAATATGAAGACCCTTAAAATCCACTTCCAATCTGAACTGGGCCCTGAAAAATTACAATTTTGAAAATCTTGAGAAAAATTGGAAAATTGCTGCGGAACTTTGAAGCCCTGTGATGTCTTCCAAAAGTAAAAACTTGTTAATTTTTTTATGCAAACACAAAGTAGACATATTGTATATGTGAATCAATATGTAATTTATTTGGATTATCCATTTTCCTTTCAAGCAGAGACTTTCAAAGTTAGAAAAATGCTAAATTTTCTAAATTTTCATGAAATTTTTAGATTTTTTACCAAGAAAGGATGTAAATATCAGTGAAATTTTACCAATAACATAAAGTAGAATATGTCACGAAAAACAATCTCGGAATCAGAATGATAAGTAAAAGCATTCCAGAATTATTAATGTTTAAAGTGACAGTGGTCAGATTTTCAAAAAATGCCCAGGTCATGAAGGTGAAAATGGGCTGGGTCATGAAGGGGTTAAATATTTTTTTGAATTCGAAAAAAGTGAACCTGACTTCCTTGCTGCTCTCATTGCTGCTGATCTGTACAGATCACGGCATCTGCGGCAATGCGCATGATAAAATAGATGATAGGATCGTCCGCAGCTCTGCCGCAGCGATTCTATAATCTGTAATGGCGGACGGAGGTGCCCTCACCTGCCTCCGTCCGTCTCCCGGCGTCTCCTGCTCTGGTCTGAGCTCGAGCAGACCAGAGCAGGAGATAGCTGAAAATACTGTCCTAAGCATAGCACTAGAGATGAGCGAACTTACAGTAAATTCGATTCGTCACAAACTTCTCGGCTCGGCAGTTGATGACTTTTCCTGCATAAATTAGTTCAGTTTTCCGGTGCTCCGGTGGGCTGGAAAAGGTGGATACAGTCCTAGGAGACTCTTTCCTAGGAATGTATCCACCTTTTCCAGCCCACCTGAGCACCTGAAGGCTGAACTAATTTACGCAGGAAAAGTCATCAACTGCCGAGCCGAGAAGTTTGTGACGAATTGAATTTACTGTAAGTTCGCTCATCTCTACATAGCACTGAACAGTATTAGCAATCAAATGATTTCTAGAGATATAGGACATAAAAAGTGTGAAAAAAAAATTTGGAAAAATGTAAAAATAAAAAGTAAACATTTTTTTTAAATCCCCTCCCCCAATAAAAATGAAAATTGTCAGTTTTTCCCATTTTACCCCCAAAAAGCGTGATTTTTTTTATTATAAACATATTTGATATCGCTGCATGCGTAAATGTCCAAACTATCAAAATATAAGGTTAATGATCCCGTACGATAAACGGCGTAAACGTAAAAAAATAAAAAAGTCAAAAAATGCTGCTTTTTGTCAGATTTTATAAAAAAAAATATATAAAAAATGATATAAAAGTTTTATACATCTAAATGTGACCGATAAAAAGTACAGATGACGACGCAAAAAAATAAGCACTCATACCGCCCTATATAGCAAAAAATGAAAAAGTTATAGGTGGTCAAAATAGGGCCATTTTAGATTACTGATTTTGTACAAAAAGTTTTAAATTTTTTTTAAGCTGTACAAAAATATAAAAGTATCTAGTCATGGGTATCATTTTAACCGTATTGACCCACAGAATAAAGAACACATATAATGTTTACCATAAATTGTACAGTGTGAAAACAAAACCCTCCAAAATGTTCAAAATTGTGGTTTTCATTGAAATTTCCTCCCTAAAAAAAAAAATTCGGGCTCGCCGTACATTTTATGGTAAAATGAGAGGTTTCATTACAAAGTACAATTGATCTCGCAAAAAACAAGCCCTTATATGGGTCTGTAGAGGGAAATATAAAAGAGTTATAGATTTTAGAAGGCGAGGAGGAAAAAAACGAAAATGCAAAAATAAAATTGGCCTGGTCCTTAAGGTGAAAATGGCCTTGGTCCTTAATGAGTTAAAAAAAATGTACATCCAGCGGAGTACCCATTTAATCAGTGGGGAGGTTATGCTGGGAGTTGTAGTTTCATTCATCATAACTGTAGAACTTTCAAGTGACTACAGCTCTGATAGGACATAGACCCAGATTTATCAAACTATGTGAGAGAAAAAAAGAGAAATTTTCCCACAGCAGCCAATCACAGCTCAGCTTTCACTTTACCAGAGCTCGTTAGCTGAGCTGTGATTGGCTGCTGTGGGAAAATAACTCCACTTTTTTTCTCACACAGTTTGATAAATCTGGGTCATAGTGAGTAGAATACACAATAATATCAGTGACTATAGGTGATGTCTTCTCTATAGTGTTTCCTTATCTAATTCAGATGGAACATACCACCGGGACTTGCTCCAGCTAAACCTCTCTGCAGAATGTGACACCCAAATGGCTCCTTAATATGTCAGCGGATTCTGATCCTCTATATGAAAACAACAATTATTATAAACCTGCCAGACACTGAATTGTCTAAATATAATACTACCATACACTGCACTCTTTGAATATAAACCTTCCACACCGTACCCTCTGAATATAAATCTGCCACACACTGCACTCTCTGAATATAAATCTGCCACATACTGTACCCTCTAAATATAATACGGTCACAAACTATACCCACTGAATATACTACCACACACTGTACATTCTGAATATAATACCAACACACACCATACCCTCTAAATACAATACTACCATACACTGCGCCCTCTGAATACAATACCACTACAGCAGTAGCACCTCTCATCATCCATTAGCTGATGCTATTACCACGGGAGGGGGGAATTGGTGGTGTTGCTGGTGGATGATGGGGGGTGCTACTGCTGGGGGGGGTGTTGCTGGTGGATTGGATTATGAGGGTGCTACTGCCCCCCCCCTGGCAGTAGCACCCCATCATCGATCGGCAGGATCATCCTCCTGGCAGTAGCACCACCATCATCAACCAGCAGGGGATACTGGTGTGGATGCTACTGCTGGGGGGGTAATGTTGCTGATGGATGATGAGGATGCTATTGCCCGGGGGAGGGGGGAGCATTAGGTAGGCAGCAGTTCCCCAACATTAGGTAGCAGTTCCCCCACATTAGGTAGCAATTTCCCCACATTAGGCAGCAGTTTCCCCACAGTAGGTAGCAGGTTCCCCACATTAGGCAGCAGTTCCCCCACATAAGGTAGCATAGATTCACCACATTAGGTGGTAGTTTCCCCACATTAGGTAGCAGGTTCCACACATTAGGTGGTAGCAGGTTCCCCACATTAGGTAGTAGCAGTTTCCCCACATTAGGTAGTAGCAGTTTCCCCACATTAGGTAGTAGCAGTTTCCCCTCATTAGCTACTAGCAGTTTCCCCTCATTGGGTAGTAGCAGTTTCCCCTCATTAGCTACTAGCAGTTTCCCCTCATTAGGTAGTAGCAGTTTCCCCACATTAGGTACTAGCATTCCCCCCCCCCCCCCCCCACACACACACACACACACACACACACAGACAGAGACACACACACAGACACACACAGACACACAGACAAAGACAGACACACAGTGCTTCAGACAAAGACAGACACACTCAGCGCTTCTTCTCTCCGGCGGTGGCCTGTGGCGGGACATCCCTAATCAGACCCAAGCCGCCGGCGCAACTGCATACTGGGGGTTGGTTTTGGTAATGGGATTAATGGGGTTTGCTATCACAGACGGGAGCAGGCGAAGCTGATGATGGGGGGGAGGTCTGGGGGGTTGTAGGGCGGATGCAGCCGGCAGACCTGAAGAAGGGGGGGATGATGAGCGGCATGGTGCCACACACATCATTAGGGGGCTGGCTTGTCAGGCAAGAAGAAAAGAAGTCAGGATCTATGTACCATATAAGTGATCACATACAGTTACATTACGTCAGGTGACATCTTTTCTAATTGGAGTTGTTCACATTCCCTTTTTTTCTCCATCTGGCCCAGACTGGGCCCAGGAGGTAGGTATGTCCCCACAGTAGTTGAGCAGGTAGGGGTACCCAGTAGGTAGATAGGGCCTCTAGTAGGTACATTTGGGGAAAAAAAGTTTTTAGTCAGCCACCAATTGTGCAAGTTCTTTCACTTAAAAAGATGAGAGAGGCCTGCAATTGTGATCATAAGTATACCTCAACTATAAGAAAAATCCATAAAATCACCATTGTCTTATTTTTTATTTACAAATTATGGTGGAAAATAAGTATTTGGTCAATAACAAAAGTTCATCTCAATACTTTGTTTTATATACCCTTTGTTGGCAATGACAGAGGTCATACGTTTTCTGTAAGTCTTCACAAGGTTTTCACACACTGTTGCTGGTATTTTGGCCTATTTCTCCATGCAGATCTCCTCTAAAGGAGTGATGTTTTGGGGCTGTTGCTGGGCAACACAGACTTTCAACACCCTCCAAAGGTTTTCTATGGGGTTGAGATCTGGAGACTGGCTAGGTCACTCCAGGACCTTGAAATGCTTCTTACAATGCCACTCCTTCATTGCCCTGACGGTGTGTTTGGGATCATTGTCATGCTGAAAGACCCAGCCATGTTTCATCCTCAATACCCTTGCTGTTGGAAGGAGGTTTTCACTCAAAATCTCACAATACATGGCCTCATTATTCATTCCTTTACACGGATCAGTCGTCCTGGTCCCTTAGCAGAAAAACAGCCCCAAACCATGATTTTTCCACCCCCATGCTTCACAGTAGGTATGATGTTCTTTGGATGCAATTCAGCATTCTTTCCCCTCCAAACACGACGAGTTGAGTTTTTACCAAAAAGTTCTACTCTGCTTCATCTGACCATATAAAATTCTCCCAATACTCTTCTGGATCATTCAAAGGATCTCAAGCAAACTTCAGATGGGCCCAGACATGTATTGGCTTAAGTAGGGGGCATGTCTGGCACTGCATGATTTGAGTCCCTAGCGGCGTAGTGTGTTACTGATGGTAGCCTTTGTTACTTTGGTCCCAGCTCTCTGCAGGTCATTCACTAGGTCCCCCCGTGTGGTTCTGGGATTTTTGCTCACTTGTGATCATTTTGACACCACGAGGTGAGATCTTGCGTGGAGCCCAAGATTGAGGGAGATTATCAGTGGTCTTGTATGTCTTCCATTTTATAATAATTGCTCCCACAGTTGATTTCACTCACACCAAGCTGCTTGCCTATTGCAGATTCAGTCTTCCCAGCCTGGTGCAGGTCTACAATTTTGTTTCTGGTGTCCTTCGACAGGTCTTTGGTCTTGGCCATAGTAGAGTTTGGAGTGTGACTGTTTGAGGTTGTGGACAGGTGTCTTTTATACTGATAACAAGTTCAAACAAGTGCCATTAATACAGGTAATGAGTGGAGGACAGAGGAATCTCTTAAAGAAGACGTTACAGGTCTGTGAGAGCCAGAAATCTTGCTTTTTTATAGGTGACCAAATTCTTTTCCCCCATAATTTGCAAATACATTATTTAAAAATCAGACAATGTGATTTTATGGATTTTTTTTTCTTATCATGTCTCTCATAGTTGAGGTATACCTATGTTGAAAATTACAGGCCTCTTTTTAAGTGGGAGAACTTGCACAATTGTTGGCTGACTAAATACTTTTTTGCCCTACTGTATGTCTTCACAGTAGGTAGATAGGGCCCCTGGTAGGTATGTCTCCACAGTAGGTTGGTAGATAGGGCAACTGGTAGGTATATCCCCGTATAAGGTAGGCAGGTAGGGCTCCATATTAAGTAATTATATCTTCTAAGTAAATAGGTAAACCCCCAGTGGTAGGCAGAAAACTACTTACATCTTTTGCCTCAAAGCGTGGACTTCTACTTCCTATGTTGTAGTGGAGGTGTGCGCTGATGAGTGACGTCATCGCGCACCCCTTACCCTTGGACCCTGATGTCCTGTGCAGCTTCCATCATCTTATAGGCCGCAGCATACAGCAATGGTCTGTAGCATTAGCCCCTGCATAAGTATCAGCTGTATGGGCAGAAAGCCGCGCATACAGCAGACAGCGGTGTCCTGCAGTCCCGGTCTAAAGGCCTAGAGGACCTGTTGTGGATGGGGGCCCTAGGCAATTGCCAAGGTTGCCCCCCCTTACGTCGGCCCTGCTGGGTGATACCATGAAAATACAAAAAAGGGCTTGATCCACCCCACACAGATAAAGAGTGTACTTTACACATATCTTTGCAACGGGGTCACAATACTGAAAAGTAAAAAAAAAAAAACTTGGAATACAGGAATACAGCTTTAAAGGGGTACTCTATGCCCGCCCATCATATGTATGTACATTTTCCTTCACTTTCACGTCTTAGTGACGTGAGAGTAAATAAAAATTAACATGCATATGATGGGCGGGCATATCACAGCATAGAGAATGCGGCTGGAATCGAGACTCGCTGAATTTTGGTGTGCATGATTTGTAGCCTCAGTTTTCTTTTCTTAACTGACAGGAGGGGCACCCAGTGTGGTGTTCTGCTAGTGTTGCACATCTTCTTCAGGGTTCGAGGTGTGGTGCATTTAGAGATGGTGTTCTGGAGATCTTGGTTGTAAAGAGTAGTTGAATCGACTCAGTCTACCCAATCTCCACTGTCAACCACAAGGCATTTTTGAGTCCACACAACTGCAGTAGACAAATACTTAGACCAGTATGTCTGGCACAAACAGCCACCCCATGTTTAAAGTCACTTAATTTTCTTCTCCTCCCAATTCTAATGCTTGGTTTGAAGGGAAGCTAATTGTCTTGACCACGTCTACATGCCTTAACCTCTTAACGACGAAGGACGTATATTTACGTCCTCCGCCGACTCCCGCGATATGCCACGGGGTCACGCGGTGTCCCCGCGTCATATCGGGTCGGTCCCGGCAGCTATCAACGGCCGGGACCCGCGGTTAATACAGGAAATCACCGATCGCGGTGATGCCCTGTATTTACCCTTCATTTACCCTGAAGTCAAAGTAACCTGGCTGCGCAGTCGGGCTGTTCGGGACCGCCACGGTGAAATCGCGGCATCCCAAACAGCTTACAGGACACCGGGAGGGCCCTAAGGGAGCTATAACACTGCAAAAAAAAAAGTTTAAAAAAAGTGTTAATAAAGGTCATTTAACCCCTTCCCTAATAAAAGATTGAATCACCCCCCTTTTCCCATAAAAAATAAAACAGTGTAAATAAAAATAAACATGTGTGGTATCGTTAATTGAACCGCACGGTGAATGGCGTACACGTAAAAAAATTCCAAATTCCAAAAAAGCGTACTTTTGGTCACTTTTTATACCATTAAAAAAGGAATAAAAAGTGATCAAAAAGTCTGATCAAAACAAATATGGTATCAATAAAAACGTCAGATCACGGCGCAAAAAATGAGTCCTCATACCGCCCTGTATGTGGAAAAATAAAAAAGTTATAGGGGTCAGAAAAGGACATTTTTAAACGTATACATTTTCCTGCATGTAGTTAGGATTTTTTTCAGAAGTGCGACAAAATGAAACCTATATAAGTAGGGTATCATTTTAACCGTATGGACCTACAGAATAATGATAAGGTGTCATTTTTACCGAAATATGCACTGCATAGAAACGGAAGCCCATAAAATTAAAAAATGTCGTTTTTTCTTCGATTTTGTCGCACAATGATTTTGTTTTCTGTTTCGCCATGAATTTTTGGGTAAAATGACTAATGTCCCTGCAAAGTAGAATTGGTGATGCAAAAAATAAGCCATAATATGGATTTTTAGGTGGAAAATTGAAAGGGTTATGATTTTTAAAATGTAAGGAGGAAAAAACGAAAGACCCTGCGTCCGTAAGGGGTTAATACAAGAAGTCGCTGTCATGTGATTAGCGATTTTTGTTCACAAGCAATTGAACATAAAAAAGTGACCAGTGAATGCAAGTGTAAATGTTTAAATGTGTATATATCTATATCTATAGAGAAGCAGAAGGAGAGCAGCACATCCCCAGTATAAAGTGCAACGGTGCCGTCAGCGTAGGGCCCAGGTTCAGGGATCCATAGAATAGTAGCAAATAGGCAGCAGAGTTGCTGCTGCCTATTTGCTACTATATCTATAGAGGGAGAGAGAGAGAGAGAGAGAGAGAGAGAGAGAGAGAGAGAGAGAGAGAGAGAGAGAGAGAGAGAGAGAGAGAGAGAGAGAGAGAGAGAGAGAGAGAGAGAGAGAGTCCCAGCAATATATAAAAAGTAAACTGAAATACCTCTTTAATTCCATTTTGGAGAATTAAAGGATGCATTTTTTTATTACATACTTCTAATGAACACATTGCTATATGAGCATTCATAGCAGTAACAAAGGGCACAGTTCATGCCCCATAAGTAAATTTTGAATTCATGTCATTTGATAATCTTTTACAAAGCACATTACATTTATTATGAGTGAGTGCCCTTATACTGGAATATACAGATATATTAGCTGATGACTGCTCATATGTGACCTAGGTTCATGTGAACTCTGCAGCAGTGGGTCACCAGGAAAATATGACAGTAGAAAATAAGTGCTGAAGGTTAGAGAAGATCACTGCTTGTATGCTACAAAGATGATTTTAATCCAGTACTTACTGCATCTACAGAGCACGGGAAATAATTACACATTACACATTATTTTTGCCTGCAGCACTTGACTTATCTGAAACCTCAAAGGTGTATAGGGAATAATCTTTTATTATCTTACCATCAGTGTGTGTCTACCATAACTTCTATATAATTACCAAAAGGGCATCTGAGATGAAACAAAGCCTCAGTTAGATAGATACTACAAGTAAGGAAAATACAGTTATTAATACTGTGTTAAACAAGCAGTCAATACACTTACCTTCAGATTAATTCATGGCAGTTTACAAACCACCAAGTTTAGTCTTGGCAAAGCATTTTGTGCTAGTTTGCAAGCGGATACCCCTAATGGATATCAAAAGGTGACTCTGCCAAAGGGCAAAATTCCCCAGGTACCTTTTCACTTTCTCCTTGTTCATCCCTTCTTATTAACACAAACTATTAGACAAGTGTGAACAGAGCCTCATGAATATTATTTAATAGTTATATTTCTTTCTGTCTAAGGGAATTTTTCCCTTTCTTATTTCTCTATGAAGGTTGCACTACCGATTTTGTGTTACAAATACTGACCCAAATACTATGTGTGAGAGTGACCTTTAATATAGGTATATATTACTTTAAAGTAAAGGTGGCACTTTCAATAGCTGTCAGACGAATGTTAGTTCATATTTTTTTTCTACAAAAGGGAAATCTTTAACATAATACACTCTATTTTATGCAGACTTGCTGCTGCAGATTTCCCTGTGGTTCTCTGTAGATTTGTTTAGGGAATTTTATGATTCTGCAAATCAGCCATGTGTGAACATACCCTTACAGCTAAAGCAAGTATCTTACTGAGCAAGAGGAGCTGAGGGACTGATATTAGTTTTGTGGGATGAAGACAGTATTACATTGTATTTGTTGATATTGGTTCTCCAAGGTAATGAGGGAACAATGGGAAGTCTAAGAGAAAGGAGAACAAGGATTCCAGCTTGTGAGATAATAGGGAGTAGTTTGTTTAATCAATGTGGCAACATTTTTGAGGACCAGTTAGGGATCTGAATTAATTTGTGGGGGGGTTGTCTGGGGGTCTGACACTAAACTATATGATGCATCGCTTGGTCACACAGACCATAGACCCATCGAGGAATACAATACAGGGTAGGTCGTGACCTCTGACCTGATGCAGATGCCATCGGCACCTGCACTGTGGAGAAGAAAAGACACGGCCACTGCTCAAGATCGCTAAATGGGACAAGGTGAGTATATTTTTGATAATTTTTTTAGGGGGGGGGGGCTTCCTACCTATCCACCTGATTATCTTGCTACATACCAGCCTGTCTTCCTACCTACCTATCTTGCTGCTTACATAACTGACTGTATATCTACCTACCTACCTACCTACCTGACTGTCTTGCATCCTACCTACATGGCTTTCTTTCTTTCTTCCTTCCTACCTGACTGTCTTCCTACCTACCTACCTGACTGTCTTCCTACCTGGATGTCTTCATATCTACCGCGCTACCTACCTGACTACCTACCAGGCCATTTATCTGCCAAACTACCCTGCAACCTAGCTACCTATCTACCTGGCTATGTACCTACCCACCTACCTGGCTATCTAGCTATTTACCTAACTGGCTAACTATCTACCTACCGGGATGTAAAAAAAAAATAGACAAAGATATTATATCTAGTGAAGAAAAAAATATTTTTATTCAGATTTTTTTTTTAAATAAAAATAAATTAACTATGTACAGTTTTTTTGTATTTTTTGGGGGGGCTTTAAGCCCTATAAGTCTGTGAAGTATGGCTGGGTAAGGGGAACATGGTAAGGGTCTTGGGAGCTGGGGTCCTCTGGGGCCGCAAGGAGTCTATTCTACTTTGTCTGTAGAATCTGGGAATAGGGGATTCCATGGAGTAGGAATGGGAGTGGGAAAAGGAAGAAAAATGTTGGAATGGTGTTGAAGGGGTGGGAATATTAGGGGCAGAGGGAAATTGGGAGGTGTAAAGGAAGGGGTGGAATGGGAAGAAGGTTCTCCCTGGGACAGCATTAGGACCATGCTATTAGAAGGGGTGAATAACTGACCCAAATGCTGGGAATGTCCCAGGGAGTGGGGCAGGGTGTGGGACATGGACTGGGGATAACAGGGAGGGGAAAGGTGATGGCTGTATGAATGGGGAGTGGAAAGGGAAGGGTAACAGCCATGGGAAGGGGAACGGTGACCGGAGCGGGGACGGGAGTGGTGACGGGAAGGGGAACAGACACTACTTTGTGCAGGGGACATGACCAAGTAAGGGGAGTGGATAGGGGGGCGGTTTGGGGGAGTGAGGGGATTCTGGGGGGGTGGGGTTATGGCTGCAGCAGAGTCTACTCATAAGGTCGGAATACTCCTTGCGGAAAATAAACTGCTTATCAAGGGGCAGTTTCTCCAGCATGGGAGCCAGGCTCTGGAGATAGAGTCTGATAGGGGACCATTAGACGGCCCTGCCCCACCTGCCGTAACTGGCAAATCTTCTCCCCCCAAGACTTCCACTCTATCATCCAATCTCATAAAGCTCTCCTTTGTGAGCTTTATGAGATCTTCGAGGATCCCATGCTGTCTCCTACCAGTCCTCAATGGCCGGACCAAATCTCCAAAGGATGCTTCGATCCTCTGGTGACTTGGTCGGGACGATGAGGAAGCTGGTAGGAGAGAAGGTTCTTGCCCTTGATCAGCAGTGTCGGGGGCTGGGCCAGGGAGGGGGGGAGGGGGGTGCCACTGCCAGGGTCTGGTGCACCCTCTTCACACTGGAATGTGTTCTGAAAGAGAAAAATTTAAAAAAAAATGTGTTTATTTACACAAAAGATTTAAAAAGAAAAAAAAAACATTGGACATACTTCCGCAGGTTATGCCACTTTTGGAGGAATCTGAGGAGTGGGTGGTGGACATAAGGTGTTTTGCTGGAGGCCCCAGAACTGCTGGGACTCTTCCTCCTCCCTAAGGCCCCCCGTGTGCTGGTCCTTGATGGATTGCCATTGATGTTTAATCTGCTCACTTAGAAGGAAAAAATATTTATAATAAAAACAAACAAAAAAAAATGTAAAAAATTTTAAATCCATCTTTCCTGTGATGACAGGTCCTCCCAGGTATTACAGATTATTCTGTATATCTCCATCCAAAGAGCCCTGGAGTATTGGTGCTTGGCATGGTTTCGGTCGGACAAATCCAAAAGAGCAGGACGAGCCTCTACCATCGCAGAAGTTATCATCAATGATGACCTGAGGCTTGTCCTGCCCCCCTTCAATATTCGC
Organism: Hyla sarda; assembly: GCF_029499605.1. Taxonomy (NCBI): domain Eukaryota; kingdom Metazoa; phylum Chordata; class Amphibia; order Anura; family Hylidae; genus Hyla; species Hyla sarda. The sequence continues at coordinate 186,301,139 of NC_079192.1, read as the reverse complement.
CTGACCGGGCCGAGCACCACCCTGAAAATATAAAGATTCTCTTATTAATTTTGCAAAAGCTATAGTGTATTAAGTTGACTATGCAAGCAATCACATTGGTTCTAAAGCTTTAAAAAAAACAAGCAAAAAAAAAATAAAGAAACAATGTGAATAGATGCTATGGGCAACTGACTTCCAAAGTACACTTAAAACAATTATATTTATTCATTAAATACACGACCGCGTCCTCTGCCACGAATCATAAGGCCTCTTCCTCTGGTTGGCTGAGGCGTGGGACATTATTTAAAAAAAATAATAATGATAATTAAATTTATGGCATAACAACATGTAGAAAAAAATGCAATATAATTTGTACAATACATATTGGTTCAGGCTCTTTTGAAGGCCTATCCTGCGAGTCCTGGGGGGCCGACACTTGAGGGACACTCTCCTCCTCGGATTCCTCAGGTGAAAGGATATCCTCTTCAGACTTTAAAAGCTCCAAAAATATAAGTAATAGAAAAAAAATGTATGGTAATTACTAAAAAAAAGAAAAATACTCACACTTGGACTACTTGAATGTTTGGCACTCTTGGATTTTTCCTCAGAGGAGGATGATGTGGAATCCTCCACTATGTGCTTCTGGGGAAAAAAAAATTTAGAACAAATTTTCATTTACATTTTCAAAACAGTAAAAAAAAGTGAAAATTACCTTTTTAGATTTTGCCTTTTTAGTTGTCATTTTCCCCTTTGGAATACGGTGGGGCTAGAAAAAACTAAAAATGTTGTTTAATAAAATCCTAAAAATGGAAAAAACAATATATATAAAAAGTGGGGAAACATGGTCCAAAATTGTACTGTGCACTTCAAAAGAAATTATCCTACTGGAATAAAAAAATGTTTATCTAGATAAAATCTAGAAACATAAATATAATAATTTATAAAAAAAAAATAAAAATACTCACACTGGGGCTTGGAGAACTTCTGCTCCAAAAATCCGGGTCAATTTCCTCTGATGAGGATTTCATTGGTGGTAATTTCTGAAAAATACAAATTACCCCAAAAAAATATTTCAAAAATAATGGCATTTATATAATGTCAAAATAATAAAATAAAGAATTCCAAAATGTGAAAACTCACCTTTTTTCTGCCTGCTTGGGCTCTCTGTTTTTTTGGGTTATTTTCTTTGGCATTCTGTCTATAAAAAAAAATTGCACAAAAATAAAAAGGCTAAGTTGCGCCATACAGTCAAAAATCATTCTGCACACTACCCTAGCCAAAGCATTCGTGCCCCCATACAATCTGCGTTCAAAAATGCCCATGTCCTGCAAAAATGCAAGCACATGGCGGACAGAAAAATGCTGCAGACTGGCACCACATGGTCCAAAATGATCATGCACACTTCCCTACCAAAAGCATTCATGCCCCCATACAAACTGGATGCAAAAATGCCCATGTCCTGCGAAAATGCAAGCACATGGCAAGCACATGGCGGGCAGAAAAATGGCACAGAGTGGCACGACACGGTTCAAAATGATCATGCACACTTCCCTACCAAAAGCATTCATGCCTGCATACAAACTGCATGCAAAAATGTCCGCAGCTACAAGCACATGTTCCCACATACACTGAAAAAGTCACAAAGCATACTGCATAGCAGCCATCCATGTACCCACCTTCAGTCAAAGGAGATTTTTCCAGTCAAAAATGAAGGATGGCACAGGATTGCGAAGGATGGCGAAGGATTGTGTATGAAACAAATTCAATTCTGCCTCCTGCAGGATCCAGGAAGTAAAGGGGGTGTGAGCACTACACCATGTGACTTCAGGGTCGTGAAGGCTTTACTTAGCATGCTCAGTAAAAATATCGGCCGTTATAATGGCGGTCATTAACAGATGTATTTGCTAACGTCCGTCAGCCTTAGACGTCAATGTTAAAAATAACAGCCGTTAATTTATCCGTTTCTTGAGATGGAAGAAAAATTAGTGCATGTTCCGTTAATTCTTCCGTCACAACTAACGTCCGTTAGTCATGACAGATTATAACGCGTCATAACGGATAATCAAAAAATCGCATAGACTTGGGAAGGGATTTTGTAATGGACGTTTAACATCCTTTTTAAAGCTTTTCTAACGGACGACCATGAGGAGACCATATGGTGGCTGAATAACACAGCCTGTAGTTGGTGGCAGCATAAGGAGAACACATAGTGGCTGAATGACACAGTGTGGAGCTGGCATCAGCATGAGGAGCTGGCATCAGCATGATGAGAACATATGGTGGCAGAATGAGAAAGCCTGGAGGTGGCAGCAGCAGCATCAGGAGACCTGAAAGTGAGCCAGTGACAGAGTGGTGCAGTGGGTTGCAACACCAGTACCCAGTGACGAATGTGGGTGAAAGAAGGAGAACTTGGCATCAGATGTGTAGCATCAGGCGGGTGGCAGGATCAGAATATTAGCTGAGGCAGGTAGGCAGAAGAAAACGGTCTCTTTTTGTAAAAGTGTATGTATTGAGGATATTCATTACGTAAAACGTAACTTTTAATAATATGCTTAGGATAAAACATATAGCCCCAAAAGGTGGAAGGATGAGGGTAGACACTTCCCCTGTAAGGCCTTACTATTGCATTATTAATTACCTTCTTGGCAAGTGTTACTTGGGCGACCCCACACAGGAACCTCTCCCTATTTCCACCTAGAAACACTGCCATTTCCCAGGCTTTTTAGGTGGAAATAGGTGGCTCCTGTGTGGGGCCACCCTTTTTAGGGCGAGTAACACTTTCCTCGAAAAGGTGGAAGGGAACAACGTATTGTCCATTGTAGCAGGTGGGGGTTAAAACTTCCCCCGTAAGGCCCTACTCTCGCTCTTTTAATTCCCTTCTTGGCACACCCTAAAAAGGGCAGCCCCACACAGGAAACTCTCTCTATTTCCACCTTAAAACCCTAGGAAATGGAAGTGATTGTAGGGGGAAATAGGGAGAGGTTGGTGTGTGGGGCCGCCCATTTAGTGAGCATGCATCGTGCCATTTGTGCAAGTGACTTGGAGGGACGCCCTGCCTACATCTCCACTGCATACTGCCACAGTGTGTCTGGATCTTGTGTCTCGCCTTCCTCATAACTAGTGATGTTGCGAACATAAAATTTTCGGTTCGCGAACTTCTGCAAAAGTTCGTGAACCGGGCGAACCGCCATTGACTTCAATAGCAGGCAAATTTTAAAACCCACAGGGACTCTTTCTGGCCACAATAGTGATTTAAAAGGTGTTTCAAGAGGACTAACACCTGGACTGTGGCGTGCCGGAGTGGGATTCATGGCAAAACTCCCATGGAAAATGACAGAGTTGATGCAGAGTCTGGTTTTAATCCATAAAGGGCATGAATCACCTAACATTCCTAAATGGTTTGGAATAACGTGCCCCCTTTAGGCAGCACATAGAGCCCCCCTTTAGGCATCACATAGTTAGATCCCCCTTTAGACAGCACATAGATTCCCCCACATTAGGCGGCACATAGTTAGAGCCTCCCTTTAGGCAGCACATAGTTAGCTCCCCCCCCATGTTAGGCAGCACATAGTTAGAGCCCCCCTTTAGGCAGCACATAGATTCCCCCATATTAGGCAGCACATAGTTAGAGCCTCCCTTTAGGCAGCACATAGAGCCCCCTTTAGGCAGCACATATTCAGATCCCCTTTAGGCAGCACATAAACTCCCCCATATTAGGCAGCACATAGTTAGAGCCCCCCTTTAGGCAGCACATAGTTTGAGCCCCCCTTTAGGCAGCACATAGTGGGAATTGAAGCCAAGGCCCCAGCGCTGCAAGTCAGCAGTGCTAACCTCTGAGCCACCACGCTACCCTTACCATACATCTAATATGCACGGTTGCTAAAATGGACAGAGATGTCAGCAGAGAGTACCAGAAAAATTAGGCATGTACACATGGCTCAAAAATTTGGTATTGTTGCAGCAGCAGCTGTAGCAGTGCCCAGAAAAATTTCGGCAGCATAAAAAGTGCAGCACCAGAGGCCAGAAAAATTAGGCATGTACACATGGCTGAAAAATAAGAACAAGCGCATATCCAAGAGTCCAGAAGACTCTATAATGCAGGACGGAGAAACAGACAAAGAAATCATTTTCTAAATAAAAATTTTCGTCAAATAAAGAAACAGAGTTCTTCCCTCTCTGTATTTTACTTTTGAAAATTTAAGTTAAAAAATCACCCGCAACAAGCATTCCTTTGTGTAATGGTTAGTACTCTTGAAAATCCAAGTTTAAATTATCATAAAGTCCAGAAGACTCTATAATGCAGGACGGTGAAAAACACAAAGAAATCCTTTTCAAAAGTGCGCCATGGCCATGTAGGAACGCCTGAAATGGCCACACACCTTCCTGGACTGCTTCAGGACATCCTGTAAGCCTGGGTACTTGAGCACAAAGCATTGTACAATCAGATTACACACATGTGCCATGCACGGCACATGTGTCAACTTGCCCAACCTCAATGCCGCCAACAAATTTGTTCCGTTGTCACAAACCACCTAGCCCATCTTTAGTTGGTGCAGAGTCAGCCACTGGTCCACCTGTGCGTTCAGGGCCAACAGGAGCGCTGGTGCGGTGTGACTCTCCGCTTTGAGGCAAGTCATCCCCAAGATGGCGTGACACTGCCATATCTGGGATGTGGAATAGCACCTGGGGAGCTGGGGGGGTGCCGGTGATGTGGAGCAAGACGCAGCAGTGGAAGAGGACTCGACCGAGGAGGTTATGGAAGAGGATGGAGTAGGAGGAGTAGAGGAGGTGGCAGCAGGCCTGCCTGCAAGTTGTGGTGGTGTCACCAATTCCTCTGCAGAGCCACGCATTCCATGCTTGGCAGCCGTCACCAGGTTTACCCAATGCGCAGTGTAGGTGATATACCTGCCCTGACCATGCTTTGCAGACCAGGTATCAGTGGTCAGATGGACCCTTGCCCCTACACTGTGTGCCAGACATGCCAAAATTTCCTTTTGCACAATGGAGTAAAGGTTGGGGATTGCCTTTTCTGCAAAAAAATTTTGTCCGGGTACCTTCCACTGCGGTGTCCCAATGGCTACAAATTTTTTAAAGGCCTCAGACTCCACCAGCTTGTATGGTAAAAGCTGGCGGGCTAGCAGTTCCGCCAAGCCAACTGTTGGACACAGTTTTGGTTAAATTTGGTTTTGGTTAAATTTGCACAAGTGTCACACCAAATGTGATTTGCACTAGGGTGACACAATTTGCCCTGCAGGCAAAAAAACTGGTAACTTTGACGTGAACTGACAGTGACGACTGGTTTTATTTAACAGCCAAAAATGTTTTATTTTTTTAATTTGCACAACTGTCACACCTAATGTAATTTGCACTAGGGTGACACAATTTGCCCTGCAGGCAAAAAAACTGGCAACTGTGACGTGAACAGCCAAAAAAGGTATTTATTTTCTTAATTTGCACAACTGTCACACCTAATGTGATTTGCACTAGGGTGACACAATTTGCCCTGCAGGTAAAAAAAAACTGGCAACTGCGACATGAACTGACAGTGATGACTGGTTTTATTTAACAGCCATAAAAGTTTTTTTTTTTTTTTATTTGAACAACTGTCATGCCTAATGTGATTTGCACTAGGGTGACTCAATTTGCCCTGCAGGCAAAAAAAACTGGCAACTGTGACGTGAACTGACAGAGACGACTGGTTTTATTTAACAGCCCAAAAAGTTGTTTTTTTTCATTTGCACAACTCTCACACCAAATGTGATTTGCACTAGTATGACAATGAGCAAAAAAGCTTGCCAGCGGAGTGTTGCAAAACACACAGAGTGATATATTTCAGTACTTTGAATACTGTAGTAGTTAGTTGCTTTAAAGAAAAAAAGCCTGCCAGCGGAGTTCCCCTTTTATGTAGTGGTCCCCAACCAGGGTGCCTCCAGTTGTTGCAAAACACACGGACTGATATATTTCAGCCCTTTGAATACTGTAGTAGTTAGTTGCTTTAAAGAAAAAAAGCTTGCCAGCAGAGTTCCCCTTTTAAGCAGTGGTCCCCAACCAGGGTGCCTCCAGCTTTTGCAAAACACATGGACTGATATCTTTCAGCCCTTTGAATACTGTAGTAGTTAGTTGCTTGAAGGAACTTAAGTTTTATACTGGAGTACCCCTTTTAACCAGCGGTTCCCTCCCAACCAGGGTGCCTCCAGCTGTTGCAAGACACACGGACTGATATCTTTCAGCCCTAAAAAGGGCTTTTTTGGGTGCTGTCCTTAAAGCAGATGTTACACTAGTGCTTTAGAAGTAAACTGGACCCTGAATACACCACCTAGCAGCAACCTTACTATCGCTTTCCCCATACAGCAGGAGCAGCTTCTCTGACCCTCTACTTCCTAAGCCTGCAGCATGCTGAATGAGGCTAAAATGGCATCCGTGCAAGAGGTAGGAGGGTCTGGAAGGGAGGGACTGCTGCTGATTGGCTGTAATGTGTCTGCTGACTCTGACTCACAGGGTCAAAGTTTACTGCAATGTTAAAGTGTAGGGGGCGGATCGAACTTCACATATGTTCGCCCGGCGATGTGAACGCGGACATGCTAAATTCGCCGGGAACTGTTCGCGACATCTCTACTCATAACCCTCTAGCTCATCTAGCTGCCCCTGCTCCTCCTCTCCTGTCAGATGACTAGAAAAACCACCCATCTTGTGAAACCTAAACTGTGCTCCACTGTGCCCCTCCCCCTCCTCCTCCAGTTCAGCCCCCACAGGGCACATGTGCCTGTGAGATGTAGGCGCCACGTCTCCAGTGCCCTGACCAGCCATCGTTTCCAACACGTGTTGTATTAGATGAAGCAGTGGATTTACGTTGTTCATCCCGTAATCCTGGCGACTGACTAATAATGTGGCTTCTTAAAAGGGCTTGAGTAAACAGCAGGTGTCATGTATGAGCTGCCACTGGTTGACATTGAAGTTACACAGGGGAGTTCCCCTATCCGCTTGAATCATCAAGAAATCGGTGATGGCTTTTCTCTGTTCGTATAGACGGTCCAACATATGGAGGGTGGAATTCCCATGTGTGGAAACATTGCAAATTAGACTGTTGGGGATGCCGTTCTGACACTGCAGCTCAAGGAGGATGTGCTCTGCAGTGCACAAGTGGCTGAAGTGGATGCAAAGTTTCCTTCCCATTGTTAGGATGTCTTCTAGATGGGGGGAATACTTCTGGAACTACTTGTCAACCAGATTGAACACGTGTGCCATGCAGGGAGCATGTCTCAGGCTTCCTTGTCGCAGCGCAGACAAGATGCTCTTCCCATTGTCGGTCATCATGGTTCCCATTTCCAGCTTTCATGGCATAAGCCATGATTCGATCTCTTGAGGAATGACTTTTAGCAGTTCCTCCCCTGTGTGACTCCGTTCGCCAAGGAAAACCATGTGAAGAACAGTGTGAAACTGCCGTACCCCTGCACACATGGTATGTGTCCGTGCAATGGAGACTGAGGACACGGTGGAGGATGAGAAGGTGCAGTCGCACACTGTCACAAGACAAACAGCCTGAGAGTGTGGAGGCAGAAGTAGCGTGACCTGTCCAAGTTGCTGTTGTGGTTGTGCAGAAACCACATTCACCCAGTGGGCTGTAAAGGACATGTATTGTCCCTGACCGTTACAGCTCCACACGGCACTGCCATGCACTTTGATGCACACCGACAGGCTCAAGGACTGGACCACCTTCTCTTCCTCAAAATTGTGCAGGGCTGGTACTGCCTTCTTCACAAAGAAATGACTGCTTGGCCCTCTCCACCTCGACTCAGCAAAAGCCATCAGTTCTTTGAAAGGTGCAGAGTCCACCACTTGAAAAGGGAGGGACTGCAGCACCAGCAACTTAGACAGGAGCACATTCAGCTTCTGTGCCGTTGGATGAGTGGGCACATACTGTTGTCTCTTGGACCTGGCTTTGCCAATGGATTGCTGGCGGAATGACTGACTCGAAGTAGGAGGAGCAGGAGCATCTGGAGTGGCAGAATATGGGTATGACACTCAGCTCCCTTCGGCTGAGGTGGTGGATCCTTGGCTGGCTGAAACAGGGATGCAGCAGGCTGGACCACCAAATGCGAGCCACGGTTCTCCCAGGTCGCTTTATGGTGACACTGCATATGTTGACTCAGGGCCGTGGTGCCAACATTGGAACCCTGGCCACGTCTAACCTTCTGCCGACACATCTTGCATGTGGCCAGGTTAACCTCCTCCAGATGCTTGAAGAAAAACTGCCACACCGCCGAGTAGCTGATTTTTCCACCAACAGTCCGCACTAATTGACTGCTACTGCCGCCGACTTCAGGGACCCCAGTTTCACTACCTACCTGGAAGATAGGCTGCCGCGAAGCAGGCTGTCTACTCTGGGCATGTTTGGCTCCAGACTTTCCACTTCTGCCAGTCATGCTGACTGACAACCATGCTAACACCTTGCTGGCTCAGCTGCTGCCTCATGGGCAACCTGCAACCCTCTTCGCCTGATGATGATGATGAAGCCCCTTCTGCACCCGGCTCCCAAGTGCTATCGGCTTCCTCATCATCATGAGTTGTGTCTGAATGTCACTGATGTCTTCCTTAACAGTGTCTACTTCATGAGCCTGAACGCTCGCAACACCCCCTCCCACGCCACTCTCCTCATCACTACTTGCAATGGGAGGACAGGGACTGCTCGCAGGCCATGCCAACTGAGAATTGTGTCTGAGGAACCCACCGACTGTTGACTGGGGGTGTCAGATGTCACTTGTGATGAAGTGGATGACCGTGTCAACCAATCGATGACGGCAGATGGGCTGCTAGACAAGGCACGACTGCTAGCTGATACCGGGAGCTCAGGCCTCTCGCTGCAACTTCTGCTGCCACTTGCCGCTAGTCTGCTGCGACCTCTGCCTGATGAATTTAGGCTTTTGCCACTCCTCTGTGCACGTCCTGGCACTTCTCTGCCTGACATACTTATTGCGTATATGAAAGGAGTACAATGCGCTACAGTATGCTTAAAAAAGAATTTGTGTAAAACACCAGCTGGTGAGTACTTTTGCCTGGTCTTTCACAGTCTACAAAAGGGATCCCCAATAGAATTACTGATCCAACGTTAACCTAAATCAATGCACAAAGAGAACATCAAAGATATATTTTATTGTTACAAGATAAACATCAAGAACTAGACATGATTAAAAACATAGATAAAAAATTATATAGCTCCCAGTGAACCAGAACTAAAAGCAGTGGCTATTGCTGTTCATACAATACAAAGTGCAAGGGAAGACATGTTATGATCCACCCTAAAGGTGTTGCTGGATGAAGCAATGAGCGAAACGTCGGGTACAGTTCGTGGCCACGTAAGTTTTGTTTCCCACTTGGGATTTATGTATATTTGCTCTTAATTACTTTTTTTTTTATATATTGCACTCTTACTACTTGGTTATGCCTATTGTATTTACTTTGTGGCTTATGCCACACACCTTTAGGGTGGATCATAACATGCCTTCCCTTGCACTTTGTATTGAATAAACAGCCCTAGCCACCGCTTTTAGTTCTTGTCCACTGGGAACTTTATCATTATTTATCTTTTTTTAATCATGTGTATTTAATCATGTCTAGTTCTTGATGTTTATCTTGTAACAATAAAATATATCTTTGATCCATAAACGTATGTGCTCTTTTTGTGCATTGGCCTTTCACAGTATCTAGGCCCTTGAGACTTTAACTGGTAGAAAATAGTCCACCACTTAGATGTACGTATGTGGCATGCACTTATGAGGGGAGAAAAATGCGCTACAGTACGCTTAAAAAAGTATTTGTGTACAACACCAGCCGGTGAGTACTTTTGCCTGGCCTTTCACAGTATCTAGGCCCATTAGACTTTAGCAGGAACTAAATAGTACACCTCTTAAATGTAAATATGTGGTATGCACTTATGAGGGGAGAAAAATGCGCTACAGAACGCTTAAAAAAGTATTTGTGTACAACACCAGCTGGTGAGTACTTTTTACTTGACTTTCACAGTATCTAGGCCCTTGAGACTTTAACAGTTACACAATAGAACACCATTTAGATGTATGTATGTGATATGCACTTATGAGGGGAGAGAAATGCTCTATAGTACGCTTAAAAAAGTATTTGTGTACAACACCATCTGGTGAGTACTTTTGCCTCGCCTTTCCCAGTATAGTGATCCCTCAACATACGATGGTAATTCCTTCCAAATGAACCATCATTGCTTGAATCCATCGTATGTTGAGGGATCTGTGCACTAATGATATAGATAGTTATACTCACGTATCCCCGCCTCTCTGGACTGTCACCGCTGCCCTGGATCGTCGCTCTCCATCGCCTTCATCACGTCCCCGGGGTGTCCCCGCCGCTACGGACCATCACCCCTGCCCTAAATCGTCGCTCTCCATCGCCGTCATCACATCGCTGAGCACACGCTCCTATTGGATGATGGGATGGCGTGCTTGGCGACGTGATGACAACGAAAAACAGCGATGGCCATGCAGCAGAGCATGAAGAGGATGGTCCTGAACGTCGGGGACAGGTGAGTAACACTCAACTGGAGCACACGGGGCACATTAAACGGCTATCCGGCGGCAGCTGAAGCAGTCTGCACTGCTGGATAGCCATTTATGTGATGGCCTGACATATAAAAGCATTGTATTTTGATGCTGCCTTCAACATACGATGGCCTCCAAGAGGCCATTGTATGTTGAAATGATCGTATGTCGGGGCCATCGTAGGTCGAAGGATTACTGTATTAAGGCCCTTGAGACTTTAACAGGTACAAAATAGTACAACACTTAGATGTACATATGGGGCATGCACTTTTGAGGGGAGAAAAATGTGCTACAGTACGCTTAAGGGTGCGTTCACACGGGGGTATTTGTCAGCGGATCCGCTGTTGCGGATCCGCTGACAAAGGCCCCTAAAGTGCTGCCCTCTTTGTGCCTGCTAATAGCGTCAATCCGCCGCTACAGCAGACACACTGTGATGTGCGATTCGCAGTGTATCCGCACATCGCACCCGCTCCCCCGGCTCCCTGAGCTACACAGAGAGCGGCCGCAATGTGTGCGAGTACACTGCAGGGTAACTCGCACATCGCAGTGTTTCTGCTGGTAGCGGCGGATTGCCGCTATTAGCAGGCACAAAGAGGGTAGCACTTTAGGGGCCTTTGTCAGCGGATCCGCAACAGCGGATCCGCTGACAAATACCCCCGTGTGAACGCACCCTTAAGCGTACTGTAGCACATTTTTCACGCCCGTGTGAACGCACCCTTAAAAAGTATTTGTGTACAACTTTTGCCTGAATACTTTTGCCTGGTCTTTCACAGTATCTAGGCCCTTGAGACTTTAACCGGAACAAAATAGTACACAACTTAGATGTACTTATGTAGTATCCACTTATGAGGGGAGAAAAATGCTCTACAGTACGCTTAAAACAGTATTTGTGTACAACACCAGCCGGTGAGTTGCCTGGCCTTTCACAGTATCTAGGCCCTTTAGATTTTAACAAGAACTAAATAGTACACCACTTAGATGTACATATGTGGTATGCACTTATGAGGGGAGAAAAATGCGCTACAGTACGCTTTAAAAAAGTATTTGCGTACAACACCAGCAGTTGAATACTTTTTCCTTGACTTTCACAGTATCTAGGCCCTTGAGACTTTAACAGGAACAAAAAAGTACACCACTTAGATGTACGTATATGATATGCACTTACGAGGGGAGAAAAATGTGCTACAGTACGCTTAAAAAAGTATTTGTGCACAACACCAGCAGTACACACCAGTGCTGCAGCACACAGTCGCTGTGTACTCCACCCAAAATTGCACTTTCTCTCTCAGTCTCACTCCCTTCCCTATCAGTGCTTCTAGGCAGGATTTGTGCTTGAGCTGAATCGCTGCTGTTCTGTGCAACACACTGCTCTCTGTCCCTCTCTGTAATAGAACGCCGTAGACAGTGAATGGGAGGTAAATTGCTGCAGTAAGAATGCTTTTCTGTGAAACACACACTGCTCTCTGTCCCTCTCTCTCTGTGCAACAGAACGCTGACTTGACCAGGAGGTGAATTGCTGCTGGAAAAAAGCTTTTCTGTGTAACACACAGCGCTATCTGTCCCTATCTATCTCTCTGCAGTGAAAGGCTGAAGTTACTGGCCGCAATATGGCTGCCAATTATATGATTGGCTGCTGATAGGTTGCATGCTGCATGTGATTAAGGGTCATCCTGCCTACCCTTGTTCCCGCCTTCTCAGGATTCCTTGCCATGGATCCCCCATTTTAGATGCCCTGGAGCCTGGAACGGACTAAATGGAGTTTAATGAAGCGATTTGTGTGATAGAATCACGGCGATATTCGCATTCGTTGCAAACCTAATTTTTCCTGAAGTTGGTAACAAATTCGGATTTGTCAGATACCATTCGCTCATCCCTAATCACTAACATAGTTGTTATGTTTGTCTAGATAGGTTTTTAAGTGTATTTGCTTTTATTGCTTATATTTTATGATGTCTTCCTCTTCCAATGATCACTGATCTGCTACTTGGTGATTTATGATTTAAAAAAAAACTTATACAAAGAACAATATTGTGCAGTTCTACAAAGGCCTTCTTCCCACCCTATAAATAAATGTAGTACAGATAAATCTAGTGAGAGTGACAGGTGATTTTGTTTTGTTTTTTGAGTCGTTCACTTTTTAGTTTCTTTTGCTTATGATGCAATCCATGATGAGAACTTCTCCCAGCCACAACCTTTCTGGAAAGCTTGCTGCCAGACCCCTTTGGCTCCTCACTCCAGTGTCCTTACTGATTGTATTATAATGATTTATAAAAAATAAAAAAAAAGGTCCTATTATTATTATTTACCTAATCCCCTTTCCTCACTGAAACAACTAGATCACACTGCACACTTCTAATGGCCAATGTCACTCTCTGTCAGTGGTTGCAATGAAGTCCAACAGCCTGCTTTGAGTTCCCAGGGCCTTGTAGGTCACAGACATATTGGGAGAGTCTGATCAAAACCTGTGCAGGGGAAGAGTGGATCGCTTCTTTCATTTGTCACAGGAATCTTTACAAATAAAAGAAGCGATCTGATGCTATGGGCAACTGCTCCACTCTTTCTCTGCACAGGTTTTGATAAATCTCCCCCATTGTGACCTGTGGATTATGTGAGCGTATGGTGGGGCAATGAGACAATGGCTCCCTGTTCTGGCATAGTAAACACCTATATTTTTGTCATGAGGATGCACTTACAGTTGAAAAAGGTGCCCCCCAATGTAAGCCCCTGCTCATTGGCTAAGTCACCAGAAAAAGAAAACTGTTATGGATTTTGGAATGTTGTGATAAAAGAAAATCCTGGATGTCTAAAAAGAAACAAGTAATATTTGCAGTCTCTTCTGAGATAACCTAGGCACCCTGGTCTGGCACTGCCCCAGACTAATATGACTAACAAAAGAAGGGAATTCAAATAGAAAAGTGCAATACTACTGTCAATATTTTCAACCAAATAATACAGGTAGAAATTGTCTTTGTTGCCCATAGCAATGCAGCTCTCATTTTTCCAGAGTAATTTCTGCTGAAAGCTGAGGGATGATAAGCTGCTTTTGGCATCAAATACATTTTTTCTTTTAGGCTGTTTTGATAATCTCCCCCAGCATGTACCATAGGTGGTTTTTGTTGCCATTTCTATTGGTTTAACATTTCAGAGGAAGAGTGTAGGTTATATTGTTTTGATAATCTCCCCCAGTATGTCCACTGAGGCACTCTAATAGATAGATAGATAGATAGATAGATAGATAGATAAGATATAGATAAATTGATAGATAGATAGATAACTGTCAACAAATATTTCATCAAACTCTCATCAGATGAGACGACCAGAAAAGTAGAATTCATTTATATTTTGTTGATTTTTATTCCTACATTATTCAAAGTCTTTTATTGAGTTTCAGTGATGGATACATATTTCCGTATTTTTGGGAGATCATTTAAAAATCAGTTTGTAACTTGTACAGAAAATTGTTTTTCAATTTAAAACCATGAAGTAGAAATAGGAGAAATCAGACATCATAAGTCTGTATGCTCACAGTTTAACTCAAGCTTTCATTAGGTTAAACTTTTATGTCCACTTAAAGAAATAAACTTTCTGGCAAAAATATATCTAGCATGATTCAGATTATGTTTCCTCCCTATGGCTGCTTTTTCAGCACAATAAAAATGGTGTATAAAGTGGGGGTACAATAAATAAATGTACCTTTTCTACATTATATACGGTATGTCCATAGAATAACATCATCCCACTAAATCCAACCTTTAGTGCTTGTTGCATCTTTAATCCATAAAAAATTGTGTACCTTTCCAGACACACAAACTTATGTGATAAAGGGTTCGAAACATGCACGTCAGGGTGTACACTTGGGATCTGGTATTTCATTGTTACTCCCTATTCCTGTTTCTCTGCTATACTGTTCTGGTTTTGTGTGTTCTCCCTTTTATATCTATATTTCAAGAGCCAGATAGTATTTATTACTCTTTATTTCATATTATAAATATATCTGTATGATATATTTATAATATGAAATCTGTCACTGCCCTTTTCCTCTTTTCTTAGCTTGACCTGATCTGTTTGCACTAGTACTTTATGCATGGTCTCACCATGGTGATATATGAGGCACACACTTGATGCATGTGAAGAGACACTAGCCTTTTGCACAGTTGTTGCATAGTAACAGCTCAGTTGGGTTAGATACTTTACAATTGCATAATTTCAGCACATGTGCATTTTATTTGTTTACTCTTTTACCATTGAGCTTTAACCCCTTAAGGACTTGGGCTTTTCATTTTTTCCTCCTTGCCTTCAAAAAATCATAACTCTTTTATATTTTCATCCACAGACTAGTATGAGGGCTTGTTTTTTGTGTGACCAGTTGTCTGTTGTAATGCCATCACTCACTTTACCATAAAATGTATGGCGCAACAAAAAAAAAATACTATTTGTGTGGGAAAATTAAAAAGAAAACCGCAATTTTGCAAATTTTGGAAGGTTTCGTTTTCACGCCGTACAATTTACAGTAAAAATTACATGTGTTCTTTATTCTTTGGGTCAATACGATTAAAATGATACCCATGATAATATACTTTTCTATTACTGTTGAGCTTAAAAAAATCGCAAACTGTTTCACCAAATTAGTACGTTTAAAATTCCCCTATTTTGAAGACATATAACTTTTTCATTTTTCCGTATAAGTGGCGGTATGAGGGCTTATTTTTTGCGCCGTGAACTGTACTTTTTATTGATATCCTATTTGCTTATATAAAACTTTTAATACTTTTTTAGTAATTTTTTTGGGGAATAAAATGTTCATATCATTAACATTTTATTTGAATAGTTTGGATATTTACACACGCGGCGACACCAAATATGTATATAAAATATTTTTTAACACTTTTTGGGGGTGAAATAGGGAAAAATGGGACAATTTACGTTTTTATTGGGGGAGGGGGGTTTTCAAATTTTTTTTAACTTTATTTTTTTACTTTTATTTTTTCACTTTAATAGTCCCCATAGGGGACTATTTACAGCAATCATTCCATTGCCAATACTGTTCAGTGCTATGTATAGGACATAGCACTGATCAGCATTATCGGTCATCTTCTGCTCTGATCTGCTTGATCGCAGACCAGAGCAGAAGACCCCGGGAGACAGCTGGAGCAAGGTGAGGGGACCTCCGGACGCCATGCTGGATGATCGGATCGCCCCGGCAGCGCTGCGGGCGATCCGATCATCCATTTAAAGTACCGCGATGCTGCAGATGCCGTGATCTGTATTGATCACGGCATCTGAGGGGTTAATGGCAGACATCTGCGCGATCGCTGATGTCCGCCATTAGGGGCAGGTCCTTGGCTGCTATCAGCAGCCAGGACCTGCCGCACATGACACGAGCATCGCTCCGATGCTCTCGGTTATGCATAGGACGTAAATGTACGTCCTGGTGTGTTAAGTACCAGCTCACCAGGACATACATTTACGTCCTGCGTCGTTAAGGGGTTAAATAAAATAATACAATTGTTATTTTAATACATTTTTTCTCAATAAATGAAATAAATAGAGATTATTTTTAGACATTGGGCATTTCTCACACGGTTAAACTGTTGTTGTAGCAGTTGCCTATGATGAGCATTGTGGCTATTTTTGGTATATGTTGATAACTGGTGGTCACACTCAGTGACATATTGATTGCAGTCATTGACTGGAGGTCAAGAGGGCCTGTCCTACTTGACACTGTATCTGCATCTTCAGGAGTTGAAAATAAACCATATCAGAGAGCTATTGGCTCCCTGCCCCATCACACATTCTTGTAAAACTCTGACTGCTTCAGACCTACAAGAGTTCAAGAGCAGCTGGGGACCTGAGCATTGTGCCACTTGCAGTGAAAAATGGACAGCAGGCAACAGGAAGAAGATACACCGTTTTTTTTTTTTTTTTCTTCCTTTCAGCAAATGCATTATTAATAGGAGTCTGGTACTAAAGTAGTAGGGGCAGTAAGGGAGTACAAAGGGGGACCCTAAAGTTGCATTGTAGGCACCCTAACTAGAGATGAGCGAAATTTTGAAATTCAATTTGGTTCGAGTCTAATATATTTGCGGTGAATTGCTATTAAAAATGGCTACTTCTAGCCTACAGAGAGCCTCAATAGGGATGTAGAACACTTTGCTTTGTCCTAACAAGCATAGGGAGTGTGCTGTGTTAGTGAAGTAATACTTTTATTCAGTATGACATGCAGATTACAGGCATCGCTGTTAGAATCACTGCCGCAGAACATCTGGATGTGGCAGATTTTTTATTTCATTTAATTTAATTTATTTTCATTTTTTGATTACCCATTCTGGTGAGCATCGATCTGGCGGGCCGCCGCAAGGCAAGCTACCACCTGTTCCAGCCCCTGTCTCTCAGCGGACCCCCATACTCTGAGTGCCACTTGAAAAGGGAGGGACTGCAGTACCAGCAACTTCGACAGGAGCACATTTAGCTTCTGTGCCATTGGATAAGTGGGTGTATAAAGCTGGCAGTGGCTGCAGTGAAAAAGCTCAGACTTGTATCCTAAAATCAAGCAGGCGGTCCTCCGCCTGGCGAGATACCACCTCTTCCAGCCCCTTGCTCTCACGCCCCCCCTGACAGTGAAAGTGCGAATGTTTCATTTAATCAGTTATGGTTCATTGTTATCACTCCAAGCTGTTTCATTGGATTCTTGTGATAATTCCACAGGTAATATGATGTAAATTTAAGATTTATATTAGATTCCCAAATTTAATGTCCCGGTGTTTACTTTGAACTAATACTGTATTACCACAGGAGTCACAAAGCGGCACAATCACAGAGCCTAAAGGTGGCAGCAGCATGAGGAGACCATAATCTGGCAGAATGACACAGTCTGGAATTGGTGGCAGCAAGAGGAGACCATATAGTGGCTGAATGACACAGCCTGGAGTTGGCGGCAGCATGAGGAGACAAAAGGGCTTTACAATCCCTAAGATTAAAAGATGAATTTAAAAATTTAAATTGAAGATTTATGTTAGCTAGTGCTACCATGAAAATTTTTAGGCAATGTCCAAGGCTCAGTAGCATCAGTAAACCATATAGTGGTTGAATGACACAGCCTGGAGCTTGCGGCAGCATGAGAACACAATAGGGCTTCACAATCCCTTAAAATTAAAAGATGAATTTTAAAATTTTAATTAAAGATTTATGGTAGCTAGTGCTACCATAAAATTTTTTAGGTAATGTCCTAGGCCCAGCAGCATCAGTAAACCATATTGTGGCTGAATGACACAGCATGGAGTTGGTGGCAGCATGAGTAGAACATATAGTGGCTGAATGGCACAGCCTGGAGTTGGTGGCAGATGAGGAAACCATATAGTGGCTGAATGGCACAGCCTGGAGTTGGCGGCAGCATAAGTAGAACATAAAGTGGCTGAATGGCACAGCCTGGAGTTGGCGGCAGATGAGGAGACCTTTTGGTGGCTGAATGGCACAGCCTTGAGTTGGTGGCAGCATGAGTAGAACATATAGTGGTTGGATGGCACAGCCTGGAGTTGGCGGCAGCATCAGTGGAACATATAGTGGCTGAATGGCACAGCCTGGAGTTGGCGGCAGCATGAGTAGAACATACAGTGGCTGAGTGGCACCGCCTGAAGTTGGCGGCAGATTTGGAGACCATATAGTTGCTGAATGGCACAACCTGGAGTTGGCAGGAGCATTAGTAAAACATATAGTGGCTGAATGGCACAGCCTGGAGTTGGTGGCAGCATGAGTAGAACATATAGTGGCTGAATGGCACAGCCTGGAGTTGGCGGCAGATGAGGAGACCTTATAGAGGCTGAATGGCACAGCCTGGAGTTGGTGGCAGCATGAGTAGAACATGTAGTGGCTGAATGGCACAGCCTGGAGTTGGCGGCAGCATCAGTGGAACATATAGTGGCTGAATGGCACAGCCTGGAGTTGCTTAAAAAAGGGATGAAAAACACAGGGGGCGCTCCCTGATAAGGGGTATTTGCTGGTGTGTGCCCTTCACCACACCCGAGTGAGATACCCACCTTGTAGGACGATGTGCTGAATAATGCAGCAATCGGCGCAAGTTAGGGTGATTGTGATTGTTGGCTGCTGCACTCTTACCGGTATCGGATCCCAGTGCTGGTGACTGATAGTAATGGAGCACAGATAAGACAGAGAAAAAAATGGTTGGTGCAGGCGCTGCACAACTGTGATCATGAAGAGAGGACTTGAGCAGCACAGAACAATAAAACTTTTATTGGTAAAATGGGGACAATGCGTTTTGGCATGCACTCATGCCTTCTTCAGGTCCACTTACAGTACCCAGGGTTTGCTGGGCTTGGTTCTGTAGAGCTGGCTGTGGAGGTCTTGTGTCTGTCTGTGCTGCCTCCGGTCGAGGAGGCGCCATACTCCTGGCAACTAACTAATAGTGTGGCTTCCTCAAACGGCAGGTGTCACGTATGAGCTGCCACTGGTTGACATTGAAGTTACACAGGGGAGTACCCCTAAACGCTTGGATCATCAATAAATCGGTGATGACTTTTGTCTGTTTGTATAGTTGGTCCAACAAATGGAGGGTGGAATTCCAACGTGTGGCAACATTGCAAATCAGACCATGTTGGGGGATACCGTTCTGACGCTGCAGCTCAAGGAGGGTGTGCATTGCGGTGTACGAGTGGCTGAAGTGCATGCAAAGTTTCCTTCCCATTGTTAGGATGTCTTGCAAATAAGGGGAACACTTCAGGAACCGCTTGACAACCAGATTGAACACATGTGCCTTACAGGGCGCATGGCTAGGGCTTCCTTGTCGTAGCGCAGACAAGATGTTCTTCCTGTTGTCAGTCAGCATGGTTCCCATTTCCAGTGTTCATGGAGGAAGCCATGCTCCGATTTCTTTATAAATTACTTTTAGCAGTTCCTCCTCTGTGTGACTCCGTTCGCCAAGCGTGACACCGCTGTACCCTGCACACATGGTATGCTGAAGGGGCACTGAGACTTGTCTGTGCAGTGGAGGACACGGTGGAGGATGAAGAGGCTGAGTCACAAACTGTCACAGGACCAACGGCCTGAGAGCATGGAGGAGGAAGCGGCGTGACCTGTCCAAGCTGGTGTTGTGGCTGCACAGGAACCACATTCACCCAGTGGGTCGTAAAGGACATGTATTGTCCCTGACCACTGTTACAGCTCAAGACATCGGCGCTGATATGCACTTTGGTACACACCGACAGGCTCAAGGACTGGACCACCTTCTCTTCCTCAAAATTGTGCAGGGCTGGTACTGCCTTCTTCACAAAGAAATGACGGCTTGGCCCTCCACCTTGGCTCGGCACAAGCCATCAGTTCTCTGAAAGGTGCAGAGTCCACCACTTGAAAAGGGAGGGACTGCAACACCAGCAGGAGCACATCCAGCTTCTGCACCGTTGGATGAGTGAGTGCATACTGTTGTCTCTTGGACATGGCTACGCCAATGGATTGCTGGCAAAATGACTGACTAAAAGTAGGAGGAGCAGGAGCATCTGGAGTGACAGAAGGACGGTATGACACACAGCTCCCTTCGGCTGAGGTGGTGGAGCCTTGGTTGGCTGAAAGAGGGAGCGACGTGCCACTGGGTGATGCAGCAGGCTTCACCACTACATCGGAGCCACGGTTCTCCCAGGCCGCTTTATGGTGGCACAGCATATGTTGACGCAGGGCCATGGTGCCAACATTGGGACCTTGGTCACGCTTCACCTTCTGCGGACACATCTTGTATTTGCCTATGTGAACCTCCTCCGGATGCTTGATGAAAAACTGGCACACCGCCAAATAGCTGATTTTCCCACCAACAGTCCGCACTAATTGACTGCTCCTGCCGCCGTCTCCAGGGACCCCTATTCCACTACCTCCCGGGAAAGTAGGCTGCTGCAAAGCAGGTGGTCTCCCCTGTGCACGTTTGGCTACAGACTTTCCACTTCTGCCACAATGCTGACTGCCAACCATGTTACCACCTTGCTGGCTCAGCTGCTGCCTCAGGGGCAACCTGCAACCCTTTTCTCCTGTTGATGATGAAGCCCCTTCTGCACCCGGCTCCCAATTGTGATCGGCTTCATCATCATCAACAAGTGTCTGCACGTCACTGATGTCCTCCTCAGGTTCCTCATCAGTGTCTACTTCAGGACCCTGAATGATGGCAACATGCCAGAGTGCGGCTTCTCTAGTGCGGCTCCCTGGTGCAGCGATCCTATGGAAGCCGGTGAGTTGTTGCAAAACTTCAACTCCCAGCATGCCCAGACAGCTGTTTGGGCATGCTGGGATTTGTAGTTTTGCAAGATTTAGAGGGGTACAGTTTGGAGATCACTGTGCAGTGGTCTCTAAACTGTGGCCCTCTAGATCTTCCAAAACTACAACTCCCGTCATGCCCACACAGCAGTTTGCTGTCTGGGCATGCTGGGATTTGTACTTTTGCAACATCTGGAGGGCCACAGTTTTGAAATCACTGTGCGGTAGTTTCTAAACTGTGGCCCTCTAAATCTTGCAAAACTACAACTCCCAGCATGAATGAACAGCAAACGGCTGTCTTGCCATGCTGGGAGTTGTAGTTGCGTACATCCAGCTGTTGCATAACTACATCTCCCAGCATGCCCTTTGGCGATCAGTACATGCTGGAGGCACACTGGTTAGAAAATACTGCGTTAGTTAACAGAACCTAACTGAAGGTTTTCCAACCAGTGTGCCTCTAGCTGTTGCAAAATTACATGGTCTGTCAGTGCATGCTGGAGTTTTGCAACAGCCAGAAGTTTGCTTCCCCCCCATGTGAATGTACAGGGTACATTCACACGGGCGGGTTTACAGTGAGTTTCCTGCTTCAAGTTTGAGCTGCGGCAAATTTTCCGCTGCAGCACAAACTTCTAGCGGGAAACTCACCGTAAAACCCTGCCTAACAGGTGTAGACCCCAACTTTTCCATTCCATAAGGGGTTAAAAGGAAAAAAGCCCCCCAAAATTTGTAACGCAATTTCTCCTGAGTACAGAAATACCCCATATGTGGGCATAAAATACCCTACGGATGCACAACATGGCTCAGGAGTGAGAGCGCACTATGTACATTTGAGGCCTAAATTGGTGATTTGCACAGGGGTGGCTGATTTTACAGTGGGTCTGACATAAATGCAAAAAAATAAATACCCACGTGTGACCCCATTTTGGAAACTACAACCCTTACGGAACCACAGGTGTTTGACAAATTTTCATTATAGTTGGATGGAAAAATGGAAAAAAAATTATTTTAACTAAAATGCTGGTGTTATCCAAAATTCTTCATTTTCACAAGGAAAAATAGGAAAAAAGCTCCTCAAAATTTGTAACCCCATTTCTTCTGACTAAGACATACCCCATATGTGGATGTAAAAAGCTCTGTGAGTGAACTACAATGCTCAGAAGAGAAGGAGCGCCATTGGGCTTTTGGAGAGAAAATTTGTTCGGAATTGAAGGCCATGTGTGTTTACAATGCAACCCCCCATAGGCCATAGTACCAGAACAATGCAACCCCCCACATGTGACCCCATTTTGGAAATTAAACCCCTCATGGAATGTAATAAGGGGTGCAGTGAGCATTTACACCACACAGGTGTCTGACAGCTTTATGAAACAGTGGTCCATGAAAATGAAAAATTTAATTTTGGCACTCCTACTCAGAAGAAATGGGGGTACATATTTTAAGGGTAATTTTCCCCTATTACCCCTTGTAAAAAATGTAAAATTTGGGGAAAAACTGCATTTTTGGGAAAAAAAAATTTTTTACACATCCAACTTTAAAGAAAAGGCGTCAAACACCTGTGGGGTATTAAGGCTCACTGTACCCCCTTGTTACGTTCCTTGAGGGATGTAGTTTCCAAAATAGATTTTGAGATTATCATTAACTGGAGCCTTTGAGATATTATTAACCAATCCTCTATAGTGATTTCCCCTAATTCTTGTGCCCATTTTTCTCTACTCCTAGGATAATTTTTTTTAAGATCCTACTTTCAGCAATTTTTTATAACATTTTCCCACTTTTTTCTCCTTCCCCAAATCCCCTTCTAACATTTCAAACTTCACATGACTCCCAATCACCCATCTCTGATTCTCTGTATCCTTGTAAAATGCATTGTGTAATTGCATATGTGCAAATTTGTGATTTTCTTATCTGATACAGTGTTTCTATTTCATCCCAAGTCAGCAGTTTCTTATTACTCGCCCCTTGATTAACTTTACATACACCCAGTTTATTCCAACCCAAATAATTTTGACATTTAATAAGTTAAAAAGAATGTATGTTTCCCTATAAAGGCGTCCAATTAAAACTAGCTGTGAACCCAACCATTTTTCTCACCAATGCCCAACTTTTCCCAAAGTACCATTAAAAAGAGTATTGATCTACACCCTTCCTTTATTGCATTTCCCGTTTCCAACCATATCAAGATATAACTTTCATGGAAGGAATGAAAAGGTGTTCCCCTCAGTAACGGCGCTGGTCCATAAGTGCATGTGAATATATTTATTATGACATATAAAGCAATGTCTGATGAAGACCCCGGTCCGGGGTTGAAACGCACATCCACTTATGGACCAGAACCATTACTGAGGGGAACACCTTTTCATTCATTCCTTCCATTGCCTTAATACAGGTGAGACTGATGTCACTCCGGGAAGTTCCTCATGGCAGCTGTCCGGCACTCTATTCATTTCCAGACGCTACTGTAGGTGTTGTGCTCTAAGCGCAACTCCTAAGGGTAAGGACCCATCTTTTTCTTCATCCTGATTTACCTACCCAGACGGTCCTCACTACGGGTGCACCTCTTGTTGCCTTTTCACTTCTTTGTATAAGATATTACTTTCATGGCCCAACATTCTAAGGCATATGTCCCTCATCAGACCATCTTTTTGCCCTAACAATTCCAATGCTGATGCTACATAGTATAGGTGGAAGTTTGGAATTCCCAAGCTCCCTCTGCTACTGGTAAGCTTAGATAGCTTTGCTTCATCTGTACATGCAAAGTCCCCATAATAATTTGTTTATCTTATGTTTAATTTCCTTAAAAAATTGGTCTGGAATCGGGGCTACTCTCAGATGGGCAAAATTAGTGGTAGTAAAATTCCTTTACATAATCCAATTCTATTTGCCACAGTGAGTGGTAATTTATTACAAGTACTAACTTTCTGTTCTCCCTTCCGAATCATAGGTCTAATATTCAAAGTTACATTATCGCTTCTGCTGTTCTTTTCACTCCCAGATTGTCAACCATTTCTCATTCTCCTACCACCTTTAACTCACCCATACTATCCCCTATAATGGCCCTCAATGAAGACATTGACCAATTAGTACTCAATCCCAAATGGGTACCAAATTCTTTAACTAAACTAATTAATTCAGGTACTTTGCTGTTTGGATCTCTTATGAACAGAACAATATTATCTTCATACATTAAAATTTTTAAATTCACTCCTTTTAATCCAAAATCTTCAATCGAGTTTCCCTTTCTTATTTTACAAACAAAGGGTTCCAAAAAAACACAAATGGTAATGGCGAGAGGGGGCAACACTGTTGAGTGCCCCTTTCAATCTAAAAAGATTCTGTCAACTTTCCATTAACATTAACTCTAGCTGTTGGTGCCGAGTACATGTTCATAATCAAATTTTTAAATGGCTTACCCATGTTACATTTTCCAGAACTGTAAATAGGAATTAGAGATGAGCGAATGGAATAGGACAAATCCGAATTTGTTACAAATTTCCTGAAAAATTTGATTTGTAACAAATCCAAATATCGCCGCGATTCGATAAAATGAATCGCTTCATTAAACTCCATTTTGTATGGTCCAGGGGATCTAAAATGGCGGCTACACGTGTCAGAACATGGGGCAAGAAATTCTGGGAATTTCTGGGTAGGACGGATCACCCTGAATAACATGGTGGCATGCAGCCTATCAGCAGCCAGCCCTGTGATGTCACAGCCCTATATATTCAGCAGCCATTGCTGAACACAAGCATTTATGGGACTTGTAGCTCAGCGAGCAGATTGTGTGTTACTGACAATCACAATACAGATCTTATTCTTCACAGCAGCGAATCCATTCACCTCAAGCCTGCATCATTGCAGACAGGCAATGTCAGAATGAGACAGCCTGGATGTTGCAGCATCAGGAGTCCTGAAAGTTATCTGGTGACAGAGTGGTGTGGTGGGTGGCAATACCAGTACCCGGTGATGAAGGTGGGTGATAAAAAGGAGAACTTGGCATCAGATGTGTGGCATCAGGCGGGTGGCATGATCAGAATAGTAGCTGAGGCAGGTAGGCAGAAGAAAACAGTTCTTTTGTTAAAGTATTAGTGTACACAAGTAAGTATTGAGGATATGCATTACGTCAAACTTAACTTTTAATAATATGCTTAGGATAAAATATATGGACACAAATTTTTTTTTTTTATTAAACAAAAGCAAAGGTGTGCAAAAAACACCATGTGCTACCTTCACCACCAAGTATTGATGTGATGCAAAGACCTCTAAAAGGTGGAAGGGAACAATGTATGGTCCATTGTAACCAGTGGGGGTAAAAACTGACCCTGTAAGGCCCTACTTTTGCATTGTTAATTCCCTTCTTGGCAAGTGTTACTCGCCCTAAAAAGGGTGGCCCCACACAGGAACCTCACCATATTTCCACTGTGAAACACTGCCATTTCCCAGGGTTTTTAGGTGGAAATAGCGATTGGTTCCTGTGTGGGGGCCGCCCTTTTTAAGACGAGTAACACTTTCCTCGAAAAGGTGGAAGGGAACAACGTATTGTCCATTGTAGCAGCTGGGGGTAAAAACTTCCCCTGTAAGGCCCTACTCTCGCCCTATTAATTCCTTTATTGGCAATTTTTACTCACCCTAAAAAAGGTGGCCCCACACAGAAAACTCTCTATTTCCACCTAAAAACCGTGGGAAATGGCAGTGTTTGTAGGGGGAAATAAGGAGAGGTTCCTGTGTGGGGCTGCCCTTTTTAGAGCGAGTAACATTTGCCAAGAAGAGAATGCTCCAGCAACTGCTCCCAGGCCATGCCAACTGAGGGTTGAGTTTGAGGAACCCACCAACTATTGACTGGGGGTGTCATAAGTCACTTGTGATGAAGTGGATGACCGTGTTAACCAATCTATGACGGCAGATGAGTTGCAGGTCGAGACATGACCGCTAGCTGATACCTGGAGCTCAGGCCCCTCACTGCAACTCCTGCTGCCACTCGTCCCTAGTCTGCTGCGACTTCTGCCTGATGAATTTAGGCCTCTGCCACTCCTCTGTGCATGTCTTGGCACTTCTCTGCCTGACACACTTAGTGCATATACAAGGGGAGGACAATACACTCCACTACGCTCAAAACAGTATTTGTCTACAACACTAGCAGGTGTGTTCTTTTGGCTGGCCTTTCACAGTATCTAGGCCCTTAAGACTTTAACAGGAACAAAAGGGTACACCACTTAGATGTACGCATCTAGCATGCACTTATGAGGGGAGTACAATGTGCTCCACTATGCTTAAAACAGTATTTGTCTACAACACCACATTTGGCTGGTCTTTCACAGTATCTAGGCCCTTAAGACTTTAACAGAAACAAAATGGTACACCACTTACTTTTGGCTGGCCTTTCACAGTATCTAGGCCCTTAAGACTTTAACAGGAACAAAATGGTACACCATCTATATGTATGCACAGTTTACACTTAGCTGGCTACTATTAACCTTTCAGTTGTTGTACACACCAGTGCTGCAGCACACAGTTGCTGTGTACTACACCAAAAACTTCACTTTCTCTCTCAATTTGACTTTCTTCCCTCTCAGTGCTTCTAGGCTGGATTTTGGCTTGAGGTTATTCACTGCTGTAATACACCCACAATTGCGATTTCTCTCTCAATCTCTCTCCCTTCCCTATCTGTGCTTCTAGGCTGGATTTGGGCTTGAGGTGAATCGCTGCTGTAATACACCTGCAATTGAACTTTCTCTCTCAATCTCTCTCCCTTCCCTATCAGTGCTTCTAGGCTGGATTCTGGCTTGAGATGAATCGCTGCTGTAAAAAAGCTTTTTTGTGCAACAGATTGCTCTCTGTCCCTCTCTCTCTGCAACAGAACGCTGATGTGAGTGGCGGCAAGATGGGTGTAGATTATGTAGGGCTGTGACATCACAGGGGTAGCTGACAGCTGATAGGCTGCATGCTGCATGTGATTCAGGCTCATCCTGCTGACCCTTGTTCCCGTCTTCCCAGGATTCCTTGCCCCATGTCCTTACATGTGGATCCGCCATTTTAGATGCCCGGCCCCTGGAGCCTGGACCGCACTAAATGGAGTTTAATGAAGCAATTCGCAAGATCGAATCATAACGATATTTGCATTCGTTGCGAGTCAAATTTTTCATGAAATTCGTAACGAATTTGGATTAGTCAGATTCGATTCACTCATCCCTAATCATAATGATTAAAATAATGTTCACATCTAATTCCTAAATCTATCAGTTATCCATTATTTCTATACCCAGTGTCAAGCATGAATCCCGTGGGCCACTCATCCTAGTTGCTAAGAAATTTCGTCCCCAATTACAATTTCAAACTGCAAACATTATTTCAAAGCTTTAGCTCATACGAAATGCGCTCATCGGCTTTCACTTTAGATAGGAAACTTCTGACTGATCAGAATACAGCTGACTGCAATCTGCCAAAAAGAACTTTGCTTGTTTTGCTAAAATGCTGGGAAGATATTTGCAGATGTTATGTACATCAACATGTCCCTCCAGGCAAGAGACCTTGGGTTATTTTTCAAGTACAGATCTGCAAAAGAGATGAAATCTAAAAAGGGAGTAAATATGTTAAAAAATTGTTCTGAAATATGTTGACTATTGTCAATAAGTACAAGATGACACAGAGAAAATCTAAATGACAATGACACAGTATAGAAAATATAAATGACACAGCCTTAAAATTTGAGGAAAAATTGGAGTTTTAGGATTTGATATCTAAAATGGTCAGGGGTGATAAGAACAGTTAGGCAGATTAGAAGGTCTTCATTTATTTGTAGTAAAACTCAAGTACTGAAAGATTATACACGGGGATTGCTTACTCAGTAAATGCCTATTAAAATCTTATTGTTATCGCTTACTTTGCAAGTAGCACATATTCAAGAATACCACTACGTTGCCCTGCAGGCTCCGCCAGCTGAACAAGGGCACCACTGACGAAAGCTTGTATTCTCTCCATGAGATGCTGACAGGGGTTATCATCATGTGCTGACATAGCCATCATGACAGCCCTGTAAGGTTATTATTGATATATTGTGCTTGTAAATGGAGCAGTTCGGATAAAGTAGCTCAATACCAGAGCTTCACATTAAGGTCCTTAAGTCAATTTACAAAACAAATTGAATGGAATTTATTCATAAGGGATTATATAGGCAGATACGACTATAATCTGCAATATTATTTGTGACCTAAAGATCCCATTACATACAAAACATAAGACTATTAGGAGAAAAGCTATGTGTTTGTCTATTTTTTTAGTTTATAGCAAGTTGTGCACAAACATTGTAAAATTACTGTCCAAACTGATATTGCGAAAAGAATATATATGGGGGAGATTTATCAAAACCTGTGGAGAGGCAAAGTTGACCAGTTGCCCATAGCAACCAATCAGTTTGCTTCTTTCATTTTTCACAGGCCTTGTTAAGAATGAAAGAAGCGATCTGATTGGTTGCTATGGGCAACTGGGAAACTTTGCCTCTCCACAGGTTTTGATAAATCTCCCCCATAGTTTCTATCTGACAAAATATGATGGTATCATAGTCCAATCATACTTTAAAACTTGGAGAAATTATTGCATTTGTGATAGAGTTTCACAGTAAAGTTTGCTGGGATTCCTTCAGAGTTTTATGCGATAAAACAAAAAGCTTGGATTTTATTTCCCTAATGCAGATAATGTGATAGAAGGAGTTTTGTAATTATTTTGCAAACTTCGAAGCTGTGGGATACAAAATTTTATAGAATAAAGCCAGAGCATTTGCAGACAGAGTACAGAAAATGCTGCTGGAGTCCTTTTGAGCAAGAACATAAAAAGCTTAAATATGGGGAGCGTTGAAAACTGCTTCGTAGAAGCTGTATTTCCTACATCATGACATTTAGTAGCTTTTCACAAATTTGCCTGTAGAAGGCTAAGTTTACACTTGGTTTTTTTGTCTGGCAGTTTTTGGAATACTGCCACTGCAGTTTTTGAGCCAAAGCCAGAAGTGTATTTAAAAGGATTAGGACATATAAAGGAAGAACTTACACTTCTCCTCCGTTATGGATCCACTTCTGACTTTGGCTCAAAAACTGCAGTGGCAGTTTTCCAAAAACTGCCAGAAAAAAACCAAGTGGAAACTTAGCCTTCTATAGGCAAATTTGTGAATAGCCACTATATTTTACCTATTAACATCTTCTAAAATGGCATTGAAGTAATGCACAGCACTGTACAAAGTTCAACATTCACATAATTCACTGTCCCCTGTGGATATTGAGGTCTTATTTATCATTCACACATTATGGACAACTTCATAGGAAGCTAATTCCACTAATCAGAACATCACTCTGCCCACTGATAGGTAGCACATATAAGAAAGCCCCACCCACTTGTCTATCACACAACTTTCTTTCCAAGTGCGAGAAAGGTGCTGTACTGCTCATCTTATCTCTTCCTAGGGAATAACACAGTGATCCCTAAAACAGTGAAATTCGGCTGACATCATGCAGGCCAGTATTGAGTAAATTGTAAAGTGTATGTTTTAACTAAAGCTGGTTCTGGCCGAAGGGTTTAGCCTTCTGGTGTTTGGCTAAGGTATAATACGTAGCTGTGGCAACACCTTGTCCTATCAGGGGACGTGGACTTAGAGCCAATTACATCTGCTCTTTGTGTCCACCCCTTCAGGTGCATATAACTTCCATGCCAGCTTGTCATTCATCGCTTGTGTTTGTTTATATCTGTACTAGCTCTAGTTATAATTCTGGCTTGGCTATAATGACCTGACCATTCCCCTGTATTCTATATTGGCACTGCAGGCGATCTTTGGTAAAGATCCAGCCTGTTAGACTCTGATTTCTTGTTTGTATGTGCATTCACTGTCTATCTTAGTTCCATGCTTGTTAACCTGTTTTATCCGGACATGTTTCCCTAACTTCGGTATGGTGTTTATTGTTATTGTTTTGGACTACACCTCTGCACTTACTCAATTCAGGGACTGCTGTCCAGTTGATTCAAGTAGGCAGGGCAAGTGGCTGTGGGAGAACTGAAGGCTGCACTTATCTCAGCCTGATGTGACCGAGTGTGCTTTCACAGTGCAAAGTTATTCAAGTAGATTTTCTGACTGTCCATATGAAGAAGAAAATGTTGTTGTAATGTCCTTTTTTGTGTCTTTTGGTCTGTTCAGACATTAGTTCTTATGTCTGAGCAGTTTCTGTGCTATTTCTTCCTAAGCTTGGAAGAGTTAAGGCTTTTACCCTAGCTCAGCCTGTATTCTGGGCTGGTGATTTGTGCAATTCTGACTATGTCTGTTTTATCATGCACCTTGTATTTATCTTGTAATATTTCTGAGTTTTAACCATAGTTAATAGTCCTGATTATTATTGATTTTAGTCTGTAGTGCTTTTGTTTATTGTATGTCTGTTCTGCTTTTGCATTATATCTTTGTCTGTGTTCACACTGTGTGTCTTGCTTGTATAATTCCTGTTCTGGTATCCTTACCTGTATTCCTCCATGTTGTGGAGTTTTGTTTTTCTTATACGTTTTTATAGAGTTCATGTTTGCTGAACTTAAGTGTTTTTAGTGCTTGCACTGATCATAGTGTACATGATCACTGATCTAGTGTTTCCTCTGTACATTACCATTGGTCTATAGTGTACTCTGCACTTTACCAATGATCTTTGTCCTCTGAACTAGTATCCATTTATGTTAGTGTTCTGTGTCCAGTGTGAACAGTGTTTTATTTTCCTTATCTGTTTAGTGTTTAACATTCAGGTCTTCTGTTCATCCCCTGCATCTCCTGGTTTCTGCTGTACACTTGTTCCATATCCAGTCTCATTCGTTATTCATATCTGCCGTTTATCTTAATTCCGGGTTTCTGAACTGTATGTTAGTACGCTATATCCTGCCCTGTTTGTATATTTATATCCTGTCTGGTTAATCTGGTTATTTGGTTGTGTTCCCAACTATGTACAGTATTATTTGTGTACCTTTATGAAAATTGCACTTTAGCACAGGGAGGGACTGGCACCATGGTTGTCTATTTGCCGTTTAGGGTGGATGGGCAAGTAGACAGGGTGAGTGTTTCTAGGGACAGCTTAGGGCTCACTCTCCCCGTCTATCACATCAGTCATGACAGTTGTCCTCAGGAATGGGGAGTTGTTAGGAAGGGCATATAATACACAATCATCAGTAGGGGATTGCCTTGTATCAGTTCTTATTTTCAGTTCCTCCTTCCACTATGGTCGCCAACCTGACTTTTTCTTTTTTCTAGACTATTTATCTAAAAATCATTAATAGTTGAAAATCATATCCGGCAGATAAAGACTCAAATTATCCAAAATAAAGCAAAGTGTACATACAGTGTTGCGGCGCATTAGTATCTTACCATTCCGACACGTTTCGCACAAAGCATCAAGAGGATGGCACACAGAGGTGCCGCTGCATCACATGGACCATATGTGTTGTATTTTGGGATGTATGGGTTTCTAACTGGTGAATATGCTTTTCCACAATTTATTTTTGGTAATATGGTCCAATTTTGCTCATTATGAGAATTGATTCTCCTTGTCAAGCTGTTGTTTTATACTGTACTTAATTACACTGCACTTTATTTGTATAATATTAATTATTGCGTTTCTACATCACCCCTTACTACCCATTGGTATTCAGGACCTACAGGTGTGTAAATAATAAGTAAATAAAAGTATATGGCTCTCAGTATTCCAGTATTGCTTTTGTAAAAGCTCAAACGTTTTACTAGAAGATCTACAGCCCCGCCCCCAGTATGCAGTTTCTTGATACGCCCTCCTGTTCCTGAGAAAAGTGGGTTTAGTTTGTCTGACAATTCAGTTAATTCTCAAATGGGTGTGAACTTAATTTTAATAATGATAGAGAATATCAGGTGCTGGGTAGGATTATACAGTCAGGGGTGTCAATGTTGTGTATTGAGGGGTGTGTATGCCTAATACACACCCCCTGACTGTGTCATGGTTGAAATTAAATTCATGCCCATCTGATGATTCCCTCAAAATGTCAGACAAACGATAAAACCGTATATCTCAGGAACAGGAGGGCATGTTGAGAAACCATAAAACGGTGTGTGATCAGGGCAATCTAAGATATATTATCTCGTTTTTGAGGGGTTGGCTGAAGCTCTTCTTTAAAGCCAGACAGAAAGGAGAATGAGGTGAGGATAACCAATTTTTTTTTAAATTCACAGAGCAGAATGCAAACGGAAAAAACACTGTAAAGTGTCACAGAGGGCTGGTAACTGCACAGCTAATATGTGTAGAGCAATCCATTGTGCAATTATCAATAAAAAGTGTAGTAAATACATTAGTATACATTTGTAATTGGTTAAAGTAATTAATACTCAGCAATCACTGACAAGTATAAGGTATTGACTGCATTTGACTGTACTTGTAGAAAGTAAGTGACTGTGGCAGCTCCTTAGTTACACCATGATTGAGGCTGATCAATGTTGTTGCTATGTAATATGAACAATGTTGAGTTTTTGCAAGGTACTTCACTGTATACAGTCACATTCACAAAGTGTTTTATTTTTGGGATTTGTCTGGTACATTATTTTGCATTTCATATAAATCCAGATGTAATACCCTAGTGAATGTATAAAGTCTTCATGTGCTTGTGCACTGTTCAA
The DNA here is from genome assembly GCF_029499605.1 of Hyla sarda. NCBI lineage: Eukaryota > Metazoa > Chordata > Amphibia > Anura > Hylidae > Hyla > Hyla sarda. Next base: position 186,268,697 of record NC_079192.1, on the reverse strand, counting down.
GTCTGTCAATTGACTAGAAAATTGCAGGTATTCCATATAGGCTGGGAACATTTGGCGAGAGTCCATAGTACAGACAAACTGAGCTGGAGTAGTTATTGCTGTCTGCTGTGGTTTTCAGTCCGGTTCAAAAGTTTGATACGATTGGAAAATGAACCTACCGGATGCCAGATACACAATCACGGTGTGCATGGAGCCTTACTGTGATTGTATTTATCATGATATTACAGTTCAAAGTAAATGCTACCAATGTGTTCAAATTAGTATCTGAGCTAAGGAGTTAGGGTATGAGGAAGGAAAACACAATCCAAAATCTGTAACACTAATAGGGCATTCATTTTGAACTTTGCTATATTAGCGCTTCTTTATGTATGCTACTGTTGGACACCCTGATACAGTTTTAATAACAGCAACATGCTCTATTCCTAGTATGTTTGTGGTTGATTTTTCATATTAACTTAACCCCTTAAGGACGCAGGGCATACAGGTACGCCCTGATGTCCTGGTACTTATTTCCGGTTGGGCGGGGACCGTTCAGCAGGCATCCCGGCACATCGCTGAGAGAACCCCCCCATAACGACGATCGCCGACCGGCAATCTGTGGCGATTTCAGTCGTCACCGCTCGCTAGGCAGGGATCGGACCAGGATGCCTGCTGAAACCATTTAGCGGGCAACACTGCACATCGCCGAGGGGGGCTCAGAGACACCCCCCTTAGACCAACGATCTGTGGCAATTCCGAGTCATTCGGGTCACAGCAGTATGAGGAGGGGGGAGGAGCATGCTGCAGAATGCTCACCATTGTGTGATCTGGTGAGCAGGACGGAACCCTGTGCTGCTTCTCCCCCTCAGCAAAATAAAAGTGCCCCTTGGCACCGTTTTTTTGCACCAAGGCATATTAGAGAGTAGGGACAGTTTAGAATGTGACACATGCCCTGATCATCTAGGCTGAGCATTAGAGATTGCTTCAGGAAGTATCACACTTCCATGGATTACTATATTTTCAATCCATTTTTGAACCCAAACCCCAACGTATTTCCCAATACCCTGATAATATCTTTTTTTCTCCCCCAAAAAATGGGTCATGAGACACAAATTCAACAGCATTGGGGGTTTGCAAGATGCCTCAAATGTGCAGCACTCTCTCCCCACCTGAGCGGGGTGCACATTTGAGGTAACAGAATAGGGACAGCCACACACATCACATTCCCAGAATGATGATTCAGAGCATAGGGATGGGTGTAATTTTTACTTTTGGCTATACTCTGGGTCATCATCCTGGGAAAATAATTGGCATATCAGTAGTAAAATTGCAATTTTCATTTCCCCCAAACACTTCATCCATTCCTGGAAAATAAATTTAGGGATCACTATCAGTTCCAAGTCTCCACTTCACCTAGGGGGTGTACTGTTTGTAATAGGCTCACATGGGGGTGTACCTTTTTTGTATTTTCCTCTGAATGTATGTAACTGTCAGTTCCGTAAGAAACATCAGCCTCAAATGCAACGAGTTCTCGCTCATGAGCTCTGTCGTATTTCCAGGCGACTATTTGGAGTCACATGTTAGTTGTTCAAAGAATGATGAAGTAGAGGATAGGTTGAAAATTGCAATTTGCAAACGCTACCCTTCATCCATTCCTGGAAAAAAAAAATTGGAATCACCTGTACATTCAAAATGTCCTCTTTACCCCTATACCCATTCCTCAGGGTGGGTACTTTCTGTAAGGGTGTCACGTGTGGGTGTTTCATTTTTGTATTTTCCTCTGAATGTATGTAACCATCAGCTACTGATATGCCATAGGCCTTAAAGGGGTACTCCGGTGAAAAACTTTTTTTTTTTTAATCAACTGGTACCAGAAAGTTAAACAGATTTGTAAATTACTTCTATTAAAACATCTTAATCCTTCCTGTACTTATTAGCTGCTGAATACTACAGTGGAAATTCTTTTCCGTTTGAAACACAGAGCTGTCTGCTGACATCATGAGCACAGTGCTCTCTGCTGACATCTCTGTCCATTTTAGGAACTGTCCAGGGTAAAAGGAAATCCCCATAGCAAACATATGCTGTTCACGACAGTTCATAAAATGGACAGAGATGTTAGCAGAGACCACTGTGCTCGTGATGTCAGCAGACAGTTCTGTGTTTCAAATAGAAAAGAATTTCCGCTGTAGTATTTAGCAGCTAATAAGTACAGGAAGGATTAAGATTTTTTCTGTTTCAAAGAATTTATTGATCAATGCATAATATTGTATATTATGCATTTATCAATAAATTCTTTGAAACAGATTAAGATTTTTTAATAGAAGTAATTTACAAATCTGTTTAACTTTGTGGCACCAGTTGATTTAAAAAAAAATCGCGCCGCGATCCTGCATCATATCGCTTCAGTCCCGGCACTCATCAAGGGCCGGGACCCGCGGCTAATACCACACATCGCCGATCGCGGCGATGTGCAGTATTAACCCTTTAGAAGCGGCGGTAAAAGCTGACCGCCGCTTCTAAAGTGAAACTGAAAGTATAGCTGCTCAGTCGGGCTGTTCGGGACCGCCGCGGTGAAATCGCGGCGTTCCGAACAGCTGATCGGACACCGGGAGGGCCCTTACCTGCCTCCTCGGTGTCCGATCGACGAATGACTGCTCCGTGCCTGAGATCCAGGCAGAAGCAGTCAAGCACCGATAATGCTGATCACAGGCGTGTTAATACACGCCAGTGATCAGCATAGGAGATCAGTGTGTGCAGTGTTATAGGTCCCTATGGGACCTATAACACTGCAAAAAAAATGTAAAAAAATTTGTTAATAAAGGTAATTTAACCCCTTCCCTAATAAAAGTTTGAATCACCCCCCTTTTCCCATAAAAAAAATAAAACAGTGTAAAAAAAATAAATAAACATATGTGGTATCGCCGCGTGCGTAAATGTCCGAACTATAAAAATATATCATTAATTAAACCGCACGGTCAATGGCGTACGCGCAAAAAAATTCCAAAGTCCAGAAAAGCGTATTTTGGTCACTTTTTATACCATTAAAAAAATGAATAAAAAGTGATCAAAAAGTCCGATCAAAACAAAAATCATACCGATAAAAACTTCAGATCACGTCGCAAAAAATGAGTCCTCATACCGCCCTGTACGTGGAAAAATAAAAAAGTTATAGGGGTCAGAAGTTTTCCTGCATCTAGTTGTGATTTTTTCCAGAAGTGCGACAAAATCAAACCTATATAAGTAGGGTATCATTTTAACTGTATGGACCTACAGAATAATTATAAGGTGTAATTTTTACCGAAATATGCACTGCGTAGAAACGGAAGCCCCCAAAATTTACAAAATGGCGTTTTTTTTTCGATTTTGTCGCACAATGATTTTTTTTTTCCGTTTCGTCGTGCATTTTTGGGTAAAATGACTAATGTCACTGCAAAGTAGAATTGGCGGCGCAAAAAAATAAGCCATAATATGGATTTTTAGGTGGAAAATTGAAAGGGTTATGATTTTTAAAAGGTAAGGAGGAAAAAACGAAAGTGCAAAAACGGAAAAACCCTGAGTCCTTAAGGGGTTAAAGACAAACAGACCTCTATGACTTCTGAGACTTGTTGTGCGCCCGCACAGCACGTTACCCCATATGTGGATGTATTTCCATAGTCAGGATAAAAATCCCCCCCAAATGTTCTCATTACCCCATGTGAAAATGTTAAAAATTGCGTAACCCTGGAATTTTAGTATAAAAAATTAAATTTTTCATTTTACGGACAACTGTTAATAAAACCCGTGAGAAGTATTCACTGTACCACTTGTTACCTTCCTTGAGGGGTGTAGTTTCAAAATTGTGGTCACTTTCCAGGATTTTTTTTTTAGATTTTATGTCAGAACCTCAACCATTGCAGTGCAATGCACCACTTTAGGCCTCAAATCTCATCGGTGCTGTCTCACTCCTAAGCCCTGCTTTGCACCCGCAGAGTGCTTTACAGCCATATATGGGGTATTTTCTTATTCTGGAGAAATTTGGCTACACATTTTGTGGAGATTTGTTTCTATAACTACTTGTGAAACAAAAATTTTTTGGGTAATATCAGCAATTCAGTAGTAAAAATTTAATTTTTCACTTTTACGGCCCACTGTTCGAAAAACCTGTGAGGTGTAAGTACTCACTGTAACCCTTGTTACGTTCCTGGAGGGGTGTAGTTTTTAAAAGAGTGTCAGGTGTGTGGGGTTTCTGCTGTTCTTGCACAATGGGGGCTTTGTAAACGTACATAGCCCCCGAATTTAATTCCAACAAACTTCTCCAAAAGCCCAATGGTGTTCCTTCTATTTTGAGCAATGCAGTGCGCCCGCAGAACACTTTACATCCACATATGGGGTATTTTATTTCTCAAGCGAAATTGCACTACAAAGTTTGGACAAAGTTTGGTGTCCATTTTCCCCTATTATCCCATGTGAAAAGGAAACATTTGGGGTAACACTAGTGTTATAAAGCACATTTTTCTATTTTACGGCCCACTGTTCAAAAAACTTGTGAGGTGTAAGTACTCACTGTAACCTTTGTTACATTCCTTGAGGGGTGTAGTTTCCAAAATGGCATCACATGAGGGGGGTTTCTGCTATTCTGACACCATGAGAGCTTTGTAAACGGACATGGCCCCCCAACTTAAATTCCAGCTGAATTCTCTCTCCAAAAGCCCATAGGCACTCCTTCTGATCTGAGACCTGTAGTGCACCAGCAGAGCACTTTACATTCACATATGGGGCGTTTCCTTAATTGGGAGAAATTGTGCTTCAAATTTTGGGGGAAAAGTGAAAAGTGAAAATTTTTTTTTTTTGCTGTTCTGGCACCATAGGGCTTCCTAAATGAAACAAGCCCCCCCCCCCCCCCCCCAAATAAAAAAACCCTGACTGCAAAATTTGCTCTCCAAAATCCCACAGTTGCTCTTTCCCTCTTGAGCCGTGTTGTGAGCCCGCAGAGCACTTTACATCAACATGTAAGGTATTTCCATACTTGAGTAAAATTGGGCTACAAATTTTTGGGGCATTTTCTCCCTATACCCCTTGTAGAAATGGAAAAAAAGGGGGCTACATGAACATGTTGGTGTAAAAAATGGAAATTTCGATTTTTCACCTCCACATTGCAGCTATTCCTGTGAAACACCTAAAGTGTTAACAAACTTTCTGAATGTGATTTTGAATACGTTGAGGGGTGCAGTTTATATAATGTGGTCATTTATGGGGTATCTCTCACAGAAAGACCCCTCAAATCCATTTCAAACTTAACAGGTCCTTAAAAATAATCAGATCTAGAATTTTTCGTGAAAATTTGGAAAATTGCTGCTGTATTTTGAATGCCTCTAATGTCTTCAAAAAAGTAAAAACATGTCAACTTTGTTATGCCAACTAGAGATGAGCGAATCGAAGCTGACGAACCCAAATGCGTAACGAATTTCATGAAATATTCGATGTGCAACGAATGCGAATATCGCCGCGATTCTATCATGCTAATCGCTATATTAAAATCCATTTATTGCGGTCCAAGCTCCAGGACATCTAAAATGGAGGATCCACATATCAGTACATTGGGCAAGGAACGCTGAGAAGGCAAGGCGGGAAGGGAAGTAGGCGGGATGACCCTGTATCACAAGCAGGATGCAGCCTATCAGCAGCCAGTCACCCCTGTCACAGCCCTATATATTCGGCAGCCATTTTGCGGCTCATCATATCATTCATTTTGCTGCATAGAGATAGGACGGACATCGCTGTGTGTGTGTTACACAGAAAAGCTTGTTGCAGCAGCATTTCACCTCTTAATCACCTTAGCCTTCTGTAGGACACAGAGCACAGCGTATTTGCACAGAAATGATTCTCACTGCAGCGGTTAACCCCTCAGTCACTGTGAACAGCATAGTATTAACGAGAGGGGCGGAGAGAAGCGTGAGCTCCCGGTATCAGTTAGCGGTCATGTTTCGACCAGCAACCCATCTGCCGTCATCGATTGGTTAACACGGTCATCCACTTCATCACAAGTGACATCTAACCCCAGTCAACAGTTGGTGGGTTCTTCAGACACAACCCTCAGTTGGCATGGCCCGGGAGCAGTCCCTGTCCTCCCATTGCCTCTGTCCTATACTGTTCCCTCCCCTAAAGAAGTATCTTATGCTGTGGGTTCAGCTCCACTATTCAGTGGCTACTGCCCAGCCAAGAAGTGGAGGAGACATCTGCCGCCAAGTAGTGATGAGGAGAGTGACGTGGAAGGCGGTGTTGCCAGGGTTCAGGGTCCTGAAGCCGACATTGTTGAGGAACCTGTGATGTGCAGACACTTATTAATGATGATGAAGCCGATCGCAATTGGGAGCCAGGTGCAGAAGGGGCTTCATCATCATCAGGAGAAGAGGGTTGCAGGTTGCCCGTGAGGCAGCAGCTGAGCCTGCAAGGGGGTAGCATGGTTGGCAGTCAGCATGGTGGCAGAAGTGGAAATTCTGGAGCCAAACGTGCCCGGGGGAGACCAGCTGCTTCGTGGCAGCCTACCTTCCCGGAAGGTAGTGGAACAGGGGTTCCTGGAAACGGCAGCAGTAGCAGTCAATTAGTGCGGACTGTTGGTGGGAAAATAAGCTACTCGGCGGTGTGGCAGTTTTTCATCAAGCATCCGGAGGAGGTTCACATAGCCACATGCAAGATCTGTCGGCAGAAAGTGAAGCGTGTCCAGGGTCCCAATGAAGGCCACACGGCCCTGCATCAACATATGCTTCGACACCATAAAGCGGCCTGGGAGAACCGTGGTTCCGATGTAGTGGTCCACCCTGCTGCATTACCCAGTGGCATCACCCTCTTTCCGCCAGCCAAGGCTCAACCAACTCAGCCGAAGAAAGCTGTGTGTCATACCCTCCTTTTGACGATCCAGGTGCTCTGCTCCTCCTACTTTTAGTCAGTAATTTTGCCAACAATCCATTGGCGAAGCCATGTCCAAGAGACAACAGTATGCACCCACTCATCCAATGGTGCAGAAGCTGAATGTGCTCCTGTCTAAGTTGCTGGTGCTGCAGTCCCTACTTTTTCAAGTGGTGGACTCTGCACCTTTCAGAGAACTGATGGCTTGTGCCAAGCTGAGGAGTAGAGTGCCAAGCCATCATTTCTTTGCTATCAGCATCAGGGGGCCCGCCAGTAATGGCTGACATCCGCGATCACGCGGATGTCTGCCATTAACCCCTCAGATGCCGTGATCAGTACAGATCACGGCATCTGCGGCAATGCGCATGTTAAAATAGATGATCGGATCGCCTGCAGCGCTGCCGCAGTGATCCGATCATCTGTACCTGCGGACAGAGGTCCCCTCACCTGCCTCCGTTTCGTCCGTCTCCTGGCGTCTCCTGCTCTGGTCTGAGATCAAGCAGACCAGAGCAGAAGATGACAGATAATACTGATCAGTGCTATGCTCTATGCATAGCACTGAACAGTCTTAGCAATCAAATGATTGCTATAGATTGTCCTCTATGGGGACATAAAAAGTGTAAATAAAAAAAGTAAAAACATTTAAAACAAAAAAGTAAAAAAAAAAAGTGAAAAATCCCCTCCCCCAATAAAAATGAAAATTGTCAGTTTTTCCCATTTTACCCCCAAAAGGCGTACATTTTTTTTAAATAAACATATTTGGTATTGCCACTTGTGTAATTGTCTGAACTATCAAAATATAATGTTAATGATCCCGTACGGTGAATGGCGTAAACGTAAAAAAAATAAAAAAGTCCAAAAATGCTGATTTTTTTTGTCACATTTTATTCCCAAAAATTTTTATAAAAAATGATCCAAAACTTTTATAAATCCAAATATGGTATCAATAAAAAGTACAGATGATAGCGCAAAAAATAAGCCCTCATACCGCCCTATATACAGAAAAATGAAAAAGTTATAGGTGGTCAAAATAGGGCAATTTTAGATCACTGATTTTGTACAAAAAGTTTTAGATTTTTTTAAGCAGTACAAAAATATAAAAATATCTAGCCATGGGTATCATTTTAATCATATTGAGCCACAGAATAAAGAACACATGTAATTTTTACCGTAAAGTGTACAGTGTGAAAACGAAACCCTCCAAAATGTGCAGAAGTGTGGATTTCATTTAAATTTCCTCCCTAAAAAATATATTTTCGGGTTTGCCGTACATTTTATGGTAAAATGAGAGGTTTCATTACAAAGTACCATTGGTAATGCAAAAAACAAGTCCTTTTATGAGTCTGTATATGGAAATATAAAATAGTTATTTATTTTAGCAGGCTAGAAGGAAAAAACGAAAACACAAAATTAAAATTGGCCTGGTCCTTAAAGGGGTACTCTGCCCCTAGACATCTTATCCCCTATCCAAAGGGGCGGAGCTGGAACGTAACGATGCTCCAGCCCCTGTATTACCCGTCATTACGTGCAGAGCGAACTCGCTCTATGCAGTAATGATAGCGCGGTGCCCCCAGCAGCGGGACCCCGGCGATCTGACATTTATCCCCTATCCTTTGGATAGGGGATACGATGTCTAGGGGCGGAGTACCCCTTTAAGGGGATACATGTCCTTTACAACTCACTTGGTGAATGTGGTTCCTGCACAGCCACAACACAAACTTGGACAGGTCACGCCGCTTCCTCCTCCACGCTCTCAGGCCGTTGGTCCTTTGACAGTGTGCGACTCTACCTCCTCATCCTCCACCGTGTCCTCAGCCTCCACTTCCCAGACAAGTCCCAGTGGCCCTTCAGCATACCATGTGTGCAGGGCACGGCGGTGTCACACTGTTCTTCACATGGCTTGCCTTGGCGAACTGAGTCACACAGAGGAGGAACTGCTAAAAGTCATTCGTAAAGAAATTGGAGCATGGCTTACTCCACGAAAATTGGAACTGGGAACCATGGTGACAAGCAATGGGAAGAACATCTTGCATGTGCTGCGACTGGGAAGGCTGAGCCATGCGCCCTACATGGCACGCGTGTTCAATCTGGTTGTGAAGCAGTTCTTGAAGTGTTCCCCCCATTTGCAAGTGATCCTAACAATGGGAAGGAAACTTGGCATGCACTTCAGCCACTCGTACACCACAAAGCACACCCTCCTTGAGCTGCAGAGTCAGAATGATCCTCAACATAGTCTGATTTGTGATGTTGCCACACGTGTGAATTCCACCCTCCATATGTTGGACCAACTCTATGAACAGAGAAAAGCCATCACCGATTTCTTGATGATCCAAGCGGATAGGGGTACTCCCCTGTGTAACTTCAATGTGAACCAGTGGCAGCTCATACGTGACAACTGCTGTTTGCTCAGGCCCTCTGAGGAAGCCTCATTATTAGTAAGTAGCTAGGATTACGGGATGAACAACGTCCCTCCACTGCTTCAATTCTTACAACTTGTGTTGGAAACGATGGCCGGTCAAGGCACTGGAGATGTGGCACCTACATCTCACGGCCACAGGAGCCCTGTGGGGGTTAAACTGGAGGAGGAGGGGGAGGGGCACAGTGGACCACAGTATAGGTTTTGCCAAATGAGCGTTTTTTCTAGTAATCTGACAGGAGAGGAGGAGCAGGAGCAGCCAGAGGGTTATGAGGAAGGCAAGACAGAGGACCCAGACACACCGTGGCAATATGCAGTGGAGATGGAAGCAGGGAGTCCCTCAGAGTTACTTGCACTAATGGCATGATGTATGCTCACTTGCTTGCGTAGCGACAGCCGAATTGTCACCATTCGGCAGCGGGATGACTTCTGGATCTCTACCTTATTAGACCCTCGCTACCGCCACAAAATAGGGGCCTTTTTTACACCCACTGAGAGGGCGGACACTGTGACCTACTACAGATGCATTCTATGTAGTCAGTTGGCCTATCGGCGCCATCATCCATCCTCTCGCAGGTCTGAATCGGGGGGGCCCCCTGCACTCCCCTTCCACTGCCATGGCTACTGGGGAGGGGTGTGGTGGCAGGAGCAGTACCAGCTCCATCAGCAGCAGCCTTAGTCTACAGTCGCTGATGAGTAGCTTTCTTCAACCGCATAGTGAAGTAACTCATCAGCAGCAGGTAGACCTGGAGCAGGACCTGAACCAGCAGGTAGTGGCATACCTTGACATGCCCATGCCAACACACCTTGCAGATCCGCTGGACTTCTGGGCAGCCAAACATGATTTGTGGCCACAACTAGCAGAGTTTGCCCTGGAAAAGCTGTCCTGCCCGGCCAGTAGTGTGCCATAAGAGCGGGTGTTTAGTGCAGCGCGGGCCATAGTCACCCCAAGGAGAACTGGTCTGTCCACGAAAAATGGGGAGATACTGACCTTTGTGAAGATGAATCAGGCATGAATCAGCCAGGATTTCCAACCACCAATGCCTGATGCATCAGAGTAGATTGACCATAGTGCCAAACAGATTTAAGGCGCTGCTCCCCAGTTACAAACATTCCTCCCCATCAGACCTTTTTTCACCCACCTTCGTCACCCGTTACTGGTATTGCCACCCACCACTGTCTGATTCAGCAACTATATGGTCTCTTCTCATGCTTCAGCCAACTCCAGACTGTGCCATTCAGCCACTATATGGTCTCATCATGCTTCAGCCACCTCCAGGCTGTGCCATTCAGACACTATACGGTCACTTCATGCTTCAGCCAACTCCAGGATATGCCTTTAAGCCACTATATGGTCTCCTCATGCTTCAGAGACCTCTAGGCTGTGCCATTCAGACACTATATGGTCTCTTCATGTCACCACAAACTCCAGGCTGTACCATTCAGCCACTATATGGTCTCCTCATGCTTCAGCCACCTCCAGGCTGTGCCATTCAGCCACTATGTGGTCTCCCCATGCTTCAGCCACCTCCAGGCTGTGCCATTCAGCCACTATATGGTCTCTTCATGCTGCCACAAACTCCAGGTTGTGCCATTCAGCCACTATATGGTCTCCTCTTGCTTCAGCCACCTCCAGGCTGTGTCATTCAGCCAATATATGGTTTACTGATGTTGCTGGGCCTGGGCCTAAAAATGTTATGGTAGCACTAGCTTCCATAAATTTTCAATTTAAATTTCAAAATTAATCTTGTAATCTTAGGGATTGTGAAGCCCTAGTGTCTACTCATGCTGCTGCCAGCTCCAGGCTGTGCCATTCAGACACTATAGGGTCTCTTAATGCTTCAGCCAACTCCAGGCTGTGCCAGACACTATATGGTCTCCCCATGCTGCCACAAACTCCAGGCAGTCATTCAGCCACTATATGGTCTCCTCATACTGATGCCACCTCCAGGCTCTGTCATTGTGCTGCCATGTGACATGTGACTCCTTGTTACATTTTGTCCTTTGTACCCACACGCCGGGGCCTGGGACACTAAAACTTGGGAGTTAAAATTTCAATTTCAAAATCCTCAATTTCAATTTCAAAATCTTAAATTTCTAGTTAAAAAATCTTAAATTTCATTGGTCTCCTCATGCTTCTGCCAACTCCACGCTGTGTCATTCAGACACTATATGGTCTCCTCATGCTGATGCCACCTCCAGGCTCTGTCATTGTGCTACCTCAGCATTCACTACCCCAGCACACTCCATATGCATGTTAGAACACAGCAGAGTGTTCTACAACCCTATTGAGGCCCCCTGTAGGCCAGAAATAGCCATTTTTAATATAGATTCGCCACAAATTCGACTCAAAACGATTTTTTTAGGAATCGAATTTTTGTAAAGTTTGCACATCTCTAATGCCAACATAAAGTAGACATATTGTATATGGGAATCAATATATAATTTATTTGGAATGTCCATTTTCCTTACAAGCAGAAAGTTTCAAAATGCAACGTTTTCCAAATTTTGGGATTTTTCGGCAAGAAAGGATGTAAGTAACAACAAAAGTTCACCACTATGTTAAAGTAGAATATGTCACAAAAAAACTATCTAAGAATCAGAATGAAAAGTAAAAGCATCCCAGAGTTATTAATGCTTATAGTGACAGTGTTTAGATTTGAAACAAAGTGCTGAGTCCTTAAGGTCAAAATGGGTTGAGTCTTTAAGGGGTTAAACTGGGATGGGGCAACAACTAATTCTGATCTATATGCAGGGGCATAGCTATAGGGGGTTCAGAAGTAATAGTCGCACCGGGGCACTGGTGCCTAAGGGGGCTCAAAATCCCACCTGCCCCATAAGTGACCAGTGTTATAATTGGCACATGGGCCCTGTTGCAGGTTTTGCATCATGGCCCAGAAGCTAAATTTATGCCTTTGTCTATATGGATGAATTTACAAAAATATTCTGTTACAGAACATCAATTGTCCGGTCTAAAAAGGCCTAACAAGCGATGAATATTACACCATATTTGAAAATTGCAAGATTGAATGTATGCCTTAGACCCATTAACACCCTCAAAACCCAAACCTCTCAACTAAAGACAAGTCAGTGTAAACCCTGTACAATTTGCAAACATTTAACAATCTGTCTGCAACAACAAACAGTGCAAACTTAAACAGATGGGGGATATTTATCAAAACCTGTCCATAGAAAAAGTTGCTGAGTTGCCCACAGCAGCCAATCAGATTGCTTCTTTAATTTTTCAGAGGCCATTTTCTAAATGAAAGAAGCAATCTGATTGGTTGCTATGGGCAACTCAGCAACTTTTTCTCTGGACAGGTTTTAATAAATCTCCCCCAAAGACCCTAAATCCACCAGATTCCTCATGGTGTATCAGACTGATTGATGAGCCTGATGAATCTAAAAAATTTTAAGACACCAACTGCATAACAATGTGGAGCAATCTTGGCTGATGAAAGCATAAACATTTTTTTTAGATACAGTGATGGAATTTAGCAGCTTAAGATGGTTGCTGTTTTCCATTTTGAGAATATGATTGCTGGTAGTGAATCTTAGTTCTTGACAATTATGTTATGTTTCTGAAGCGGTATTACCTCCCAAGACATCTAGCTTGCTTACATTGTCAATAATAGTACTGGCTTTAGTATGTTTTTTTTTTGCTTGATTTACCACTAACAGGAAGTTGTGTAGTCCTTTTTTTTGGTGTGGTGCTCCTTCTTCCGTCCTGAGACAGTGCATCATACTCTGTTGTCTCAGGAGGTGTGGCTGTATCTTGTCTCTGAACTCAAGCCCACCCCCCAAGTGATGTCATCACCTATGACCAGCCCTCCAGTTTACATCCCAAACTTTGTGTCCTCTACACATATACATTAAGTGAGAATGAAGAGTGTTTTTAGCATGCTGCCTTATGCTGACCAATGTCACAGGCGGGGAGCCAACGGGGAATGTGTAGAGCAGCTTTTGCAGACTTTCTGTGTAGATAGATAGATAATTAGATTGGCTCTGTAGGGCAATGTTCTGCAGCAGCTCTGGTGGTAAACTGCTGTAGGAGTAGAGTGAGTAGGGTGGGAGGGTTGTGCGGAAGAGCTGAGGGAAACCTTTGCATTCTGGGAATCGCAGTACTGAGCAGCTCGCCAATAAGAAGTACATAGGAAGAGACCCAGAGACACACACAACAAATAGATATTTTGTGGTTTCAGAACTGGGGCAGACAGGTAGGCAATGCTATATACACTGCTCAAAAAATAAAGGGAAGACTAAGATAACACATCCTAGATCTGAATGAATGAACTAATCGTATGAAATGCTTTTGTCTTTACATAGTTGAATGTGCTGACAACAAAATCACACAAAAATTATCAATGGAAATCAAATTTATCAATTGGAGGTCTGGATTTGGAGTCACACTCAAAATCAAAGTGGTAAACCACACTACAGGCTGATCCAACTTTGATACAATGTCCTTAAAACAAGTCATAATGAGGCTCAGTAGTGTGTGTGGCCTCCATGTGCCCGTATGACCTCCCTACAACACCTGGGCATGCTCCTGATGAGGTGGCAGATGGTCTCCTGAGGGATGTCCTCCCAGACCTGGACTAAAGCATCCGCCAACTCCTGGACAGTCTGTGGTGCAACGTGGCGTTGGTAGATGGAGCATGACATGATGTCCCAGATGTGCTCAATCAGATTCAGGTCGGGGGACGGGTGGGCCAGTCCATTGCATCAATGCCTTCCTCTTGCAGGAACTGCTGACACACTTCAGTCACATGAGGTCTAGCATTGTCCTACATTAGGAGGAACCCAGGATCGACCTCACCAGCATATGGTCTCACAAGTGGTCTGAGGATCTCATCTCGGTACCTAATGGAAGTCAGTCTACCTCTGGCAAGCACATGGAGGGCTGTGTGGCCCCCCCAAAGAAATGCCACCCACACCATTGCTGACACACCACCAAACCGGTCATGCTGGAGGATGTTGCAGGCAGCAGAATGCTCTCCACGGCATGCTATGGACACTACGCTGACAGACACAGCAAACCTTCTTGCCACAGCTCACATTAATGTGCCATCCTGGATGACCTGCACTACATGAACCACTTGTGTGGGTTGTAGACTCCGTCTCATGCTACCACTAGAATAAAAGCACCGCCAATATAAAAAAAAAAGTGACCAAAACATCAGCCAGGAAGCATAGGAACTGAGAAGTGGTCTGTGGTCACCACCTGCAGAACCATTCCTTTATTGGGGTGTCTTGCTAATTGTCACGATGCCGGCTGGCAGGAGGTGGATCCTCTGTGCCAGAGAGGGATAGCGAGGACCGTGCTAGTGGACCGGTTCTAAGACACTACAGGTTTTCACCAGAGCCCGCCGCAAAGCGGGATGGTCTTGCTGCGGCGGTAGTGACCAGGTCGTATCCACTAGCAACGGCTCACCTCTCTGGCTGCTGAAGATAGGCGAGGTACAAGGGAGTAGGCAGAAGCAAAGTCGGACGTAGCAGAAGGTCGGGGGCAGGCGGCAAGGTTCGTAGTCAGGGGAGATAGCAAAGTTCTGGTACACAGGGTATAAACACACAAAAACGCTTTCACTAGGCTCTAGGGCAACAAGATCCGGCAAGGAAGTGCAAGGGAGGAGACTAGATGTAGCCAGGAAACAGATGGGAACCAATTAAGCTAATTGGGCCAGGCACCAATCATTGGTGCACTGGCCCTTTAAGTCTCAGGGAGCTGGCGCGCGCGCGCCCTAGAGAGCGGAGCCGCGCGCGCCAGCACATGACCGCAGGAGACGGGAACGGGTAAGTGACCTGGGATGCGATTCGCGAGCGGGCGCGTCCCGCTGTGCGAATCGCATCCCCAACGGCCATGACAGGGCAGCGCTCCCGGTCAGCGCTGACCGGGGAGCTGCAGGGAGAAAGGCGCCGTGAGCGCTCCGGGGAGGAGCGGGGACCCGGAGCGCTAGGCGTAACACTAATTGCCTATAATTTCCACATGTTGTCTGTTCCATTTGCACAACAGCATGTGAAATTGTTTGTCAATCAGTGTTGCTTTCTGAGTGGACACTGTGATTTCATAGAAGTGTTACATTGTGTTGTTTAAGTCCTCCCTTTACTTTTTTTTTGAACAGTGTACTTCTGCAGCATTTTTATTATTATTTTTACCTGACGTTAGAATACCCCTTTAATGTTTCTCAAACCGTGATGCTTCTGCTTATTTTTCAGTGTGTCTTCTTATTACAAGGTAAATGCATATTATAAATAATTACTGATTGCTGTCAAGGTTGTTCAGACTGGATATAGCTTGCAAAGAATATTGCTACTACTGCTAAAACATACTCAAATGTGTAGCTAAAATTTTCACTCTTTGATACTGATGACAACTTATTTGATATTACTAAGGTTATGATGCTTTAAATTCCACCTTGGCATCAAGTAATTGGTTACTAACATTCATCCTCTATGCATATTCATTTTTATAAAATGTGTAATGCAGTCAATAAAATCTAGATCAGAAATAATTCCTGCCTGATCTCTTGTGCACAATATTAACAGAGGAGTAAACCAGCTACATTAAGCCAATTCTGTGACGGGTAGGGTTACATTCCTACTGCGTCCTGCCTATTTTACGGCCACTTTTAGAGGGTTATGCCGAATTGATTATTCGAGCATTACACATCTCCTAATATAAAATGAATATGTCTCAATGTTTTTCTGATTTGCTAACACATTAAACATATACTTTATATGTGAGACATATACTTCTAAAGCATATACCCTGCCAGTTTGCCTGTTATCTACTCATTATTGAAAGTGCCATATAACATTTCATTATCTTTTCTTCAATATTTTAGTTTTCCTGTGTTTTTCCATTTTATTGTATGATTGCACACAAAGAAACATTAATCTGACATATTTTATTTCATTGTATTTAGTTTAGTTTTCTGTCTTTTTACTATTGTGTTTGATCTTCATGATTATTATGCATATGTAAAATTAAATTGCACACTTACGAGAACAATCCATTTTTATAAAATAGTATTCTTTTTCTTCAAAGAGCAAAATTATCTAGTTCCCTTTACTCTGTCAAGGATAATTATATTGTCAGATGAAAGCATTAATATTAACTTAACCTGGTTTAAATTATTTTAGAGATGTCTCAAAATAATTATTCTACTAATGTGAATCTGTATTTCAAATTAATAGAACTTTCTCCGAAGACTAAATTTGGCTGTAGATGCATAATGTGCACTAAATGACGTGATCCAGCAAGATTTTACATGATCTCCTCTAGTAAAATGGTTGGATAAGCATCATGTCACCACAATGACATCACTTTATACTTGTGGCGTCACCTTCATGAACATAACTATCTCTTTATTGTATTTTAAGTGTGAGTTTCTATAACAATTATGACTACATATTATAAATAAATGTACATTTAGGAATGAGAAAAAAAGAGATGATCCTTCCATAGAAATGAGAATGAGAATGAGTCTGAGGGGTAGAGGATCATAGTAACATAGAATGTGTCAGCAGATAAGAACCCTTCACCCATCTAGTCTTCTCAACATAAAATACTATGATAAGTACCTGGCCCTATCTTTACCTTATGCCTATCTCAGGCATGCTTAAACTCATTTACTGTATTTGCAGCTACCACTTGTCAAGGATCAACCATGGGGCAGGAAGAGTGAGCCCTAAACTGACCCTAAAACCGCTCTTCCTGCCTACTTGCCCATCCACCCTAAACGGTGGATCGACAACTAGGAGACGGTCACTTCCTGCGCTAAAGTGCAGTGGTGTAAAAACCATATTATACTTAGTCGGTCACATATCAGAACAGAAACAGAAAACTATTAGACAAACAGATATACCAAACAGGATATAAATATAGGACACTGTTCACACTGGGACACAGAACATATAAACTTGACTCCCCATTCTACTATAGGAGTAGCCATTAATAATAAAGCCAAATAGGCTACTGGCCAGCGGACACACTCCACTGTGTGGACAAAATGCTGACCCAGTAGGATTAAAAGAAATATAATACATGAAACACTAGACTTGAACCAGATGAGTCTGAATAGACTCCAGAATACCAAACAGAAATATAACATGCAGAGCACAGGGTGCAAGCTAGACTCAGACACAGTGAGAACACAGACAGAGCAGAACAAACAAACCTAATCCTAAAACCGACTAATGTAACACAGACTAAAATACAAGGAGCATGCTACATAACCATGGCTAAAAACCCAGATAAAATGACAAGATAAATACAAGGTAAATGCTCAAGCAGACATGGTCAGAATATTGCACAAACAGACATAGTGGCATTAAACTAACAGACATAGTAGTATTGCACTGAATAACCACCACCAGAATGCAGGAGAACTCACTCGAGTTTCTCATTCGTTCAGAGCATTAACCATTCCCTATCCAGGTAAAATAGCAAACTGCTCTGAATAAACTAGCTTGTGAATACACACCTAAACAGAAAAATACAAAAACAAATAAATGGACATTACAGTACCCCCCTTTAAAGAGGGGCCACTGGACCCTCATAAAAACGCAAACAAGCATAAAAATATACCATACATTTTTTTCATAAAAAATACCTGGGTGCCCAGGTGGCTCCACGATTGTAACCTAGATACAGATGGTTGGCTCAGGAATGGAGGAACGCCATACAGCATAAGAAAGACTGAAGAGGTCCTTGCATCTGGTCCACTTGAAAACGGAATCAGGTATACGGAAAGTGGCACCAGAGAAAGTGGGATGGCTGGTTATTCTGTCAAGGACCAACCAGGGGACAGGGAGATTGAGCCCTAAACTGACCCTAAAACCGCTCTCCCTGCCTACTTGCCCATCCACCCTAAACGGTGGATCAACAACTGGACGCCGGTCCCTTCCTGCGCTTAAGTGCAGTGGCGTAAAAATACATAATATACATAGTTGGCCATAGACCAGAACAGAAACAGAAAACTTCTAGACAGCCAGATATACCAAACAGGAATATAACATACAGAGCACAGGATACAAGCTAGACTAAGACAGTGTGAACACAGACAGAGCAGAACGAACAAGCATAATACTAAAACACACTAATGTAACACAGACTAAAATACAAGGAGCATGCTATATAACCATGGCTAAAAACCCAGATAAAATGACAAGATGAATACAAGGTAAATGCTCAAGCAAACATAGTCAGAATATTGCACAAACAGACATAGTGGCATTAAACTAACAGACATCATAGTATTGCACTGAATAATCACCACCAGAATGCAGGAGAACTCTGGCTAAAATAGACACACCCGAGTTTCCCATTCATTCAGAGCATTAACCATTCCCTATCCAGGTAAAATAGCAAACTGTTCTGAACAAACTAGTGTGTTAAAACACACCTAAACAGAAAAATACAAAAACAAATTGTAACACTCATGTTTCTGAAGACAGGACTCCGGTGTATGTGGATCCGCTGGACCTGTGTGGCAGATGACTCAGAACGTACCAGGGAGCGGAGTCTAAGGTGCCGCTGGTCTTCACCAGAGCCCGCCGCAAAGCAGGATGGGCTTGCAGCTGCAGGCGACACCCAGGTCACTACCCCTGGCACGACTCAACCACACAGGTGGCTGAGGAAATGCGAGGCACAGGAGGGATAGGGCAACTTGTAGTCTGGATAGCAGAAGGTCAGGGCAGGCGGCACAGTAGCGTAGTCAGGATGTAGCAGGAGTTCAGTAGGCAGGCGGCAGAGGAGCAAGGTCAAGTTTCAAGAGTAGGAGATCTGGTACACGGCAAGGCAATACAAAGGAATGCTTTCTCTAGGGCACAAGGCAACAAGGATCTGGCAGAGAACTTAGGAGGGTGGAAGAATTTATAAACAAGCCACAGGTGGTTACACTAATGAGTGTACTGGCCCTTTAAATGTTAAAGCTCCGGTGCACGCACACCCTAAGGGACGAGGACATGCATGCCGGAGAAGAGAGGTGGAGGCAGAGGCAGGAGAAACACCCGGAGAGTGACGGACTGGGGCTTACATGCTGGCGCGTACCGCGATGTGAATCCCTGCCCCGTCGGCAGCAGAAGGTAAGGGGACCATGCGCTCACAGCCAGCATGTGAGGCCGGAGCGCATAGTGTAGCACAAATAAACAGACATTACACCACTTCTGCAGGAAGGCTATTCCATGCATCCACTACTCTCTCAGTAAAGAGCTCCGTAAGGTATCACTTTGTATCTAGTGTCTAGTGGCATAGGCCATATTCGAATTTGCAATATTTTGCGAATATATGGACGAATATTCGTCATATATACGCTACATTCGCATATTCGTAATATTCGCATTTTATTTTCACATATATGAAAATTCGCGTATGCGAAAATTAGCATATGCGAAAACTAGCATATACAAAAATTAGCATATGCGAAAATTCGCATGCCTGTCTCACGCTGTAGTATTAGAGCCTTCTTTACACCACACAAGCTGGAAGCAGAGAGGGATGATCATTGTGATGTGTACTGTGAAAAAAAAAAAAGAATATTCGTAATTACGAATATATAGTGCTATATTCGCGAATATTCGCGAATTCGCGAATATGCTATATTCGCGAATAAAATTCGCATTGCGAATATTCGCGAGCAACACTATTTGTATCACGGTAAGATTGGCTCACCAATGTGCCACTGATCCTCCAGTGGATCCAGACTGCAAAAATGCAACAGATTTGTTGTGGATTTGTGGAATTTTTGTGGACTTTAGACCTGAGTGTGCCAATAATAACAGCAAGGTTTATGATGAAATTAAAAATGGAAATGCACAAGTATTAATGGAAATTGGCCCCACGAACCTCAGCAGACAGTGCTAGAATGACTATAGTGGATTGTGGAGATCAGCATTGGTTACTCTGTGCATCATAAAATCAGAAAGAAGGATGGATAAGCAAATATGAATGTATAAATCATATGGGTCCGTACCTTAATAATGATGCAGATAATATACTTCCTGACAGTTGTTTGGCAGTTTATTTAAGTCCAAAATGTCCAAAAAAGTATGTTTTACATCTCAAAAAATGAACAAAAAGACATGTTTTTCCCATTGCATTGTAGTGAATTCAATGGTAAAATGTTTGTCAATTTACATTCAGTTAAAGGAAACCTGTCATTACTTTCATGCTGGTAAAGCTGTGAGTCATCAGGAGGGTCCCTGGTGACTTCTTTCCGCCCACCGGCCTTGATTTATAGCTCTTCCCCTGTATCCAAACAGGCAGAAATCTATCAATCAAAGTGGAGGGGCAAGGAGAAGCCCCAATGACTCATGGTTTTGGCAGTATAAAAGGGATGACAGGTTATGTTTAAATTTTAAGTCCATAATTATTACAGACATAAGTACCAAAGGCTTCTTTGGGGATGTTTATGTCTCAAAAATAGTAAATAGTTTTTAATCTTTTTTTGTTTTTTGTTTTTTTACAGAGTTTAGGACCTTTAAGCCCCAATGAAATCTGGCTTGCAAACTGCATAATAGCATTACTTAGCCAAATAAAAATGGAAAAGGTTGGGAAAAAATTTAACAAATGCAAAAAGTGGTTAAAAACAATACCAAATGTGTATAAAAATTATGTGTTTGCACATAGCCCTTAAAAAGGGTATTCAGGGTTTTCAGGGTATTCACCATGTATCCTAAGATTGTATTTTTAGGATTATTTATTCAGACCAATTAATAATAGGGAATCATAAAATGCCCTAGCAAAAATGTTAGTGGTTTCATATGGTAACCCAAATTATGTGCCAAAAGAGGCCCTATCTGTAGGTTGTTCCCATCTCTTTGGATCTGTTGAAAGCAATCAGTGTTTTAGACAGAATAAATAGTTATCAGTTGGATGCAAGAATTCTCTTGATGGTGAAAACACATTAATCAGGGAACATATAGCATAATAGTTTATGCAACACTCTTTGCTAGGTTAAAGCTTTTCTCTTCCAACCAATGTTTTGAGCAAAGAATGGTGTATTTTTTGTTTTACTTTAATGAATTAATAATAGTAAATAACAAAAGTCAGTAAACATTATCCAAACAAGGTAGTCACTCTGAGGAGGTTAATCTGCAGTGGTCAATGAGAGCAATAAGAAGAGTAATAAGGCATGAGTGCATATCTGGGGATCTCAAGAACGTATTAAGATTCAGGAGCATATGCGTCATAAGTGTGGAAGGACGGTGTCTGGGAAACTGGATCGTCTAATGAGGCAACTATTTAGGGCAGAGAAAGGGGATGTCCAACAGAAGAAACAATAAAAAGGCAGTAGCTGCCCGATGTCTGTTAATGTGCTAAACTGAACTTCCGGAATCGTCTTTCTAAGGCTGAGGTCGGGATAGGAGGACAGGATAGGAGGACGGGATAGGAGGACCAGGATAGGAGGACCGGGATAGGAGGACCGGGATAGGAGGACCGGGATAAGAGGACGCGATAGGAGGACGCGATAGAAGGACGGGATAGGAGGACGGTATAGGAGGTCGAGATAGGAGGACGGGATAGGAGGTTGAGATAAGAGGACTGGATAGGAGGTCGAGATAGGAGGACGGGATAGGAGGTTGAGATAGGAGGACTGGATAGGAGGTCGAGATAGGAGGACTGGATAGGAGGTTGAGATAGGAGGACGGGATAGGAGGTCGAGATAGGAGGACGGGATAGGAGGTCGTGATAGGAGGTTGTGAGAGGAGGACGGGATAGGAGGACGGGAAAGGAGGACGGGAAAGGAGGACGGGATACGAGGACGGGAAAGGAGG
The DNA here is from genome assembly GCF_029499605.1 of Hyla sarda. NCBI lineage: Eukaryota > Metazoa > Chordata > Amphibia > Anura > Hylidae > Hyla > Hyla sarda. The sequence continues at coordinate 186,246,637 of NC_079192.1, read as the reverse complement.
ACGGAATAGGAGGACGGGATATGATGACGGGATAGGAGGTCGGGATAGGAGGTCGGGATATGAAGTCAAAAGCTTCTTCCTTTGTTTATTTTCCTCCCCAACAAGGATTAGGAAGGAAAATGACAGGGGGGTGGACATGTGTGACGGGGGGGCAGTGGGTGGACCTGGGTGACGGTGGGGGGGGTTGGACAGGATTGAGAAGGGGTAACAGAGGGGTGGAAAGGGTACGGTACCTTAAGCAAGCCGGCCCACGCAGCTTGCAGTTCCACGGCAGTCTGGCGCAAATGCAGCTCGCTCCACCGTCGGGCACCATTTTCGTCTCACTGCGCCGCAAAGGGGAGGGGGGTCACGCAAGGGACGCAGGAGGACGCTGTGTGCGCAGTGCACACGCAGGCTTCCCTTCCCCCCTGCGTGCAGGCCAGGGTGGGACATTTGAAAAAAAAAGAAATCACTGCTCTAACCATACGATTTAGGCGGCCGCGAGGCCCCTTTTAGCGCGAGGCCTTAGGCGGCCGCCTAAATCGCCTGATTAGAGAGCCGCCTCTGGTTCACACATAACTTCCAAATGGCTGGAGATATTTTGATAATACTCGGTCACATGTTACTTATATGTCCACCTAAAATATAGGATAGTTAATTTAACCCTTAACTCCCTCCATTTGTGAGGGTCAGGGTTTTTGTTTAAAGTCCCATTCAAATCAATGGGAAATGTATGTTCCCACATGACTTCCGTACAGCTGGACATATTTCAATACCTGGTACACATATTACGGGTCGGGATAGGAGGTTGGGATAGGAGGACGGGGATAGGAGGTCGGGATAGGAGGTCGGGATAGGAGGTCGAGATAGGAGGACGGGATTGAAGGTCGGGATAGGAGGTCGGGATAGGAGGTCGAGATAGGAGGTCATCATAGGAGGTCGAGATAGGAGGATGGGATAGGAGGACAGGATAGGAGGTCCAGATAGGAGGTCGGGATAGGATAGGAAGACGGGATAGGAGGACGGGATAGGAGGTCGGGATAGGAGGTCGGGATAGGAGGACGGGATAGGAGGACGGGATAGGAGAACGGGATTGAAGGTCGGGATAGGAGGTCGGGATAGGAGGTCGAGATAGGAGGTCATCATAGGAGGTCGAGATAGGAGGACAAGATAGGAGGACGGGATAGGAGGTCGGGATAGGAGGTTGGGATAGGAGGTTGGGATAGGAGGTCGGGATAGGAGGTCGAGATAGGAGGTCAAGATAGGAGGACGGGATAGGAGGACAGGATAGGAGGTCCAGATAGGAGGTCCAGATAGGAGGACGGGATAGAAGGTCAGGATAGGAGGTCAAGATAGGAGGACAAGATAGGAGGACGGGATAGGAGGTCGAGATAGGAGGTCGAGATAGGAGGTCACGATAGGAGGTCGAGATCGGAGGTCGGGATAGGAGGACGGGATAGGAGGACGGGATAGGAGGACGGGATAGGAGGACAGGATAGGAGGTCCAGATAGGAGGACGGGATAGAAGGTCGGGATAGGAGGTCAAGATAGGAGGACGGGATCGGAGGACGGGATAGGAGGTCGGGATAGGAGGTTGGGATAGGAGGTTGGGATAGGAGGTCGAGATAGGAGGTCGAGATAGGAGGTCGAGATAGGAGGTCAAGATAGGAGGACGGGATAGGAGGACAGGATAGGAGGTCCAGATAGGAGGTTGAGATAGGAGGACGGGATAGAAGGTCGGGATTGGAGGTCAAGATAGGAGTACGGGATAGGAGGACAGGATTGGAGGTCGGGATAGGAGGTTGGGATAGGAGGTCATCATAGGAAGTCGAGATAGGAGGACTTGATAGGAGGATGGGATAGGAGGTCGAGATAGGAGGTCGCGATAGGAGGTCGAGATCGGAGGTCGGGATAGGAGGACGGGATAGGAGGTCGGGATAGGAGGTCGGGATAGGAGGACTGGATAGGAGGTCGAGATAGGGGGATGGGATTGGAGGTCAGGATAGGAGGTCGAGATAGGAGGACGGGATAGGAGGTCGAGATAGGAAGTCAGGATAGGAGGTCGAGATAGGAGGATGGCATAGGAGGTCGGGATAGAAGGTCGGGATAGGAGGTCGGGAAAGGAGGTCGGGATATGAGGACGGGATAGGAGGTCAAGATAGGAGAACGGCATAGGAGGTCGGGATAGGAGGTCAGGAAAGGAGGTCGGAATAGGAGGTCAGGATAGGAGGTCGGGATAGGAGGTCGGGATAGGAGGTCGGGATATGAGCACGGGATAGGAGGACGGGATAGGAGGTCGGGATATGAGGATGGGATATGAAGTCAAAAGCTTCCTCCTTTTTTTATTTTCCTCCCCAACAAGGATTAGGAAGGAAAAACCTGGCAAAAATTTAATGTTTCCTTTATTCTGTGGGTCAATATGAATAAAATGATAACCATGAGTACACAATTTTCTCCTAATGTACTTCTTAAAAAAAAAAAAAGGCGTACCTGTACGTCCTGCGCCCACTCCCGCCATCATATCGGGTCGGTCCCGACGGCTAACGGTAGCAGGGACTCATGGCTAATAGCGGATGTCACCAATCGCGGTGACATGCGCTCTTAACCCTTTTGATGCGGTGATCAAAGTTGATCACCTCGACTAAAGTAAAAAAGCATTTCCGGCTGCTCAGTCGGGCTGATCGGGACCACTGCGGTGAAACCGCAGTGTCACCTAGAACGCACCAGGACGTCCAACCGCCGAAAACACTGATCAATGCAATGCTATGGAATAGCATTGATCAGTGCTGGAAATCAATGTACTGCATGTTATAGTCCACTATGGGGGCTATAACATTGCAAAAAAAAAAGTGTAAAAAAAATGCTAATAAATGTGATTTACCCCCTTCCCTAATAAAAGTTTGAATCACCCCCCTTTTCCCATAAAAAAAACTATGTACATAAAAATAAATATAAACATATGTGGTATCACTGCATGCTTAAATGCCCGAACTATAAAAATATATCATTAATTAAACCGAATTGTCAATGGGGTACACGTAAAAAATCCCAAAGGCCACAATAGTGTATTTTTGGTCACTTTTTATTGCATGAAAAAAATGAATAAATACTGATCATAACCGATAAAAACTTCAGATCACAGTGCAAAAAATTAACCCTCATACATCACCGTATGCGAAAAAATTAAAAAGTTATAGGGGTTAGAACAGGACATTTTTAAATGTATAAATTTTTGTACATGTAATTATGATTTTTTTCAGAAATAAGACAAAACCAAACCTATATACGTAAGGTATCATTTTAATTGTATGGACCTACAGAATAAAGAGGTGTCATTTTTACCGAAAAATGTACTGCGTGAAAACAGAAGCCCCCAAAAGTTAAAAAATAGCTTTTTTCTTCATTTTTGTCGCACAATGATTTTTTTTTTTTTTTGGTTTCGCTGTAGATTTTTGGGTAAAATTACTTATGTCATTACAAAGTAGAATTAATGGCACAAAAAATAAGCCCTCATATGGATTTTTAGGTGGAAAATTGAAAGGGTTATGATTTTTATAAGGGACCGGGATCTGTATATTTTATCGGTATCACGATTGGTGGTACGGGATATCATATTAGTTTATGAAATATTTATGATGTGACAAAAAAGAAGCAATTTTTGACTTTTTCTTTTTTTTTTTTGTTACGTTTACGCCGTTCACCGAACGGGGTTATCATCATTGTATTTTGATATTTTATTTGATATTTTTTTTACGGACGTGGCAATACCAAATATGTTTATTTAAAAAAATTACAGTTTTTGGGGGTAAATTGGTAAAAAGGGACAATTTACATTTTTACTAAGGAGAAGATTTTTCACATTTTTTTAACCTTTTTTTTAAACTTTTTCTAACACTTTTTATGTCTATTTATGGGACTATTTATAGCAATCACTTAATTGCTAATACTGTTCAGTGCTATGCATAGGCATAGCACTGATCAGTGTTATCGGAGATCTCAGACCAGAGCAGAAGACCTCAGGAGACGGACGGAGGTCCCCTCACATGACATTTTGGATGATCGGATCATCCAATTTAACGCCCGTATTGCCGCAGATGCCATGATCAGTAATGATCACGGCATCTGGGGGTTAATGGTGGACATCAGCGCGATCGCTGATCATTCTGGTGCTTGCGTCATGTATAGGATTTAAACGTACGTCCTTCTGGGTTAAGTATGTCCTATGTGGTTAAGGGGTTAAAGCAGGCCAAGTATTTGCATACAGTGGGGCAAAAAAGTATTTAGTCAGCAACCAATTGTGCAAATTCTCCCACTTAAAAAGAACATCACCAGTATACTTCAAATGTGAATTCCTATAGAGAAAACAGACATGGTCGCACAACCACAATTTGTATTTTGATCTACTTGCGTCTCAGCATAAATTCAAAAACGAACAGGTTGTTAGTATACATTTTGATCAAAAAGTACAAGCTCACTCGCCACGTCAAGGCTACTTATTTAAAGTGGGTCCCTAACGTCCCTAGCCTTAAATGGTGTAGCACTGCGCAGTGCCGCAACACCAGTGCCCATAGGGGGAATGACCCACCAGCAGAGCAGCCCCAATGCCACTCATACCAGTCCTTCCTAGGGCCGTGCCTCCCAATAGACACGGTGCCATGGCAGCAACGGACGCCGCATAGTGCCACACCAGTGTGGACAAGGTGTTAAGCTCACTTACCATGTGCTTCCAGTCAGACTGGGAGGCTGCCAGAAAGGAAAGGGTCCTGTGAAGCTTCCTGCTAATTTATATAGGGCTGGGCCGAGGGGGAGGTGTGGAGTGCAGACCAAGTAAAAACAAAAAAAAAAAGGGGGATAGAAAACACAATGTGAATTCCTGTAGAGAAAACAGACATGGTCGCACATCCACAATTTGTATTTTTATCTACTTGCTTCTCAGCATAAATTTAAAAACTAACAGGTTGTTAGTATACATTTTGATCAAAAAGTACAATCCCACTTGCCACGTCAAGGCCACCTATTTGCAGTGGGTCCCTATTGTCCCTAGCATAAAATGGCGTAGCACTGGGTGGCGACCACCAACACCACAACACCAGTGCCCACAGGGGGAACGACCCACCAGCAGAGCAGCCGTGCCTCCCCATAGACTCGGTGCCACGGCAGCAGCGGACGTCGCACAGTGCCACACCAGCCCAACCCTATATAAAGCAGCAGGTAGCTACACAGGGCCCTTTCATTTCTGGCGGCCTCCCAGTCTGACTGGGAGGACATGGTAAGTGGGCTTTTGCACCTTGTTTACACTGGTGTGGTGCTCTGCGGCATCCGTTGCTGCAGTGGCACCGTGTCTGTGGGGAGGTGCAGCCTAGGGACTGGTTTGAGTGTCATTGGGGCCGCTCTGCCAGTGGGTTGTTCCCCCTGTGGGCACTAGTGTTGCGGCGGTGGTGCTACGCCATTTTATGCTAGGGACGTTAGGGACCCACTCTAAATAGGTGGCCTTGACGTGGCGAGTGGGCTTGTACCTTTTGATCAAAATGTATACTAGCAACCAGTTAGTTTTTGAATTAGAAGCAATTAGATCAAAATACAAAATGTAGATGGGCGACCATGTCTGTTTTCTTTCTTGAATACCTCAAATAAGAGAGACATAAAGAGAAAAAAATCCGTAAAATCACATTGTCTGATTTTTGAAGAATTTGTTGGCAAATTATGGTGTAAAATAAGTATTTGGTCAATAACAAAAGTTCATCTCAATACTTTGTTATATACCCTTTGCTGGCAATGACAGAAGTCAAACATTTTCTGTAAGTCTTCACAAGGTTTTCACACATTTTTTGCTAGTATTTTGGCCCATTTCTCCATGCAGATCTCCTCTAGAGCAGTGATGTGTTGGGCTGTCGCTGGGCAGCACAGACTTTCAACTCCCTCCAAAGGTTTTCTATGGGGTTGAGATCTGGAGACTGGCTAGGCCACTCCTAGAACCTGGAAATACTTCTTACTAAGCCACTCCTTCATTGCCCAGGCAGTGTGTTTGGGTTCATTGTCATGCTGAAAGACTCAGCTATTCCCAGCATTTATCTTCAACGCCCTTGCTGATGGAAGGCGCTTTTCACTGAAGATCTCACGATACATGGCCCCATTCATTCTTTCCTTTACACGGATCAGTCATCCTGGTCCCTTAGCAGAAAAACAGCCCGAAAGCATGTGCTTCACAGTAGGTATGGTGTTCTTTGGATGCAACTCAACATTCTTTCTCCTCCAAACACAAAGAGTTGAGTTTTTACCAAAAAGTTCTACTTTAGTTTCATCTGACCATATGACATTCTCCCAATCCTCTTCTGGATCATCCAAATGCTCTCTAGCAAACTTCAGACGAGCCTGACATGTCTGGCACTGCATGATTTGAGTCCCTGGCGGCATAGTGTGTTACTGATAGTAGCCTTTGTTACTTTGGTCCCAGCTCTCTGCAGGTTATTCATTAGGTCCTTAAGGGGTTAAAGACTTGTCAACTGACAGATTCCCTTAAGGTTTTTATTTGATCTCATTACCTTAGATAATGACCAAAAGGAACATTGTGTTATACATTTCTCTTTCCTTCTTGCAGTGTGTTCATGTCATCTGACAGTAAGTGCACTTCCATTGTCTCCTTCTTGTACTTTCACCATTTTCTGTTACCTATAATCTCCATCTCGTTCATTTACTATGCGTTTATCTCTAGTACATGAGAAAAGTGAAGCAAAGTTCATTTGCAAACCTTTCATTTATGTTTCCACATGCTACAAGTGTCACTCTCATTTCCACGCTTGATAAAACCAAGTTACAGCTAGGAATTCAATTATGAATTATTAACATAACACACAACATTTCCAACTACTTTTGTTTTTTATTAATATTACAGTAAGGTATTGTTTTTTTTGGAAACAAAGTTGTTGAAGGATTCCTGTAATGGGTAAATCTCAGGGCTACAAATGTCCATCAAGTTACTGACATGCAGTAATGATAAATGATATGCTGACTAAGTAAGGTATATAACCGTTATGTTGCTAGGAGACAGTAGGTCCTAAGTGAATACAATATGAATTGTATGATTTATAGCTCCTTTTTAACTCTGTCAGTTTATAGTTTGCAGATATGGCATTACAATTAGGTCAAAAACAACAGAGACAATAGAGCAGGTGAAGATATTATACTAATAGAATAACTAACGGATACATGTGATAAACGCTACAATAAATTTTTTTTATTTTGTGTTATTTTTTTGTAATTTATTGAGTTTTTAGGTAGAAAGCATAGTGAACTATTTGAATTACAATAAGTGGCAATAAATTCTCTAGAGCCAAAAAAAGAGCAAGAAAAAGAATAATCTATACAGCCAAGTCTTCAGGATGCTTTGATGCAAAGAATATCTGCCTGCAGAATTCCTCTTGCAGAATTCCACTTCAAATTAAAGCCTATAGACTAGCGGAATTCCGCAAGCGGAAATTCAGAAGTGTGAATGGGAGTACGGAATCCAGTAGAAGTCTATGGGCTTTAATTTGGCAGAATTACGCAAGTGAAAATTCTGCCGTGTTAATAGACCCTAAGGGTCTATTCACACGGCAGAATTTACGCTCATCCACCCCAATTCCACTTCCGCTTGTGAGGATTTTGTGCTTAATTGGTGCGGAAATGGTGCGGAATTCAAGCGGAAATTCTGCAGAAGTGTGAATGGGAGTGTGGACTCCCCTAGAAGTGTATTGGACTTTTATTTGAGGAGGAATTCCCTTAGTCCCACAGAAATCAATTCAAGTCAGCTGTTTCAGATTGGTTTGTAAATCTTTGGTCCAGCCTATGGCCATGGATGAATAGTAGCTCCTGCTGTGGGTTGTTGACTGTCCTCATCCATAGGGGAGGAAATACATTTATTAACACAGAGTAAATCAATATATCAAATATCTATTCCATACCATATCATGCTGTGATCATTAAATGCATATAAATAAGGAGTACAAAGCATATCTGACCTGCTATGTCATGCTCATAAAGCCATGAGTTTTGTTTTTTAATTATTCCTTTCTGTTATCTACTGTATAATCATGTACTACGGGATTATTTAGTTTATACAATGGACATTGGGACTTTTTTCCTAATATAATTATTTTCCGGAGTAAAATATTTGTATTCATTTTACAATATATGTCTTTTATTTAGCATTTTATGCAGCATTTATTATGTAAATCCTGTTTCTTGAAGATGATTTCTTAAAGTTTTGTTACAAACATTGACAACTGTCCTTGCCTACTTGATTTCATGATTTGTTTTATTTTGCATTTTCAATTTGTGAAGCATATTGCTTTGAGTTCCCTATGCTGAAGATGGCGGGTGTGGGCAGTCTTAAGTCTTGAGTGGGTGGTCACAGAACATACAGCAGTTCCCACTAAATCCTGCACACTACTGCAGACAACTATGCAGTTTCAGCCTGGCACTGTGCTGAGATAATGCTCCCTCCCAGACCAGTGGTGTTACATACTGCAGAGAGCTTTTTGGAAGTGATCATTACATTCTATCATACAGAGGCGTAGCTTGAAGCTTCTGGGCCCAGAAGCAAAATCTGAAACCTATGTAAATTATAATACTGGTCTCTTATGGGACAGATGTGCTTTGGGCTTTGGGGCCCCTTTAGATACCAGGCCCCGGTGCGACTGCTACCTCTGCTACCTCTATAGCTACGCCCCTGCTATCATATGTTCCCAGCACTCATCGATATGTCCAAGCCGCACAGGATGGACTAGGAGTCAGAGAGAGAAAAGCATCACAGACACAGCCCACTGAGTCTTTGAGCCGAGGTTTGTGATAAAATAGCTCAAGCGGGAGATGCATTGGCAACAGGGTGATTAAATAACACAAGGGGGTATGGAAATGGCAGTGTAATGAGAAATGGTTTACATACCACTTCATGTGAAATATATGAACAGAAAGTATTCTTAAAAGATATGAGTCAATTACTAATTATATGTTGCTAAATATAGGAGCTGGTGAACAGAGAATAGTGTATAGGTTACTCTACAGGTGATATGATTAGAGATTTTTCTAATTGGAATTGGTGAGCAGTATCTATGGTAATTCAGTGGAGACCTAGGAAGGGTGAGCTGATCATTTCTTTGTTTACATGTTTACCAGGCTGTCAGGAATATCATTTGCCAGCAGAATATTTACCCACTTGAAATATTTCTTATCCCTCATTGTTGTGCATAGATAGATAGAAATGTAGGAAAAGATTGCAGCACACAGCATTTGAAGCTAATTCAGTTAAAGTTTATTCCATCCTCAGCACAAAATACAAGGTGCGACGTTTCAATGGTCTCAACGGTCATTCTCAAGCATGAAGTGAATTAGTGACTCTTAAATAGTCCAAAGATACATTATACAATTACTTAATAAATATCTATAATCAACATTATAAAGTGTAAAAAAGTGCTCAATCATAGACAAATCCAGTGTATATACTGTAAAGCTGAGGATACATCCGTGATAATAAAAATGTGTATACAACAAATACAACACTTACCCTTTTTCTAAATAGCATAATATTTTGTATAAACGATAATAAAATACATTATATGATTACAGTTAATAGGGAGCATACATTCACCCATGACATTAGGGGCCATGAATAACATTATGTGGCGTGGGAAATCAAACAGTGTGCAGGAATAAAGCCCGCAGGAGGAAGCCGGAACCAAAGCCTGGATATGTCATAGCCAATGGCAGGGCTGGATTCTGCATATCATAGAAACCAAAGTCACACAGTTCTGCACAGGGCCAGTAAGTATTCCCCACGTAGCAATCGCCATCTTTGAACCGGGAATAGTGGATATTCTTTAGCCCATCACAGAGATCATCAGGCTAGAGTATGTCTGGTGTTGTTTCATACAAACCACATAGAGACAGATACGGGCTCTGCCTATTGTCCCATATAGGTGCTTAGCTAATCCTTAGAACACGCACAACGCCTGAACGGTTATTGATGTGTCCAGGATAAGCCAGAGCGCAATTCATATTGCCGATCCACTCAGCTTAAAAGCACACACCTCATTGGATCCCAGTTTGGAAGAAGAAGAATGCCCTATGTCACTACATAGAATCATTTTTCATTCAGACATCACCAGATACTACATGTATCAAAAAAATGGTATATAAGTGTGTAGACCCAATACAGGGGGTGCTCTCCTGTACCCTTTTCTGTCCTGTGTGGCAGGCTCTATTTCAGTGTCCCCTGAGTCCACCTTCATTATGTGTATTCTAAATGGTTAACTGTGTCCTATGTTATTTATTAATTTGTCTTTCTAATGTTCATATGCCTTTAAATGTTGTTACCAAGTCATGTAACCAGGGAAGGTGTCAGTGACCAGGTGACTTGTGGGTGACCTATGGGAGTCCTCCAAATTGCTCCCTTATATACTTGGGAGGAGCTAGTTAGTTCAGTCTTAGTGCATGCTGAGTAGAGTAAAGTCAAGACCTGAGAGTGTCTGGTGTCCTGAGAAAGACCTAGGCCTAATCACCCAGCCACACTTCCATCATCAAGTGCCCCTTCAGGTGAACGTCAAAGCCTGGTAAGCAACCACAGGCATGAAATCTAGTCAGTCATAGTCAAGTCTGCTAAAGTCAGAGTGGGTCTGTATAACTCAGTCCAAGAACTTCAGCAGCTCATAAGTACTGAAAGGATTAGGATTATTTAAAGGGTACCTCTCATCAAAAAAACTTTTGATATATTATAGATTAATGTATGCAGAATAACTTTACAATTGCATGTTATTAAAAAATATGCTTCTTTCTATTTAATTTTCCACTTTGAAGAAATGACCACTAGGGGTCTCCCTACCAGTCCTGGCAGCAAGCATTTTAGACTCATGCTGGAGTCCTAAACACTACGAGCTGCCAGTCTGCTTTGTTCACAAAGGAGAACACTCAGAGCTGCCAGCCTGCTTTGTTCACAGCCTGTTTGGCTGTGAACAAAGCAGGCTGGCAGCACTGAGTGTTTAGGACTCCAGCATGAGTCAGAAATGCTTGCTGACAGGACTGATCGGGAAAAATACAATAGAAAGAAGCATATTTTTCATTAACATCCTATTGGAAAGTTATTAAACATTCATTAATCTAAAATATCTCAAAAGTTTATTTGATGAGAGGTACCCTTTAATAGAAGTAATTTACAAATCTGTTTAACTTTCTGGAGCCAGTTGATATATAAAAAAAAGTATTTTCCTGGATAACCCCTTTAAGTTTGACTCAACGAATAAATTGCTGTACATCTAACTCCAGCTGAAACCAGTCTGTACACTTGGACAGTAACTAAGTCCTTTAGATAACAGTTTTTCCTCATCACGTGTAAGAGAGAGAGAAGAAATATTTACCACAATTCTCTGATTCAAGTCCTCTTTTTCGGAGCTTTATGAGATGTCACCTTGTACCTTTTTTTTTCTTCTTTTTTTTTACTGCTCCTACGATGTTTACGACCTCCCCTTCTGTGGCGCCTTGTGGGGGGTCGCTGCAAGGGGGTATGGAAATGGCAGTGTAATGAGAAAAGGTAAGTATAAGTATCCATATGCTACTTCATGTGAAATATATGAACAGAAAGTATTCTTTAAAGATATGGGTCAATTACTAATAATATGTCACTAAATATAGGAGCTGGTGAACAGAGAATAGTGTATAGGTTACTCTACAGATGATATGATTAGGGATTTTTATAATTGGAATTGGTGAGCAGTATCTATGGTAATTCAGTGGAGACATAGGAGGGGTGAGCTGATCATTTACTCTGTTTACATGTTTAACAGGCTGTCAGGAATATCATTTGCCAGGAGAATATTTCCTCACTTGAAATTTTGCTTAGCCGGGTTTGTGGAGTAAAATGATACATGGGCTTCTCTCCACACACACAGGGCTCTCCTATGAGTCAGGCGTGTATATCATCCTTTGCTATATATTCAGGTCTTGCTGTGAATAAGAGACCAAAATAGAGCTCATGGAGGAATGAAAAGTCAACAATATTATTAGTTTAACTTCATGTTACAGACAAAAGACATCAGATTCTCACTTTGATACCGAATGGCCTCTGTGAAGTGACATTGTGTTGGATTTTTTAAGATTTTTCACTGTGATTTGCTTTTATCCTGCGGTATAAACCCACACTGCTGGTACTGGCTAATACAAAGATAGTGAGCCTTCTTATCCCTCATTGTGGCACATAGATAGATAGATATTTTTTAAAAATCCAAATTTTATTAAAGGGGTATTCTGGCATTTTTTTTCTTATTTGACTATGCTACAGGGGCTATAAAGTTAGTGTAGTTCATAATATAGTGTCTCTACCTATGTTTCATGGTGGTCTTGCAACTCTTCTGTGATTTTTACCCCTATGTTTATTTTTTACAGTATACAAAATTAGTGTTGTCTCAGGTTTTCCCAGGTTGCAGTGCGGTCCAAGATATTACATCACTAGTCAGGTGTTTAGAGGGATCCTGTCTTTGCTTCAATGGGTGGGGCCATCACTGCATTTAAAGGAGATCATTCTGCAAGAATTGTAGTTTTGCTACACCTGGGGACACCCTGGTCAGAAAAAACTGGTTTATTATTGCGTGAAAGGGATCACAGGTGTGTTTCAGCGGATGGGGTGACTGATAAGTGGGAGGGAGAAAAGTGACCTCACACTTACGAACAAGGAGTCATGGGGCTTGTAGTTTGAGGAAACGAACTCCAACCGGAAATAGACAATCCACAAAAAATAGCCTTGTTGTTATGGCAATCTCACAACATAGCCATTTAACCCCTTAAGGACCCAGCCCAAATATACCTTAAGGACCCGGCCATTTTTTGAACATCTGACCACTGTCACTTCAAGCATTAATAACTCTGGGATGCTTTTACCTTTCATTCTGATTCCAAGATTGTTTTTTTGTGACATATTCTACTTTATGTTAGTGGTAAAATTTTGTCGATACTTGCATCATTTCTTGGTGAAAAATTCCAAAATTTGATGAAAAAATTGAAAATTTTGCATTTTTTTAACTTTGAAGCTCTCTGCTTGTAAGGAAAATGGATATTCCAAATAAATTATACATTGATTCACATATACAATATGTCTACTTTATGTTTGCATCATAAAATTGACGTGTTTTTACTTTTGGAAGACATCAGAGGGCTTCAAAGTTCAGCAGCAATTTTCCAATTTTTCACAAAATTTTCAAAATCGGAATTTTTCAGGGACCAGTTCAGTTTTGAAGTGGATTTGAAGGGCCTTCATATTAGAAATACCCCACAAATGACCCCATTATAAAAACTGCACCCCTCAAAGTATTCAAAATGACATTCAGTAAGTGTGTTAACCCTTTAGGTGTTTCACAGGAATAGCAGCAAAGTGAAGGAGAAAATTCAAAATCTTCTTTTTAAACTCGCATGTTCTTGTAGACCCAGTTTTTGAATTTTTACAAGGGGTAATAGATGAAAAATCCCCCCAAAATTTGTAACCCAATTTCTCTCGAGTAAGGAAATACCTCATATGTGTATGTCAAGTGTTCGGCGGGTGCACTAGAGGGCTCAGAAGGGAAGGAGCGACAATAGGATTTTGGAGAGGGAATTTTGCTGAAATGGTTTTTGGGGGGCATGTCACATTTAGGAAGCCCCTATGGTGCCAGAACAGCAGAAAACCCAAACATGGCATACCATTTTGGAAACTAGACCCCTCAAGGCACGTAACAAGGGGTCCAGTGAGCCTTAACACCCCACAGGTGTTTGACGACTTTTCGTTAAAGTCGGATGTGTAAATGAAAAAAAAATTTTTTCACTAAAGTGCAGTTTTTCCCCCAAATTTACCATTTTTACAAAGGGTAATGGGAAAAAATGCCCCCCCAAATTTGTAACCCCGTCTCTTCTGAGTATGGAAATACCCCATGTTAGGACGTAAAATGCTTTGCGGGCAAACTACAATGCTCAGAAGAGAAGGAGTCACATTTGGCTTTTTGAAAGCAACTTTTGCTGAAATGGTTTTTTGGGGGCATGTCGCATTTAGGAAGCCCCTGTGGTGCCAGAACAGCAAAAAATACCCACATGGCATACTATTTTGGAAACTACACCTCTCAAGGAACGTAACAAGGGGTCCACTGAGCCTTAACACCCCACAGGCGTTTGACGACTTTTCATTAAAGTTGGATGTGTAAATGAAAAAAAAAATTTTTTTTTACTAAAATGCAGTTTTCCCCCTAAATTTTACATTTTTACAAGGGGTAATAGGAGAAAATGACACCCAAAATGTGTAACCCCATTTCTTCTGAGTATGGAAATACCCCATGTTAGGACGTAAAATGCTCTGCTGGCGAACTACAATGCTCAGAAGAGGAGGAGCGCAATTGAGCTTTTGGAAAGAGAATTAGTTTGGAATGGTAGTCAGGGGCCATGTGCGTTTACAAAGCCCCCCGTGGTGCCAGAACAGTGGAACCCCCCACATGTGACCCCATTTTGGAAACTACACCCCTCACAGAATTTAATAAGGGGTGCAGTGAGTATTTACACCCCACAGATCTTTGGAACAGTGGGCTGTGCAAATGAAAAATTTTATTTTTCATTTTTACGGACCACTGTTCCAAAAATCTGTCAGACACCTGTGGGGCATAAATTCTCAATGTACCCCTTATTACATTATGTGAGGGGTGTAGTTTCCAAAATGGGGTCACATGTGTCGGGGGTCCATTGTTCTGGCACTATGGGGGCTTTGTAAACACATGTGGCCTTCAATTCCGGACAAATTTTCTCTACAAAATCCCAATGGCGCTCCTTCTCTTCTGAGCATTGTAGTTCGCCCGCAGAGCACTTTAAATTCACATATACTCAGAAGAGATGGGTTTACAAATTTGGGGGGGCTTTTTTCCTATTTCCCTTTGTGAAAATGAAAAATTTAGGGTAACACCAGCATTTTAGTGAAAAAATATCATTTTTTTTCATTTTCCCATCCAACTTTAATGAAAATTCGTCAAACACCTGTGGGGTGTTCAGGCTCACTATACCCCTTTTCACGTTCGGGGAGGGGTGTAGTTTCCAAAATGGGGTCACATGTGGGTATTTATTTATTTTTGCGTTTGTCAGAACCGCTGTAAAATCAGCCACCCCTGTGCAAATCACCAATTTAGGCCTCAAATGTACATGGTGCGCTCTCACTCCTGAGCCTTGTTGTGTGCCCGCAGAGCATTTTACGCCCACATCTGGGGTATTTCTGTACTCAGGAGAAATTGCGTTACAAATTTTGGGGGTCTTTTTTTCCTTTTACCGCTTGTGGAAATAAAAAGTATGGGGCAACACCAGCATGTTAGTGTAAAAAAATAAAAAAATTGACACTAACAGGCTGGTGTAGCCCCCAACTTTTCCTTTTCACAAGCGGTAAAAGGGAAAAAAAGCCCCCCTAAATTTGTAGTGTAATTTCTCCCGAGTACGGAGATACCCCATATGTGACCCTAAACTGTTTCCTTGAAATACGACAGGGCTCCGAAGTAAGAGAGCACCATGCGAATTTGAGGACTAAATTAGGGATTGCATAGGGGTGGACATAGGGGTATTCTAGGCCAGTGATTCCCAAACAGGGTGCCTCCAGCTGTTGCTAAACTCCCAGCATGCCTGGACAGTCAGTGGCTGTCCAGAAATGCTGGGAGTTGTTGTTTTGCAACAGCTGGAGGCTCCGTTTTGGAAACCCTGCCGTACAAGACGTTTTAAATTGTTTATTGGGGGGGGGGGGACAGTGTAAGGGGTGTATAAGTAGTGGTTTACCCTTTATTAGGTGTAAGTGTAGTGTAGTATAGTGTTTTTAGGGTACATTCGCACTGGCGGGTTACGGTGAATTTCCCGCTAGGAGTTTGCACTGCGGCAAAAAATTTGCCGCAGCCCAAACTTGAAGCAGAAAATTTACTGTAAACCCGCCTATGTGAATGTACCCTGTACGTTCACATGGGGGGGCAAACCTCCAGCTGTTTCAAAACTACAACTCCCAGCATGTACTGACAGACCGTGCAGTTAGGTTCTGTTACCTAACTCAATATTTTCCAACCAGTGTGCCTCCAGCTGTTGCAAAACTACAACTCCCAGCATGTACTAATCACTGAAGGGCATGCTGGGAAATGTAGTTATGCAATAGCTGGAGGTACCCAACTACAACTCCCAGCATGCCGAGACAGCTGTTTGCTTTCTGGGCATGCTGGGAATTGCAGTTTTGCAACATCTGGAGAGCTACAGTTTTTAGACCACTGCACAGTGATCTCCAAATTGTGGACCTCCAGATGTTGCAAAACTACAACTCCCAGCATGTCCAGACAACAAACAGCTATGTGGGCATGCTAGGAGTTGTAGTTTTGCAACATCTGGAGGGATATAGTTTAGAGACCACTGTATAGTGGTCTCAAACTGCAGCCCTCCAGCTGTTGCAAAACTACATATTCCAGCATGCCCAAACAGCTGTCTGGGCATGCTGGGAGTTGTAGTTTTGAAACATCTGGAGGGCTACAGTTAGAGACCACGGTCTCAGACTGTAGCCCTCCAGATCTACTTACCGGCTTCCGTAGGATCCCGGCAGCCGTCCTCTTCAGACGCCGATCGCCGACGGGGGGGGGTCTGATGACCCCCCTGGGCATTTGCACGGGGTGCCTGCTGATTGATATCAGCAGTCACCCCGGCCCGGTCCCCGCCCGGCGCGCAGCGGGGACCGAAATTCCCACGGGCGTATGGATACGCCCTTTGTCCTTAAGTACCAGGACGTCAAGGCGTATCCATACGCCCTAGGTCCTTAAGTGGTTAACCCCTTAAGGACTCAGCCCATTTTGGCCTTAAGGACTCAGACAATTTAATTTTTACGTTTTCATTTTTTCCTCCTCGCCTTCTAAAAATCATAACTCTTTTATATTTTCATCTACAGACTAGTATGAGGGCTTGTTTTTTGCGGGACCAGTTGTCCTTTGTAATGACATCACTCATTATATCATAAAATGTATGGCGCAACCAAAAAACACTATTTTTGTGGGGAAATTACAACGAAAAATGCAATTTTGCTAATTTTGGAAGGTTTTGTTTTCACGCCGTACAATTTATGGTAAAAATGACATGTGTTCTTTATTCTGAGGGTCAATACGATTAAAATGATACCCATTATTATATACTTTTATATTATTGTTGCGCTTAAAAAAAATCACAAACTTTTTAACCAAATTAGTACGTTTATAATCCCTTTATTTTGATGACCTCTAACTTTTTTATTTTTCCGTATAAGTGGCGGTATGGGGGCTCATTTTTTGCGCCATGATCTGTACTTTTTTTTGATACCACATTTGCATATAAAAAACTTTTAATAAATTAAAAAAAAAATTTTTTTTTAAATGTATTAAAAAAGTAGGAATTTTGGACTTTTTAAATTTTTTTTCGTTCACGCCGTTCACCGTACGGGATCATTAACATTTTATTTTAATAGTTCGAACATTTACGCACGCGGCGATACCAAATATGTCTATAAAAAAAATTTTTACGCTTTTTGGGGGTAAAATAGGAAAAAACGGACGTTTTACTTTTTTATTGGGGGAGGGGATTTTTCACTTTTTTTTTACTTTTACTTTTACATTTTTTTACTTTTTTTTTTTACACTTGAATAGTCCCCATAGGGGACTATTCATAGCAATACCATGATTGCTAATACTGATCTGTTCTATGTATAGGACATAGAACAGATCAGTATTATCGGTCATCTTCTGCTCTGGTCTGCTCGATCACAGACCAGAGCAGGAGACGCCGGGAGCCGGACGGAGGAAGGAGAGGGGACCTCCGTCCGGCGTTCTGAATGATCGGATCCCCGCAGCAGCGCTGCGGGCGATCCGATCATTCTTTTAAATGGCGAACTGCCGCAGATGCCGGGATCTGTATTGATCCCGGCACCTGAGGGGTTAATGGCGGACGCCCGCGAGATCGCGGGCGTCGGCCATTGCCGGCGGGTCCCTGGCTGCGATCAGCAGCCGGGATCAGCCGCGCATGACACGGGCATCGCTCCGATGCCCGCGGTTATGCTTAGGACGTAAATGTACGTCCTGGTGCGTTAAGTACCACCTCACCAGGACGTACATTTGTCCGTGTCAGGAGCTGAAGAAAAATATTTATAAAGGTGCCGTAAAACTTAGCATTTAATTGTATAGCTAGATAAAATTCACCACAATATTTGTGCAATATAATGATACTATCACCAAATCATAATTAAAGAAAATTAATGTATGTATCCTATTTATGATGATCGCCTGGTATGTTTAAGCGAACCATTCACAATACATATCTGATTGCATTAGGTATGCGTAAAGATAACCCCAAGTACACCCAATGTGTCAGGAGCTGTCCAGAGCAGCATAGGTTTGCTATGGGGATTTTCTCCTGCTCTGGACAGTTCCTAATATGGGCATCAGGTGTCAGCATAGAGCACTGTGGACAACACAAAAAATAAATAAAAAAAAATAAAAAAAAATAAAGATTTCCCTCTGTAGCAAACAGCTGCTAAAAAGTAGTGAAAGGATTAAGATTTTTAAATAAAAGTAATATACAAATCTACCAAGTTTTAAGATAGAAATGTAGGGAGAGCACACATGGAAAACTATATCACCTAATGATGTATACAGCAAGGTCCTCGATGACCTCCGGTCAGAGTCTCCTGCGGGGTGCACGTACACAGATGTAAAGCATCAACTACAACAACCAAAGAAAACGTAGGTGCACTCACTGCAAAGCTGAGACTGTCGGGTCTAGGTGTCCAGTATCGGGTAGCCGGGTCACGTCATAGGCGCTGGTGTAGTGTGGCGCTCAGAGGCTACGCCGGCAGTTTCGCACGTGAGTGCATGCTTCTTCCGGCCTCAGAGAGTGCACCTACGTTTTCTTTGGTTGTTGTAATTTACAAATCTGTTTAACTTTCTGCCACCAGTTGATTTAAAAAAAAAAAAGTTTTCCACCGGAGTACCCCTTTAACTCCAAGACAAGCACTGATCCTTCCTAAGCATGTCCATTACTGTCTGGCAGCTACATACGTAAATCACCTTATGGTGTATAACCCCTTTAAAGAATAAAAGAAGACTGGGGGATACAGAAAATAAAAAAGTGGGATAAGGACATCAAATATTTCCAGAGCAGATCACAAAAAGGAATTAAGAAGCCAGGGGTAACCAGAGATCATACATTTAGTCAGTACTGAAAAACACCACTTGCACACAAATAACTGACAACTGTGAAAATATAAAAACATAATCATAGCATACTGTATGAGCAAAATCTAAGGTGAGGTGAGTCATCAGAGGAATCAACCATTATGTGAAAGCAGCTTACGGACATCAGCTGCAGCTTCCACCTACTATAGACGGTTCATGTATCCAAGCAACATAGGATGGCAAAAAGGAAAGAAGAATAATCCTAAATAAAAAACAAAGAGCTTTTAGCTAAGGTACAGTGGTGAATCCATCCGTGGTCGCCAATGGACATAAAGGAGGAAATGTATCAAAGCTTGTGCAGAGGAAGAGTGGTGCAGTTCGTGAACTTATTAGGCAAAGCACTGTTTGGTGTTTTATCTATTCACAGTTGGACTATTGGATGTCTTTGTATGTTGAATTGAATTGCAGTATATGGATTCCAAGGCACCTTTTCACCCAGAACCATTTAGATGTCAGTGTCTATGAAAGCGTGTCCATTACTAATGCACACCTACATAAAAATTCTTCATGTGTGATATTTGTGCAGTTACAGTCATGGCCGTAAATGTTGGCACCCCTGAAAGGTTTCAAGAAAATGAAGTATTTCTCACAGAAAAGGATTGCAGTAACACATGTTTTGCTATGCACATGTTTATTCCCTTTGTGAGTATTGGAACTAAACCAAAAAAGGGAGGGAAAAAAAGCAGATTGGACATAATATAACATCAAACTCCAAAAATGGTCTGGACAAAATTATTGTCACCCTTTAAAAATTGTGGCTAAATAAGATTGTTTTGAGCATGTGATGCTCCTTTAAATTCCCCTGGGGCAAGTAACATGTGGAGGCAATATAAAAATCACACTTGAAAGCAGATAAAAAGGAGAGAAGTTCACTTAGTCTTTGCATTGTGTGTCTGTGTGTGCCACACTAAGCATGGACAACAGAAAGAGGAGAAGAGAACTGTCTGATGACTTGAGAACCAAAATTGTGGAAAAATATCAACAATCTCAAGGTTACAAGTCCATCTTCAGAGATCTAGATTCGCCTTTGTCCACATTCGCAACATTATCAAGAAATTTGCAACCCATGGAACTATAGCTAATCTCCCTGGGCGTGGACGGAAGAGAAAAATTGATGAAAAGTGTCAACGCAGGATAATCTGGATGGTGGATAAGCAGCCCCAAACAAGTTCCAAAGATATTCAAGCTGTCATGCAGGCTCAGGGAACATCGTCAGCCCGCACTATCCGTCAACATTTAAATGAAATGAAACTCTATGGCAGAAGACCCAGGAGGACCCCTCTGCTGACACTGAGACATAAAAAGCAATACTACATTTTGCCAAAATAAACTTGAGTAAACCAAAATTCTTCTGGGAAAACATCTGGTGGACAGATGAGACAAAGATAGAGCTTTTTGGTAAATCACATCATTCTACTGTTTACCGAAAACGGAATGAGGCCTACAAAGAAAATAACACAGTACCTACAGTGAAATATGGTGGAGGTTCAATTACGTTTTGTGGTTGTTTTGCTGCCTCTGGCACTGGGTGCCTTGAATGTGTGCACGGCATCATGAAATCTGAGGATTACCAATGAATTTTGGGTTGCACTGTACAGCCCAGTGTCAGAAAGCTGGATTTGTGTCCGAGATCTTGGGTCTTCCAGCAGGACAAGGACCCCAAAGATATGTCAAAAAGCACCCAGAAATGGATGGCAACAAAGCGCTGGAGAGTTCTGAAATGGCCAGCAATGAGTCCTGATCTAAATCCCATTGAACACCTGTGGAGAGATCTTAAAATTGCTGTTGGGAAAAAGCACCCTTCCAATAAGAGACACCTGGAGCAGTTTGCAAAGGAACAATGTTCCAACATTCCTGCTGAGAGGTGTAAGAAGCTTATTGATGGTTATAGAAAGTGTTGTGTCCCGGTACCGCATCCTATACGGTACCCATGTGTCTGTGGGTCCCCATAGCCAGTGTCCCTAGGACGTAGGGGGCTACATTATATAGTCTGCCCTTGTCACCTCTATTCCATATAGTAAATCAGTAGTTTACTCAAGGTTTATGTAAATATAGTGATATACATGTAAATAAATGGTTTATTACCTGGGCGTAGCATACCAGGACCTGCGGGTCACATGACTTGGTGAACTCTATGGTATTTCTGCTTTAGGACCTTTGGAGGCCCTTATGACGTATGCAATCCCATCATACTGTGTAACAGTGAATGATAGGTATTCGGACCAATCAGATTCACCCCGCCCCCTGCCCATATAAGGGAGCGGCGGCCTTTGTTCTCTCTCTTGTTCCTGGGCTGGCAAACGAGAAGGATCTGCGCAGCTATTATCGCAGTGAGTTAGGCCTGAGCCTTGTGGCAACAGCTGAATCTATTCAGAATCGTGAGTGTATCAATCCCAAGCACTCTGCAAGATCACCGGACCTTATCTATCTCCTAAATCCGGACGGATCTGCAATAATTACCCTAAATTCAGAGACTTGTAATATTACTCAAGGTCCGCAACAACTGTCAGTCACTGAGCAATATAGAGACTGTTTATATAAGACTGTCACTGTGCTTTGGATCTACCGCATGCACTTAAGTAAAGTTATTTAAGTTCAAGTTCAACTTCCTTGTGGACCTTCAGTCATTTCATGCACCTATCGTTACTGGGAAGGGCGGCGATAGGCCGGAGAATTACCTCAGCATACTAGCCCTCAGCCTGGCGTCACAAACTATCGGGTTAATATTAACCCCTCATATACCGAAACAACATCCCCACTACTATACACACCCCAAGGGCTACCACAGAAGCGACTGATTTCAGTTATTTATTCCAAAGGGTGTGCAAACAAATATTAAGTTTAGGGTTCCAATAATTTTGTCCAGACCATTTTTGTAGTTTGGTGTGACATTATGTCCAATTTGCTTTTTTTCCTCCCTTTTTTGGTTTAGTTCCAATACAAACAAAGAGAATAAACATGTGTATAACAAAACATGTGTTACTGCAATCGTTTTCTATGAGAAATACTTCATTTTCTTGAAAAATTTCAGGGGTGCCAACATTTATGGCCATGACTGTATATGCAGTAGCATGAGATTTGTAAAGAAAAAAAAAAAAGGAAATATATTTAATGAATATTACAGTAATGACACCTGACAAGCCAGACTTGGATTTACAGTACCATCACGCTCTAAATTGCATTGACACATGGTCACACTTGGCTTTACATTTTAAAGTCTTAATTACATTATCTCTTATGCATACACAGAGCTGTACTTGACACATTTCATTTTATAGTGCTGAACATCATAGAAAAATGAAAATGAAGATAACAGTTATTTTCCCCCAGGCGTGATGTACAGATATTTCCATCACTGATTAAAATGGAAATGCAGGTGTAATCTTACATTTTATACGTACATGAATAGAGCTTGACTGTGCTTTATATGCTTTAGTTGTTATTTTGCATTCCTTTTTTTTGCTTCATTAGGGATTATGATTAATGACTCCTGTAACTACATTTTCATTTGGATTCTTTAAGATTCTTCCACCTTTCTGCTGATATCAGTGACACAGGCTGTTGTATTTTTCTTCCTTCAGATTCAACAAGTCAAGCAAAAAAAGTGGCAGATGGTAATTGGTACTGAAGGAACACATTGATGAAGTTGGTGTATTGAGTAGGATCTGGTTATGACTGAAGGATTAATTTTCCTATATTTGTCAGAAGCATTGTTGTGGAGACGCCCAGGCCTGTCAATGGGACTGGACATAAAGCCAATTACATCTGGCACCAGGGCCTACACCCATCGTAGGTGCATATTGATTTGGTACATTGATTTGGTACCTTTGCTGCTATCTAAGTTTGGACCTGGATTGTTTGATCCATCTCGTTCTTTATGTGCATTTATCCCCTGTGTTTTTCTTTTTGTACTTTGCCTGTTAACCATTTGTATCGCGACCTGCTTTCCTGACATCTGTTCAGTGTTTTGTTTAATGTTTTGGACCTTGATAGGCCACTGCATTTACTCATAACAGGGAACACATTCATGTCACCACACCGCAAGATACACTAAAACCACATTATTTATACTTAGGTGTATATTTACATATTTATCATTTTTAGCACTGCAAGTAATAAGCATTACACATATTATAATTATACTCTTCTACTACTAAACGCCATTTTTTTTTTTTTTTACCATCACTATTCTATACTATCACTATTTTATTACTATACATCAACAGTATTACTCTTGTTCCATTAAATCACACCTTTATATTGTATATTTATCACACAAAATCTGACTTTTTGGTTACTCAATAATAGAGGTAGACAACGGTGACACCTTTTCCATGTTTTCCACACCATCCCATTTTTTTTCTGTTATCTAACTGAATCTTAAACCCTCCCATTTTTCTGTGTTACCTAACTGAATCTTAAAGGGGTTGTGCACTGCCCTGCCTTTCGGAGCTCCGCTCGCAGAGTCCGGAAGTTCATTACTCCGAACGCTGTGTGCTGGCTTTCGTGTTCACGGCCGCCCCCTCATGACGTCACGCCCGGCCCCTCGTGACGTCATGCCCACCCCCTCAACCAAAGTCTATGGGAAGGTCCGCGACCGCTGTCACGCCCCCTTCCCATGGACTTTGGTTGAGGAGGCGGGCGTGACGTCACGAGGGGGCGGCCGCGAACACGGAAGCCCACATGCAGCGTTCAGAGTAATGAACTTCCAGACGCTGCGAGCGGAGCTCCGAAAGGCAGGGCAGCGCACAACCCCTTTAAACCCTCCCATTTTTTTTGTGTTATCTAACTGAATTTTAAACCCTCCCATTAAAGGAGGAGCTACGTGTATATATACCTCACAGTACACACCTTGGAACACATCTTAAAGCTGCTGAAGAAAAGTCCTTTGGAGGATTTGAAACGCCTCCAGCTCCGCTACTAACACCACATATATCCAGCCTCTATATTGGAATACAGCTATTGTGCTTTTACAGCATCCGCTAAGCCCCAGGTACTTATGCGCATTGCCACGGCCACGAGGACGCCACATACCCTCTGACCGCATCGGGGATTACCTGTACAGCCTCAAAAAAACTGTATCTTTCGTTATTGCTGTAAATTCTGAGACGGCTGAGTTTCTTTCAGCATATGCCACACATAATAGGACCGTGAATTTGAACATCCTCTCCGCGCATTCTACACGATTTGGAAAACTTCATGGCTCATTGAAGCGCTGCAGTCCCCATCTTTGAAGTCCACTATCATCCCTATCCACAGGGCTGCCATCAGAAATTTCGGGGCCCCTTACACAGCTCAAGGCCTGGGCCCCCTCCTGGCCTGCCCTCAATTTTATTTTACTTTCTAATTATATATTTCTAATTAGATTAGAGCAGAGTGCGGTGCTCTATAACACTGTGCTGCAAAGTATTATACTGTGCCGCACTCTGCTGTAATCTAATATACCCTGTTCTGGTTACTGTGAAACTGCCCTAGCAATTTGCCAATATTCCTACATATTGACCATATAGAGGTAGATACCAGTGAGCTCTCTGCAGACAGTATAAGTGATCATAGTTACATTTAATGACTCACAGTGGACGTCTTCTCTGATTGGAGTCATTCACCTTTCCTTTTTTTCACTATCTGGCCTGGGGCACCATGAAGATTTCTCCTGGCCAAGACTCGTCTCCACAGAACCTGCCAGAGCAGCCAGACAAACATTTTAGGCTCCTTTTTCCAGCACAATGCCCTCTCTTTACACTCCCCATGTGTTTTGGCCCAATACATAGTACCCGCTTTGTGCCCCCATATATCATTTTAGGCCACCATATATAGCTGTAGGCCCCTTGTGCCCCCATATATAGCTGTAGGCCCCCTGTGCCCCCATATATAGTTGTAGGCCCCCTGTGCCCCCATATATAGTTGTAGGTCCCTATGTGCCCCCACTTAAAGCTATAGGCCCCTCTGTGCCCCCATATACAGTTGTAGGCCCCCTGTGTGCCCCCACATATAGCTTTAGGCCCCTCTGTGCCCCCATATACAGTTGTAGGCCCCCTGTGCCCCCCATATATAGTTGTAGGTCCCTATGTGCCCCCATATATAGCTTTAGGCCCCTCTGTGCCCCCATATATAGTTGTAGGCTTCTCTTCCCCCCCTATATAGTTGCAGGCCCCTCTGTGTCCCTGTATATAGTTGTAGGCCCCTCTGTGCCCCCATATATAGTTGTAGGCCCCCTGTGCCCCCATATATAGTTGTAAGCCCCTCTGTGTCCCCACAGATATACTGCCTCCAGCTATATATACAGTATGTCAGTGTACTGCCATGCTTCTGTGATCCGACCACCCCCCTCACATGTATATAATCCCCCCTCACATGTATATAATCCCCCCTCACATGTATATAATCCCCCCTCACATGTATATAATCCCCCCTCACATGTATATAATGCCCCCTCACATGTATATAATCCCCCCTCACATGTATATAATCCCCCCTCACATGTATATAATCCCCCCTCACATGTACATAATCCCCTCCTCACATGTATATAATCCCCCCTCACATGGATATAATCCCCCCTCACATGTATATAATCCCCCCTCACATGTATATAACCCCCCCTCACATGTATATAATCCCCCCCTCACATGTGTATAACCCCTCCTCACATGTATATAATCCCCCCCCCTCACATGTATATAATCCCCCCTCACTTCTATGATGAATGATGATGGGATAGGAGAGATAAATGCTGTCGGAAGAGGAGAAGATAATATAGAAAATCATACCAGTAAGAAGATAACAGTAAGAACGCTGGCTGCAGGCTTTACACACCAACACAGGAAGCGGCACATCCCCCTCCGCTCCGCCCCTCTCTATCAGTGTGAAGTGACTCCCAGGCAGCCTCTGCGCTGCTCTTAAAGGGCCGGAGCGGTTCCCTGGATGAATGAATGAATTACAGGACAATTGCTGGTATGTGCAGTAGCGGCGCCCTGCAGGCTTACGGAGAGTGACAGCATGTGTGTGCTGGCCCCCAGCTGTCAGAGGGTGTCATTCATTCACTGACACGCACAAAGAAAAAAAAAAGGTCAAGGGCCGGCCGGGCCTCCCTGAGGCTCCGGGCCCCTTACATGTGTATGGATTGTACCCCCCTGATGGTGGCCCTGGCTATCCATATGAGACGGCCGAGTCTCTAAGCGGCAATCTATCCTTCAGCTCTTCAGTACTGCAAGTATACTTAACATTGCTACTGTTTGCTCATAAACACTGCTAGTATACCAGACATTGCTACATTGTTACCATGCAATAATTGTTACACTGTTGCCAACGGATACCACTCATTCTACAAACAGCGCATTGAACATTACAATTTTGCACTATACATATTTGTTTCTATTTAAAAGACACGTGCACCACTATTTTATTCTTACAGGCTGGAATATCCACAGACGTGTGGCTTTTATTTTGATTGTATTTTATTACATATTTTTATATTTTTATATTATAATGTGTAAATGCTTTTATTTACTGTTTCACTAAAATGATGGTTTTCCCCCAAATTTTACATTTTTACAAGGGGTAATAGGAGAAAATGCCCCCAAAATTTGTAACACCATCTCTTCTGAGTATGGAAATACCCCATGTGTGGACGTCAAGTGCACTGCAGGCTCTGAATCATCATTCTGGGAATGTGATGTGTGTGGCCGTCCCTAACCTGTTGCCTCAAATGTGCACCCCGCTTAGGTGGAAAGAGAGCTCTGCGCATTTGAGGCAACATAAAAAGTCCCCGATGATAGTGACTCAGTGACCCATATTTGGAAAAAATACCCCCAGAGGTCTTATTCGTTTTTTTTCTTTTTTATAAAAGAGTTTTTTGGATAATTTAGGGGTTTATGGGGTTAAAACTTGGAATGTACTCTGGACTTTGTACATTGGGATCAAATTATGGAAAATTAAAATGAAAAGGGAAAATGTAGTACTGTATGGAAGTGTGATACTCCTTGAATAGTTTTTAATGCAGAGGCCCGGATGATCGAGGCAATGTCACATTAAGTAGTGGTGTCCTTCCGTATCCCCCTCTTATGACACACTCTGCATTTTTTCTGGGATCGTCCCTTCTTTCCAGTGTGGGGGACTTCACCTGGAAAGTGTTGGCCTGGGACGATCCTGGCACCTATATTTCCAGTTTCTTGGGAAGCCGGCCTGCTCTTTCCCGGTCACCAAAGATCAGGGCCCTTAGGACTTCTTCATGGAACTGGAGGAATGTCCCTGTGTTGCCAGCTTACTGGGACAGTACAAAAGAGTTGTACATGGCAACCTGTACCAAGAAGACCGCAACTTTTTTGTACCATACCCATGTTTTCCGCATGGCCATGTATGGCTTGAGGACATGATCAGAGAGATCAACTCCCCCCATATACTGATTGTAGTCCAGAATACAATCAGGCTTGAGGACCGTTGTTGTGGTACCTCGCACAGGGACAGGTGAGCTGCCATTACCATGATTTGTGGTAAGCATAAGGACATCCCTCTTATCCTTATACCTGACCAGCAACAGGTTTTCATGGGTAAGGGCACGGGACTCACCCTTGGGCATAGGTGCCTGAACAAAATTTAGAGGGAGGCCTCTCTGGTTCTTCCGCACAATCCCACAAGCGGACGTGGATCTGGCGGCAAGGGATGTGAACAAAGGGATGCTGGTATAAAAGTTGTCCACGTACACGTGGTAACCCTTATCCAGCAATGGGTGCACAAGGTCCCAAACGAGTTTCCCCACTAACACCCAGGGGGGGGGGGGACATTCTGGAGGTTCAAAACAGGAATCTCATCCCTCATATACTCTAAACTTGCAAGTGTACTCTCGCAAAGTTTGTATAGTTTCACGCCATACCGCGCCCACTTCGAGGGAATATACTGGCAGAAGATGAGTCTTCCATTAAAACTGATAAGAGACTCATCTACCGAGAGCTCCCTGAGGGGTACGTAGGCCTCCTAAAATTTGGCCCCAAAGTGATCTATGACCGGCCTCACTTTGTAAAGCTGGTCATAGGCGGGATCACCTCCGGGGGGACATCCTGCATTATCAGCATAATGCAGACATTTCCGAAGGGCCTCAAACCGCCTCTGTGCCATGGCCATACTGTAAAGCAGGGTCTGGTAGAGGACATCCCCGCTCCAGTACTGCCTGACACTTGGTTTTTTGACCAGGCCCATATGCAGCACGAGGCCCCAAAATGTCCTCCCTTGGGCTGCATTAACAGTGTCCTGTTCTAATTGGGCCTAGCCAAAAGCGAATCAGGGTGGTGGTGGGCAATGAACTGTTGGTTGTGCAAGTTCGTTTGTTCCACCATTACATTGACAAAGTCGTCACTGAAAAAATAACTGAAATATTTTATTTCAGTGTATCCGGCCGTGTCAATCCGGATTCTTGAGTCGCTAACAAACTAAGCAATCCAGACAGGTTCACCAGAAGGGAGCTCTGTTAAAATTGTCTGAGGGGTCAGACTCCTACCATGAACGGCATGGACACTCGTACTAGTACCGGCCACTGGGTCACTTTCATGGAGGTGCGTGGCCTCGCCTGGCGGCATCTCCGCCGCAGTACAGGGGACTCATCATCAGTGCTAGATGATGAGGAGGACGAGGAAGAACACAGAAAGGTAGGATCTTCCTCGTCCTCACTGGCAGATTCGGAATCGGTAAGTAAAGCATATGCCTCCTTGGCCGAAAATGCCCGGCGAGCCTGGCTCACACTGAAAAATCTGCGGCGGACCCTTGAGGACCTATTAGGGGGTCGGGGATTTTTTTTTTTTTTTGCTTAAGTACCAGCGACCAAGAGCATACCCATACACCCGTGGTCCTTAAGGGGTTAAAGCCTTTTTATTTATTTTTCTGCACCACAATAGATTTTTTGGTAACAATAGGGATGTCACTACATAGTACAATTGTTCAAGCATAAGCAAGTCCTCATATGGCCCTGTAGGTAAAAGACTTATGGTTATTAAAAAAGGAGGAGGAAAAAACGAAAACGCAAAAGTGAAAAATCATGCATTATAGCACAACATAACAATGAAACCTTGTAAGAGGGTAAGTATGGATGACTGCAGATCCCCCCCCCCCCCCTTACAAGTGGCATTGCTACTGAGCTAAGAAACAAGTATAATTGACAGGGACATGGTAATGTATTGCAATATTAACCATATTTTTAAATCAATATAACACATCCATACCAGTTCTTCAGTATATTGAATATTGATTTTCTTGTGCTGTACTTTGGATAAGTAATAATGTATGCTGGAAAGTTAACATTAAAATAATTACAGAGGAATGATCTAGACCAGATTTCATGTCATATATTTCAGTTCTATTATATTGTATACTATGCAAACTGGGCACCTTCTTTGATAGGACCATCACTCGAAGAAGACAATACCATCTTGGGCGGACATTTATAAAGAGGTTTCACTCTATTAACTTTGAAGCTACAATATTTATTTATATGCCTTAGTTCCTAAGAGAATTGGGTGACATTTACCCTTGCCTATTTCGTAAGGTAAAGCTTATATTACCATTGTTGTCACCATGCTACGTTTTTGAGCAGTAATAAACATGTCAAACTGTGCATCTTTACAAATAAATGTGAATTGCATGATTCATACTAAATGGAGGAAGAACTTGCTAGAAATGTGATTTTTTTTTATGCAAATGGAACATCTTGTCTCATTATATTTTCATGTGAGATTTACTAACAAGTGATAGAGTGAATAAATCAGTCAATGGAGAGTCATATATGAACATACCATTTTATGAAGTGCATACTGGCCAGGAAAACACAGTAAAAGAGGTGTAATTTGTGCTCTCTGTTTTACATTCATACAGTACGTGCAGTACTACATCAGCAAATGCCTGCATTAAGAAAGCAAATAAATGTCACTTAGAGGTTTTATGCATAAAAGATTGACCTCAAAATAGATCTCATAAGACCTGCACTAATATGTAGAGTGTAGTACTAAGCACATGTCATCGTAAATGTTTGTAAAATAAAAGTATTAATAACCCATGAAAGCCTAATTTAAGGGCACTTACCGTCTTCTTCATTAGTGGTATTATATTTTTATATGAATTGGAGGTTCTTTGGAGAATTGTCACAGCTGGTGGGTAATGCCCCTGGAGGACTTTAGTTACAAATGCCTGGCGTACAGATGTTCAATGGGTTTTGGGCTTGTTGTTGAACCTAAAGTTGTCAAACCCCTCTGCTTAATATAAAATGTAATATTTTTATAAAGTCCATGAGAAGTAAATCTTATTAAAAGTTTTGTATAAGAAAGGTTATATGATTACTAAAAGCTGTGGCCTATCCTAGTGTCACCTCCAACTCTGTCCTCGAAATGTATTAATTTGTTATCTTAATGCATTTGGGGCCCTTGAAAAATATTTACTAAAACCTAGATGTCTCCTATAAATTTTAGTAAATCTGAATAGATGCAACTGTGTTGCAAGGATTTTCCATTTTAACCAAACAGTAATGACACATAGAATAAGTCATAGTAAAACATTGTTTCACTTACTCTTTATGTACTATTAAGGTACTATTTCTGCTTTAGTTGATGAGGAGGAGGTGCTGTTTAGGAAAAGCTATTACATGGTGTTTTGTGTCTGATTTGGTCGGGTCTTTGAAGCCTAAGAAGCATTGCATCACAAGACTTTAAGGTATGTATTATGTGTAGCCATATAATCATGTTTTTGACACCTCAAGGAAATGTACTTAGCAAGTCCATAAGTGACAGCGAGACCTGTTGCAATACAGGACTGAGGTCTAGGCCTTGACAGCCATCTTGGACTGTGAGAGGGAGACTCAGCGACTGAGCAGGTCCATGAAGTCATTGTGTAAGGGGGTGTACCCTGAAATGTTAGAAGGGTCCCGGAGAAAGAACCTTTTGAAGAGTCTCATTTGAGATTATAAGAGATGCATCAGAGGCTCATGGGTATGAGAGACAGTTGTATGTAAGTCAGTGGCTGTGTATTGCCCGGAGCAACACCGAAACCCCAACATGATAGCAATTGGACTGGAATTCTTCGGGAAAATACTGAGAATGAGCATGTGATATGAGTGAAGAAAGAAGGAATGATGTCTATACAATGGTGGTCATCCCAGTAAAAGATTGATATGGGGACCCAAGTGTGTAGTAATTTCCTTCCTGGATGAGCTGGTGCAAGTGGCACTATAAACGAAGGCGGAAATAACTAAGACTGGCGCTTCACATGCCCTGATGATGGGTCTGTATAGTTATTTTAAACTATGGTTCAGGTGGTCCTGTAATGTACATCTAAACTAGTACTATACAGCATTCCTGAACCACATATTTGAGCAATCTAAATAAAATAGATTTAGGGTAGGGTTACATTCAACAGATCCACAGCGTATTTTATGCTCCATATCTGCCAATGAACCCATCCTAAATTGTGCCTCCAGCTGTGTCCCCCCCCCCCCACCACCACCACCACACACACACACACCCCTGCGTATGTGTGCGATGACTCGCAAATTCCTTTGTGGCTGCTCAGAGCGGCGCATTGCCTCTGCAAGCAGCACATAGGGGGAAACAGCTGGAGGCACAATTTAGGGTCAGGTCATCGGCGGATCCGCAGCGTAAAATACGCAGCGGATCCATTCCGTGTGACCCTACCCTTAGGGGGTACATATGTAACACACAAATGATGAATCATGCATTTCAATAACAATTATATGATCTTCTCCTATTTAAGACATTTATACTGTCAATAATAGGTCAGCACCTCCCCCTTATCACATGGTTTGCTACATGCTCATTTATTGAACGATTATCATCTTCCAGCAGTGACTATGGTACTCCTTGTACATGAAGTCATTGGGGGTGTGAATGGCTGGCACCTAATGTGGATGCAGAGTTTCTCTCGGCCAGAGAAAACATAGAGAATATAATACAAGCATACATTATGTAAAGTACATTGTGAAAAGCCCCAGACCCCTTTTTGCACAAGGTAGTCTCACCCTCTTTATACTCTTTCATTGGGCAAGGAATTCATCAAGCTATTTAGAGCCTTTTTTTCAACACAAAAAGTCTCAGTCACTTCCCATGCGACTTTTGATCATATTTGAAAGTGAACCACCATTTGCAGTGCTTTAGACTTTAGTTTTATGCAGTGGGCACTGATTCATTATGTGCGACTTTTCTCAGAAAGTCGCAAGAAATTCGCAGCGGTTGTCTTTTAGACACAAACCCACACTCATTTACTTCAGCCCTGTAAAGCAGTCTAAATAGGTACCATGGGTATAGGAGCCGGTAAATTCATCAAGTGGCGTGCGACTTTTGATGAATTTAGCACAGGAAGGTAACATCAAATGCGACTTTTCTTCTCTAAAATAGTACACATACTAGACAATAATTGATTAATTCCCCATTGTTTCAAGCATAGTAAGCTTTATAAGATCATGGAGCCTCAGACTTAAAAAAAAGTTGTGCATTCTTCCAATATATACTATGTAAAATAACATTTTACATAAAGGGTTAAGGGAAATTGTCCTGTATTTAGCTCCACATTTCCTGGTAAGGCATCCACAGGTTGAACACTACCTAATATATCATAAAATCAAGTTTATAGCTATTAACGTCATGATCAGGAGGGAGTCTGCTAATATGAATGAATGAGTGTGCAGAGATGTTAATAGTTAATAAATTTGATATACAGCTTATTCTGTCAATGAAAAGAGGAAAAGATTTTAGTTATATACTGGTGTTCTTTCCTTGGGTTTCTCTACATTTTAACAAACCAGTCTACTCTCCTCCTGTTATCAATTGTATTATATATTGTAATCATAAAATCGGACGTAGCTTCACATATTTACTGACGTACACTATAACGTTTTACACTGAAACATGCATATCTTATAACTTTAAGATGTATTTTAAATGAAAGAACGGTTGAGGTTAGAAAACCAGGGCAGTGGGGGATTAAAGGAGTATGCAACAAAGGAATGCTATAGCCAATATAAGGGTAACAAATTATTTTCAAGGGTATTCTGTCAGCTAGGGTGGAATATTGTAGACATGTCCCAATTATTCACCCAGTTATCAGAGATCTGTTGTATTCATATATTCATATCAAGGGGCAGTCTGTTACTTGTGACCCAAATCCTTCTTTCCTTGTTGTATCTACACTGTCACTGTAGATCTACCTTAAATATCTGCTGCATTTAAAATTGTGTATTAGTAACTGTTTATTTTATAGTATTTGCTGTTTTAATGCTCTTTGGTGTGTGAGTCTTAATCTTTATGCACAAACACATTACACATTAGAAAGTGGACTTTTGGAATAGCTTTCTTGGAGTCCACAAACAATATATATACTGTATATATGCTGCATATATATATATATATATATATATATATATATATATATATACACACACAGTACAGACCAAAAGTTTAGACACACCTTCTCATTCAGAGTTTTCTTTCTTTCATGACTATGAAAATTGTAGATTCACACTGAAGGCATCAAAACTATGAATTAACACATGTGGCATTATATACATAACAAAAAAGTGTGAAAATATGTCATATTCTAGGTTCTAGCCACCTTTTGCTTTGATTACCGTATTTATTGGCGTATAACACGCACTGGCGTATAACACGCACCCCCATTTTAATAGGGAAATTTATGTTAAAAAAAATACATATAAGATAAATGACAGACTAAATGCCATATCATCCGTCTAACTTTGATTTTGCCCGAACTTCAGTTTGGTCCCCCCTTCCAGTGCCACATCATTCCTCCCCTTTTATCAGCCCATATGCCACATTTACACCCATCCCCCCCTTACCCTCTCATCATTCCCCTGCTGTCTTATCATTCCCCCACCCCTGTCTCATCATGCCCCCCTCATCATGCCCCCCTCTCCTCATCATGCCCCCCTCTCGTCATCATGCCCCTTCTCATCATGCCCCCTCTCATCATGCCCCCCTCTCATCATGCCCCCCTCTCAGCATCCCTTTCCCCCCCCCCCCCCCGTTTTTTATATATATATATATATATATATATATATATATTTTCCCATCTTCCTTACTCAGCCGCACTCGGCAGGCCAGGTCCGGTGTTGGGTCTTGTGGGCTGCGGTCAGTGAAGCAGGATGAGTGACGTCCTCTGGTTGCAGCCACCTTAGAATAGTCACAGCGGCAGCAGCAGCATTGAGTGAGTGACGTCCCTGATTCTGTGCAGCGGAGCTAGCCAAGGACGTCACTCCTCCTGTTTCACTGACCACAGCCGACACCGGACCTGGCCTGCTGAGCGCGGCTAGGTAAGGAAGATACAAAAAAAAACAATACAATAAAAAGCAGGGGGGAAAGGGAGGAAAATTTTAAAAAAACAAAGCAGGAGTCGCGCGCTGGTCACTGATTTAAAGTGGCCGCGGCCAGGCTGCTAATCCTTAACAATCAGCTGCTGCTGCGGCCACTTTAAATCAGTGACAAAAAGATTTATCGGCGTTTAACACGCAGGCAGACTTTTTGCCTTGAATTTAAGTTTTGAAAGTGCGTGTTATACGTCGATAAATACGGTACTGCTTTGCACACTCTTGGCATTCTCTTGATGAGCTTCAAGAAGTAGTCACCTGAAATGGTCTTCCAACAGTCTTGAAGGAGTTCCCAGAGATGCTTAGCATTTGTTGGCCCTTTTTGCCTTCACTCTGTGGTCCAGATCACCCCCAAACCATCTCGATTGGGTTCAGGTCTGGTGACTGTGGAGGCCAGGTCATCTGGCGCAGCACCCCATCACTCTCCTTCTTGGTCAAATAGCCCTTACACAGCCTGGAGGTGTGTTTGGGGTCATTGTGCTGTTGAAAAATAAATGATGGTCCAACTAATCGCAAACCGGATGGAATAGCATGCCGCTGCAAGATGCTGTGGTAGCCATGCTGGTTCAGTAAGCCTTCAATTTTGAATAAATCCCCAACAGTGTCACCAGCAAAGCATCCCCAACACCATCACACCTCCTCCTCAACACCAGCACACGTGTGAAGTGAAAACCATTTCAGGTGACTACCTCTTGAAGCTCAACAAGAGCCTAGAATATGACATATTTTCAGTTGTTTCACACTTTTTTGTTATGTATATAATTCCACATTTGTTAATTCATAGTTTTAATGTCTTCAATGTGAATCTACAATTTTCATAGCCATGAAAATAAAGAAAACTCTGAAGGAGAAGGTGTGTCCAAACTTTTGGTCTGTACTGTATATATATATATATATATTTCAGATAAAAAGTAATCAATTCTCAGATATCTCATCCTAATATTGTCTGCATATTTAATCTAAAAGCAATCATTTAATTATACATTACTTTGGAAATGTTATCTAAATAACATTAGTGAATAATCTAAAAAAAAGAAAAGTAGGTGACATAAAGGCCTTGGATACCAGCAAGGCTCCTTTTTAATATAAAGGTAAGACGCAGTGCCATCAGGTTTATGAGGACAATGATTGCTCCTCAGCAGGCATCTTCCCAGTATATACTACTTTTAAGACACACTGGGTCCATTTAGGTTTGATTGAGTTTGCTGTTTTACTGTTGCCATTACTTTGGCTAGTCTCAGCCTGGAGAGAGCAGTCATCTGTTTGAATTATATACATATCATCTATTTAAAAATAAAAAACAGGGACATTTTACTGGGAGGTTTGAAGAGCAGGTTTTCATGTTATTGAAATATCTTCTGCTTTCTGAGGTCATTTTGACAAAACTGTAAAAAAAAAAAAAAAAAAAGAATTACACTGCTCCTAGCTCTGTGATATTTAATGGGACAAAGTGACCTGCTCATGCCATTTTCCAATATGATTCCTTAAATTACTCGTTGTAGCACATACAAAAATAGTACTTTATGTGTGCTATTAAAAAGTCCCAATGCTCCAGAGTTGCCTTCTGTCCTCTACTTTCTTTTCCACATTAGTAATGAAATTATACAGTATCTGTATTCCCGTAACAACACTAAAAAGATTTATGTTCTCTCTGAAATATATGGAGTCTGGTTGTTTAGATGGTTTGGTTATTTTCTCTTTTTTTGTTAACCTTTGGTTTGATGAATCGTTTTTGTTCTTAGCCTCTCTCAAAATGCAGTGTATTTATTATGGTATAGAACTCAATATATTGCCTCTATTTAACCCTTTAAGCAGGGGCGACTGACCGGACAGTTCGATCGGACATTGTCCCAGATCCCCAGCAGACAGCGCTGCCTTCTCCTGTATGCGCGATACACACACATACAGGAGAAAGCCTTCCCTCTGTGTGAGCAGCATCTGCAGCTTACACAAGGGAGACGTGGCCTCCGCCCCCACGCAGCACGCAGTACAGGCGCCGATGACATCACTCATTGGTGCCTGCACTGTGGAGGGGAGAAGACGCGGGCCCCTGCTGCTGAGGAGATCGCTGCGTGGGATATCAGGTGAGCATCACTTTTTTTTTGTAAACCTGCCTATACCTATGGGAAAGAGGAGGGGGGGGGACTCTGCCTATACTTATGGGGAAAGGGGGGGGACTCTGCCTACCTATACTTATGGGGAAAGGGGGGGAAACTCTGCCTATACTTATGGGGAAGGGGGGACTCTGCCTATACTTATGGGGAAAGGGGGGAACTCTGCCTATACTTATGGGGAAAGGGGGGGAACTCTGCCTATACCTATGGGGAAAAGGGGGACTCTGCCTAAACCTATCGGGAAAAGGGGGGACTCTGCCTATACTTATGGGGAAAGGGTAGGGGGACTCTGCCTATAATTATGGGGAAGGGGGGACTCTGCCTATACCTATGGAGCAAGGGGGGAACTCTGCCTATACTTATGGGGAAAGAGGGGAACTCTGCCTATACTTATGGGGAAAGAGGGGTTAACTCTGCCTATACCTATGGGGAAAGGGGGGGACTCTTCCTATACCTATGGGGAAAGGGGGGGACTCTGCCTATACTTATGGGGAAAGGGCGGTGGGACTCTGCCTATAATTATGGGGAGGGGGGGACTCTGCCTATACCTATGGAGAAAGGGGGGGACTCTGCCTATACTTATGGGGAAAGGGGGGGACTCTGCCTATACTTATGGGGAAAGGGGGGACTCTGCCTATACCTATGGGGAAAGAGGGGGGACTCTGCCTATACCTTTGAGGAAGGGGGGTAATTCTGCCTATACCTATGGGGAAAGGGGGAGGGGGGTAACTTTGCTTAAACCTATGGGGAACGGGGAACTCTGCCTATACCTATGGGGAAAGGGAGGGGGGTAACTCTGCCTATATCTATGGGGAAAAGGGGGTTGAACTCTGCCTATACCTATGGGGAATGGGGGATTTAACCATGCCTATTCCTACGGGGAAAGGGGGGGAGAGGGACTCTGCTGCCTATACTTAAGGAGAAAGGGGGTTAACTCTGTTCCTATACCTATGGGGAAGGGGGGTTAAGTCTGCAGCTTATACCTATGGGGAAGGGTGGGGGCTAACTTTGCTGCCTATACCTTTGGAGAAGGGGGGTTAATTCTGCTGCCTATACCTACAGGGAAGGGGAGGGGTAAACTCTGCTGTCTATACCTACAGGGAAGGGGAGTTAACTCTGCTGCCTATACCTATGGGGAAGGGGGGCTACCTAACTTTATACCTGGATGCCTAACTACTTACCAACATACCAGGCTATCTAACTACCTACATACCCAGCTACCTAACTATGTACATACCTGGCCTTCATACATGGATGCCTAGCTAGCCCCCTACCTACCTGGCTTGTCACCTACCTACATATCTGGCTTCCTGATCTACCTACCTTGTTACCTGTTTACCTGGCTACCTACCTACCTGCCCTTTTACTGTGCAGGACACTAAGGAGGGCATTATTACAGTTTGTGGGCCTATAGATGGAAAAATTGTGTAGAGGAGGGGAGGACACTGGAAAAATGCAGAGTCTAACATGTTTATCCAGCAGATGTTAAGAGATCCACATGGCGGTCTGATCCGGACGGAGAAGAAAAGGAAAGAGGACAATGCTGATCAGAAAAGATGTAATTGTGAGTCCCAAAGTGTAACTGTAATAATTTCTATGGTGTACAGATCCTGTGTGCAGCTGATATCTACCGCAATATGGTCCTGTATATAATCATTTATATTGTATACAGATCCTGTAAAGTATACTGGTCTGTGTATAGTGGTTTTATTCAGTACTGTATGGCGGTATTATCCAGAAATTGTGTGGGGGTATATATTAACTCCTTGTATACCAGTATTATTGGTCATTGAAATTTACCTACGTTAAAGTGTTTCTTACATATATAAATTTTTGTTTATTGTGTGTGGGATTTGGGTGAAATAGGGACGTGGCAGAAGATTGACGAGCTGCAGAGCCAGAGCCTAGCCTCATGGTGCCAGAACAGCAAAAAACACCCCACATGGCATACTATTTGGGAAACTACACCCCTCAAGGAACGAAACAAGTTGTACAGTGAGCCTTAACACTCCACAGGTGTTTTACGAATTTTCAATAAAGTTGGACGTGAAAAGGAAAAAAAAAAATTTTCACTAAAATGCTGACGTTACCCCAAATTTTTCATTTTCACAAGGGGTAATAGGTGAAAATGTCCCCCAAAATTTGAAACCCCATTTTTCTCGAGTAAGGAAATATATCATATGTGGATTTAAAGTGATCTACAGGTGCACTAGAGGGCTCAGAAGGGAAGGAGCGACATTGGGTTTTTGAAAAGCGAATTTTGCTGAAATGGTTTTTGCGGGGTATGACTCATGGTGCCAGAACAGCAAAAAACAACCCACATGGCAAACTATTTGGGAAATTACACCCCTCAAGGAACATAACAAGGGGTACAGTGAGCCTTAACACCCCACAGGTGTTTGACGACTTTTTGTTGAAGTTGGACGTGAAAATGAATTTTTTTTTTTTACAAAAATGCTAATGTTACCCTAAATTTTTCATTTTCACAAGGGGTAATAGGTGAAAATGTCCCCCAAAATTTGAAACCTCATTTCTCTCAAGTAAGGAAATACCTCATATGTGGATGTAAAGTGATCTGCGGGTGCATTAGAGGGCTCAGAAGGGATGGAGCGACATTGGGATGAAATGGTTTTTGGGGGGCATGTCTCATTTAGGAAGCCCCCATAGTGCCAGAACAGCGAAAAACACAACACATGGCATACTATTTGAGAAACTACACCCCTCAAGGAAAGTAACAAGGGGTACAGTGAGCATTTACACCACACTGGCGTTTGACAGATCTTTGTAACAGTGGGCTGTCCAAATGAAAAATTACATTTTCATTTTTACGGACCACTGTTCCAAAAATCTGTTAGTCACCTGTGGGGTGTTAAGGCTCACTATACCCCTTGTTACATTCCGTGAGGGGGGTAGTTTCCGAAATCAGGTCACATGTCGGTGTTTATTTTTTTGCGTTTATGTCAGAACCGATGTAACCAGAAGCCACCCCTGTGCAAATCAACAGTTTAGGCCTCAAATGTACATCGCGCTCTCTCACTCCTGAGCTTTGTTGTGCGTCTGCAGAGCATTTTACATCCACATATGGGGTATTTCCGTACTTGGGAGAAAGTGTGTTACAAATTTTGGGGGTCTTTTACCTCTTTTGGGGGTCTTTTCCTTTTACCTCTTATGAAAATGAAAAGTATGAGGCAACACCAGCATGTTAGTGTAAAAAATAAAAAAAAATTTACACTAACATGCTGGTGTAGACCCCAACTTTACCTTTTCATAAGGGGTAAAAGGAGAAAAAGCCACCAAAAATTTGTAATGCAATTTTCCCGAGTATGGAGATACCCCATGTGTGGCCCTGGACTGTTTCCTTGAAATAAGACAGGGCTCTGAAGTGAGAGAATGCATGCGCATTTGAGGCTTAAATTAGAAATTTTTACAGGGGTGTACCCAGATGCAAGGATTACACTTGCCTCCTCCACCAAAAATACTGTACGTCAGTTTTCCCCAAACAGAGTGCCTCCAGCTGTTACAAAACTCCCAACATGCCTGGACAGTCAATGGCTGTCCGGCAATACTGGGAGTTGTTATTTTGCAACAGCTGGAGGCTCCATTTTGGAAAAACTGATGTACAATACCTTTTTTTTTTTATTGGGGGGGCGGGGCATAGGGTAAGATTGCAGTGTATATGTAGTGTTTTACTCTTTATTATGTTAGTGTAGTGCAGTGTTTTTAGGGTACATTCACACGGGTGGGGGTTTACAGTGTGTTTCCCGCTGCAGCGGAAAATTTGCCGCATCTCAAACTTGAAGTGGGAAACTTTCTGTAAACCCCCGCCCGTGTGAGTGTACCCAGTTTTGCAACAGCGGGAGACACACAGGTTGGGAAACACTTAGTTAGGAAAAAGACAATGTTTCCCAACCAGTCTGCCTCCATTTGTTGCAATACTACAACTCCCAGCATGCCCAGACATTTGAAGTACATGTTGGGAGTTGTAGTTATGCAACAACTGGAGGAGAACAGTTTGGAGACCACTGTGTAGTGGTCTCCAAACTGTAAACCTCCAGATTTTGCAAAACTTCAACTCCAAGCATGCCAAGACTGCCTAGGCATGCTGGGAGCTGTAGTTCTGCAACATCTGAAGGGTCAGATGTTGCTGAACTACAACTCCCAGCATGCCTGGACAGTCTCAGCATGGTCTGAATTGACATCTGGAGCGCTACAGTTTGGACACCACTGTATAGTGGTCTCCAAACTGTGCCTTTCCAGATGTTGCAAAACTACAACTCCCAGCATACCGAGACTGCCCGGGCATGCTGGGAATTGTAGTTCTGCAACATCTGAAGTGCCAGATGTTACAGAACTACCACTCCCACTATGCCTGGACTGTCTGGGCATGGTGAAAGTTGTAGTTTTGCAACATCTGGAAGGACAGTGGTCTCCAAACTGTGGCCCCCCCAGATGTTGGAAAACTACAACTCCCAGCATGCCCAGAGAGCCAAAGGCTCTCTGGGCATGCTGGGAATTGTAGTTTTGAAACTCCTAGAAGCTGCAGTGAAGATCACTTTACGGCGATCTTCACTACAGCATCTGACACCGCAACCGCACCATTGCAGTATACTACGGTTTTAGGTCCGGTCACAAAACTGGATCCGGGTCAAAAATGAGCCGACTGGAGTCACCATTTGACTCCGATCGGCTCATAAAAGTAAATGGATTTCAGCACTGGTCCAGCTGGGGTTCGGGACCGCCCGGTTTGCCCCTCCTCCAGCCAGATCCGGCACCCGTAACGTAAAAATGAGGTGTGAATGCAGCCTTAGCAATAGAGCCGCTCACCTGGGTGGGTTGTGGTGTAGCCATATCAGAAATAGCCCATCAATCCCTCTTCGGGGAGAAATGAAATTATATACGGGATACCATATATTTTCTGAATCATAAAAGTCTCCCAAAGGATCATTGAATATTATTTTGTATTTTCTCTTCATCATTTACCTCTTTTCTCAAGCTATGAGATTCCGATATAATACTCTTTTTCCCTTTAAACGACATAACTTGGCTATAGAACGATCTGTTCTGACAAGCAGCTTTACTTTTTTTTTGTTTCTTCATATTTATTTTCTTCTGGCACAATAGTTCATTGTTCATTATTTTGAAATAATCATGGACTGCTATATCCCACGTAAAAATCTGTTCCCAGTGCAGTTTTTTTGTGTTTTAGAATGATTGAAAATGTAAACTATACAAAACTTACACACAATGAATCGTGCAAAACAAAGCAGCATGGTAGGCGTGAAAAAAGCATATCTTGGTTGTACAAATCATTACCTATATATGTTGCAGATACAAATCAATAATCTTTGGGGAGGTATAGGTACTTGAAAGCAGATCTAAATAAAAATGTTCACACAAAGTATAATCCAGTCCAAATACAGTTACCTGCTGGTGTCATTGAATGTGTTTTTGTCCAGAATTAGTGGACAGCTTGTTATATAACTCATGGAATTGTGTACTAATAAGTTATTGTGCTTTATATTGAAATAGTTAAACAAGGGTGCATGGAATATGAGACCTACGAAGAAGTTTGTCCTAAATCTAATAGTCCACCAGATGGGAACCTCAGTGTGACATTCGTTGTAAGAGTTTTAAGAGCATAACAAAATTGACTACATAACAAAGAGCATAACAAAATTGACTACATAATTTGGGATAATAACTAGCATATCCTTTAAAGTGCCATCTCTACCAAATACCCACAGAGACCCTTCAGGACCAAGCCCATTTTGGCCTTAAGGACCAGAGCGTTTTTTTGCACAACTGACCACTGTCACTTTAAACATTAGTTATCATTCTGATTCAGAGATTGTTTTTTTCATGACATATTCTACTTTAACTTAGTGGTAAAATTTTATGGTAACTTGCATCCTTTCTTGGTGAAAAATCCGTAAATTTTATGAAAAATGTGAAAATTTTGCATTTTTCTAACTTTGAAGCTTTCTGTTTGTAAGGAAAACGTATATTCCGAAAAAAAAAATTTTGATTCACATATACAATATGTCTACTTTATGTTTGCATCATAAAATTGTCAAGTTTTTACTTTTGGAAGACACCAGAGAGCTTCAAAGTTCAGCAGCAATTTTCCAATTTTTCACAAAATTTTCAAACTTGATATTTTTCATGGACCAGTTTAGTGTTGAAGTGGATTTGAAGGGTCTTCATATTATAAATACCCCATAAATGACCCCATTATAAAAACTATACCCCCCAAAGTATTCAAAATGACATTCAGTAAGTGTTTTAAACCTTTAGGTGTTTCACAGGAATAGCAGCAAAGTGAAGGAGAAAATTCAAAATCTTTATTTCTTACACTCACATGTTTTTGTAGACCCAGCTTTTTAATTTTTGCAAGTGGTAAAAGGAGAAAATTTTTACTTGTATTTGTAGCCCAATTTCTCTCGAGTAAGCACATACCTCATATGTCTATCTAAAGTGTTCGGCGGGCGCAGTAGAGGGCTCAGAAGGGAAGGAGCGACAAGGGGATTTTGTAGAGTACGTTTTTCTGAAATGGTTTTTGGGGGGCATGTTGCATTTAGAAAGCCCCTATGGTGCCAGAACAGCAAAAAAAAAACACATGGCATACCATTTTGGAAACTAGACCCCTCGGGGAACATAGCATGGGATAAAGTGAGCCTTAATACCCCACAGGTGTTTCATGACTTTTG
This sequence comes from Hyla sarda, assembly GCF_029499605.1. Taxonomy (NCBI): domain Eukaryota; kingdom Metazoa; phylum Chordata; class Amphibia; order Anura; family Hylidae; genus Hyla; species Hyla sarda. Next base: position 186,203,226 of record NC_079192.1, on the reverse strand, counting down.
CAAACGTAAAAAAAATAATAATAATTTTTACCTAAAATGCTTGTTTTCCCAAAAATTTACATTTTTAAAAAAGGTAATAGCAGAAAATACCCCTCAAAATTTGAAGCCCAATTTCTCTCGATTCAGAAAACACCCCATATGGGGGTGAAAAGTGCTCTGCTGGCGCACTACAGGTCTCAGAAGAGGAGTAGCCACATCTGGCTTTTTGGAAGCAAATTTTGCTCTGGGGGCATGCCGCATTTAGGAAGCCCCTATGGTGCCAGGACTGCAAAAAAAAAAACACATGGCGTACCATTTTGGAAACTAGACCCCTCGGGGAACGTAACATGGGGTTAAGTGAACCTTTATACCCCACAGGTGTTTCACGACTTTTGCATATGTAGAAAAAAGAATTTTTTTTTACCTAAAATGCTTGTTTTCCCAATATGAAATACGAAAGGGCTCCAAAGTGAGAGCGCCATGCGCATTTGAGGCCTAAATTAGGGACTTACATAGGGGTGGACATAGGGGAATTCTACGCCAGTGATTCCCAAACAGGGTGCCTCCAGCTGTTGCAAAACTCCCAGCATGCCTGGACAGTCAACGGCTGTCCGACAATACTGGGAGTTGTTGTTTTGCAACAGCTATAGGCTCCGTTTTGGAAACAGTGGAGTACCAGACGTTTGTCATTTTTATTGGGGAGGGGAGGGGGGCTGTGTAGGGGTATGTGTATATGTAGTGTTTTTTTTACTTTTTATTATATTTTTTGTACAGTCGCACGGGTAGTTTCTCGCTGGCAGTTTGAGCTGCGGCAGAAAATTTGCCGCAGCTCAAACTTGCAGCCGGATACTTACTGTAAACCTCCGCCCATGTGAGTGTACCCTGTACGTTCACATTGGGGGGGGGGAACATCCAGCTGTTGCAAAACTACAACTCCCAGCATGCGCTGACAGACTGTACATGCTGAGAGTTTTAGTTTTGCAACAGCTGTAGGCACATTGGTTATGTATCACTGAGTTTGTGACCTAACTCAGTGTTTTACAACCAGTGTGCCTCCAGCTGTTGCAAAACTGCAACTCCCAGCATGTACGGTGCATGGTGTATGGTGACTGCTGAGAGTTGTAGTTTACAACAGCTGGAGGCACACTGGTCGTGAAACACTGAGTTAGGTAAAAAAAAACTCTGAGTTTCACAACCATTGTGCCTTCAGCTGTTGCAAAACTACAACTCTCAGCAGTCACCAACAGCCAACGGGCATGCTGGGAGTTGTAGTTATGCAACCAGCAAATGCACCACTACAACTCCCAGCATGCACTTTAGCTGTTTGTGTAAGCTGGGAGTTGTAGTTATACAACAGCTGAAGGTACACTTTTCCATAGAAAAAATGTGCCTCCAGCTGTTGCAAAGTCCCAGCATGCTCATAAGGGAATGCTGGGAGTTGTGGTTGCCTGCCTCCTGCTGTTGCATAACTACAGCTCCCAGCATGCCCTTTTTGCATGCTGGGAGCTGTTGCTAAGCAACAGCAGGAGGCTGTCACTCACCCAACTCCTGATCCACGCTGCAGGTCAGTCCCGCCACCGCCGCTGCTCCTGGGGCCCCGATCCCAACATTGACGCCGGGGATCAGGGTCCCCAGCTCCCAGGGTCCACGTCCCACACCCGCTCACGTCCTCCGGAAGAGGGGCGGAGTGGGTTGCGGGAGTGACACCCGCAGCAGGTGCCCTGATTGGTCGGCCGGTAAACCGGCCGACGAATCAGGGCGGTCGTGAGGTGGCACCAGTGCCACCTCACCCCTGCTGGCTATGGCTGTTCGGGGCAGTCAGAGACGGCCCCGATCAGCCAGTAATTCCGGGACCCGATTGACCCGGAATCCGCCGCTGATTGCTGGACTGAATTGTCCAGCGATCTGCGGCCATCGCCGACATGGGGGGTCATCATGAACGATTTCAGGAGGCATCGTGCACCGGCTCCGATCCAGATGGCTGCGGGGGGCCGGGAAAGCACATGACGTTCTCATACGGAAATGGAGACGTATGAGAACGTTATGTGTCCTTAAGGGGTTAAAATGTACTTTTTCCTAAAACTTTTTAAGCCCTTCTAGATTCCTTTTAAATGCAATCATTTGATTGCTTATATAGACTATTGTAATGCCTTACATTTAATATATTAGATCAGTACTCTATTATAGCAGGCTGTATTAATAGCCAAGTCAAGGCAGAAACAGAGGCCTAGTACAGTCTTCAGGCTGTCCTGACAAATAAGCACCTCGTGATTACATCATGGGACAGGGGAGGGGCGACACAACGGATGCATGCCAGAAACCATTTAAATGGTGCGATCGTTAGTGATATTGTTCACTACTGGCACGGGCATGGCACGGGCCTAGCTACAGAGCCCACACCCTTATCTGACCTATGTCTTAAGTAAGCATCATAAGGTCATTAAAGGGATAATAGTTGAAAATTCTGGCTCTTTTTTTTTTTTTTAGCATAGACTGATATCTGTATCAATTGCTGTGTTATTGAGTTGATATGCCTTTACTAAAGAAAAGATTTACAGAGGATTTAGTGAATGTGCACAGAATATGGGACTCCCTCCCTTAGTCAGTGCCCAATCCTCTTAAATATAAGATAAACTTGGCACTCAAAAATTAGATGCAAAAGTTGTTTTTTTTTCACAGTCCATACATAATTGATGTTTCAGTCATACCATGACCTTCCTCAGAATAATACAGGACTGGTGCGGAGGAGGATATAAGAAGAAACGGCCAGGTGCCGTGCAAGTGAAGTTATGTGTAGTGTGACCGAAGCCACTGAAGCATAAGTCAAAGAATAAGTCCCCATAAAAAAACAATTCTGAAAAATAATTTCTTAGAACTCTATGCTCTGTGCTTCCTCACAGATTGAGAGGTTGAGGGCATATTGAGGGGTGGCAGTGAATGATCCTGCATACATCAGATCTGCCATGTATAACCAACCCCACATACACAGATGTATGTAGTGGACTGCAACCACAGTCTGCTTCTTACTGTGTCTGAATGACCTTTGGAGAGTATCACATGACCTCATCACAAGTATTACATGACCACATGACATGTGTGAGTGTTCTATGTGATGTGCGCTAATTCTTAGTATCTGTCATTGCCCTGTACAGGCTCTGCATAGTATTCTGCCTGTATAGACACTGTAAAGTACCAATTCTTTTTTCCAGCATGCCAGGTGTTATCCGCAGTCTGGTGTGCTACGGAGGTGCGATGAGATGTACGGGGCATTTGTTATTAACCCTTAAATGTTGGTGACACCAGGGTGTGGTTTTCCCGATAACCACCTGAACAGTAGCACCGCTAGTCCTAGTCAGGCAGGGCAAATAAGAGTCCAAGGCCAGGTCAGAGTTTACGGTAGCTTTACTGAGGTAGACAGATGGTACCAGTCTTTACAGCTAGGCCAGGATCCCAGAGAGGTGGCCAGTAACAGAGGGAACCTCGCAGCTTGCTGGGACTTGCAGTGACTTTGACAGACATTAGCACAGCCACGCTGACTATAATAGACTTGATTTGACTGATTGTAGTGCTAGCAGACAGAGATGATGTGACTTACAGACATGTGGCTGTAGGTTAGGCTTGAGGCCTCCAGGCGTGCTGGACACTGGCTCTAAGATGTCTGGACTGAACTTGACCTCAGCAGAGAATGTGTGGTAAGAGAGAGATTGTAATGGCTCCCCCTCCTATAAAGGGGGGCTGAGCAAGGAGCCCATAGGTCAAGCTGCAGGTCACCTGGTTAGCTTGTGTTCTCTGGGTAACAAAACATGTGACTTTAACATGTGACCACATTATCATCTGACTAACTAAAAAAGAAAAATATGTTATTATCAACCAACCTATTTTCTGAAAGAAAAAACTATGTTCACCTGTACATTGGCCTTGGGGGTCTTCATTGCTATCTTCCCTTGTCCTGACATATAGCCCCTTACGCAAAAAATTATTTCTTCACATAGTAAATCATTAGAATGGCAGCAAATAAATGATTCAACATCATCTCCATGATCAATGGAGCTTTGTGATCACTAAGATGGCTTCTGTTTAGCCCACAGTAACTTTGTTTTCTTCTGCTTAAAGAGTACTTGTCACCAAAGTAAACTTTAATATATTGTTCCTTATGTAATTATAAGAAACTTTGCTATGTACTTGCTGTTAACCTTTATATGTTATTAATGTGATCGAAAAAACGGCCACTAGGTGGCTCTGTTCTGTTCCCTGCACAAGTCAAACTGTTAGTTTGGACTCCACCCACACTTGCAGAAGCCAAAACTCAGGAAGTAGGTGCTGGGCGTGGCGAGGCACAATTCTCGCAAGCTTCAGTGATGTCGCGCCTGCTGGGGAATGCCCACTTTCTCCTGCCGGGAGCTCACACAATGTGAGCAAGGAGAAATGTATGATACACAGCTTTTTAAAGCTCAGAAAATTTTTTAAGGGTAGTGTCAAAAGTAATTAGGGAATATAATCTGAGTTAGTTTAGAAAATATGGTTTGGTTGCAAGTACGCTTTTAGTGTTAGTGCTGTTTTTTATTTGGCTTTTCTATATGTAAATCCCATTGCCCAAAAATTAGGTGACTATTTAAAAAAAAAAAAAAAAAAAAAAATGTTGAATGCAGTGCCTATGAAAGGAAAAGAAGCAAATCCTAAGATACATACTTGAATTGCAGTCTCAGCTGTTCACTCTATATGGAAAAACAGCCAGACGAAACAATGATCTATTATTGTTTAGGGGGGAAAAAAGAAAACATTTTACTAATCTACATATTCAGCTGCATTTTTGATAAGGTTTCCTTAAAAGAGGATATATTGTCAGAATGTGAAACAATTTTAAAACATTATAGTCAATTTTACTAGGGAGATCTAGTAGCAAATATAATATGCAATGTAGAGTAAAGCAAAACATTGCGCCTTCTGGGAATACGTAGATAAAAACATTATTGCAAAATGACAAGGAGTCACTAGAATAAATCATTTACATAGTACAGCTCCCAAAATGCAAAGAAATGCTTTTTTTAAAATAGTTTTCAAAATCCTAGAGTTCTAAATGGCTTTTTATGCCGCTTCTGCAGTGTATTATCACTGATACAGCCAAATATATTCTATACATTTCTGATTTTTTTGCCAGCAACAAACACAAGCATTTTCCACAGGAAGCAAGTAACCAGATCTTTCAGTTCAATGCCAACAGAAGCTTTCTAAGGAAGTCAATTTACATTGATGGAATGTTTTTAAACACTATTTCTTACTTCCCTACTTGAAGTTTAAACTTTAATAGAGAACAAGGTCAATGAAGTCTTTTATTCCTCTATGTTTGCACCAATTGTACTCCAATAGCAATATTTCACCTTGAAAGATAGCAAAGTGCTTTTGATTAAGATGTTATTATACAACACTGTTGCTATGTTCTCAACAAGAGTGCCGCTAAAATAAGCTTTAGCAGTGTTTGCTGTAGCAGATCCATATATTTGAGGTACACAAAATAAATCAGGTTGCATGTGACCTAATCATGTAGGCAAACAAAAGCCCTTTCTTTGGAGTGTTGAATAGGTGTTCGATTGTTTGGAGTATAAGAACTAAAAGCCTTTATGCACATAACATTTGACCCATATACTTGAGGAACACACATAATTAAAAAGTCTACAAAAAAAGCAGTGCCATCTTTGTTTTAGGCCACATTTATACACCCTTAACAAAATACAGCCTTATTTTATTTATAACCATATTTTCAGTCATGTACATGTTTTTTGTTTGTTTTTCTCCGTAATCGGTTCAAAAATTGCCATATTTTTGTTACAGTGTGTAACAGTGTATTCACCTAACACTATCATATCATTATTTCATTATTAGTATTGTGGATATTTTATATATTAACAGGTTCTTAACAGGTGAATTTTACTTTCTGCTATGTTTGTACCATGTGTAAACCCCTACCTATCGCCTCTACCTCAGTACACCCTCACAAATCGAAAGGGGTGAAATATATGTTGGGGGTCTGAGGACACTAATCCCTTGGTAAAGTATTGACTATGCTTTTCTATTTTCCTCCTTTTTTGGGGCATATGTGAGATACTGTATATGTCTTAATATACTAATAAAAGTTCAGCTTACTTGCTACTTGCATGATGAATTTACTATACTGCACATAAAGTCATGGCCGTAAATGTTAGCACCCCTGACATTTTTCAAGAAAATAAGTATTTCTCACAGAAAAGGATTGCAGTAACACATGTTTTGCTATACACAGGTTTATTCCCTTTGTGGGTATGGGACCTAAACCAAAAAAGGGAGGGAAAAAAGCAAATTGGACATAATGTCACAGCAAACTCCAAAAACGGGCTGGACAAAATTATTGGCACCCTTTCAAAATTGTGGAACAATAAGATTGTTTCAAGCATGTGATGCTCCTTCAAACTCAACTGGGCAAGTAACAGGTGTGGGCAATATAAAAATCACACCTGAAAGCAGATAAAAAGGAGAGAAGTTCACTTAGCCTTTGCATGGTGTGTCTGTATGTGCCACACTAAGTATGGACAACAGAAAGAGGAGAAATGAACTGTCTGAGGACTTGAGAACCAAAATTGTGGATAAATATCAACAATCTCAAAGTCCATCTCCAGAGATCTAGATTTGCCTTTGTCCACAGTGCGCAACATTATCAAGAAGTTCGCAACCCATGGCACTGTACCTAATCTCGCTGGGCATGGACGGAAGAGAAAAATTGATGAAAGGTGTCAATGCAGGATAGTCCGGATGGTGGATAAGCAGCCCCAAACAAGTTCCAAAGATATTCCAGCTGTCCTGCGGGCTCAGTGAGCATCAGTGTCAGCACAAACTATCCATCAACATTTAAATTAAATGAAATGCTATGGCAGGAGACTCAGGAGGACCCCACTGCTGACACATAAGACATAAAAAAAGCAAGACTACATTTTGCTAAAATGAACGTAAGTAAGCCAAAATCCTTCTGGAAAAACGTCTTGGTAAAGCACATCATTCTACTGTTTACCGAAAACGGAATGAGGCCTACAAAGAAAAGAACACAGTACCTACAGGGAAATATGGTGGAGGTTCAATGATGTTTTGGGGTTGTTTTGCTGCCTCTGGCACTGGGTGCCTTGAATGCGTGTCATGAAATCTGAGGATTACCAACGGATTATTGGTCCCACTGTACAGTCCAGTGTCAGAAAGCTGGGTTTGACCCCAAACATGTGTCAAAAAGCAGCCAGAAATGGATGGCAACAAAGCGCTGGAGAGTTCTGAAGTGGCCAGCAATGAGAACAGATCTAAATCCCATTGAACACCTGTGGAGAGATCTTAAAATTGCTGTTGGGAAAAGAGACCTGGAGCAGTTTGCAAAGGAAGAGTGGTCCAACATTCCGGCTGAGAGGTGTAAGAAGCTTATTGATGGTTATAGGATGTGACTGAATTCAGTTATTTTTTCCAAAGGGTGTGCAACCAAATATTAAGTTAAGGGTGCCAATAATTTTGTCCAGCCTAATTTGCTTTTTTTTCTCCCTTTTTTTGGTTTAGTTCCAATACACACAAATGGAATAAACATGTGTATAGCAAAACATGTTACTGCAATCCTATTCTGTGAGAAATAAAATGTCAGGGGTGCCAACATGTACAGCCATGACTGTACATGAGGAATTTACTACATTGCACTTACATGATGAATTTACTATATTGTACATACATTGCGGGGGAGATTTATCAAAGTCAGTGTAGGCGCACTGATTGTATACACAGGTTTTGATGGTGTAGCTGGAGTGTACATGCACCAAATTTATTAAATGGTGCTGGGCCTGCAATAAATATGGGGCTAGTACACATTTTTGTGAAATTTCACTTCAGAACACCACTTTGTATGAACCCCTTCTCCACAACTTTTGTGCAACTTTTTGAAAGCCAGTTTTGTAAGCCATGTCTGTTCTGGTGTAGTTTTTTTTGTGTAATTGAAGGCTGACAAAGTGACAAATCTGCAAAATTCTTTAGAAAAGTAGCACGTCGTAAATCACTGACCACTGCAAAGTAAAAAGCAGATCTCGTGTAAAACATCTGTTCAGTGAGAAATAGTGCAGGCCAGTGTACCACTTAGAGTCGCACAAATATGATGAATTTACTACATTGCGCATACATGATGAATTTACTACATTGAACATACCAAAAGCACTTTGCATATAATTACTTGGAAGGTGTGATTAGAAACATAATGCACTTTATATGTACTTATGTGTTGAAGGCTATGAAATGGAATGGGAAAACCATAACGCTCTGGAGTAGTACTCACCACTGTTCTAACATTATTTATGTAATAATGCTCTCCGGTGTCTTTTTTCCCCCTTACTAGCCTTTCCACACCTCTCTACTTTGGCCTCTTCACTCACCTCATTATGGGGGTCCCAGCAAAAACCAAGTGACCATTAAAGGAAAACGGTCACCCGTTCACCCACACTATAACCCGATACACCTGGTTATAGTGCGGGTGAACAGGAGACCGATGCGGGGTCTCGGACTGCTATAAGTACCTGCAGTCCGGAGCCCCGCTCCTCCGGAGGTCCCACTCTTTCAGTGCTGACTTGCGCTCTGAAGGTGGGCCCGCCGGCTAGATTTAAATATTCATAAGCGCCGGTCACGTGAGCTCTCAGTATGCACGAGAGCTCACGTGACCAGCACTTATGAATATTTAAATCCAGCCGACGGGCCCACCTCAAAGCGCAAGACAGCTCTGAAAGAGGGGGACCTTCAGAGGAACGGGGCTCTGGACTGCAGGTAGGTATAGCAGTCCGAGACCCTGCATCGGTCTCCTGTTCACCCGCACTATAACCTGGTGTATCGGGTTATAGTGCGGGTGAAATGGTGACCGTTTTCCTTTAAGCAGTTGTATTTCCTAGGATTGCAATGCAGTCCTGCTCTTAGTAACTCTGCCTCCATATTTACCAGAGCTCAGTTCTCCTGTCTTCCTCCACTTACCTATATAAAAAGTAATCCCTCATACACAGCTCCAGAGATTTCACTAATACATAGTGCTATGGAATCTAAATTTTCCTTCTCTGCTGTCTTCTCCAATGTATTCTTCTTGTTTATTATTTGTGTGTCATATGATTCTTTTATGTACTCTATTATATAATTCTGTATATGTGAACACAGAAAGAGTGATACAGTATATTTCTATAAAAGACTATGTAGTACTAGTGTTCTCTCTTTACATTTATAGACTTATGAAAGTACACAATAGAAGTATATGATGTTAATAAAGTTTTACATAGGTATCAATGCATGGTGAGAAGGCCAATAACAGAACTTGTGTGTCCCCCACTGGATGCTGCAGAAGGTGAACACAGAAATCAGTAGAAACATGAACAGCAGGGGGCGCTACCATTGACATCCATGTAGGATATCTCATAACAGAAAGATATTTTGTTAATCAATTGCATTCATACTCTAAAAATGCACAAAATGGGGGATATTTATCAGACATTGTGCAAAGGAAGAATGGAGAAGTTGCCTATAGTAAACAATCACATTTCAACTTTCAATTTTCAAAGACCTGATTGATTGTTCTGGGCAACTGCCCTATTTTTCCTCTGCACAAGGTTAGATAAACCTCTCCCATCCTTTAAGAATTAATTCATACCTACAGTATATTTGATGCGCAGGACTTGAAGCATTAGATTTTATGCTACGTATTTCAATGTAAACTAAATTGTTGAACACAGCAACAAATCTGCAGTTTTACACCCTGCGAAACAAATATGTGCAGAATACTGTACATGTGAACACACCCTAAGGGATTCGTTAACTCAGAGTTTAATGTGGGCAGGCTGTCAGTGGCAGATTTTTGGCAGCTGAATTTGAAGTCAATGGGTTGCAAAATCAGCTGCAGAAAATGTGCAGCATAATATACAGCAAAAAATGGCACATGTGACCCTATCCTAAAGCTAATTCACATAATCAAAAACACAAGTTATTTGAGTCTATGATGCTAGTCCATAGATACTATGCAAGTAGCTTATTGTGGAAAATGGCATCATGGGGATTTTAATTTCACAGCCTAGCCTATGCTTAAAATCCCTCCACTAAAAAGAATACCTTACAATTATTTCCTCAGAGCTTCTAAGAGGAATAATGTGTAATATGCAGTATTTACTTAGGTGCTGCACTTACCATTCCATATTGTACACTGAAAATTGTATTTATAAAGCTCAATGCTGTGTTCATATCTACTTGATGACCTCTACTCCATTCAGCAGATGGGGCTCAGGGTTAATTTTATGCATAGACATTATCATGCTTTGCTTTTGCAGAGTTCTGTACAGTATAGCAGCACCACTAGTATTAATCTATAATCACATGCCTCCTGTAAATTATAGCCAACTGTAAATTACCAGCAGAAAAAACAGATCTAAGTTTCCATAGGGGAATTTCACATGCAATCATTGACTGTATAATACTACGCCTATTGCATATAGTGTTATCAATGGTCCATTGATACAGCCTGGCTGAGCCAGGCTGCATCATTGGAACATCAATCTGTGACCAGAGGCAAGGGGAACCCTCCGTGGCTATTTTAGCTGATTGGACCCCTGTGATCACGTTGTGTGGGTCCAATGAGCACCCTGAGTTAACCGGCATGGGGGATTTAATATTTTTGATGCCATGATAGTTTTGGGCTGTCTGCAGAGGTAAAAGGGATCTAACACGGCGCATTCCTGCATGGCAGAATGGTAAGGGGTGGTCTGCTAAATTCAACCATCATCATAACTCATGAAGAACCCTCAGCAAGACCATCTGGGTTTCTGGAAGGCTAGGTGTTCTACGGGTGTGCTACAATTTCAGCTTTGGGACAATTAATTAGGAGCCACAACATGTAAGAACAGTGTTGCAATCAGCATGGACAATAATGTCCTTGGCTTCTCATGAGCAATTGCAGAAGAGGCATGCAATCCGCTTAAAGGATTGCTGCTGTCTGATGGAAAGAATCGCCCAGGATCGAGCAACAAACAAATCATGATATAAAGACCAATCTACTACCAAGATCAAGCCATCGCAGTATCACAAGTTTGAAGCTGGAGGTTCGAAGCATTAAGATCAAAAACATTTTTATTGGACTATTGTATTAAATCTCTGGTGGAAATGGCCCTTGAGTTGGCTTTCATAAGGGGGGCTAGCTTGGCCTAGCTAGTTCTTTTTCCCTATTTGTAATATACCACTAGGAAGAAATAGGCCACAAGGGTGTGACTCTTGTAGAAATATGAACCATTACATTCATAGTGGTTTTTAAAGCATTATACTGCAACATCTATTACATAACAAACAGTGGGGGCAGGGGCATTGTGCCTTATAACAGGTGCAAAATGATGCAGTGACTAGTTTTCTTTCTACAATTTTCAAAAACTTTGTTCTTTTTTCCCTTAATTCATTTACTGCATTAAAGGTATTTTCTGGTAGCACAATTTTTTTAAACATTTTTTAATATTTTCTCCAAGTGCCGTAAATATAAGAAAGAAACCAAACACACCTGCCCTTATGCCTCGCAGGTGCAATTCGCTCCTGGTTCCACTGTTCTCTGCTGCTTCCTTGGTTCCTGTGATAGATTGTTCTCGCAGGAACTTCTCACTCAGCCAACCACTGTCTGCAGCTGTTCCCTGCCCCAGTCACTGATTGGCTGAGCAAGCATTTTTTAAATGGATAACATGTCACTGAAAGCTTCAGTTTGGTGGAAGAATTAGTCAGCTATTTTGGGCTCTGATGGAAGAATGGTTGACTTTGAGGATACCTCAGGCTGCCATGCAGAAAATACAGTTATTGAGCAACAGTGGCACTTGGTCCTTGCCAAGTGCACTTAAACTGTCAACATTGTAAATAGCAGGTAAGCACAAGTACTGGATTACCTATTTTGCAGGCACACAACATCTTTTGTTTTATAGAGATTTTCCTGGAAAATTAGTTAACCCTATAGCTCCCCATGCATTAAAACAACCCATGAACTATAGCTGTGATATATTCAGATGTCACACTCCTTGCTCAGCCATTCATAGAGCATTGCAGAAACGGGATGTCAACAGAAGAAGAAAGAACAACACGAGCGGCAACCAGAAGAAATAAGTATGAGTTTGCAGGTTATTGGTCTCTTACTGCATAAGAGGCATCATTTACACTGTTTCTTCAGCTTCAATTGCACAAAATAGCTTTCTACATGGATATTGTACATTCACACATTTTTCTTCTAAATAGTTTATCCAGTCATTTTCATATATCTGTACCTATGTTTTTAATCCTGGTTTAATCCTGGTTAGATTTTGTGTGCTTTACTTATTTAGAACATACTGAACCTCTGTATAGTAAGTAAGTAGGACACAAGTACAGTTACAAGGGAATATATTTTGTAATTTTATATTTCCCAATTATTGTCTACTTTGTTTCTAAATCATTTTTCAGCTACTAAAGTGAAAAGCGTTTTAAATGTACATCCACTTATCCAATTTTATTGCATTTATCCTAATCTTTCGGCAGTACCTTTATCTTTTAATTACAGTTCCATTTTCCATGCCTAGTATAGGATGGCCTAATCTTTCAATCACACGCTGAAGCAAAATTCTGTGTTTTTAGGAAACTTGTGTACCAGAAGCTGGCTGGTTTATTACATAATGTGGAAAAAACAGGAGATATTTATAAACCCTGTAAATTTCACGATGTTCCTCCTAAATGTTAGGAGCGAATAGATGCCATTTTTTTATTACAGCACCATTGAATGGGTTAATGCATCATTTTCTGATTAGCTGAGAACTACCCTCCATGCTGCCAAAACAGGCAAGCTACATTTTCTAAAAGGGCATCTTGCCATTTATATTTAATGAATCCGTATTCCACTGACACAGCTCAGCTTCAATACCCAGCAGGGATTCAATATTAATGAAAGATTTCCCTGCAGGTAACTCGGGAAAAGTCTCTGCACTCCAGGCATTGAACCTTTTGGGGGAATTATTGTATTAAAAAAAAGGAAAATGTTTTCTTTCATGATGTGTTTAAAGAAAGAAGTAAACTTAGTTTGTTTTCATTTTTCACTAATATTTTATGTTTTTTTTATGTTGGAAATACATATTTTAGTAAGCATCTTCATTTAGGGATCTAAACTGTGAGAATACATTTTAATACGAAGACATGATATTGATTTCCCAGTGCAATGGCAGTGCCTTTTCTCTTAAATAGTTAAAGCGACACTGTCTGGAGTTCTGGGTATTCCCCCTTGGCTCCATAAGTATTACGGTATATGGGTCCCCCATGGTGTATATTTCCCATACATGAGTATATGAGCGAGAAAATGATCTGATCTACTTTTTCTGAACAATCTAAATACATACAATGGAGAGCTGTACCACATCTCTTATGGAAGCATGGTAGCTACTAGGGAGATGCTGAAGGTCATGGTAAGAGTAGTGGTCCTCACTTAATATATGTCATGTGGCAGAGTAACATTCTAACCCAATGTTCCTTGGTGAGCCCAACCCTTTGTCAGTGAATCTGATTTGTACAAATCCATGCACATGTACGTGAAATGACTAACAAGATGTGCAGGTTCTTTTCTTTCTCTTGACATGAGAGGGTTGTACTAGGGACTTTCTCCTGCAATGCCTGGTTAGGAGTAGCATGTGACCAAAGCATTAGTCCTCTGTATGATATATGGAAGAAATGTTTACCCTTTACACTATGGAATAAATTGAGTGCAACACTCAAAAATACAAGTATATAACTCTTCCGTACCTAAAACACATTTTATGCATAAAGCAAACCTTTAGAATCTTATCCACTCAACAACTTTCTTAGGATGCTAGCTGGCACAGTTGCACTGGGACATTACAGAAACCACAGTGGTGCCAATTTTAAAGGCTGACATAAACCCCCTGGTTTGTAGATCATACCATCCAACAGCTTTACCGGCCTTACATTGGAATTTTACATGAATTTTGGCATGTAACTGGTTCATAACTGCTTGCTCACTAGCTACAAAGGCTTAAAGACTAAAGTGCTCGGTACACAATGCCCTGATAAAGACCAACAATTGGACTTTCATCTGCACGCAGACCCACTCACAAGGTCTCTGTTGATCTGAAAAATAATAAATAAGGATTTCTGTTCTCAGGTCTGGAATTTTCCGGGTTTGGGGTATAATCATTTTGGGGTTTGGAGTCTGATAATTTAGGGGCCTTGTCTGGGGTCACATATTCTAATAATGTGTACTGGGGTAGCATATTTCACATTATTCCTATACCTGTGTGGGTGAAGACACACTTGGCAGCTTAGTTGTATTTTTTGAGACATAGCAGGAAAGTCTTTCCAAACGTTATCTTTTACATGGAGCTGGTAAATGTTCATCTTTGGGTGGGGAGGGGGCATTCAAGAGTCTGAATGGGGCCTAGCTTTTTACTTCTACTTAAATAGCACTAGGTAACATAATCCCTGGCTTTGAAGTGTTGTATTCCAATTGCCTATGTTTAAAACATGGCCATACAAAAATTGCTACATCCATCATGAACTTTGCTTCTGTGACCAGGACAATGAAATCTATGTTGCATTAACTCATTCACACACTCAAAGAAAAAGTGCAATTTTTCAATGATAAGCGGTTTAGAAATGAGAAGCTTTTTCAGATTTATGATTATACTGCAAATCCTTTTCACTAACCAGCTCCCAAATATAGCTTTCCATGATATTCTTGTTATACTGTCCTTGGTAACAGTGTTCAAATGCAGTATATCTTGTTCCTCTGAGTAAGCTTCCATCTTCTTGAATTAATCAAGATGAGCATCAAGGAAATTGACTTTCAGGAACATCCTGCATCTCATTTTGCCCTAGTTCTAAACCAGGTCCACATAGTTTTCACCCTTGTAATTGCTCAGAAAGCTGTGGAACTGTATGATGAGACTGTTTTAGGCCACTTTCTCCTCCCTATTCAGCTTCTGGGGATTTCACACCACTGTTGCACTTCTTTAATTGTGGTCAGATTACATCTGTATATATAAAACTCAATGGGGGAGATTTATCAAAGTTGTCTATGTCCCGCATCAATATAGACCAAACTACAGAGGGTTAGTCTGGTCTATTGTGCGCCTAATTTATCAAATGGCGCACAGCTCTTGATAAATTCTGTGCACAGACTGCATGATCTATGCTTTAGTCTATATTTAAACCTGCTCCAACATGGTCTGACATTTCGGCGTACTTTCAGCCTATGCGACTTGTCGCTGAAAAGTCGCTTTTGATAAATTCAGCACCAATGCATTTTTCAATGCATTTCAGTCTAAAATAGACTTGCATGCATCATGTTCTAAAAATCCTCTAGAGCAAAAGTCGCAGAAAAGTCGCACAGATTTAGACTGCGACTTTCTGTGCGACAAATTTAGACAAGAAAAACCAGTCTAAATCCTTTGATAAATCTCCCCCAATGTGTGTATGTGTGTGTGTATGTATGTGTGTGTGTGTATGTTCCAGCATCATGTCCAAACAGCTAAAGATATTAACATGAAACTTGGTTACTTATATGTCAACAACAAACATAGGATAGGTAATTTAACCCTCACTCACCCCCATTTGCCAGGGTCAGGGTTTTTGTTTAACCAGTTAAGGACCAAGGACGTTCTGGAACGTCCCCGCACCCTGGGCTTTAAAGCGGTACTCCGGTGCTTAAACATCTTATCCCCTATCCAAAGGATAGGGGATAAGATGCCTGATCGCGGGAGTCCCGCCGCTGGGGACCCCCGAGATCATGCACGCGGCACCCCGTTTGTAATCAGTGCCCGGAGCGTGTTCGCTCTGGGTCTGATTAGCGGCTACCACAGGGCTATCACGCCCCCTCCCGTAGGCTTGCAGTGAGGGGCGGAGCGTGACGTCACACGGGGGCGGAGGCGTGACGTCACATGCTGCCCGCCCTGCGGTCGACCATAATCAGACCCGGAGTGAACACGCTCCGGGTCTGATTACAAACGGGGTGCCGCGTGCATGATCCCGGGGGTCCCCAGCTGCGGGACTCCCGTGATCAGGCATCTTATCCTCTATCGTTTGGATAGGGGATAAGATGTTTAAGCACTGGAGTACCCCTTTAAGGACCAAGGACGTTCCAGAACGCCATGGTGTTTCTCCGGTCTCTGCCACGCGCCGGGCAGAGATCGGAACGGCATTCCTGCTGAAATCCTTCAGCAGGCATGCCGTGCAAATGCCGAGGGGGGTCCCGGGACCCCCCCATGTCGGCGATCAAAGAAAATCGCATGTCAATTCAGACATGCGATTTTCTCCTATTGCGGGCTGATCGGGTCTCTGGTGTCAGTGACAGCCCAGATCATCCTGAAGGGTAGGAGTGAAGTCGCAATGCTGTGATTTCCTCCTATCAGAATTGATTCTGACCAATGGCAGAGCAGGACAGTGGGTTGCCATGGCAACCCCCCGTTCTGGCCACCCCTGGATGTTGAGGGGATCGTGGGAAGAAGATGGAGGTCGGTACCTGCAGTAGAAGATGCCTGGAGACCCCGATCGTTGCTGGAGACTGCTGGATCCTGGGTCAGGTAAGGAAACTACTGTGGGGAAGGAGGGAATTGAAAGGGAAAGTAAAGTGATCTTTACTGTGGCAACCACTAGGAAGGCCAAACTGCAACTCCCAGCATGCCCAGACAGCCAAAGGCTGTCTGGGCATGCTGGGAGTTGTAGTTTTGCAACATCTGGAGGGTCACAGTTTGGAGATCACTGTTACAGTGGTGCCCAAATGGTAGCCCTCCAGATGTTGCCAAACTACAACTCTCAGCATGCCTAGACTGCCCAGGCATGCTGGTAGTTGTAGTTCTGTAACATCTGTCCCTTCAGATTTAGCAATTTTTATGAAATTTTTGAAGCCCTCTAACTTTTTCAAAAAGCAATAATATGTCCATTTTATGATGCCAACATAAAGTGGACATATTGTATTTGTGAATAAAAATAAAATTTATTGGGAATATCCATTTTCCTTACAAGCAGAGAGCTTAAAAGTTAGAAAAATGCTAAATTTTAAACATTTTCATGAAATTTGGGGATTTTTCACCAAAAAAGGATGCAAGTAACGCCGAAAATTTACCACCAAAATAAAGCAGAATATGTCAGGAAAAAACTATCTCAGAATCAGAATGATAACTAAAAGCATCCCAGAGTTATTAATCTTTAAAGTGACAGTGGTTAAATGTTCAAAAAACGCTCTGGTCCTAAGGTGTAAAATGGCCTGGTCCTTAACCCCTTAAGGACCGAGCCCTTTTTCACCTTAAGGACCGGAGCGTTTTTTGCAATTCTGACCACTGTCACTTTAAACATTAATAACTCTGGAATGCTTTTAGTTATCATTCTGATTCCGAGAACGTTTTTTCGTGACATATTCTACTTTAACTTAGTGGTAAAATTTTATGGTAACTTGCATCCTTTCTTGGTGAAAAATCTCCAAATTTGATGAAAAAAATGAAAATTTTGCATTTTTCTAACTTTGAAGCTCTCTGCTTGTAAGGAAAATGGATATTCAAAATATTTTTTTTTTTGGGTTCACATATACAATATGTCTACTTTATGTTTGCATCATAAAATTTATGAGTTTTTACTTTTGGAAGACACCAGAGGACTTCAAAGTTCAGCAGCAATTTTGAAATTTTTTACAAAATTTTCAAACTCGCTATTTTTCATGGACCAGTTCACGTTTGAAGTGGATTTGAAGGGCCTTCATATTAGAAATGCCCATAAAAGACCCCATTATAAAAACTACACCCCCCAAAGTATTCAAAATGACATTCAGTAAGTGTATTAACCCTTTAGGTGTTTCACAGGAATAGCAGCAAAGTGAAGGAGAAAATTCAAAATCTTCATTTTTTACACTCGCATGTTCTTGTAGACCCAATTTTTGAATTTTTACAAGGTGTAAAAAGGAGAACATTTTTACTTGTATTTGAAACCCAATTTCTCTCGAGTAAGGACATACCTTATATGTCTATGTTAATTGTTCGGCGGGCGCAGAAGAGGGCTCAGAAGGGAAGGAGCGTCAAATGGTTTTGGGGGGCATGTCACCTTTAGGAAGCCCCTATGGTGCCAGAACAGCAAAGAAACACACATGGCATACCATTTTGGAAACTAGACTCCTCAGGGAACGTAACAAGGGGTAAAGTGAACCTTAATACCCCACAGGTGTTTCACGACTTTTGCATATGTAAAAAAAATAATATTTTTTTAACCTAAAATGCTTGGTTTCCCAAAATTTTTACATTTTTATAAAGGGTAATAGCAGAAAACACCCCCCAAAATTTGAAGCCCAATTTCTCCCGATTCAGAAAACACCCCATATGGGGGTGAAAAGTGCTCTGCTGGCGCACTACAGGTCTCAGAAGAGAAGGAGTCACGTTTGGCTTTTTGAAAGCAAATTTTGCTCTGGGGGCATGCCGCATTTAGCAAGCCCCTATGGTGCCAGGACAGCAAAAAAAAAACACATGGCATACCATTTTGGAAACTAGACCCCTCGGGGAACGTAACAAGGGGTTAAGTGAACCTTTATACCCCACAGGTGTTTCATGACTTTTGTATATGTAAAAAAAAAATTTTTTTTTACCTAAAATGCTTGTTTTCCCAAAACATTTAACATTTTTAAAAAGGGTAATAGCAGAAAATACCCCACAAAATTTGAAGCCCAATTTCTCCCGAGTACGGCGATACCCCATATGTGGCCCTAAACTGTTGCCTTGAAATACGACAGGGCTCCAAAGTGAGAGTGCCATGCGCATTTGAGGCCTAAATTAGGGATTGCATAGGGGTGGACATAGGGGTATTCTACGCCAGTGATTCCCAAACAGGGGGCCTCCAGCTGTTGTAAAACTCCCAGCATGCCTGGACAGTCAGAGGCTATCTGGCAATACTGGGAGTAGTTGTTTTGCAACAGCTGGAGGCTCCGTTCTGGAAACAGTGGCGTACCAGACGTTTTTCATTTTTATTGGGGAGGGGAGGGGGGCTGTGTAGGGGTATGTGTATATGTAGTGTTTTTTACTTTTTATTTTATTTTGTGGTAGTGTAGTGTAGTGTTTTTAGGGTACAGTCACACGGGCGGGGGTTCACAGTAGTTTCTCGCTGGCAGTTTGAGCTGTGGCAGAAAATTTGACGCAGCTCAAACTTGCAGCCGGATACTTACTGTAATCCTCCGCCCATGTGAGTGTACCCTGTACGTTCACATTGGGGGGGGGGGGACATCCAGCTGTTGCAAAACTACAACTCCCAGCATGTACGGTCTATCAGTGCATGCTGGGAGTTGTAGTTTTGCAACCGCTGGAGGCTCCGTTTTGGAAACAGTGACGTAGCAGACGTTTTTCATTTTTATTGGGGAGGGGAGGGGGGCTGTGTAGGGGTATGTGTATATGTAGTGTTTTTTACTTTTTATTTTATTGTGTGTTAGTGTAGTGTTTTTAGGGTACAGTCGCACGGGCGGGGGGTTCACAGTAGTTTCTCGCTGGCAGTTTGAGCTGCGACAGAAAATTTGCCGCAGCTCAAACTTGCAGCCGGATACTTACTGTAATCCTCAGCCCATGTGAGTGTACCCTGTACGTTCACATTGGGGGGGGGAGAAACATCCAGCTGTTGCAAAACTACAACTCCAAGCATGTACGGTGTATCAGTGCATGCTGGGAGTTGTAGTTTTGCAACAGCTGGAGACACACAGGTTGTGAAACACCGAGTTTGGTAACAAACTCAGTGTTTTGCAACCAGTGTGCCTTCAGCTGTTGCAAAAGCTACAACCCCCAGCATGTACGGACAGCGGAAGGGCATGCTGGGTCTTGTAGTTATGCAACAGCCGGAGGCATACTACATTGGCTGGGGATGCTGGGGATTGTAGTTATGCAACAGCTGGAGACACACTGATTTACTACTTAACTCAGTGTGCCTTCAGCTGTTGCAAAACTACAACTCTCAGCAGTCACCGACAGCCAACGGGCATGCTGGGAGTTGTAGTTATGCAACCACCAGATGCACCACTACAACTCCCAGCATGCACTTTAGCTGATTGTGCAAGCTGGGAGTTGTAGTTACACAACAGCTGAAGGTACACTTTTACATAGAAAGAATGTGCCTTCAGCTGTTGCAAAACTACAAGTCCCAGCATGCCCATAAGGGCATGCTGGGAGTTGTGGTGGTCTGCCTCCTGCTGTTGCATAACTACAGCTCCCAGCATGCCCTTGTTGCATGCTGGGAGCTGTTGCTAAGCAACAGCAGGAGGCTGTCACTCACCTCCAACGATCCAGCCGCACAGGTCAGTCCCTCGTGGTCTCCGCCGCCACCGCTGCTCCTGGGGCCCCGATCCCAACAGGGATGCCGGGGATCGGGGTCCCCAGCACCGGGGGTCGTCGTCCCGCACCCGCTCACGTCCTCCGGAAGAGGGGCGGAGCGGGTTGCGGGAGTGACACCCGCAGCAGGCGCCCTGATTGGTCGGCCGGTAATCCGGCCGACGAATCAGGGCGATCGTGAGGTGGCACCAGTGCCACCTCACCCCTGCTGGCAATGGCTGTTCGGGGCCGTCACTGGAGACCCGATTGACCCGGAATCCGCCGCAGATCGCTGGACTGAATTGTCCAGCGATCTGCGGCAATCGCCGACATGGGGGGACATAATGACCCCCCTGGGCGATATGCCGGGATGCCTGCTGAACGATTTCAGCAGGCATCCGGCTCCGGCTCCCCTCCGGCTAGCGGTGGGGGCCGGAAATGCTTAGGGCGTATCCATACGCCCTCGGTCCTTAAGGACTTGGAAACAGGGGCGTATGGATACGCCCTATGTCCTTAAGGGGTTAAGGGGTTAAAATCCCATACAAGTCTATGGGAAATATATGTTACTGCAAAACTTCCAAATGGCTGGAGATATTTAGATAGTACTTGGTCACATTTTACTTATATGTCCACTTAAAATATAGGATAGTTAATTTAACCCTTAACTGCTCCCATTTGTGAGGGTCGGGGTTTTCGTTTAAAGTCCCATGCAAATCAATGGGAAATGTATGTTCCCACATAACTTCCGTTCGGCCGGAGATATTTCAATACCTGGCACACATAATATGGGTCGGGATAGGAGGTTGGTATAGGAGGTCAGGATATGAGGATGGGATATAAGGATGATATAGAAGGTCAGGATAGGAGGTCTGGATAGGAGGTCGAGATGGAAGGTCGAGATAGGAGGTCGAGATATGAGGACGGAAAAGGAGGACAGGATAGGAGGTCGGGAAAGGAGGACAGGATAGGAGGTCGGGATAGGAGGTCAACATAGGAGGTCGGGATAGGAGGACGGGATATGAGGATGAGATAAGAGGTCAGGATAGGAGGTCAGGATAGGAGGTCGAGATAGGAGGTCAAGATATTAGGGCAGGAAAGGAGGACAGGATAGGAGATCGGGATAGGAGGTCAACATAGGAGGTCGGGATCAGAGAACGGGATACGAGGATGGGATACGAGGATGGGATACTTAAGAGGACAGGATAGGAGGTCGGGATAGGAGGTCGAGATAGGAGGACGGGATAGGAGGTCGGGATAGGAGGTCAGGATAGGAAGTCGGGATAGGAGGTCGAGATAGGAGGTCGAGATAGGAGGACGCGATAGGAAGTCAGAATAGGAGGTCGAGAGAGGAGGACGAGATAGGACGACGGGATAGGAGGACAGGATAGGAAGACGGGATAGAAGGACGGGATAGGAGGTCTGGATAGGAGGTTGGGATAGGAGGTCGGGATATGAGGTCAGGATATGAGGACGAGATATGGGGTTGGGATATAACAACAATATATGAGGACGGGATATGAAGTCAAAAGCTTCCTCTGTTGATTTTCCTCCACAACAAGGATTAGGAAGGAAAAACCGGGCAACACCGGGTACTCAGCTAATATCATATAAATGTGAAAAATCTGCTTCAGGTATCTCCGCTAAAAAAAATTTTGGGCAGAGATTCCATCTGTCACGACAACTGTCAAAATCCATCTGCATTGTGACTGCACAGTCATGGATTTACAGCAAAAGAATGAGTCCAATGTAGTGAAGAAAGCGGTTCCTTGCGGACGAATATGAGCTGACCAGCTTCTCAACAAGCTGAGTCAGCACACTCGGCGTGATTGGCTGAGCCGCGCAGACCCTCTCCCAGCTTTTGGTTGTGGGGGAGGGTGTGTTACAGCTCAGCTGTTTAGGCAGACCCAGTATTTCACAGCCAGCCAGTAGAGGAAAAGCCTCACTCTCCCCCCTGCTTCCTCACTCACACAGCCCCAGCCCCATTAACTGCTCTCACCCCCTGCTGCCTCACCCGCACAGTCCCAGCCAGAAGAGGTGAAGCCTCGCTCTAACCCCAGATCCCCCCCACCTCCCGTGCCTCACTCACACAGCCTTTCGGAGTGATGTAAAGTAAAGGGAGATCTGTCATCCCCGCTGCCTTCAGCTGCACAACTCCGCTCTCACAGTGCCTACGGCTGTCAGGCCCCCACTCTGCTGCCAGTCACTGCATATGTCAGCCCCGCTGTCCGCTCACAGGGGGACATGTATCATTATTTGTGTATGGTAGAAGCAGTTTACCCCTTTTCCCGAATTCTAAATTATGTGCAGAAGTGCTAAATTTATCAATTAAGTGCAATGAGCTTCATAAATTGCGGGTAAATATAGTAATCTCCTCAATCCACTGTTTGGAAAATAGAATCGATGATTTAGAGCATCTTGCTACGTTAAGTCCAAGATGGGTTATATTTACGGGGAAAAAAAACAGCTCTTGTGGCAAAATTTTTGGTGTAAAGGAAAAGTACGCAGTTAATAAATCCATGTGTACTATAGATGTCACTTCAAGGCACCCTGATTCAGGCACATCTGGAGCACATGCTCTACCAAAACGTGGGCAAAAAAATGCGCAAAAAAAGGTCTTGCGCAAAATTTGGTGCAAAAAAAATACACACAAAACAGGGGTAAAATCTTTGATACATGTCCCCCACAGTCCCTGCGGCTGTGACCCCTGCTCTCCGCTCACAGCCGTGGGCACTGTGAGCGGACAGTCGGCCTGTGCGGCTGGAGGCAATAGGGATGACAGGTGTCAGTAGCTGCAGTGAGTGCAAGTGGAGAGCGAGGGTGACATCCGTGCCCACTGTGAGCAGAGAGTGGGGCTGTGCGGCTAAAGGTAGCGGGGCTGGACGGCTAAAGGTAGCAGGGCTGTGCAAGCGAGGCTGCAGAGGGGGTGAGAGCAAGGCAGCGGGGATGAAAGGTGTCATTTTACTAAACATAACAGGCAGTGTGAGCAGTAAGCTGGGCTTCACCTCTTCTTGCTGTAAAATTCTGAGTCTGCCTAAACAGCTGAGCTGCAGCACACCCTCCCCCACAACCAATAGCAGGGAAAGGGTCTGCATGGCTCAGCCAATCATGCCGAGTGTGCTGACTCAGCTTGTTGAGCAGCCGGTAAGGTCACATTCGGTCACAAGGAACCGTTTTCTTCTCTACACCGTAAAATTTGAATCTCCACAGCAGAAAATCTGTTCTGCAGTGTGCATGGTGTAGCAGAATCCCACTGAAGTCAAACAGAGGCTGTTGCGTCAGAATTTTCCAGTGTGAATGTCAATATATAATGTTTCCTACTCTGAGAGCAACATAAAGTAGTGACAGATACACAAATTTCTGTGTGGGATTTGCTTTAGAGTTATGTGTATAATAACCCTTTATTTTATATGGACAACCTTAATGTTGATGAAAAAATTATTTTGTTTGCCAAAAACATTTGCTCTGGCAATTAAATTGTGTGGCCCAGATTAGCTCTTACTAGCCTATGCCCTAAGCTGCGTGCCTTTTTATCACATATGAGAGAAGGCTGTTTAAATTCTTCAATGTGGGGATATGACATAATTAGAATATGTTGTTCAGAGGATGGAATTTGTATATGAATGATATGCTCTTCTTATTTTTATCTTTCATTTGTCTGTTATCTATTTTTTAATTCCTTCTATCATTTCTGTTCACACAACCATCATAGCATCTGTTACAATGGAATCCATGTTAGCAGTGCCAGGCCCATTGAACAACAGACACAAACTGTGCTTGATGGACTCCAATTGGCTCAAAATGGAGTCCACTTCGTTCTGTTGTGGTGTATGACATTTTGACAGGAAAACACAGAATGCATGTATGGTTCTCATCATCTTTTGCCACCATTGTATCTGTTATGTCTCATAATTCATTACAATTGACGATTACAATGAAGCAACAACAATGGTATAAGTCTTTTACTGGTAAAAACAAAACAGAGACTGAAAGAAAAACCAACAAGTCTACATACATGACAATAAGGACACAAATAACAGACATTGCTTATACATTTTAAAACCTCCCAGTTACAGTGCTATTTAGTGTCATTGGGCAGCCATGACAGTCAAAAGCATAACAATCCTCCCCTCATAAATAACTTAGATATCTAAAAAACTTAGGTGATGAAAAACCAGTTTTGGATGGCGTGAGGAATGTGAAGAAATGGTCTCTTCTAAAGTGTCCTTTACATGTGGTTCATTATCCTCAGGCACATCTAATAGTGGAGAAGACTGTTCCTCTTGCTGTATAAGAGGAGGGCCAGAGGGATCTAGGTCAT
The DNA here is from genome assembly GCF_029499605.1 of Hyla sarda. Taxonomy (NCBI): domain Eukaryota; kingdom Metazoa; phylum Chordata; class Amphibia; order Anura; family Hylidae; genus Hyla; species Hyla sarda. Next base: position 186,178,593 of record NC_079192.1, on the reverse strand, counting down.
CAGTCTGAACTGTTGGTACCTTATGGTTAGATTCACTTTAAAAGCAGGTGAAATGCATCTGCTTCTTAGTTGGTCTATGGGACTCCTTTGAAAATGGCCATCAGTAATGGCCATTTGAAAGACACAGATCCTGTAGTTTCCACTACAGTTGCTGGTATCCATCTTGCTTTCATTGCATAGTTTCTAGCAAATACAGGTGAAACTCGAAAAATTTGAATATCGTGCAAAAGTTCATTTATTTTCATAATGCAACTCATCTGTGGAGGGAAGCATGAAGTGCTCCAAAATCTCCCGATTGGACTTAATGAAGCACAGTGAACCAACACCAGCAGATAACACGGCTCCCCAAATCATATCATATATTGGGGGGGGGGGGACTTTGTGGTTTTCATGAGCTATAAGCCATAATCATCAAAATTATGACAAATCACAGCTTTAACTATCTTGCTTTGCATGTAATGACAACAATATTTCCTCCAAAACATACCACAGGATCAAACAGGCGCTCAGATCTTGTTGGGAGCAATCAGTTTATTTTACCCACATTGCATTGTGGGTAAAATAAAATGATTGCTCCCAACAAGATCCAAGCACCTGTTTGATCCTATAGTTCATTTTGGAGGAAATTTTGTGGTTGTTTGTATCTATCCCAGGAGCGGCTGCTAGATCGGAGAACTCTCCTTCTCCATATGCCTTTACCATTGTTGTGTTTGGCTGAGTACAACCACCGATTCTCTACATATACGGTATCACACTATGGGTATCACATATGCGGTATCACACTAAGCGCTTTCCTCTGTTTTAGTTGCAAGTAATGAGTCTCTCTCATATATTAGTTTCACCTTTTAAGTGGCATTACTGAAAGAAATTAACTTTTGCATGATATTCAAATTTTTTGAGTCACCTGTACACTATCACCCTCCTGAAAACACCTTATGGATGAGAAGTTGCATTTTTTAGACAGTCTGACATCATGCTTATTTTGCAATTCAGATGTAAGATCAGGATGAAGTCTGTCTAGACAGGTCCTAATCCTCATCTGTAGTTCTGCAGGATGGCATCCTGTACTGTATCAAGGTGTCACATGTCGTTGTAGTAGAAAATTTTCCAGTTTGTGATTCCAATCTCCTCCAACATTTCTCTTTAAAGCATCTTTAGTCAACTGTATTGTGCTCTGCAGATGGATAAAAATGTAGCTGTAAAATCGTGGAAAAGGGTCATTTTTCATAAATACTTTGAACTTTGTGGATGTAAATTATGGACCTTTGTCTGACACAATTCTATCAGGTAATCCATGTGTTGCAGATGGCCTCCTTAAAGCTTGTCAGTTCCTTAGAAATTACAGTACTTGTGGTAGCAAAGGATACTGGTACAACTTCTAGCCACTTGGAAGGATCAACAACCAGTAACAATATCTGTCCTTAATGCCTTAACTCCCTTAAGGATGCATAATGTATTGTGTGGTGACACGGGGGTGCAAGGAATTCCTAGCACCTTGTGATGCCAGGGCACCGTTAGCCCATACACGGTCTGTGGAAGAGACGGCTTCCCCTGGGCCAGACACAGGGGGGGGGGGGGTAATAAACACACTGACATTGGGTTACAGATAACTGCCTTTTACTGAGCAGGTGCAGATGGTATTACACCCACAGTATGGAGCAGAGTAGAAGGGATGCAGTATGACCCTTTTGGAGCCCTGCTGCCTTGCTGGAACCTACAGTGCTTTTAACCCACTGGAGTAATACTAACTTGAGATTAGAGACTGTAGATTTTCCAAGCAGACTAGGGTTCTGACAAGGTCCAAGTACTATCACTGCCAGGGCTTGACTCACCGCTGTATGGGGGAATGCTTGCAGAATGGCGGGCTGACTTTAGAAGAGATTTTCTTAGGCTTCCCTCAGGATTTCTTCACACACGACTTTACCTCCTTTACACACTGTAGGTCAGTATACACCAGTGACTAGCACTGAACTGGGGCAACTCCTCCCCCACTACACTATATACTGACCAATTTAGGGGTTTTCATTGAGCAGGCAGGGTCACCTGGTTTACACTGCTCCTCCAGCTCTTAAAGGCATTGTACAAAGACAACATAATATACAGTTCATATAGAAAATATAATTAAGTGCTGGAACATATTAAATATAACAAACAGTTTCTGAGTGGGCCCAACATATGTGCAGCAGGCTTGTCCGAGGAAATCCGCAGCTCACAGGACAGCCTGTAGTGCTGGGACACCACATATGCCCTGTGCACACTCCCGGTCATGCCTAGTTGGTCCTGGCTTCAATTGTCAACCAGGACCCATAGGTAATGCCAGACATCACCAATCGTGGCATCTTAAAGTGCTTAAATTAGTTGCCTGCTAGCTCAGGGAAGCTGATCAAGATTACTGTGGCAAAATCCCAGTATCCTGATGAGCTGAGAGGATGGACGGAGGTTCCTTACTTATCTCTGTTACATCAGATCACCACTCAAACTATGCAGGCAGCATCGGCAGCCTGTACAACTGAAGAACCGAGAACACTGATCAATAGCACAGCATTGTTTAGTGTATTCAATCGAAAGATTGGAGCTAGTGGAGACATTTTTTTTTAAATGTTAATAGATATGACTTGCTGAGCGGGATGGACTTGCTGCGGCAGGCAGCACCCAGTTTGCTACCCCAGGCATGGCTCGACCATAAAGGCGTCTGAGGAGATTCGAGGCACAGGTGGGATAAGGCAACTCGTGGTCAGTATAGCAGAAGGTCAGGGCTGGCGGCACAGTAGCGTAGTCAGGAACATAGCAAGTGGTCAGTAGGCAGGTGGCAAAGGAGCAAGGTCAGGGGACAGAGCAAATGGTATGATACACTGCAAGGCAACTCTCAGGAATGTTTTCTCTCAGGCACTAGGGCAACAAAGATCCAGCAGGGAAATGTGGGAGATAGGAGAATTTATCAATTAGCAAAAGGTGTTACTTCACTAATGGGTGCACTGGCCCTTTATATCTTAAAGCTCCAGCGTGCGCGTCCTAGGGGACTGGGACACGCACGCCTGAGCAGAGAGGCAGAGGTGGGGGCAGGAGAAGCACCAGGTAAGTGATGGACTGGGATTTGCATGCGGGCATGTCCCGCGAAGCGAATCCCTGCCCTGCCGGCAGCAGCAGGTAACTGAACCATGCGCTCATGGCCAGCGGCCAGCTGGAGCGCGTAATGTAACAGTACCCCCCCCCCCCTGGTCTCCCCCTAATTTTACGATTCAGAAAACTACTGAGATGGTCACAGTCCAGGATATTCTCCTCAGGCTCCCAAAATCTCTCCTCAGGACCGTAACCCTACCAGTCGACCAGAAATTTTTTCTACCTCTCACGGTTTTAGTGGAAAGAATCTCTTTAACTTTGTAGATGTCAGAAGAGCCAGAGAGAGGTTTGGGGACACGATTTTTTTGAGAAATCCGGTTTATGACAAGTGGCTTGAAGAGAGAGACGCCAAAGGAACTGGGAATACGTAACGTAGCAGGTAGACGGAGTTTGTAGGAGACAGGGTAATTTTTTTGTAGAATCTGGAAGGGACCAAGGTAGTGAGGACCAAGCTTGTAATAGGGCATCTTGAAGCGGAATTACTTGGATGAAAGCCATGTCACCAGGAGAGAAGGATGGAGGAGGTCTTTAACTCTTATCAGCTTGCGTCTTCATGCGTGATAACAACTGTCTGGTCTGTTGCCAGATGATGGAGAAGTCACGGACCAGCTCATTAACCACAGGCACACCAGAGGAAACTGGGAGAGGAAGAGGAGAACGGAGATGGAGTCCGTAAACAACAAAAAAGGGAGACGACCTCGTGGACTCTGAATCCTTATGATTATATGAGAATTCAGCCCAGGGGAGAAGGTCCACCCAATCTATTTGGCGAGCTGAAACAAAATGCCGAAGATGAGTCTCAAGAATTTGATTAATCCTCTCCATCTGACCGTTGGACTGAGGATGGTAGGCCAAGGAGAAGTCCAGATTGTGGTCCAGACAGTTAAAAAGTTCTCACCAGAATTTAGAGACATACTGCACACCACGATCCAAAACCATATGTTGAGGAAGACATGTTAACGAAAGACATGCAACAAGAAGAACTTCGCTAGCTGTGGAGTAGAAGGAAGACCTGGTAGAGGAATAAAATGAGCCATCTTGGAAAACCGATCTACAACGACCCAAAGGACAGTGTTATTATGAGATCGTGGCCAGGGAGTCTCCGGAATGGGTAAAAGCTGTAAGAGTCCTGCAGGTCTCTATCAAGGAGTTTTGTCATGGGCACAAGTTTCACAGGAACGAACAAAATCAGAAATATCACGTTCAAGATGGGGCCACCAGTAGTGCCGGGAGATTAGAAGTAGAGTCTTGCGTATACTAAGATGACCTACTGTCAAGGAGGAATGACCCAATTTCAGTACACTGCGCCTCAATCTGGCAGGCACAAAGGATTTTCCCGGAGGAACTAGCTGAATTTCGGCAAGACCGGCAGGAATCAAACTGTCAGGAGCAATAATATATGCCTATGTGTGGAATCCAAACCAATGACATCAGAGGACCTGGAGAGAGCATCTGCCCTGATGTTCTTATCTGCCGCACGGAAGTGGATGAAGAAGTTGAGCCTAGAAAAGAACAGTGACCACCTTGCCAGGTGACTGAAGGTATAGAAAATTCTTATGGTCGGTGTAGATGCTGGCCCGGAAGAGAAGAACCTTCCAATAAATTTCGCCATTCCTCCAAGCCTAGCTTAATAGCGAGGAGTTCACGCTCTCCAATGGAGTAATTCTTCTCAGCAAGAGAGAAGGACTTGGAGAAGAAACCACAAGTTACAGTCTTGCCCTTGGCGTTTTTCTGAGTAAGAACGGCACCCGCTCCAATAGATGAGGCATCAACCTCCAAAGCAAAGGACCTCTCCTGATCTGGTCTTGTAAGCACAGGAGCAGAGGCAAACGCAGAGTTTAAATGTGAGAAGGCCTCTTCAGCTTCTTGAGGCCAAGACTTAGGATTAGAAGTCTTCTTAGTGAGAGCTACGATTGGAGCAACCAAGGACGAAAAATGTGGAATACCTTGATGATAATAGTAAGCGAATCCCAGAAAGCGTTGAATAGCATAAAGGCCCGAAGGACAAGGCCAATCCAATACTGCAGACGATTTATCTGGGTCCATCTGCAGGCCCTGATGAGAGACAATACAGCCAAGAAACGGAAGACTAGACTTCTTCAAACATGCATTTTTTGCAGTTTGGCGTAGAGATGATTCTTCCATAGTCGCTGAAGAACCAGACGAACATTAGTACGATGTTCCTTTAAGTTGGAAGAAAAGATCAGGATGTCATCTAGGTGTACGACAACACAGGTGTAGAGAAGATCACGGAAGATGTCATTGACAAACTCTTGAAAAACTACCGGAGCATTGCAGAGAACAAAAGACATTACCAGATACTCAAAATGTCCATCACAAGTATTGAAGGCCGTTTTCCATTCATCTCCCTTGGGGATACGAATGACGTTATACGCTCCATGTAAGTCCAACTTGGAGAAAACCTTGGCACCACGTAGACGGTCAAAAAGTTCAGAGATAAGAGGTAGTGGGTAACAGTTCTTGACCGTGATTTTGTTAAGTTCCCTGTAGTCAATGCATGGGCGGAGTGAGCCATCCTTTTTCCCAACAAAGAAGAAACCAGCTCCAGCAGGAGAAGAGGAATTACGGATAAAACCCTTTAGGAGATTCTCCTGGATATACCCAGCCATAGCTTTGGTCTCAGGAACCGATAGAGGGTATATCCTTCCACGAGGAGGAGTGGTACCAGGCAGAAGATCTATAGGTCAGTTGTAAAGACGATGTGGAGGCAGAGACTCAGCCTGTTTCTTGCAGAATACATCAGAGAAATCTTGGTAAGGTGGCGGCAGGCCAGGTAAAGGAGGAAGATGAGAAACAACTTTAAGCTGAACTGGTTGGAGGCAGATTTTGACAGGATTGTCCCCAGTGAATCATTTCTCCTGTTCTCCAATCCAGTTGCAGAGAATGCCGTTGCAGCCAAGGAAGGCCAAGAAGAATCTCTGAAGTGCAGTGTGGCAGAACATAGAATTCAATCTTTTCTTTATGCAATACACCCACTTGCATGATGAGAGATTCTGTAGAAGTGAACCATATAGTCCAGATTTTGTCCATTAACAGAAGAGATGAACAAGGGCTTGGCAAGCCCAGTGACAGGAAGATGATACTTGTGGACCAAAGAAGCAACAATAAAGTCACCTGCTGATCCATAATCCAAAAATGCAGTAGCACTGAAGGAAGACTTGGCTGAAGCGAAAATTTGTACAGAAATAGTTAAGGGTGGAGAGGTAGTATTCACACCCAGGGACGCCTCTCCCATGTACCCTAGGTGTGGGCGTTTCCCAAACGCTGTGGGCAAACTGTACAGTCTTTAAGGAAGTGGTCCCGGCTAGCACAATACAAGCACAAATTCTCGCTGTGTCGTCATGACCTCTCCTGTTGCGTAAGACGAGAACGATCCTCTTGCATAGCCTCTTCGGCAAGAGGTGCAGGAAACTGAAGAGGTGGACGTTGAAACACGGGTGCCAGGCGAGGATATTTCTGTGTTTGGGTTGGTTCCCTCTCTAAGCGCAGTTCCTCCTGTCTCTCAGCAAAACGCACATCAGTGTGTGTGGCCAAATGGATAAGTTCAGACAAAGAAGATGGAGGATCATGTGCTGGGTGGGCATCTTTAATCCTGCTTGACAGTCCTTTTTTCAATGTGACATACAAGGCCCCATCATTCCATACAAATTCTGAGGCCGGTGTGGAATTGAACTGCGTAGTCACCAACGGAAGAATTCCCTTGACAGAGGTTCAGCAAAGCCATCTCAGTGTGGGTTCCTCAAAGACTGCAAAATTGGAGGATACCAGATCACCACAGTCCCAAAGGGGTGTAGGCCAGGGCTTTTCCGGATAGTAGACTAATGACAAAGGCCACCTTCACACATTCCGTCGGAAACTGTTCAGACATGAGCTCCAAGTGCATGGAGCACTATGTGACAAAGCCTCTGCATAACTTGGAATCACCATCATATTTAGAAGGTAAAGGCAGAAGTAGCTGGGAGCCAGAAGACACTGCAGGAACTGGTGGTAGGATTGGGCCAGGTTCCGGTACCTGCTGATGTTGTTCCTGCAAGGTCAATAGCTGTTGCATCATAGCAGACAGTTGGGTAAGTTGCTGCGCCTGTCATGCCAATTGCTGAGACTGACGTACCACAACGGAGGGAAGATCCACAACTTCAGGCAGGGGTACCTCAGCGGGATCCATGAATTTCATGAAAACTTTGAAAATGTAGCATTTTTCTAACTTTGAAACTCTCTGCTTGTAAGGAAAATTGATATTCCAAATAAATGTTATATTGATTCACAAATACAATATGTCTACTTTATGTTGGCATCATAAAATGGACATATTTTTACTGTTTGAAAAAATTAGAGGGCTTCAAAGTAGAGCAGCAATTTTCAAAAATTTCATGAAAATTGCAAAATCTGAAGGGACAGATGTTACAGAACTTCAACTCCCAACTTGCCTGGGCAGTCAAGGCATGCTGAGCCTTGTAGTTTTGCAACATCTGGAGGGCTACCGTTTGGGCACCACTGTAATAGTGGTCTCCAAACTGTGACCCTCCAGATGTTGAATAACTACGACTCCCAGCATGCCCAGACTGCCCAGGCAAGCTGGGAGTTGTAGTTCTGTAACATCTGTCCCTTCAGATTTTGCAATTTTCATGAAATTTTTGATGGAATGCTGGGAATTGCAGTTTGGCTTCCATTAGGAAGGCAGCAGTAAAGATCGCTTTACTGCCACCTCCCTTCATGCTCCACACCATAGCATCCCTAACTGCGCCGCTGATCTCCGCTGATGTCACCGACGATCGGCGGTCTCCACGTCATCTTCTCCACAGGTACCAGCCACCATCTTCTCCGCCGTTCTGCCCGACATCCAGGGGTGGGCAGAGGGGGGGGTTTCCATGGCAACCCCCGTCTTCAACTGCCATTGGTCAGAACTGCTAATGGCAGGGGATAGGAGGAGGTTGCAGCACTGCAACCTCGCTCCTATCCCTCAGGATGATCGGGGCTGTCACTGCCAGCTCCGATCATCCCTATTTTCGGGGCGATCGGGTCATCAGAGACCCGATCAGCCCGGAATAGTAGAAAATTGCATGTCTGAATTGACATGCGATTTTCTCCGATTGCCGACATGGGGGGGGTCTCAGGACCCCCCCTCGGCGATGTGCAGGGATGCCTGCTGAATGATTTTAGCAGGCATCCCGGTCCGGTCCCCAAGCGGCTAGAGACGGGGACCAGAATTCCCACGGGCGTATCCATACGCCCTACGTCCTTAAGGACTCGGGATGCAGAGTGTATGCATACACCCTGCGTCCTGAACAGATTAATGGAGGGGTGTGGCGTGACGTCACTAGGGTGTGTGGCCGTAATGTCACGTCCTTCTCTCAGAGGCAGCGCCAGGGGCTGCACTGAGATCGCAGGCGTCCCCAGCGGCGGGACCCCTGCAATCATACAACTCATCCCCAATCCTTTGGATAGGGAATAAGATGTATAAAGCCGAAATACCCCTTCTAGGTATATAGGCTCACAACATCACTTGTTACTAGCTATATGTCCCAAAAGTCTCAGACGTTAAACCGGATAAAGGAATAAGCTGTAAGGTCAATTTTTGCTGGTGCTGCCCTTTCTATGTATTTACATTTTACCCAAACTATGTAGCTAAACAATTGGTAGTTTTCATGATACTCAAGCATAGGGTGCCACTTTATTGAGGGCAGAGATTATACAGTATACAGAGATATGTTATGTGTTGGTGGTTACTGTATGGCCCATGAAGATAAGAGGTGATGCCTTAACTCCTTATACTCCTTGGGTCTGGCGCTCCCCACAAATGACCCCATTATAAAAACTGCACACCCCAAAGTATTCAAAATTACATTCCGTCAGCGTTTTAACCCTTTAGGTGTTTCACAGGAATAGCAGCAAAGTGAAGGAGAAAATTCGCAATCTTCATTGTTTACACTCGCATGTTCTTGTAGACCCAATTTTTGAATTTTTACAAGGGATAAAAGGAGAAAATGTATACTTATGTTTGTAGCCCAATTTCTCTCGAGTAAACACATACCTCATATGTCTATGTAAATTGTTCGGCGGGTGCACTAGAGGGCTCAGAAGCGAAGGAGCAACAAGGGGATTTTGGAGAGTACGTTTTTCTGAAATGGTTTTTGGGGGGCATGTTGCATTTAGGAAGCCCCTATGGTGCCAGAACAGCAAAAAAAAAACATGCATTACCATTTCGGAAACTAGACCTCTTGAGGAACGTAACAAGGAATTAAGTGAGCCTTAATACCCCACAGGTGTTTTACGACTTTTGCATATGTAAAAAAAATATATATTTTTTTCACTAAAATGTGTGTTTCCCCCCAAATTTCACATTTTTGCAAGGGTTAATAAAGGAGTCATATTTGGCTTTTTGAGAGCAAATTTTGCTTGGGGGGCATGTCGCATTTAGGAAGCCCCTATGGTGCCAGGACAGCAAAAAAAAAACATGCATTACCATTTATGAAACTAGACCCCTTGAGGAATGTAACAAGGAATAAAGTGAGCCTTAATATTCCACAGGGGTTTCACGACTTTTGCATATGTAAAAAAAAAAAAATGTCACTAAAATGTGTGTTTCCCCCCAAATTTCACATTTTTGCAAGGGTTAATAGCAGAAAAGACCCCCAAAACTCCATCTCTTCTGAGTATGAAGGTACCCCATAAGTGGACCTGAAGTGTACTACGGGCGAACTACAATGCTCAGAAGAGAAGGAACTACAATGCTCAGAGGAGAAGGAGGAAATTTTGCTCGGGGGGCATGTCGCATTTAGGAAGCCCCTATGGTGCCAGGACAGCAAAATAACCCCCACACGGCATACCATTTTAGAAACTAGACCCCTAACAAGGGGTACGGTGAGCATTTACCCCCCACTGGTGTCTGTCAGATCTTTGGAACAGTGGGCTGTACAAAATTTTTAATTTGCACAGCCCACTGTTTTTACTTTTTATTTTATTTTGTGTTAGTGTAGTGTAGTGTTTTTAGGGTACAGTCACATGGGCGGGGGATTACAGCAAGTTTCCCGCTGCGAGTTTGAGCTGCATCGCAAACTTGCAGCCTGATACTCACTGTAGGCCCCCTGCCCATGTGAATGTACCCTGTACATTCACAGGGGGGGGGGGAACCTCCAGCTGTTGCAAAACTACAACTCCCAGCATGCACGGTCTATCAGTGCATGCTGGTAGTTATAGTTTTGCAACAGCTGGAGGCACACGGGTTGGGAAACACTGAGTTAGGAAACAGACAATGTTTCCCAACCAGTGTGCCTCCAGTTATTGCAAAGCCACAACTCCCAGCATTCTCAGGCATGCTGGAAGTAGTAGGAGGTCGGCAACATCTTTAGAGCCAGATGTTGCCGAACTACAACTCCCAGCATGCTTGGAATTGTAGTTTTGCAACATCTGGAGGACTACAGTTTGCAGACCACTAATACAGTGGTTCCCAATCTGTGCCCTTCCAGATGTTGCAAAACTACAACTCCCAGTATGCCAAAACTGTCCAGGCATGTTGGGAGTTGTAGTTCTGCAACATCTGAAGGGCCAGATGTTACAGAACTACAACTCCCAGCATTCCTGGACAGTAAGGGCATGCTGAGGATGTGTAGTTTTGCAACATCTGGAAGGGCACAGTGGTCTCCAAACTGTGGACCTCCAGATGTTGCAAAACTGCAACTCCCAACATGCCCAGATGCCAAGGGCTGTCTGGGCATGCTGGGAGTTGTAGTGTAAGGGGACCAGATGGAGCAGTCCAGATCGCTTTATGGCGGTCTGGACTGCTGCAAAGGTCCCGCAACGCCGGCGAAGATCCACTCACCTGTCGCCTCTGCCGCCAGGATCCGGGTCTTCAGGGACGAGGTAAGTACCGGGGCTGGGCCCCAGCACTCCCCCGTCCCCCGCCGCGTCTTTTGGTCTTCCTCCCGTTCTCTCCGGACTTCCAGGGGCTGGGCAGGGCAGGAGGAAGTAACCCCCCCCCCCTGCGATTAGTTGGTTAGTTCTAACCGAAGAATCACAGGGGATAGGAGGAGGTGGCAGGCTTGCCACCTCACTCCTATACTTCAGCATGGTCCTGGCTTTCTGTGACAACCGGGATCATGCAAAATTACCAGGTGGTCGGGTCCCGCAGGGGCGATTTCCCTTGCGATTTGCGATTATCGCCGACATGGGGGGCTGACATGGCCCCCCTCGGCGTTTGCCCTGGATGCCTGCAGAAGCATTTCAGCAGGCATCCGCTTCCGATCTCTGCCCTGCGTGCGTCAGGGACCGGAAATCGCCAGGACGTATGAGTATGTGCCTGGTCCTTAAGACCCAGGGCGCAGGGACGTACTCATACGTGCCTGGTCCTTAAGGGGTTAAGCTTTTAGTCCCAGAATACAGATAGAGAGTGCCACCACTCATTGTCTGACCACCTAAATACTGCAACTGTTATTGCAGCCCCTGCATATAGGGGGTTAACCGATTTCGGCTGATGCCAATTGGTGTCACCTGTACAATAGAGCGATTGCCATTTATGGAGCATGCTCAGCTTCTGAGCTCGATCCAAAATCATTTCCACCATTATAACTTACATGTACATGCAATGATGAGAGGGGATACATGTGTCATAATATTACCATGGAAACAAACCAATTTATTGGTTCTTGTTTTGACACATTTCAGACAATAAGTTCAATGTTCTGACTGTTGATAAATACTGGAGAAGCTGTAAGAAAGAAAATATTAAACCTGCATCTACAACTATAAATGTGTATCAAAACCCTTTTAGCCATCATGTTTTTAAACTGGAAATAAAATACAGTCATGTTTCCACAATGATTTCTCCAAAACAAACATAAGAACAAAGAGGCCTATACTGGTAAAATGTAAAACAACTGGCAAACTGATACAGTGGGGATCAAAAGTTTGCCCCCCCCCCCCCCCCCCAGGTAAAAATTTGTATTAATATGCATAAAGAAGCCAAGGAAAGATGGAAAAATCTCCAAAAGGCATCAAATTACAGATTAGATATTCTTATCTCAAAATAACAGAAAACAAAAAATGGCGTCTGCAAAAGTTTGAACACCCTGCAGAATTTATAGCATGCACTGCCCCCTTTGCAAAGCTGAGACCTGCCAGTGTCATGGATTGTTCTCAATCATCATCTGGAAAGACCAGGTGATGTCAATCTCGGAGGTTTTAAATACCCAGACTCATCTGGCCTTGCCCCAACAATCAGCACCATGGGTTCTTCTAAGCAGTTGTCTAGAAATCTGAAACTGAAAATAGTTGACACTCACAAAGCTGGAGAAGGCTATAAGAAGATAGCAAAACATTTTCAGATGTTAATATCCTCTGTTCGGAATGTTATTAAGAAATGGCAGTCATCAGGAACATTGGAAGTTAAAGGGGTATTCCGGTGCTTAGACATCTTATCCCCATCTTATCGGCGGGAGTCCCGCCGCTGGGGACCCCCGTGATCTTGCACGCGGCACCCCGTTTGTAATCAGTCCCCGGAGTGCGTTCGCTCCAGGTCTGATTACGGGCGATCACAGGGCAGGCGGCGTGTGACGTCACGCCTGCGCCCCCGTGTGACGTCACGCTCCGCCCCTCAATACAAGCCTATGGGAGGGGGTGTGACAGCTTTCACGCCCCCTCCCATAGGCTTGCATTGAGGGGCGGAGCGTGTCATCACACGGGGGCGCAGGCGTGACATCACACGCTGCCCGCCCTGTGATCGCCCGTAATCAGACCCGGAGAGAACACACTCCGGGAACTGATTACAAACGAGGTGCTGCGTGCAAGATCACGGGCGTCCCCAGCAGCAAGACTCCCAGGGTCAGGCATCTTATCCCCTATCCTTTGGATAGGGGATAAGATGTCTAAGCACCGGAGTACCCCTTTAAAGCAAGATCTGGAAGACCAAGAAAAATATCAGACAAACCAGCTCGCAGGATTGTGAGAAAAAACTATTCAAAACCAACATTTGACTGCACAATCTTTCCAGAAAGATCTGGCAGACACTGGAGTTGTGGTACACTATTCCACTATAAAAAGATACTTTTACAAATATGGTCTTCATGGAAGAGCCATCAGAAGAAAACCTCTTCTACGCCCTCATTACAAAAATCAGCGTTTGAACTTTGCAAATGAACATATAGACAAGCCTGATGCATTTTGGAAACAAGTTCTGTGGACCGATGAGGTTAAAATTGAACTTTTTGGCCGGAATGAGCAAAAGATACGTTTGGAGAAGAAGGGGAACAGAATTTAATTAAAAGAACCTCTGTCCAACTTTTAAGCATGGGGGTGAATCAATCATGCTTTGGGGTTGTATTGCAGCCAGTGGCACAGGGAACATCTTAGGAGTAGAAGGAAAAATGGATTCAAGAAAATTTCAGCAAATTTTGGATGCTAACTTGATGCCATCTGTGAAAAAGCTGAAGTTAAAGAGAGGATGGCTTCTACAAATGGATAATTATCCTAAACACACCTCGAAATCCATGGGGATTACATCAAAAGGCCATGGCCTTCACAATCTCCTGAGCTCAACATAATTGAAAATCTATGGATAGATCTTAAAAGAGCATTGCGTGACAGACAGCCAAGAACTGCAAGACTTCTGAAAGGAAGAATGGGCAAAGATACCTCAAAAAAGAATTGAAAGCTCTTGGCTGGCTACAAAAAGCGTTAACAAGCTGTGATACTTGCCAACGGGGGCGGTACAAGATATTAACTCTGCAGGGTGCCCAAACTTTTGCAGACACCATTTTTTTTGTTTACTGTTATTTTGAAAGCATAAATGATGGAAATAAAATCTAACCTTTGTCGACATATTATAAGAATGTCTAATCTGTAATTTGATGCCTTTTGGAGATTTTTCCATCTGTCCTTGGCTTCTTTATGCACATTAATACAAATTTTTACCTGGGGTGCCCAAACTTTTTATCCCAACTGTATATTTAAAATTGTTATGCAGCAAATTCTTGCATTGGGTTATGCAATATACTCACTCAACCTAAAAGAAAGGTGGAGTATATTACATAAAAACAATCCACAAATGAACTGAAATTCCAAAAACAATCCACAAATGAACACCCTAACAGAAATACCTCTCTTGTATTGTAACATACCGAGACCTCAGAAATAAAGTAGGACACACAAGGGTGATTCTTAATGTTTCTTCTTAAGGTGTGCGTGATAAAAATGTATGGAGACTTATTCATGTTCCACTGGGAATTCTGGGGGAAAAGGATGTGCAAAGAAGCTTGTTGAGTAAATTCTGTTTCTAAAGAGCTGCCTGGCTTGGATTAACTCCCTTATTAGTTTCTAAGGCTTCTTATGGGAGTCACTAACTTGAAGAGAAAACTACCTCCAAAATGTGGCATCAGCGAGCTGCTTAGAATTTTCAGCTTTCCTGATAATTGAACACAATACAGATGGGTTCAGAACTGCTTGATGAGGAACACATCTTTAAAGGGGTACTCCAGGATTAAATTTTTTTTTTCAAGATGCCAGCATTTAAAAAAATAAACTGGACTTACCTTCTGCCACTGCCCGTCACCTTTGCAATACCTTGCTACTGGCCTTCTCTAATTGCCAGCCAAAGTGATGTTCCTCCGGCCCGTGATTGGCTGAGCAGCAGAGTAACATATTGAGCCATGGCAGGATGTAAATTCAGTTTTTTCAGTTTTCTTTTTATGCCTTTCAGGCAAGTCGAACAATCCTGGAGTACCCCTTTAAGTGTCTGTCAGACAGTAAAATTCTACTCTTTCAGTTCAACATTAAACTTGGCCACAAATTCCAGTGGTCAACAGAAGCTAAGGCACAAATATATACTTATAATGCTATAATGGCATGTGAAATCAGATTGCTCTTAAAATTTTTTTTAAATATATTTATATAATATCATTCTATGATAAGTGTGTAAATTAAGTGACACTGACTTCTGAGCCCCTTTTAGAGTCATTATAAGGTGTGACAGCTGGGGCTTCCACTGGTGTCTGATTGAACTGCCATAAAAGTCTCTCTTGCACAACCCTTGGTTAACGTCTAGGTTGAAGCCAGGTGCACGTGCGGCCCTTTAGTAGCTTCGGTGAAAAGGGGCATCGAACCTGGATCCTTGCAGGTGCCTTTTGGCCCGGAGGTGAAGGGCAGGTTTGTTGGGGGGCCTCTCTCCTGTTGGAGAAGGGCTTAGCCATAGACCACATCCTTTGTGCACGTTTTTTTTAGTGTGACACGTTTGCACTTTTTCTTGCACTTTGGGTCTTTTTTTTTTTTTTTTTGCACTTGCCTCGGCTCTTTAAAAAAAAAAATCTGCTTCATTTTTATTAACACCAGTGGTCACAAATAGATTTTAAAAAGGTTCCCATTTATCACACATAAAATTTAAAAGATTCTACTGAGAACAAATGTATAAACAGGATTATTAAGAAATGTTATTATTCCTGCTAAGCAAACCAGCACTTCTGCCTACCCAATGTGAATAATTCATTAGATTTAGGCAAATATGTAAAAATCATGCTTTAGTTTATTTTTGCGAAGTCATATCCAAGGGTGTAAATATACCTACAGAAGGAGCTGAAACTGGTAATTGACTAAAAAGTTTAGAGGGCTATGATAAGAAAACAGCATGTAGCCAACCTTTTCATCAAGCTGTTTGCATTGCCATTTGCTGGTTATTACTGTGTATAAATTCAGATAACAATACAGATAAAATTTGTAAATTGTATTAAGGTTTTAAATTAACTGGGTCACAGAGATCTAGGGGTGCAAAAGAGTTAGGGACCCTTCAGATCCAGTCATTTATTTGTATGATTTTTCCATCATGGATCAGTAGCTATCAGTCGTTGGCCCACATTTATCAATGTCTTTAGACAGTTTTTTGTGTCTAAAAAGGGGCAAAAAAAGGAGCAAGCAGGGTTTTTTGCACCTTTTTTTGCGCCGTTTTGTTTAAACATTTCTGCTGATTTTGAGTTTCAATCCACTGATATTGGCAATTCACACATGATATGGAAGGGTTTTATCAACTGCGCCTTTTTGTGAAAAGGAGCAAAAAAGGCGCAAAGCCTCTGAAAAGTCTCTAAAACTACACCAGCCCAGACTTAGCTTAGCTTTTTGGTGTATGTGAAGAGAGAAATTTCTGAAAATGTGACCTGCACAAAATTTATCAAATGCTCTTTGACCATTTAATAAATCTAGTGCTCCTACACATTACCATAATCTTTTTGATGGATTGGTCATTATCTGTTAAAGTGTACCTGTCATTTGCAAAAACTTTTTACATAATGTAGACAATAAGATTACATGTGTATTTGTAATATACATTGGTTAAAAAATTAGTATTTTTGTCCCTGCAGCTATTTTCTGTGTTTCTCTGTGAACAAAATAAAGGAAATGTGGGTGGACAAGCAGGGCTCTATGCAATGATAACAAGCAGGGCTCTGTACTGTTATGATATGCTCTCCGGCCGCACACGTTTTCCCCTGCTGCCGGCATGCCTGAGATTCGCATGGCGGGACGCACCCGCATGCGAATCCCAGCCTGTCACTCACCTACTGTTCCTCCTGCCTCCTGCTCGGTCTCTATGCCCCATCGCGCATATCCCCATCCCCTAGGGTGCACGTGCCGGAGCTCTGAGATTTAAAGGGCCAGTGCTCCCATTAATTAACACCTGTGGCCGGTTAATAAATTCCTACACCTCCCTCACTTCCCTGCTGGATCTTTGTTGCCCTGGTGCCTGAGAGAAAGCGTTCCTGAGTATTGCCTTGCTGTGTATCATACCCTTTGTTTTGTGACCAGACCTTTCTCCTTTGCCACCTGCCTACTGACCACTTGCTATGTACCTGACTACGATACTGTGCCGCCTGCGCTGACCTCCTGCTATCCTGACTACAAGTTGCCTTATCCCACCTGTGCCTCGAATTTCCTCAGCCGCCTGTGTGGTTGAGGGGTAACGACCTGGGTGCCACCTGCTGCAGGAAGTCCATCCCGCTTTGCTGCAGGCTCTGGTGAAAACCAGTGGCACATTAGAAGCCGCTCCCTGGTACGGTCCGTGTCATCTGCCACACAGGTCCAGCGGATCCCCTACCACCAGTGTTCCTGTCTACTGAAACGTGAGTGTTACATGTACACTGAGGACAAGCAGGGCTCTGTGCATTGAGGACAAGCAGGGCTTTGTGCACTGAGGACAAGCAGGGCTCTGTGCACTAAGGACAAGCAGGGCTCTGTACACTGAGGACAAGCAGGGCTCTGTACACTGAGGACAAGCAGGGCTCTGTGCACTGAGGACAAGCAGGGCTCTGTACACTTAGGACAAGCAGGGCTCTGTGCACTGAGGACAAACAGGGCTCTGTACACTGACAACAAGCAGGGATCTGTATACTAAGGACAAGCAGGGTTTTGTGCACTGACAACAAGCAGGGCTCTGTGCACTAAGGAGAAGCAGGGCTCTTTACACTGAGGACAAGCAGGGCTCCGTGCAGTAATGACAAGCAAGGCTCTGTGCACTGACAACAAGTAGGACTCTGTGTACTGAGAACAAGTAGGGCTCTGTACACGGAGGACAAGGAGGACTCTGTGCACTGAGGACAAGCAGGGCTCTGTACACTGAGGACAAGCAGGGCTCTGTGCAGTAAGGACAAGCAGGGCTCTGTCCCATAGGGACATGCAGGGCTCTGTGCAGTGAGGACAAGCAGGGCTCTTTACACTGACGACAAGCAGGGCTCTGTACACTGAGGACAAGCAGGGCTCTGTGCACTGAGGACAAGCAGGGCTCTGTACACTGAGGACAAGCAGGGCTCTGTACACTGAGGACAAGCAGGGTTCTGTGCACTGAGGACAAGCAGGGCTCTGTACACTGAGGACAAGCAGGGCTCTGTGCACTGAGGACAAGCAGGGCTCTGTGCAGTGAGGACAAGCAGGGCTCTGAGGCTCTGTGACATGCCCCTGACTCACACATCAGGATGATTGACAAGCCAGGAGCCTGCACAAAGCCCTGCTTGTCCTGTCCTCACTTACTGTATTTGGTCTCCTCACCGAGACACACAGGAAACAGCTGCAGGGACAGCATTTTTTCACCCAAAAATATACACATTTATTAACTTGTTATCCTCTATCTTGTAGAGTAGGGAATACACCTTTTACTATATAAAATAGGGGAGGAATTTAACATCAGCCATAGAGCAAAATAAAAAGGAGTTTGTGCTAAATGTGTTGTATAGAATAAACAGAAATCAAAGCAATAACATAAAATATATTCTCTTCATTCTGCATTGTAAGTCTGTGATCTTTCTCCGGCTTCTTGTTACTAGGTTCAATACCAGGATAATCATATTTCTGTGTGTTTATAGTGACTCATGATAAAGGGAGCAGGAACTCTACTTCACATGCGGTACTTGCTGAGTACTTTCCATATTGTGAAAAAAAATGCAAGGGTTATTATTCCCAGGCATCATAAATATGCTGTGTAGAGGTGACATATTTCATATTACACATAGTATGAATCTAAATGAAAAATTTGACACAGTGGGGTAGTATCATTAGGATGTGAACTGATTGCCCTTTGAGAAAACTAATAAAAGAAATATTATTCCACAGAGCTGACTCATAAATCAGTGCTTTGATGATTCCCACTCGTATACTGTATAGATATGTACACGTTTTGTTTTTGGTGCGGAAAAAAAAATACCATAAGGTTTAGCACTATTTGTACCTCTGCAGCTAAACAGTATTTTTCATCCATAAATGAATGAAAACATTAATAAAAGTTATGGAGCTCATGCTCTAGACATGTATCACGCAGAGCTACAAATTTTCAATTAAAGTGTAGACTTTTTATCTGAAACAGATTGTAAATCATTAAAGGATACAGGGGGATGTAGTAAAAGCTTTCAAAATCCATATCTACAATCTGCATGCAGTACAGCTGACCTCACACATTTGCTTTTTTTGCAGTTGAAGTACAACAAAACTTGAAAACATTTCTTAGTTAACTTGATGACACTTTGGAGCTCAAAATACTAGTAATTAGGCCTATCACTCCTGGCTGACACCCAAATTCTACCTAAATTTTTAAGGGGTCACACCTGCTTGCTTTGTTTGGGGGTGGTTTGAGAGTACAGGTACCGTAAGAGTATGTTCACACTGCTTATAACTACACAGTTTTTAATGCAGAAACCATGACGCAGATTTTCAGGTTATAAAAAACATTCTGCGCCATTGTCAAAAACCCTGTCCTTATTGACTTCAGTGGGAGATGCACTTTTTTTTCCTGTGTGGTTATGCTCAGAAGGTTCTACTGATGTCAAAGCGAGCTTCAGGGTTGTACCTCCTACAGTGGCTCAGAGAAAACCACAGTGCAGCATTTTTACACAAACACATTTCACCTGTGTGAACCTTCCCTAAAGAGGGCCTGTGCCACGGACAGTGGACAGCATCCAAAGCACAGATTCGCAGGTTTTAAAGGAAAACTGTCAGCAAAGTCAGCTGCAGTGGTACTGGCTGGTAGTTTGGGGGGTGCTGATTAAAATGATGCCTGCCATTTCCAGATCCGTCCTTAAGTTCACCCACATTCTTCTTTTTTTCTAAATATGCTAATGAGGCACACATGGTAGGGCAGTGTTACGAGCCGAATCTCGGGCACTGTGACGTCAGCGCTGTTCATGAAGTGCTCGGTCCGGCTAGTGAGTATTCATTCCCTCCCTACACCACTCCCCTGCTTCCCCGCTCTTTAAGCACTTCTACTGCACATATCCCGCTTCCTGGGTACACTCAGAAGCAGCGTTAGCGCAGATTTATTACAGCAGAAGCCATCTTTAAGAGTGTACCCAGGAAGCGGCACATGTGCAGTAGAAGTGTTGACAGAGCGAGCAGGCGGGGAGAGGCAGAGGAAGGGAATGATTACTTATTAGCCGGGCCGAGCACTGACGTCCCACTGCCCAAGCCACTTGTGCCTCATTGGCATATTTTGAAAAAAATAATATAACCAGCAAACGTAGGGAGGGATTTGGGCATGGTAGGCATCATTTTAATCAGCATCACTCACACTACCAGCCAGTACCACTGGTTAGTGCAGGTGTTCCTTTAACAATTGCTTGTTTCAAGTCTTTATCCTAGATTTCATCCAACTGGCCCCCAATAGAGCTTGTCTTAGACTTTCATATTGGATATTTCAAGCAGGTGATCCTTTGTAATGCAACAAGGACCTTGACATGAAAGCATTTTATTGTCAACTTTGTGGGATATTTAGTATGAAAGGTGATTAACAAGTAGAAAAAACAATCGCCTTGTGGAAACAGGATGAACGGTGTGTAAAAGTTTGGTAAAGATATTATCTTGGTGCTGTGACTGTCACATGAAAGAAATTCTATGGGCACAAACAGTGGTTGCTCAGTCTTTTCTGTAGAAGAGAAAAGGCAAAGCAACCATTTTTCAACATGATATTTAGTATACCTTTAGAACATCAAACAAGCTCTGTTTAGCTGAGGTCAAAGGATCTCTACGCTACTATAAAGAACGTGTGCAATGAAATGAAGGCTGAAGACTTCTTAGACAGCTATAGTTTTAACTTTCATCTGTGTCTTTTTTGTGTCTCAGCTGTCTATGCTGGCTTTTCCCATTTGGACACTGTCAGGAGAGCATCTGTTCTGATCAAGTCTCTTTTATTTTATGCTTCAGACTAAATACGTTGAAGTGCAGAGGGAATCCAGAAAGTGTTAGAAAGAATGAAATACTTCAATCAGTTTTCAATATTTCAGATCTAGCATATCTGTAAGATGAAGCCATAAAATAGAAAATGAGACAATGATCCTACAAAAAAATGCTTATTTATATCAGTTATGGAATTATGAGCCTCATTGGCAGTTAAAATAACATTTTTCATGACTGTGGTGACTGGTTCAATTCTTAAAGACACAGACATACTAATGCATTTCTCAAGAAGAGTGATGGACAGAACTGTCTGCTGCATAAAAAGGAAACATTTGACTCAGAAATATGCTGTAGATAAATTGAACTATCATCATAAGGATCACCTTATTGTAATAGGAATGCAAATGAAAAAAAATGTTAAGAAAAAAAAATGTCACTTGTTCATGTTGGTACAGCATAAGACATAAAGGATAAAGAGCATAAATGTACCCCCCTCTGCCCTTTCCTGGTCTATGAAGCATGGGTCCCGGCTGCTATCAGCTAATGACATCCCTGTTTGGGCTGATCCAACATTAACCCTTTAGATGCCACAATTAAAGTAAATCACGACATCTAAAATCGGTGATAATAAATGCCTGTTAGCTCAGGGAGCTGATCAGGACCACCACAATGACATTACGGGTTCTGATCAGCTAAGACAACAAGCAGAGGGTCCCTACCTGCTTCTGTCCCATTTGATCCTTAATTCTTCACTGCAGGCCGCCTCAGCAGCCTGTAGTAATGGAACACCGATAATACTGATCAATGCTGGGCTTTGCAAAAATAAACATAGACTAGCAAATAAACATAGACATTTTGTGCAGAAATGTCTGAACTATTAAAATTTAATGTTAATGAAACCGCACAATCAATGGCTTAAACTTGAAAACATACCAAATTCCAGAATTGTAGATGTTTTGGTCACTTAATTTACCATACAAAAAAAATTATGTTCCATCAAAACAAAAATCTATATACCCCAGGTTCTCTCCATTTCTCCTTTGCATAGTACAAACTAAGCCCTGCCTCACTTCCTGTGTTCTGTCCTGGTCTCTGAGCTCCTAAGAACAGAGGGTGCACAGCAGATTTCTGGGAAGTGCTAGTACTAGATAGTTTATGCTAAGTATCGTAAGTATATGGCACAGGAATGATGAGGCTGCTGCATGTTACACCGGAGACTCCCATGCAATGATTGCCTATTTAGTTGTTTAGATCTAACATACCTAACTACATATAACATAGTTTGTAAGGCTGAAAAAAAGACATTTGTCCATCTTGTTCAGCCTATTGTCCTTCAGTGCTCAGTGTTTGGCTCCTCCTCCTTTCTGCAGGCTTATGACTTCTTCCCCTGCATTGTCACAGACGGCGATCGTTTCAGATGCACCCCATGCTGTCCGCATGTGTATCGACTGTCTCTTTAAGAGTCCGTGCGCATCCCTGATTCTAATCCCCCTCCAATCCCTACTAGTCACCTTATATATAAGGGCATACCTCATTTACCGTGGCACCTGAGCAATAGTGTATCTACAAGCAACTAACTGACCTGTTCCTGTGTTTGACCTTTGCCTGTCTTCTGATCTCTCTCTGCTCTGCTACTCCAGTGGATGACCCAGATTGTCAACCACACCTTTGTTTTCTGATCAAGCCTATTCAATCTGGCTACACCTGAGCTACTCAGCTTTGTTGATCTCACAGCACCAGCTTTGCTATACATTGACTCTGTGGCTGCATTTACTCCATCTGCCTGTATCCCCAGGGCTTGACACTGGGGCGTTTTGACCTGCCCAACCAGCTGCCACTTACTGCTGAACCACTTTTGTGGCAACAACCTAGTGTCTCCCCTGTGGCTAAGTCCAGCTTCCACACAGCGTGTCCCCACACGATGGGGCATTACAGCTATGATTTGTAATGTTATTACACTCAGTAAATACATCTCAGCAGCTGTTCAACAGTAACCGTGGTATTCAACTTGTTAAGCAGATGGAAGCGGCCTTCTACCATGCAAAAACTATAATTAACATTTTAGGCACAGAGTTGACCCTCTAGATTAGGCAGATAGGCCCACAAATTGCAAGTACACAGCCCAAGCTCTCTCCATTTTTCCTTTGCAGAGAACAAAGTAAGCCCCTCCTAACTTTCTGTGTTATATCCTGGTCTCTGTGCTCTTGTGAACAGACAGTGGGTAGCAGGTTGCTGGGAAAGGTAAGGATGTTTTTTTGTAAATGAAGGGATTGGAAAACACAATGACCATTTAAGGCCATCACGCTTGCATAAGGATAGTTTTTTTTTATTACAATAAATTCATTCCATTTTTTTCTGATTGTATCCCTATTTGCTCCATTTTTATTAAATTAAAAAATTAAAAAATGTGGACATGTGGGCTATGCAAAAACAAAACATGCATTTTAAATGCAACCCACTGACTGTTTTCTGCTAAAAACATTACCAATAAGGATCCAGTGTAACATTGTATGTGTTGAGGGAAACAAATACATCTGCAAGACTGAGATGAAAAAAATGAAAATGTGAACAAAACTGCTTAAATGTATTTGAAATATTTTTTTGCAATGAATAAAACAGGTGTTGTGTAGCTGAAAACAGATGTTACATGGCTGCAACATCCCATCTAAATGTAGTTCTATCAACCTTAACTTAAATCACCTAATGATGTTCAGTCCAGCAGAACTAATGTGGACTCTTAACGCGCTTTATTATGCCGGACATGAACTATCTATTGATTTCAGTAAGAATTCTGTAATACCTACTGTAAAACGAAACACTTGGTACTGGATTCCCCAACAGATTATGATCATTGAAGGTCAGTGCTTTATATATTTTAATTACTTTAAAGTTTGGAAAGTTGTTTCAATAATAGAGTCCAAGGCACTTCCAACAAATATCAAGCCCTTAATGCATTGTTTCCGTATAGAACCTTTTTCAGGCAGTCACTACTGGACACCATGGGCTCTTTTGTGCCATCTGTGGTTCTCGGCTAAGTCAGACAATTATGACCCAAATACAGAAATGAGAACAAAAACAGATGAACAGATGAGACAAAAACATACGCAATTTCTATTTCTGCAGGACGATTACTTTACGTTGCATCTGATTACACTAAATATGGGGAAACATAATTGGAAACAGTTGGGGAGATTCATCAAAACCTGTGCAGAGGTAAATTTGACCAGTTTCCATAGCAACCAATTGGATTGCTTATTTCATGGTTGCTATAGGCAACGACACCACTTCTCCTCTACACAGATTTCACAAATTCCCCCCAATTATTCTAAGCAGGGCAGACTAAGTTCGCTTTTAGCTGAATTTGAGGGGAAAGACAAAAAGGTTACGGTAAAATGAATAAATAACAGCAGCTATAGGGTCTCTAGGAGGTAGACTAAACTACTGATGCTGCACTTATACTTTTCACATGTTTGAAAAACCTGGAAAGCTTAGTGCATACATCTCTAGAGTCAGATCAAAGGACCTTCAAGGGGTTATGCACTTTGCAACGTGCTAAGTAGAAAAGCAGCTGAACTTCAAAATAAATAAAAAAATCAATGTGATGTATGGCTTTTAGATGACCCACACTTTGTTGATGTTTAAGGCTTCATGCACTCAAAATCTCAGTTCTGTGTTTAGCATGCACACGGCAAAAAGTTCTTGGTAAATGTCAAATCTATCTATAGGGTTATATTCAGGCAAAAGAACGGTCTTTTGGCTGAATATCGGGGCCAAAAGAACAGTCTTTTCACCTCCATCAGGATGGTGCAGTAAGTGTCAGCATGCCTTTTTTAAGGTATGTTTTTTGGCATGGAACCCACACCTATTTCCACAGCAAAAAAAAAATGCGGTTTTTCTGCAGGATAGAGAAGGTCACAGGGGCTCTGCAAAAAAGTATACTGGCCCACATTTATGATTGCAGTGTAAGTGAAGCATTTTTTGACACCTTTTTTTTGTGTGCTGATAATGTGTAGGAGCACCAAATTTATTAAATGGTCATAGAGCATTTGATACATTTTGTGCAGGTTACATTTTCTAAAAATTTCTGACTACACATACACCAAAACGCTACACCATGTCTGGGCTGGTGTAGTTTTAGAGACTTTTCAGTGGCTTTGCGCCTTTTTTTGCTCCTTTTTACAAAAAGGTGCAATGATAAATCCCTTCCATATCATGTGTATTGCCAAAATCAGTGGATTGCAACTCAAAATCAGCAGAAATGTGTAAACAAAAAGGGGCAAAAAACCCTGCTTGCGCCTCTTTTGCCCCTTTTTTAGACACAAAAAACTGTCTAAAGACAATGATAAATGTGGGTCACTGTATTTTTGTGTTGGCCCGCAGGTGGCCTAATGGGTGATGTGCCCCAGTATATGCTTATACAGCGCTATACTTACAAGCCATCCAGGTATTAAGAGGTATAAATCAAATGCTATGTGCACAGAGCCTAACCTGAGTTTGGCATTTACTGGTTACTCAAACTCTATTGAGGAGAATTATCAAAACCTGTGCAGAGGAAAAGTGGAACAGTTGGACATAGCAACCAATCAGATTGCTACTTTTATTTCTCAGAAGCTTTTTTAAAATGGAATAAGCAATCTTGTTGCTATGGGCAACAGTTTCACTTTTCCTCTACACAGGTTTTTTTTTACATTTTTTTTTAATTCTTTATATATGCAACAACCCAGGAGGGCATCAACAACCGCGGTCTGCCCCACCCCGTACAACTAAAATGCAAATACAGTGACCCCCCCGACCTACGATGGCTCCGACATACGATAATTTATACATGCGATGGCCTCTCAGAGGCCATCGCATGTTGAAGACAGCATCAACATACAATGGTTTTGTATGTCGGGGCCATCGCATAAACGGCTATCCGGCAGCACAGACTGCTTCAGCTGCCGCCAGATAATAATCATTATCACATAGAGCTGTGTTTACAAGAAAGAAAAAACATATAAAGTAGATTTTTTTTTACCTTAAAATTACGCATTTAGGCTGTGTTCACACAGCTTATTTGCGGTACTTTAACTAATAATGTTTATGCTGTATTTTAGTCGTGATACCACTTATTAGCTGCAATGTGTGAACACAGGTCCACAATGCTGTGGCAGTTGGCAGTATTGTTATTAGAACTACTTTAACCCCTTAAGGACGCAGCCCATTTGGGCCTTAAATAGGCACTGTCAGATATAAAAACTTTTGAAATGTTGTAAAGCATGCAAAACCAATAGGTATTGCGATTGCTTTCATTGGAAAATTTTCAGTATTTCATAGTGAAAAAGCCAGTCAAAGAACTGCCCCCTCTGCCTCCTGGAATGCATTCAGTGCTTCTGTGAACACTGCTTCGTCCTGGACTCCAGGACGTTTTGGAGGGGGGAGGGGCTGTACACACTGCAGAGACTCACGTGAAGAGAAGGGGAGGGGAGGGGCAGGAATACTGCTGCCGTCTCTCACACAGCAGACATCAATGAGAGAGGCAGAAACATGCATTGCAGACGAAAAAGTAAGTGTCCAAGCATGTGTGTATGTGTGTATATCAGTGTGTCTCTCTAATGTGTATGTGTAAGAATATATGAAGCCTGTGTGTGTGTGTGTGTGTGTGTGTGTATGTGTGTGTGTGAGATAAAGGGTGACTACCTCTAGCTGTTGCAAAACTACAACTCCCAGCATGCCCACACATCATTTGGCTGTGCAGGCATTCTGGGAGTTTTAGTTTTGCAACAGCTGGAGGCACTGGGAAGCACTGGACTGAGGAGAGGGAGGGGGAGTGGCTATCACAGTGAGTACTCAGCCCCCTGCTTCTGGGGAATAAAATTAAGGTATTTCAGAAATAATGCTAATTCTGAGAGAAATGTAGGTCACAGACACATACAAAGTACATGTACATGATCAGGATGAGATACTGAGCAACATATAACAGTTTTGTTTAATTGAGAGATCTGACGGGTACGCTTTAAAGACGCAGACAATTTTATTTTTACGTTTTCATTTTTTTTTCGTCGCCTTCAAAAAATCATAACTCTTTTATATTTTCATCCACAGACTAGTATGAGGGCTTGTTTTTTGCGTGACCAGTTGTCCGTTGTAATGCCATCACTCACTTTACCATAAAATGTATGGCGCAACCAAAAAAATACTATTTTTGTGGGGAAATTAAAAAGAAAACGGCAATTTTGCTAATTTTGGAAGGTTTCATTTTCATGCCGTATGATTTACGGTAAAAATGACATGTGTTATTTATTCTTTGGGTCAATACGATTAAAATGATACCCATGATAACATACTTTTCTATTACTGTTGCGCTTAAAAAAAATCACAAACTTTTTAACCAAATTAGTGCGTTTAAAATCCCCCTATTTTGAAGACCTATAACTCTTTCATTTTTCTGTATAAGCGGCGGTATGAGGGCTCATTTTTTGTGCCGTGATCTTTACTTTTTATTGATACCATATTTGCTTATATAAAACTTTTAATACATTTTTTATAAATTTTTTGGGGAATAAAATGTTATAAAAAAAAAGCAGCTATTTTGAACTTTTTTTTTTTTACGTTCACGCCGTTTACCGTACGGTATCATTAACATTTTATTTTAATAGTTCAGATACTTAAGCACGTGGCAATACCATATATGTATATAAAAAAATGTTAACACTTTTTGGGGGTGAAATAGGGAAAATGGGACAATTTTCGTTTTTATTGGGGGAGGGGGTTTTTCACATTTTTTTAACTTCATTTTTTAACTTTTTTTACTTTTATTTTTACACTTTAATAGTCCCCATAGGGGACTATTTATAGCAATCATTTGATTGCTAATCCTGTTCAGTGCTATGTATAGGACACAGCACTGATCAGGGTTATCGGTCATCTTCTGCTCTGGTCTGCGGGAAGGCAGATCAGAGCAGAAGACTCCTGGAAGACAGCGGAGGCAGGTGTGGGGACCTCCAGCTGCCGTGCAGGATGATCGGATCACCGCAGCAGCGCTGCGGGCGATCCGATGATCCATTTTAGTGTCCGCAATGCTGCAGATGCCGTGATCTGTATTGATCACGGCATCTGAGGGGATAATGGCGGACATCCGCAGGATCGCGGGTGTCCGCCATTACCGGCGGGTCCCTGGCTGTGATCAACAGCCGAGACCTGCAGCACATGATCCGGGCATCGCTCCGATGCCCGCGGTTATGCTTAGGACGTAAATGTACTTCCTGGTGCGTTAAGTACCACGTCACCAGGACGTACATTTACGTCCTTCGTCGTTAAGGACGTAAATGTAACAACAACTGCTAACCAAACAATGGTAGATCCGGTACTGAATGCCCAGTGCCATCTACTAGTGTATAAGGCACACTGGTAAAAGTACTGGTGAATGAAAAATTGCAAACACAGTTCTTATAGCAATCATTTATTAGAGAGTCTTATGTAACATAATGTAATGATTGCAATCAGAAAGCATGTTACCTCAATGTAATGACTATGCTTTTCATACAATATGGTTGGAATTTAGAACCTTATACAGCAGCTTCCCATGCACTTCCCTCCCCAGAAGAAAGGAAGTAACTAGATACTGTATACGTGACTGCACAATTTATCTTTAGGGAATGTTCATTTGGGCTGATCTTCTATGAGCTTTCCCCTGTGGGTTTAGTCATGGGGGATTTTCCGCATCGGATTTCATACACCTTCATTAGGGTTTGCTGCCTGTGTGACCATACACTCAAGGATCTCTCAAAGTGAAGCAAATTACAAAGTGTTAAGCCTACCAGGCTGTATTTGTGAGAGGGGCGTGAGTATCTTCCAACCCCTGCACTACTAGGCGGGCTGTCAAGGAAATGTGTGTGGGGGACAAGGGTGTATAACGCCCCTGCACCTACTGGAGGGGCATACGTGATCTTTTGCGGATGACACTGTATCCACTGTTTGAATTTCCCACCATTTTGGAGCTCTGGCGTCCGCACACAGTACTGGAGCTTTGCTGTTCCTGAACTAATGTTAGGTGATGGACCATTTCTTGTAGCCTGCATGCTGCCTCATAGTGGGATGCTGGGTCTCCATTCTACTGCGTGGTAAAGTATCCGGGATGCTTCTGCTTCAGACTGGTAAGTGACATTTTGCGGATCCCCCCACAACTGAGCGTTCAGAGCGAGACACCGGAGACCCGTGATTGTTGTGCTCATCCTCCCGTGTTTCCAGGGAGCAACACGTTTTCCGGCATGATTCCCCGGTGACCGTCGCCATCAGCTAGGCACATATATTGATGCTGAGTGGGGCACAGAGCTTGGATGGTGTGGTTGTGGTATGCGGATAACTTTAAAGAGTACGGAGCCTTGCCGAAGGGTGCAGAGAGGCCTGTACTTGTAAATAACTAGCGGTGCCATGTGACTGCTCCGCTCCTCTGTTTATGTTCTTCGTTTGATAGGGCAGTGCTTTAGGAAGCCTTGTACAGTATCTATAATATGCGAGGAGGACAATGAACGGGGTACTCCGCTGCTCAGCGTTTGGAACAAACTGTTCCGAACGCTGGAGCCGGCGCTGGGAGCTTGTGATATCATAGCCCCACCCCCTCATGACGTCACACCCCACCCCTCAATACAAGTCTATGGGAGGGGGCGTGATGGCTGCCACGCCCCCTCCCATAGACTTGCATTGAGGGTGTGGGGTATGACGTCATGAGCTCCCAGCACCAGCTCCAGTGTTCATAACAGTTTGTTCCAAACATATCAAAATAGATGGACAGCTCACAACAAAAATTGTACAACGTTAACTGGGTGCACCTATACCCTCAGGGGAAATGACAATGGAACGTAAAATAATAGAGTTCCCAGTCCTCAAATACCTCAGCCAAAAAGGTTGTACAATGGATGTTTGTAAAGATGCATACATTTTATTATAAATAACTTTTACACATAAAATTTCTCATAGGGCCCATGTGATATAACATAAAATAACATAAAAATATATTTGATAATAAATAGACAATCTGTAAAATGGAAATCTGTAAGATACAAGAAAAAATGTCCAGTGTGTATGGAAGGACACTTCTGAATATATATATATATATAACTGCAATAGTGATTGACCACAATTCACATTCAATAGCAATGCGTATTAAATTATGCGGTATCTGAATAACTTATAAAAGTTATTTATAATAAAATGTATGCATCTTTGCAAACATCCATTGTACAACCTTTTTGGCTGAGGTATTTGAGGACTGGAAACTCTATTATTTTACATTCCATAGTTTGTTCCAAACACTGAGCAGCAGAGTACCCCTTTAACTCCGGTAACGTGAACGCTGTCACTCCTGTCAGGTATGTTGGAGTAATATCCTGTAACGTTTTCCATCATTGTTCAATAGGGTTCATATTCGAGACAGGTGCTGGTTGTGCAACCAGCTAAACGGTGTTCTGATGTATACTGTAGTGTGCCTATTTGAGTCAATGGCCCATAGTAGGGCATTTTGACTATACAGTGACCCCCCGACTTACGATGTCCACGACATATGATCATTTCAACATACGATGGCCTCTCAGAAGGCCTCTCTTCTGCTTCCAACTATTTTATAAGGAGTAAAATTAAATAACAAGTATACAGCCGTAGCATTACATACATATATATATATATATATATATATATATATATATATAAAAGTTGGAACAGAGTATAATTCAGGAGATGATGTAAGAAGTAGAAAACAATGTTGTTTTTCCAGGCATAATATTTTCTTTCTCCATTTAAAACAGCTAAGTATAAAATCAGACAATCTCAAGAAAAATCTAGCAAATATCGTGAAAAACTGAAGAAAACAACTAACTGTGAGTTAAATCTATACTTGACTATGGCACAATGCTACATGGACACAAAGAGACACTGATACATAAGAGGTAATACTATGTAATTTATTCTAGATAATTCGGTCTACAAATGATTTACACTAAGAAAGGAGGCCAGTAAAAGTTGTCTCAATTTATTGAAATGCCCCACAAAACCAACCCTAGAAGATCAGGTGGGACTGGGGTGGAGTCCAATCAAATGGCTAAATATCTGAAATCCCCCATGATACCGTTAAGACCTGTACACAGCATCAAAATCCACCAACACATATTCAAGCAGGGGGGTCGAGATTTATCCCACTGCAGGCATAGGAGGAAAATGAGGATGCTGGAAATGAGAAGAAATTAATACACAAGTCTTGGCCTCAATTCTTGGTGATATCACAGAAAAACACTAAAATGTAACTTTTTTATTGCTAACCACTAAAACACAAAACCAAAATAGAAAAATCCAATATCGTGGTCATCTACCACCAAGAAAAATACATTTAATTGTAGCACTAATATGATACGTGCACAAATCAAAGCTAACAATGTCTTTAGATATATATGCTCCAATATTTTGGAGACTTACATATTAGTAGAGTCCAGATTGACCAATCACTAAAGGAAAGGTACGGGGGGTAAGGTAGAGAGAGGGGGGGAGGACATAGGGGAGTGTCGGCCTATGGATATGTGGCCACTGACTTCTGTCCCTAGTCTGATGGTCCCTTGGTTTATACCCCTATGCCGAGGCGAAGTTGATGTCCTTAAAAGGACAGCACCGCTCTGGAACCAACCCCTTGCTCTACTATGCTGACCCTGACTCAGACACAATTAGGAGGCTCACTGTCTCACTATAAAGTACTGTCTACCTATACGGGATAGGAGAAGGGAAGGCAGACCTATTGTCAATTACCAAATAGAGACAGTGGCAGCCTGAAATAAGTCTGGGGGAGCATAGATAGACTGATACATGGATATTGGTAAAATGGAATTATTCATCAACAAGGTGCTCTATAGGTACACAAATTGCTGAAAAACTGCCTCCTACAGGTATACACTACTGAATGGTTTCAATAAATCATTCATGCAAGAATCTATCTCAATGTTAAATTGATAACAAAAAAAAAAAAAAATGCTCCTACAAGATGTCTGTATTTGTAGGAATGAACCAAAGAGCCACCACAAATAATATTATTGTATTGCCAAAAAGAAAAAAGAATTTGTGTTGTTTAACACATGCATTTCCAATAGCAACGTGCCCAGAACAATGCTTGTAGCAAAAAACTTGTAGAAAACTGTGGTAAATGGTATATGTATGCAGTTCGAGAACATCTCAATGTATACCTTATTTTCAATAATGATTATATAGACATTTGTTCAGAAACAAGATAAGGATACTCATCTGGACTCATAACAGAAGTTAGACAGATATCTCAAAAGCGTTACGACGCGTTTCCCGCCCCAATCATCAGGGGACGGTAAGGGGCAAATGATGGCATCATAGCATCTAGTTTCTGCAAGCGATGGCTGGTGGAGAGAAAGATGATGCTGTCTGATGGTATTGTCGCCATGATTCTTGGTGAGGTGAAAAAATGCAATAAAGCTGTTGAAGTACTTACTGCACGTAGGAGAATTGAGTACAGACATATCACTTATCAGAGACAATACTAACAAAATAAAAGGAAGAGTTAAACAAATAGGTGAAATCGATCCCCATGCTGGAAAATTATTTGGGGGAAATGTGCAAGGAATGGGAGGAGGCAAAAAAAGATCATGTCTTCTTGAAGGGAAAACTTACGGATTTAGAAGATCGATCTAGAAGAAATAATGAGCAAATTGTCGGTCTACAGGAGGGAGAAGAAGGGAAAGATGCATATACCTCCGTTAAGGACTGGCTAATTGAAATATGTGGTGCCCAATCGCTTTCAGGATATTTTTGTGTAGAGAGAGCACATAGAACTCCATTAAAGAAACATATTCCAGGCTCTCTTTATTAATTAAACTACTACGTTTAAAAGATAGAGACACTATACTGAAATTATCTAGAGAAAGGGTTGCCATAGAAAGGAGTAATGCTAAAGTGTCGATGTTTGTGGATTTTTCTAGGGATACGCAGAGAAAAAGGATGTAATTTACAGAAGATTGAGGGCAGCTGAAATCCCTTTTTCTCTGCTATTCCCAGCGAGGATGAGGATCAAATATAATGATCAAGTACTGTTTTTCTATTCAGGAGAAGAAATAGATAAATGGCTAGAGAGTAAAGGTTTATAAGAAGAAAGGGGTGGAGCATCCATCTGTCATTCTGTTTGTAATTCTCTATTGGTAGCCATGAGAGGACGGGTGGCTGGGACAGGCGGGAAGTGAAGGTGAGAGTTTTGTAGCGTTGTAGCGGATGGCTGTGGAGCAAAGTTGGGGAATAAGTGGCCACAGCCTGATGCCTGTTGGTAAAAAGAGTAGGGTATTAGGCATATGGCAAAAAGTAGATAGGTAGTTTATGGAAAAAAAATATTACATGGAATATAAGGGGGATTAAGGAAAAGACTGTCCATATTTGACAGATTAGTTAACTATCTGCCTGCCATAATAGGTCTAATTGAGACCCATCTAATTCAAGAAACGGTTTCCTCATCTAAAGAAAAAATGGATTAAAGTAGCATACCATTCCACCTTATCCAATTACACCTCGGGTGTCTCGGTTTTGATCCACAAAGCTATAGACTTCCAGGAATAGACAGTGGATATATTGAGGGGTAGATAAGTTTTTTTGTTTTGTAAGTGGGAGGGAGTTGATACTATTATAGCTTTCATATATTTTCCCCTGCCATTTTCAGTGGAGATCCTCCAGAAGTTGACCATATTTTTGGATGGGAAAAGATATAAAGAATTTTATGCATTAGGTGACTTCAATTGTGTTTGGGATAAAGAATTAGGACGGAGAGGCAGGGAACTAGGTTCTGGTAAAACACTTGGCATAAATGGTGCCAGAAAATTGGATGGAAGGTCGTATGGCGCCATTAAAACAAACTTTTTCGTGCTTTAACTTGACGCATAAAACAGCCTCTAAATGCTGGTAAACTCCTAAATCAGTAAAAAAATAAAATAAATAGCTTATGAACCAAAACAGTATTGGACCATGCCCTTGTAATAGGATATATTAATAATGGGATGAAGGGGGAAAAGACACATAAGGTGTATATTAAAGGGGTAGAAATTTAAACAGATTTGTAAATTATACAAAGGTGGAGAGGCTCTTGTGGGAAGTTTCGCAAATGACCTGGGCAACTCAAACTGGCACCTGTACCTAAGGTGCCTGCAAAAGGCTACTAAATGAAAAAGATAATTGAGGCTCAAGGTCTATAGATAAAGTACACACTTGTTTATTGATCATAAAATATTAATTATTAAATATCAAACTGACAATCCGGGATCACAGGGCCATTGTGTATCCACAGAGTGAGAGAGATTTCAGATTAATAAAGTATATATCATATAAAATTATAAAATATATAAGACCACTCTAAATACAATAAATAATATATAATTGATAATAAGCAATATATTATATTATATATAGCAGCTTCTTCAGATAGGCACTCCAAATATCAATTTATGTGCCATAGAGCTATTAATCGATGTCCATTAAAGTGCAGTTGCAGTCATAGAAAAATCACAGTTCCTCACACTTATTGCGTGTCCTTTGCACTGTAACAATTTTGTAACAGTTATGTGTCAATCAGGTTTCCCCACATCAAAGATCGCCAGTGCAACAATGTTCCTCAATATAGCAATCTGGAAACAATATCAGGATACTGTGTTTGCTCAGTCAAATAGCGCTGGTTAAAATAGTAAATGCCGGCAATTGATTTAAACTATGTGCTAAGAAAAATATTGGAATTCTCTCACCAATCTAGATCTTCATCCCACATCTAGATTGGTGAGAGAATTCCAATATTTTTCTATGCGCATAGTTTAAATTGTTACAGTGCAAAGGACACACAATAAGTGTGAGGAACTGTGATTTTTCTATGACTGCAACTGCACTTTAATGGACATTGATTAATAGCTCTATGGCACATAAATTGATATTTGGAGTGCCTATCTGAAGAAGCTGCTATATATAATATAATATATTGTTTATTATCAATTATATATTATTTATTGTATTTAGAGTGGTCTTATATATTTTATAATTTTAAATGATATATACTTTATTAATCTGAAATCTCTCTGACTCTGTGGATACACAAGGGCCCTGTGATTCCGGATTGTCAGTTTGATATTTAATAATTAATATTTTTTGTGTGTACTTTATCTAAAGACCTTGAGCCTCAATTATCTTTTTCATTTAGTAGATTTGTAAATTACTTTTATTAAAAAATCTTAATCCTTCCAGTACTTATTAGCTGCTGAATACTACAGAGGAAATAATTTTCTTTTTGGAACACAGAGCTCTCTCCTGACATCACGAGCACAGTGCTTTCTGCTGACATCTCTGTCCATTTTAGGAACTGACCAGAGCAGCATATGTTTGCTATGGGGATTTTCTCCTACTCTGGACAGTTCTTAAAATGGACAGAGATGTCAGCAGAGAGCACTGTGGTCATGATGTCAGCAGAGAGCTCTGTGTTCCAAAAAGAAAATAATTTCCTCTGTAGTATTCAGCAGCTAATAAGTACTGGAATAAAATTTTTTAATAAAAGTAATGTACAAATCTGTTTAACTTTCTCGCACCAGTTTATTTAAAAAAGAAAGTTTTCCACCGGAGTACCCCTTTAACCCACATCAGTTGCACATTAACCCCTTAAGGACATAGGGCGTATCCATACGCCCCCGTTTCCAAGTCCTTAAGGACCGAGGGCGTATGGATACGCCCTGAGCATTTCCGGCCCCCACCGCTAGCCGGAGGGGAGCCGGAGCCGGATGCCTGCTGAAATCGTTCAGCAGGCATCACGGCATATCGCCCAGGGGGGTCATTATGTCCCCCCATGTCGGCGATTGCCGCAGATCGCTGGACAATTCAGTCCAGCGATCTGCGGCGGATTCCGGGTCAATCGGGTCACCAGTGACCCGATAACCCGGAATTACTGGCTGATCGGGGCCGTCAGAGACGGCCCCGAACAGCCAGAGCCTGCAGGGGTGAGGTGGCACTGGTGCCACCTCACGATCGCCCTGATTCGTCGGCCAGATTACCGGCCGACCAATCAGGGCGCCTGCTGCGGGTGTCACTCCCGCAACTCGCTCCGCCCCTCTTCCGGAGGACGTGAGCGGGTGCGGGAAGACGACCCCCGGTGCTGGGGACCCCGATCCCCGGCGTCCCTGTTGGGATCGGGGCCCCAGGAGCAGCGGCGGAGATGACGAGGGACTGACCTGTGCGGCTGGATCGTTGGAGGTGAGTGACAGCCTCCTGCTGTTGCTTAGCAACAGCTCCCAGCATGCAACAAGGGCATGCTGGGAGCTGTAGTTATGCAACAGCAGGAGTCACACCACCACAACTGCCAGCATGCCCTTATGGGCATGCTGGGACTTGTAGTTTTGCAACAGCTGGAGGCACATTCTTTCTATGTAAAAGTGTACCTTTTGTGTAACTACAACTCCCAGCTTGCACAATCAGCTAAAGTGCATGCTGGGAGTTGTAGTGGTGCATCTGGTGGTTGCATAACTACAACTCCCAGCATGCCCGTTGGCTGTCGGTTACTGCTGAGAGTTGTAGTTTTGCAACAGCTGAAGGCACACTGAGTTAAGTAGTAAACCAGTGTGTCTCCAGCTGTTGCATAACTACAATCCCCAGCATCCCCAGCCAATGTAATATGCCTCCGGCTGTTGCATAACTACAAGACCCAGCATGCCCTTTCGCTGTCCGCACATGGTGGGGGTTGTAGCTTTTGCAACAGCTGAAGGCACACTGGTTGCAAAACACTGAGTTTGTTACCAAACTCGGTGTTTCACAACCTGTGTGTCTCCAGCTGTTGCAAAACTACAACTCCCAGCATGCACTGATAGACCTTACATGCTGGGAGTTGTAGTTTTGCAACAGCTGGATGTTCCCCCCCCCCCCCACAATGTGAATGTACAGGGTACACTCACATGGGCGTAGGATTACAGTAAGTATCCGGCTGCAAGTTTGAGCTGCGGCAAATTTTCTGTCGCAGCTCAAACTGCCAGCGAGAAACTACTGTGAACCCCCCGCCCATGCGACTGTACCCTAAAAACACTACACTACACTAACACACAATAAAATAAAAAGTAAAAAACACTACATATACACATAACCCTACACAGCCCCCCTCCCCTCCCCAATAAAAATGAAAAACGTCTGGTACGTCACTGTTTCCAAAACGGAGCCTCCAGCGGTTGCAAAACTACAACTCCCAGCATGCACTGATAGACCGTACATGCTGGGAGTTGTAGTTTTGCAACAGCTGGATGTTCCCCCCCCCCCCCCCCCCCAATGTGAACGTACAGGGTACACTCACATGGGCGGAGGATTACAGTAAGTATCCGGCTGCAAGTTTGAGCTGCGTCAAATTTTCTGCCGCAGCTCAAACTGCCAGCGAGAAACTACTGTGAACCCCCGCCCGTGTGACTGTACCCTAAAAACACTACACTACACTACCACAAAATAAAATAAAAAGTAAAAAACACTACATATACACATACCCCTACACAGCCCCCCTCCCCAATAAAAATGAAAAACTTCTGGTACGCCACTGTTTCCAGAACAGAGCCTCCAGCTGTTGCAAAACAACAACTCCCAGTATTGCCAGATAGCCACTGACTGTCCAGGCATGCTGGGAGTTTTACAACAGCTGGAGGCCCCCTGTTTGGGAATCACTGGCGTAGAATACCCCTATGTCCACCCCTATGCAATCCCTAATTTAGGCCTCAAATGCGCATGGCACTCTCACTTTGGAGCCCTGTCGTATTTCAAGGCAACAGTTTAGGGCCACATATGGGGTATCGCAGTACTCGGGAGAAATTGGGCTTCAAATGTTGTGGGGTATTTTCTGCTATTACCCTTTTTAAAAATGTAAAATTTTTGGGAAAACAAGCATTTTAGGTAAAAAAAATTTTTTTTTTACATATACAAAAGTAATGAAACACCTGTGGGGTATAAAGGTTCACTTAACCCCTTGTTACGTTCCCCGAGGGGTCTAGTTTCCAAAATGGTATGCCATGTGTTTTTTTTTTTTTTT
The DNA here is from genome assembly GCF_029499605.1 of Hyla sarda. Classification (NCBI taxonomy): domain Eukaryota; kingdom Metazoa; phylum Chordata; class Amphibia; order Anura; family Hylidae; genus Hyla; species Hyla sarda. The sequence goes on along the minus strand of NC_079192.1, from coordinate 186,140,774 downwards.
TGCTGTCCTGGCACCATAGGGGCTTCCTAAATGCGGCATGCCCCCAGAGCAAAATTTGCTTTCAAAAAGCCAAATGTGACTCCTTCTCTTCTGAGACCTGTAGTGCGCCAGCAGAGCACTTTTCACCCCCATATGGGGTGTTTTCTGAATCGGGAGAAATTGGGCTTCAAATTTTGGGGGGGTGTTTTCTGCTATTACCCTTTTTAAAAATGTAAAAATTTGGGAAAACCAAGCATTTTAGGTAAAAAAAAATAAAAAAATGTTCACATATGCAAAAGTCGTGAAACACCTGTAGGGTATTAAGGTTCACATTACCCCTTGTTACGTTCCCCGAGGGGTCTAGTTTCCAAAATGGTATGCCATGTGTTTTTTTTTTTTTGCTGTTCTGGCACCATAGGGGCTTCCTAAATGCGGCATGCCCCCAGAGCAAAATTTGCTTTCAAAAAGCCAAATGTGACTCCTTCTCTTCTGAGACCTGTAGTGCACCAGCAGAGCACTTTTCACCCCCATATGGGGTGTTTTCTGAATCGGGAGAAATTGGGCTTCAAATTTTGGGGGGTATTTCCTGCTATTACCCTTTTTAAAAATGTTAAAATTTTGGGAAACCAAGCATATTAGGTAAAAAATAAAAAATAAATTTTACATATGCAAAAGTCGTGAAACACCTGTAGGGTATTAAGGTTCACATTACCCCTTGTTACTTTCCCCGAGGGGTCTAGTTTCCAAAATGGTATGCCATGTGGTTTTTTTTTTTTTTGCTGTTCTGGCACCATAGGGGCTTCCTAAATGCGGCATGCCCCCAGAGCAAAATTTGCTTTCAAAAAGCCAAATGTGACTCCTTCTCTTCTGAGACCTGTAGTGCGCCAGCAGAGCACTTTTCACCCCCATATGGGGTGTTTTCTGAATCGGGAGAAATTGGGCTTCAAATTTTGGGGGGTATTTCCTGCTATTACCCTTTTTAAAATTGTAAAAATTTTGGGAAACCAAGCATATTAGGTAAAAAATAAAAAATAAATTTTACATATGCAAAAGTCGTGAAACACCTGTAGGGTATTAGGGTTCACATTACCCCTTGTTACTTTCCCCAAGGGGTCTAGTTTCCAAAATGGTATGCCATGTGTTTTTTTTTTTTTGCTGTTCTGGCACCATAGGGGCTTCCTAAATGCGGCATGCCCCCAGAGCAAAATTTGCTTTCAAAAAGCCAAATGTGACTCCTTTTCTTCTGAGACCTGTATTGCGCCAACAGAGCAATTTTCACCCCCATATGGGGTGTTTTCTGAATCGGGAGAAATTGGGTTTAAAATTTTGAGGGGTATTTTCTGCTATTACACTTTTTAAAAATGGAAAATTTTTGGGAAACCAAGCATTTTAGGTAAAAAAATAATAATTTTTTTTACATATGCAAAAGTCGTGAAACACCTGTGGGGTATTAAGGTTCACTTTACCCCTTGTTACGTTCCCTGAGGAGTCTAGTTTCCAAAATGGTATGCCATGTGTGTTTTTTGCTGTTCTGGCACCATAGGGGCTTCCTAAATGCGGCATGCCCCCAGAGCAAAATTTGCTTTTAAAAAGCCAAATGTGACTCCTTCTCTTCTGAGACCTGTAGTGCGCCAGCAGAGCACTTTTCACCCCCATATGGGGTGTTTTCTGAATCGGGAGAAATTGGTCTTCAAATTTTGGGGGGTATTTCCTGCTATTACCCTTTTTAAAAATGTAAAAATTTTGGGAAACCAAGCATATTAGGTAAAAAAAAAAAAAAATGTTTACATATGCAAAAGTCGTGAAACACCTGTAGGGTATTAGGGTTCACATTACCCCTTGTTACTTTCCCCGAGGGGTCTAGTTTCCAAAATGGTATGCCATGTGTTTTTTTTTTTTTTGCTGTTCTGGCACCATAGGGGCTTCCTAAATGCGGCATGCCCCCAGAGCAAAATTTGCTTTCAAAAAGCCAAATGTGACTCCTTCTCTTCTGAGACCTGTAGTGCGCCAGCAGAGCACTTTTCACCCCCATATGGGGTGTTTTCTGAATCGGGAGAAATTGGGCTTCAAATTTTGGGGGGTATTTCCTGCTATTACCCTTTTTAAAAATTTAAAAATTTTGGGAAACCAAGCATATTAGGTAAAAAATAAAAAATTTTTTTTACATATTTCAAAAGTCGTGAAACACCTGTAGGGTATTAGGGTTCACATTACCCCTTGTTACTTTCCCCGAGGGGTTTAGTTTCCAAAATGGTATGCCATGTGTTTTTTTTTGGCTGTTCTGGCACCATAGGGGCTTCCTAAATGCGGCATGCCCCCAGAGCAAAATTTGCTTTCAAAAAGCCAAATGTGACTCCTTTTCTTCTGAGACCTGTAGTGCGCCAGCAGAGCAATTTTCACCCCCATATGGGGTGTTTTCTGAATCAGGAGAAATTGGGTTTCAAATTTTGAGGGGTATTTTCTGCTATTACACTTTTTAAAAATGTAAAATTTTTGGGAAACCAAGCATTTTAGGTAAAAAAATAATAATTTTTTTTACATATGCAAAAGTCGTGAAACACCTGTGGGGTATTAAGGTTCACTTTACCACTTGTTACGTTCCCTGAGGAGTCTAGTTTCCAAAATGGTATGCCATGTGTTTTTTTTTTGGCTGTTCTGGCACCATAGGGGCTTCCTAAATGCGGCATGCCCCCAGAGCAAAATTTGCTTTCAAAAAGCCAAATGTGACTCCTTTTCTTCTGAGACCTGTAGTGCGCCAGCAGAGCAATTTTCACCCCCATATGGGGTGTTTTCTGAATCGGGAGAAATTGGGTTTCCAATTTTGAGGGGTATTTTCTGCTATTACACTTTTTAAAAATGTAACATTTTTGGGAAACCAAGCATTTTAGGTAAAAAAAATAATAATTTTTTTTACATATGCAAAAGTCGTGAAACACCTGTGGGGTATTAAGGTTCACTTTACCGCTTGTTACGTTCCCTGAGGAGTCTAGTTTCCAAAATGGTATGCCATGTGTGTTTTTTTGCTGTTCTGGCACCATAGGGGCTTCCTAAAGGTGACATGCCCCCCAAAAACCATTTGACGCTCCTTCCCTTCTGAGCCCTCTACTGCGCCCGCTGAACAATTAACATAGACATATGAGGTATGTGCTTACTCGAGAGAAATTGGGTTTCAAATACAAGTAAAAATCTTCTCCTTTTTACCCCTTGCAAAAATTAAAAAATTGGGTCTACAAGAACATGCGAGTGTAAAAAATGAAGATTTTGAATTTTCTCCTTCACTTTGCTGCTATTCCTTTGAAACACCTAAAGGGTTAATACACTTACTGAATGTCATTTTGAATACTTTGGGGGGTGTAGTATTTATAATGGGGTCTTTTATGGGGCATTTCTAATATGAAGGCCCTTCAAATCCACTTCAAACGTGAACTGGTCCATGAAAAATAGCGAGTTTGAAAATTTTGTGAAAAATTTCAAAACTGCTGCTGAACTTTGAAGCCCTCTGGTGTCTTCCAAAAGTAAAAACTCATAAATTTTATGATGCAAACATAAAGTAGACATATTATATATGTGAACCCAAAAAAAATATTTTGAATATCCATTTTCCTTACAAGCAGAGAGCTTCAAAGTTAGAAAAATGCAAAATTTTTATTTTTTTCATCAAATTTGGTGATTTTTCACCAAGAAAGGATGCAAGTTACCATAAAATTTTACCACTAAGTTAAAGTAGAATATGTCACGAAAAAACAATCTCGAAATCAGAATGATAACTAAAAGCATTCCAGAGTTATTAATGTTTAAAGTGACAGTGGTCAGAATTGCAAAAAACGCTCCGGTCCTTAAGGTGAAAAAGGGCTCGGTCCTTAAGGGGTTAATGAAGTAATAGAGGGGGCACAAAAGGATATTGTAGAATTTTGGGAGATAAATGAAGGATCCACAGGGTTACACATTGTCTGGGACATGTTAAAAGCATTCTTAAGAGGCATACTTATTAAAAGAATAGCAATGTTTAGGAGAAAATGTAACGAAAGGGAAAAACAGATGATAAGGGAAGTTAAGGAAGCAGAAACTATATTTGCACAAACTAGGGACCCAAAGGATTGGGATAGTTTAGATACAGCACAAGATAGTTACAAAAATCACACACTGGAGAAAACATAACATGACCTTTTTTTCTGGGGATTGGGTTTGGGATCAATGGTATACATGAAAATATCTTATACGCCGATGATGTGTTACTTTTTGTTAAGAATCCAACCAAGAAAATAACAGGTATAATGGAAATACTGGTGTAAATGGGCAGTATTCAGGCTATAAAGTTAGTTGGATAAAGTCAGGTTTACTCCCCTTAGATAAAGACATTGATACACCAATAGGAAATATTGCTATTCTTAAGTCAAACGAGGCAATAGATTATTTGGGGTGAAAATCTCCCAAAAATATGGCACAATATACGAAATGTGATCTACTCCCTGTACTCCCTTTGAATATGGGCGACAGAGTGGCACCTATAAAAATTGTGTAACTACCTATGTTATTACATTTTTTGAGATTAGCGCCAATTTGGATTAAGGACGGGAATTTCAAAGAGGTAGAAAGAAAATTAAATGATCTTATATGTGGGCGCAAACACGTCAGGATTAAGCAGAACATGATCAATTCCCCAGTGAAGTTAGGAGGTATGGGGATACCTAATTTTCAGTTTTATTATGTAGCTGCGCTACTTAATACAATATGTACTGAGGAAGGGACGATTATTAATGTTTTTTTTTAAGGAAAATATATTGGTTTGGGAAATACTAGAGGGGTCAGAACAATCTGATGTTAAATAGGAAATACTTTCTATTTTAAAATGATGAATACAATTTGGAAACTTACAAAAAGATGCCAGGTAGTTTGAAGTTCATGAGGATATGGGGTAATAGGTATTTTCCTGAAATGTACAAACTTAGGGAGTATGTAAAATGGGAGGACTATGGGATTTGTAGGGTAGAACAATTAGTGACGATTAAGGAACTCCTATCATGGAACCATTTTAGTAGACTACATAGGTTGGATTCGGGTTGTAAATTGGCATAAATGCAGATTAAAAATGCGTTTAACGCAGAAAAAGGTAATCCCAGATGGGAAATCGGACACCATGAAATGTTCGATTTTTTGGTAAACTCACAATTAAATTGTAAGAGTAGACTAGGGAAAATGTACAATATGTTGATTAATCACGGGGGACAGAAAGATATAAAAAAAATTTAACTGAAGTGGGAAAAAGAAATAGGAGGGTTAGAAGAAGAAGAGTGGTGGGGAATATTTAGAAATATTGACAAATCATCTATTAGCACAAATCACAAAATATCACAAATTAAATTGATACATAAACTTTGTTACACTCCTTATGGTTTGTTTACAATGGGGAAAAGAGTTGATTCAAACTGCCCCCGATGTAGGATGGTGAGAGCGGATTTACTACATATGATTTGGGGATGTAATGAAATACAAAAACTGTGGGAACAGGGTTATAGAAAAATTGAGGAGAAAGAAAAATTGAGGAGAACCTTGGTGTCAAATTAAACTTTAATGTAGCTACTGCGATAATGGGACTGGAAAAAGGGGAAAATAAAAATCTAATTCTCAAACCCTTTGGTCTTTAAGATCACGATTCTGAGGAAATGGTTTACGCCAAAAGCCCCAAATATAAAAGAATAGATTAACCTAGCTGGAAAAGTTACAAAATATGAAACCATATACTATGTAGGCAAAAAAGTATTACTTTTAAGTATTAAGTAAGTATTACCAACAGGAAAGAATGGGAAAAGTGGAAGTAAAAGAAAAAAGATAAAGGAGATTAGAATGATGTCCGCATTGTAAAAAGGAGAAGTCATTTGGTTATAAATTGCTCTTAAATTAGCTTACCTGCCATGCTACAATGTTTTCAAGTAAAATGTATATTTATTTAAAACCTATGTAACTGCCTTTACTATGCCACAATATTGTGCTTTCCCTTACACATATTAAATGTAAACCTGGTATTATATGTTTACTTTATAAAACTAAATAATGCAATACTTATGCAACTGTATGGATTACCTCTGCTCCAAGTTAACACTTGAACATAAATGACAGTCAGAACTTCCAGTATACTTATATAAGCCAATTCCATCATGATCCTAAAGCAACCCTAGGAAACCTATTACGCGATTGGGGAACAGAATCTAGAGCTATATTTCTGATGGATAGAGACCACAAGCTTGAATGTAGCCATTGGCTAAGTGGGATGGGATCATGTAGTCCTCCCCTCACCTCTTTTATACCACTGCTTGTAATTGTGATATGTCAGCTCTTTACTCCTTCTGTCTGGCCTAAAGCTACTTGTAAGTATCTGGACGAGAGTGTGAGTCTCTTATTCTGAAGAATAAAAAAAAAAATCTTGCTTATCACACAGTGATAAAAATATCTAGACTTACCGTATACACAGAATGGAAGAGCTGACTGCGGACACAACCAATCAAATAAATCGTTTCACTGCTACTTGGCGCCCTTGGACTATTTTCCTGAACTCTCAGGAATTCTCCACCATCCACCTGGCTGGTTAATGGCCCATGCGTTGGTATGACAGACTTATTCTCGTGCTCCCCATACACTCTACATATATTATCCCTTTTTACATGTCCTTCCCGTCAATCACTGAACTGCCTACACTGTTGCCGTGGGGGGGGGGGAAAGCTGCCCTGACCTGCGAGGTAAGTCCTCTCGTTGTCTCACTGATCCTACCTGTAACCCTGTATCCTACTCTTTCTTACTCACTTCTCCCTATCCCTGTCCACTGTCCTTTTCTTCCCTTGATGGGGATCCCCTCGTTAGTTTCTTTCCCTTCCCTTCTTACCCTACTACTCTTCCGGTTTCATTTCTCTTGATAGAGTTGAGTGGATGTCACCCCACCACATTACCTGTATATGCTTAGATTTATTACTTACGACCTCTTGCCGTTAACTACGCACCCTCCAATATTCACCACATCCCGTTGATGTGACGGTAACGGACGCTGGGGCATTATACATACCAGAATCACCATCCCTCGCGCTACCCATTAGAGTGTATCATGATCCCGCAATGCTGTCATATGTACCTTACTTTGTGGTATGTTGATCAGATGACATGTATTTGTTGTATCTTGTGTTTCTACTCAACTCGCCCCACTATATTGCAACCTTCTTATGTTTATGTTTATATATGCTATTGATAAAATCAATAACAATTGAACTTGAAAAAAAAATATCTAGACTGTAGACTAATATCTATCTGACTCATAAGCCAGATTCTCATCTTTGGACCTCACCCTGGCTAAAGTAGTGTAAACGCTCCATCCAACGTACCTTAAGGGTGCCACTCCAGCTTTTGGCTTTATTTCATCTGTGTTACAGGATGCAGTCACAAAATATTTGTTTTGTTTCCTTGGGGGAAGAAGACAGGCTAATTCCAGGTTTTGTTCTGTAGGCCCATGCTTGATACCTATGCCTCAGCAATTGTCTGGTACTCCTTACAAAGTCCTTCCTATACATGGTGTGGGAGATTAGCTCTGTAAAACCTATGAAATAGTAGCAAGATAACAGTCGGAGACAGGGACACAGGAGTAAGGTTTACACAGGGCTTCTCCTGTTTTTATTATTTAGTGCAGCCTTCCCTGTCTATACAGGGGGTTGCTACCTGCAACGCAACACAATAGTAAACAAATGTGTTACTCAAAAAGGTTATAATGTCCCCTTTTTTAAAAACCTTTGGTGCAGGTTCTTCCCACACTCGCTTGCAGACTGACTCCAACCTAGTTTAAAGCCCACTGATGAGCTGTCTTCAGCACCTGTGCTGATTTGGGCTAGTCTGAAAACCTGAAGTGGCCCAGAAAAGAGATGAAAGGCTCCACTACAAATCTGCCTTTAATCACATAAAAATCCAGGCATGAAAACAAGACAAAGCTAAGCTTTGCCAGGGATTTTAATTATTTCTGGATTCCCATATCTCAGACAGCTTTCCCAGGATGAGATATGTGCTTTAACCTCTTCAGGACACAGGGCGTATGGATACGCCCTGCATTCCGAGTCCTTAAGGACCGAGGGCGTATCCATATGCCCGTGGGAAATCCGTTCCCCACCGCTAGACCTCGTCCTGAGTCCTGAGACCCCCCCATGTCGGCGATCGGAGAAAATCGCATGTCAATTCAGACATGCGATTTTCTCCAATTCCGGGCTGATCGGGTCTCTGGTGACCCGATCACCCGGAAAATAGGGCTGATCGGAGTTGTCAGCAACAGCCCCGATCAGCCTAAAGGATAGGAGTGAGGTCGCAAAGCTGCGATCTACTCCTATCCCCTGCCATTACTCAGAACGAGTTCTGACCAATGGCAGCGCAGGACAGGGGGTTGCCATGGCAACCCCCGTTCTGCCCGCCCCTGGATGTCGAGGGGCTCTGGAAAGAAGATGGAGGCCGTACCTGCAGGAGAAGATGCCTGGGGACCTTGGATCTTCGCTGGAGCCTGCAGGATCCTGATCAGGTAGGGAATCGACAGGGGGGGGGGGGGGAATTGAAAGTGAAAGTAAATCGATCTTTATTGTGGCAACCACTAGGGGGGCCAAACTGCAACTCCCAGCATGCCCAGAGAGCCAAAGGCTGTCTGGGCATGCTGGGAGTTGTAGTTTTGCAACATCTGGAGGGTCACAGTTTGGAGACCACTGTTACAGTGGTTCCCAAACAGTAGCCCTCCAGATGTTGCCAAACTACAACTCTCAGCATGCCTCGACTGCTCAGGCATTCTGGGAGTTGTAGTTCTGTAACATCTGTCCCTTCAGATTTTGCAATTTTCATGACATTTTTGAAAATTGCTGCTCTACTTTGAAGCCCTCAAATTTTTTCAAAAAGCAAAAATATGTCCATTTTATGATGCCAACATAAAGTGGACTTATTGTATTTGTGAAGAAAAATACAATTTATTTGGAATATCCATTTTCCTTACAAGCAGAGAGCTTCAAAGTTAGAAAAATGCAAAAATTTCAAAATTTTCATGAAATTTTGGGATTTTTCACCAAAAAAGGATGCAATTAACGCCGAAAATTTACCACCAAAATAAAGTAGAATATGTCACGAAAAAACAATCTCAGAACCAGAATATTCAGTAAAAGTGTTTTCGCGTTATTAATTTGTAAAGTGACGGTGGTCATAATTGCGAAAAAGGGCTCAGTCCTTAAGGTGAAAAAGGGCTGCGTCCTTAAGGGGTTAAGAATCCTAATGTCCACATATGGCAGGTACCACGGGGAAGTATAGGGGGAGATATTTCAAAACTTGTCCAAAGGAAAAGTTGCTGAGTTGCCCATAGCAACCAGTCAGATCGCTTCTTTCCTTTTTAAAAAGGCCTCTGAAAAATTAAACAAGTAATCTGATTGGTTGCTATGGGCAAGTCAGCAACTTTTATTCTGGACAGGTTTTGATAAATATCCACCATAGTGTTTCCCAAGGACTATTCCTGTCACTATCTTACAATGGTAAATGGTGAAGTACACCATCATTTGACTCTAAAAGAGAAAGTAGATTGTATTTGTTTATATAATAAGTGGAAAAGTAATAATTAATAATGGCATGGCCAAAATGTGCCTTAGGCAATAACAGATAACTTAAGTGATATTTACCTTGGTAAAACTGATCTTAGACTGTCACTATTACTTTCTAGTTTCATAGAAACTTTACTTCAATGAATCCCGCTGCAGCCCAAGGGAATCTGATGAATTCCTTTCAGGAATCAGAGGTGTATTGAATGAAATATAAGCCAGGGAAAAGAGAATGAACGATAGGTATGGTATAAATGTCAGCAGCTGGGAGACTGTAAATAGATATTACTCTGCTACACAAACATGCCCTTTTTATACTGTGACTCAATTCCTATTTGAATATGATTCGCTTGTTATAGCTTTCAGGATGAAAAACATAACTCAGGCACATCTGAAATTGAAATGAAAATTGAAATGAAGAACAATGGAAGAGAAGAGTTTACGGGAGGGAGTGAAGGAAGACAAGGATTATACACATTACTAGATCCCAAATGGATACTTAGGTTTCTTGAGGAACATTCTAAAGCAATGAATATTGTCTTTCAAGAGACACTTTATGTAGTAATAAACCCAGGAAAAGTGGTCTTAACCTCTGATTCAAGGTAGGTCTCCATCAGATAAGTGTATATATAGTCTGTGTCATCTTTCATATTTTTTATATGAAAAATAGCAATAGATCCCTGAGCTGCTGTGCAGGTTAACAGGGCTGTCTATGTATTAATCGTTTTATTTACTGCAAAACTCTGCTGCATATACGCTTCTACCCACAAGCTTCATAGCATGGTTTACTCTGTGAGCATATGTGTTATTGGAACATTATTCATCATATATAAAAAGATGCAGTCATGAGCTTATATAGCCAATCACAGCTAGCAGTATGAAGATTTTGGATAAGTGAGGAATATATTTTAGTTAGACTTTATGTAGAAATCATGGGAATTTTTTTTGTATAAAGTATATGCCAACTAAAGGGAACCCATCAGTGGTTTCATGCTGCCTGAATGACAGGCAGCATGAAAAAAAAACAGGGAGTGGGATGCATTCTGACATAAAATTATTTACTCTAACACTCTTAACCCGCCAGCCTTGAGTAATGCATACCTCCCTATACAAACATAGGGATAGATGCTAAGGGTGGGGTTGCCCTGTTCTTGGAGTGTATTTTAAGCTATGATGTCTATAAGTAAACCGTAGCGTGTCTAAATCGAGCCTTCTGTCAGCTGATTGTTCGGGCAGTATGAAACTGCAGACAGATTTTCTTTTTTCTTATGTCATATTGGTATTATTTTTTTTCTTTCATATTTATTTGCACTACAATATAAATTCCCAACAACAACATTTATACATAAATCCAATATATGTTCATTACCCACTCCTCCCCCCTTTACCTACAACAGCTACCAGTACATTTCATTTTTCACTAATCTCGTAATATTTATTTATATAATATGAATCCCTATCTACAGACGACATAACTTCCATTGCCATCTGTTTCCTTCTTTCTATCAATATCCTCCCTCAGTTGAATCCAACAGCCCCATGTTTGTTCAAATTTACCATGAGTTTTTCTTTTTTTTTTTTATGTATCTTCCTTTCCCACTTTAATATGACTTTAACTTTGTTGTTTAATTACTGGCTGGTTTGGATAATTTTTTTTTTCATCCACTGTAAAGTATTTTGTCTACACACAAAAAAAAAATTCTCCCAATTACTACCTTTCCCTTTTCCTCTATACATATCCCAGTACACCAGGTGTCTGCAGGTATAGCTATCAAATACACAGCACTTATCCAGTCTCTAACAATTTTCCAGAATTCCCATAATCTGGGACAATTCCAAATTAAATGTAACCAATCTACCTTTTCTTGTTCATATTTTGGACTTTTATTATCCCCTTTGACCCCTTTTCCTTTCAAGAATACTGGTGCCCTATGTAGGATATATAACTAAAATGGAAATTTTAAATTTTAAAATTATTGACCATTGTTCCTACAGAGTTGGGCCTATATCTTATTCTTAACCATAAACTCTACAAAGTGGATGTATTAAAAAAAAAAAATCTAGCAAGCAGTTTCTTATGGATGTTTGATATTAAATTTGCACTATTCCCAAAGGCAACAGTGGTTTTAAAAAATTTGTCTTTTTAAATTGTTATTGGGTTTAGCCTATTTTGCACTTCATGCTGCGTTTATAAAACTTTGTAGGGGCTATTTGATATTTGTCTTGAAGCTGCTGAAATGTTTTTAACCATATGATGTTAATAAATTGACTAATTTAATTATACCATATTTCTTCCACATACCTTGCAGTTTTGAAAATATTGGCATTCTTAAGTTATCCCATATGGGTAATAGAGTAGTTACACAACTATCCCCCCAATATTTAAACCTTGTGACACACAGCATCTGTATTTCTTCCAATTGTATGTGCCTGATCGGTCAATTTATTGCCATAAGTACCAATTTATGCCAGTTTATAGTAAGTCCTGATATGGTCTCAAAATTATTACCGTATTTATCGGGGTATACCACGCACCGGCCTATAACACGCACCCTCATTTTACCAAGGATATTTGGGTAAAAAAAGTTTTTTACCAAAATATCCATGGTAAAATGAGGGTGCGCGTGTGCGCGTGTATACCCCGATACACCCCCAGGAAAGGCAGGGGGAGAGAGGCCGTCGCTGCCCGCTTCTCTCCCCCTGCCTTTCCTGGGGTCTAGAGCCCTGCTGCCTGCCCTTCTCTCCCCCTGGCTATCGGCGCCGCTGCCCATTCTGTCCCCCTGACTATCGGTGACGGCGCCCCATTGCTGGCGCCGATAGCCAGGGGGAGAGAAGCGGCGCCGACAGCCAGGGGGAGAGAAGGGGCAGAGGCACCCATTGCCGGCGCCGCTGCCCCGTTGCCTCCCCCCATCCCCGGTGGCATAATTACCTGGGTCGGGTCCGCGCTGCTGCAGGCCTCCGGTGCGCGTCCCCTGTGTCGTTGCTATGCACGGCGCGGCGCACTGACGTCATGCGCCGCACCGTGCAGCGCATAGCAACGACGCCGGGGACGCACGCCGGAGGCCTGCAGCAGCGCGGACCCGACCCAGGTAATCATGCCACCGGGGATGGGGGGAGGCAACGGGGCAGCGGCGCCGGCAATGGGTGCCACTGCCCCTTCTCTCCCCCTGGCTGTCGGCGCCGCTTCTCTCCCCCTGGCTATCGGCGCCGGCAATGGGGCGCCGGCACCGATAGTCAGGGGGACAGAACGGGCAGCGGCGCCGATAGCTAGGGGGAGACAAGGGGCGGCAGCAGCGCTCTAGACCCCAGGAAAGGCAGGGGGAGAGAAGTGGGCAGCAACGGCCTCTCTCCCCCTGCCTTTCCTGGGGGTGTATCGGCGTATAACACGCACATAGACTTTAGGCTGAAAATTTTAGCCTTAAAAGTGCATGTTATACGCCGATAAATACGGTAATTCCATTTTTATATCCAGAGTTGGTTCTGTGTCCCCCTAAAAAATTAATGCATCATCGTCATAAAATGCCACTTTATTATCTACTTCTCTATATTAAAAGATCTTAATCGAGTCTGTCATCAATTTTATGACAGCCAATGGCTCTACAGCAGACAACAGGGGGGGATAGTGGGCACCCCTGTCGAGTATCCCTAGAAAGTGAAAAGTAATTTGCTCTAATACAAGCTCTAGGGCCTGTATTTAGCAACTAGACCCACAATATAAAATTTGGCCCAAATCCCAACTATGATTGTATGCCAGAAAAGGGGGCCATTCTATGCTATTGAATGTTTTTGCAGTGTCCAGCAATATAAAGGCCCTATTTCCACGATTATCAGATGGTGTTTGTATTCTCAAAAAAGGATGTGGAATATTAATAGCTGTTAAACATTGTGGCATGAAGTCAGTTTAATCTGAATGGACAATAATCACTTTCAGTTTTTTGGGTCTATAGGCCAAAACTTTGGTATTTTAATATCCACTAATAACAACCAGATGGGTTACATGACTCCTCAAATCTAGGGTCTTTTTCCTTCCTGAGGTGTGCTGTAATTATGGCCTCCCGCATTAAATTGAGCAATAATTCCTTGTTTAAATAATCCACAAAGACCATCAATAATTGGAGAATTTTATACAGATTATATATATATATATATATATATATATATATATATATATATACACAGTATATATCCAAACAAGGGCGCAGCACTCCATTAACCATTCAGTGCAATTTTATTGTCTTATGTCACAGCAACGTTTTCCACAAAGTAAGGGGCATACCCAAAGCATATCCAAGTGTGCAATTATTAATCCAAAGTGCATAATTACCATAAATTACAAGTGTTTTACAAAAATTGCCATAATAATATAGATTATAAATTCATCAACATGTAATTAATAGTTATATGTGTTAATTTCCATATTATTCATAAAAATAAAGTACAGGTGCATACATAAAAACAAAGCTTGAATATCAAAACTTTATAAACAAGCTGCCAGTTTCACAATATAAATCATAAGTGCATATAATAACACAAGTATTACAAGATATTACACTGATGAATCTGAAAAGGACTTACCCCCTATGGTTTCAATCATGGCGCTGGCTGTTTGTAAAAAAAAAAAATGCATATGCGTCTGCGCTCGCTTCGGTCTTCCCAAAGCTAGCGATCATGTGATTATCTCACATGACTATACAGAAGTCATGTGCAATGCTCAGCTGAGTGGTCACGGGACCTGGTGAAGCCTGCCAGTCTGTTGCATAGCTACCGGGACGCTTGAGAAGCGCTACGGCTGCTTACTGCAGGAGACTAGAAGCAGTGTCACAGATAGTGCAGAGGAACCAGTAACCATGGATAATCAAATTTACATGTCCTAAAATCCAATGTGATCATATAGAAGAATATATGAGAAAAAAAGACAACAAAAAAAATTGATAAAATGAAAATAAGTTGTTTTGAATAAAAATAAAAGTAGAAGTAAAAATCAAGTATCCCACAAAATTATAGTAAAAAAAAAAAGAGTAATATAAAATTGAAAAATGAAAAATATAAAACTATTCTTATTTCTACTCTTATTTTTATTCAAAACAACTTACTTTCATTTTATCTGTTTTTTTATTTTTTTCTATTTTTTTAATGGCACTTTAATGAATTTATAACATATATTATTATGGCAATTTTTGTAAATGTGGATTCTTAAATAAAAGTGAGAGATTTTGTATTCAAGTGAAGTGTCTGGCCTTTTTATACTATTAGCTTGTATTGATCATGAGAACATAATATGCAGATTGCTACCTCTTATAACATTTTAATGGGGGTAATTATAGAATATGCACATTAGTGTGAGAACAGTATTTAGATCTAACATCGGCTTAGTAGAATTGTGCTTGGTCCAAGTCTCAAGGCCATAATACAGATGTTAAAATGTAGCCTGAAACAGAACTAGGAGGGAAAATGCTACACGCATTTTCAAACTCTTTTACAAAACTCTTAAATATGTATTAATCATCCCACAGGAATTCTACATACAGTAGCTTGTCCTAGACATAAAATATAAGATGCAAAATCTGTTGTCCCTCCATCCACGATATGTAACATATTATTTGATGAAAATGCTATTAAAAAAGAATTACACTTTAAGCAAATACTGTGCTTATTTCAGTTTTCCAACCAGTTTTCACAAACTCAGAGAGTCCCTTTAAGCTACTGTCTACTGATCTCCCCTTTGAATTTGTGGTATATTTATTTTATCTGGCTGTACTGATGCATTTCTAAACAAATCTTTCTATTCAGCCTGAAGTGCACCAAATCTTTTTTATTGTTGTTTGTTTGGAAACAAATCAATCAAGGTTTTCCATTAGTCACTGTGAAGACACTTGATTGAATCTTGTTACATTTATTAGGATAAATAACAATATAACCAAAATCTTGTTGTGTATTTGCAAACATCGAACCAATTAACAACCTTGTAAAAACATTTAACAAATATTTTACTTTAATTTCTTAAAGGATTCCCGTCAAAGCATTATATAACGTTCTATAATGTTATATACCATTCTAAACTTAGGTGATATTTATAAATATACTTGTGTAACTTTTAACTTATTTTGAGCTGTACTAGTAGAGTTAAAGTATCCCTGTCATGTTAATAACCTTTTGTCATGTTGTCCAGACAGCCAGGTGAAATGTGCGGCAGTGTGTGCCTCAATTCCTGGCTGTCACTCAAATCCGAACTATTCACAGCATAAGTCTATGGAGAGAAACATTGGATGGAGAGGCTGGCTGGAACGTAAGGAGTTCTGTTGTGCACTTTACAGGTTAATAACTCACTATCGCAAGGTTCCTAAGGAGTAAGACCTGGTGCAATCTAAACTTTTGACAAGTCTGGACAATATTTCAGAAGTTTATTCACATAACTATAATGTTTTAATTTTTTTTCCAAATTCTTAGTTGCTAACACCCAGTTCTTTAAAGGGGTACTCTGGTGGAAACATTTTTTTTTTTTTTTAAATCAACTGGTGAAAGAAAGTTAAACAGATTTGTAAATTACTTCTATAAAAAAAAAAAATCTTTACCCTTCCTGTACTTTTAAGCAGCTGTATGCTACAGAGGAAATTATTTTCTTTTTGATTTTTTTTTTTGTCTTGTCCACTGTGATCTCTGCTGACACCTGATGCCCATATCAAGAACTGTCCAGAGCAGCATAGGTTTGCTATGGGGATTTTTTCATGCTCTGGACAGTTCCGGATATGGGCATCAAGTGTCAGCAGAGAGCACTGTGGACAAGACAAAGTTTAAATTCAAAAAGAAAATAATTTCCTCTGTAGCATACAGCTGCTAAAAAGTACTGGATAGGTAAAAAAAAAATGAAATAGAAGTAAATAACATCTCTGTTTAACTTTCTGGCACCAGTTGATTTAAAAAAAAATAAATAAAAACATTTTCTACCAGAGTGCTCCTTTAACCCCTTAACGACGCAGGACGTATATTTACGTCCTGCGCCGGCTCCCGCGATATGAAGCGGGATCGCGCCACGATCCCGCATCATATCGCATGGGTCCCGGCGCTAATCAACGGCCGGGACTCGCGGCTAATACCACACATCGCCGATCGCGGCGATGTGCGGTATTAACCCTTTAGATGCGGCGGTCAAAGCTGACGCCGCTTCTAAAGTGAAACTGAAAGTATCCCGGCTGCTCAGTCGGGCTGTTCGGGACCACCGCGGTGAAATCGCGGCGTCCCGAACAGCTGATCGGACACCGGGAGGGCTCTTACCTGCCTCCTCGGTGTCCGATTGACGAATGACTGCTCCGTGCCTGAGATCCAGGCAGGAGCAGTCAAGCGCCGATAATGCTGATCACACGCCTGTGATCAGGATGAGAGATCAGTGTGTGCAGTGTTATAGGTCCCTATGGGACCTATAACACTGAAAAAAAAAAGTTAAAAAAAAGTGTTAATAAAGGTCATTTAACCCCTTCCCTAATAAAAGTTTGAATCACCCCCCTTTTCCCATAAAAAAAATAAAACAGTGTAAAAAAATATAAAAATAAACATATGTGGTATCGCCGCGTGCGTAAATGTCCGAACTATAAAAATATATCATTAATTAAGCCATACGGTCAAAGGCGTACGCGCAAAAAAATTCCAAAGTCCAAAAAAGCGTATTTTGGTAACTTTTTATAACATTAAAAAATGAATAAAAAGTGATCAAAAAGTCAGATCAAAACAAAAATCATACCAATAAAAACTTCAGATCACGGTGCAAAAAATGAGTCCTCATACTGCCCCGTACGTGGAAAAATAAAAAAGTTATAGGGGTCAGAAGATGATATTTTTAAACGTATAAATTTTCCTGCATGTAGTTATGATTTATTCCAGAAGTGCGACAAAATCAAACCTATATAAGTAGGGTATCATTTTAACCGTATGGACCTACAGAATAATGATAAGGTGTAATTTTTACCGAAATATGCACTGCGTAGAAACGGAAGCCCCCAAAAGTTACAAAATGGCGGGGTTTTTTTCGATTTTGTCGCACAATGATTTTTTTTTTCTGTTTCGCCGTGCATTTTTGGGTAAAATGACTAATGTCACTGCAAAGTAGAATTGGCGACGCAAAAAATAAGCCATAATATGGATTTTTAGGTGGAAAATTGAAAGGGTTATGATTTTTAAAAGGTAAGGAGGAAAAAACGAAAGTGCAAAAACGGAAAAACCCTGAGTCCTTAAGGGGTTAAGGGATAACACATTGCATTTCATATTTAGTAATAATGGGGTTTTTGAATTGAATCATTTTAAATAAAGTATGAGACCTTGTAATGTCAATACAAGGGAGTCAATGAAATTAATGGACTTTACTGTATTAACACACCTAAAAACCACAGTTTGCAATCTACAGGAGACTTAATAGGGCCTTGTAGAATAATAAAAGTGTTTTAGAGGAGAGAATGAGAGTAAAAAGGGCTATACTATTGGTGGGTTTACACATTACAATTTGACATAAGAAATCATTGGCTGCAATTTGATGGCTATTTGCTTCATACAAATCCTTGCAGATGTATGAATGGAACATGACTGTTGCCTAAGGAAGGCTCTCATAAGAGTTATGTGCTAGGTGTACATGTAAATATTTCACATTTACATACACCGAACAGAGCTGCTGGTAACAGTGCTTGTCATGGATGCAGTATCAATGAAGATAAAGGGTAGTAATAAATAAAGCAATAAGGTAGATTTATTATTTGGCACTGATTTTGTATTTCATTCACATTGGTCCATTTACATTAAACTGGATACATGTGTCTCATTCTGTAAAGCGAATGGAGTTGTTACAATGTCAAGGGCTACATTTCCAAAGTTCTAATGGTCCGGTGTATAGGGTCGCACAAACTGATAAAGCCTTTCCTCCAAACTTTTGACCTACTCCAGCCAATTTGTGAGATGGGTAGGAGGTCTAGAAGCAAATGATTATGGGATTAAGGAAACTCACAGCCCCGTGCCCCATATTAACTCATAAACTGTTGTCTTCCTATAGTAGAAGCTAGAGTGAAGGTCATATCATCAGACAGGAAGATAGGGCAGTATTTGGGGGTACTAAGAAGCACAGGAGACACATTAGGGTAATGCCAGGACTAGAAGAGGATACTTTTCACAGCTCTAACGCAGCAGAAGATAGAAGTACCAATTGGTAGACCTGTATTTTACCAAAGGCAAACCTATATTTTAACCACACAACTAAACAAAGAACTTGATTGTGATAAAGTCAACTATGCCTAAGTGCAAACATAACTATTCACAGCATATATGTTTATTGCAAAACACATCACAATTGATCATTTTTTTTATTGACTTTTTCCTTATTATTTTTTCTTAGCGCACCCTTGGTTCCAAGGTGCTCTACAAATAATATGGAGCTAAAATACATGTCACAACATAAATTTTGTGTATTCATAATTTCTCAGAAAGAGTGAATTAAGAAATTAATTGTTGAGTCTTCATGCGAAGCATAGGATTAGTGTCATGGTGTACTGCTTTTTTACACATGTAACACAACTCAACTTCTAACCTCATCAACCTGGCTACATATACTGGTTATTCAGTAATAAGGCCAGTGGATGTGATCAGCACTGTCCCAACTCAATGAGATGCTCCTCTTACAAAATAACGCCTCTTGCATTGTGTCCTGCTGGTTTATACATACTATAACATAAGCTATGCAAACAGCCATTCCTTTCTGTCATTGCAAACAGTATACATTGAACCCATTGCTGAAAAGCCTGGAGTTAACTGTACTTGATATTTCTATTCTCATGTCCACAATTTCTCGCATGAAAAGCGATTTATCAGAAATTCATAATGTCATCAGTGATGCGTTACCAACCAGATGGCATTATCCATAAAATTGTGTGTTAAGAAAACATTTAAATTTAATGTAGCTCATTTTAGATGAAGGGGCAAAGGAACTACAATGGCAACTCTTGCAGATTGTACAAAGGATGTGCTCAAATATGTAATAACAGGTAATTACAGTAAATTCAAGAGAAGAAATTGGAGAGAAGCGATACAAAGAATGTGATGAGAAAATAAAAGGTTTTCTTCCATGCTAAAATATGTTCAATAGCAAGTAATCTGTTGCTAAAATTGATAACTGAATACTGCAATGATACATTCACAGTTACCAGTAAAAGCTCCTTATCACACAGCTCACTTTCAAGCAATTTGTTAAAACACTATGATTTATCTTTTAAATATGTCGGCAGTCATTGGATATGCTCTGGCAGAAAGGAACCATGGAAATATGCCTAAGATTCTGTCAATGAAGCAGTGGCATAAGCTAAGCATGTGGATTTACGTCTTTGCAGATCTTCTGTAATGCCTAAGTCACAGGGTTTTCCATTAAAAAAATTCAGGCTCAGATTCAATGCACCAGACAGCTAAAGATCAATAAATAACACAGATTACACGTCGTAAAATAGTGCCACATAATAAAACTTGAGAACAAATTCATCCCTAAGAAGACTACGAATCGGATTAGTATAATTCTTTTTAGCTATTTATCATAATTTTTTAAAGGTTTTCCAGCTAGGCAAGCTTTCATTGCTAAAAAAAAAATCGACAGCATCTATATTGTGAGTACAAATGTTGTCTTTTCTAATTTAGCGTCCAAAAAGCACTTGGGTTTTCAAGAAATGGCAATAAAATATAAATGATTCTACTCATGCAAAGTTTTCTTGAATTATATAAATGCAGTAATATAGTACGGTAAAAAGCAGTCAAAGAATTAGAACCTCAAGGATGATTCCATTTATAAAACACAACAGAGGTGAATTTGCCATTTGAAAGGGTTGAAAAGATATTAAAAAAAGCTTTGTTTTTACTAGACAATTGTTATCCAAGAGTTGGGTCTGCTATTGCAGTGGAGCCTCATTGTACTATCTGTGCTTGCATTTAGTGAACTAAAACATTTATATTCAATGCAGATAAAGGTTGGAGATATAAATAGTTACAAGCATATATAGCTATTTATGAAAAAGGCTCTGTGTTTTTACTAGACAATTGTTATCCAAGAGTTGGGTCTGCTATTGCAGCCGAGCCTCATTGTAGGATCTGTGCTTGCATTTAGTGAACTAAAACATTTGTTGCTCCTCAATTCAATGCATATAAAGGTTGGATGTAAATAGTTACAAGGATATATAGCTATTTATGAAAATTAATCATGATTGATCCTTTTCTTGGTAATAACAGCAGTCTACAGGAAAGGGGATAATGTATGAACGCGGTGGGTCCGACTCCAACCTCTGAGATCGCTGCAATCTCTAGAAGAGGGGACCCAACTCTCCCCCTGAATGGAGTGTAGGGTTGTCACATGCTTTACTCATTGTCTATGGGAGTGCAGGAGATAGACAAGCACAACACTCAGGTGTCTCTGGTGCTCCCATAGACTATGAATAGAGCGCATGCTGACCCACCACTTCTTTCAGCATAGAAAGTTAGGTCCATGTTCATGTTCCCGATAACAATGGGGGGGTGACCTTTGGATAGGTTTTTAGGGGCTGGAATACCCCTTTGACATCCAATATCCTTATAATTTTTCTGTTTGGTCACAGGTTAAGGCTAATTTCATGTGTAGGAAAAAATGATACAAGTTTTACATGTAGATTTGTGCAGTTAATGGGCCTCATTTACTAAGAGTGTCAGGTTTTTACTAGTGGGAAAAGTCGTTTCAGACTTGCAGGATTCCTCTCTATTTACTATTGGGAAAAGTCGGGAACATTTTCTGACCAGCTTTTTCTAGGTCGATATTTCCAGCCATTTACCCACAGGATTTTCTGTGAATTCAATAGTAAATCGGTCGGGTTGTGAAACCACGCCCCTTTTCGGACTGGCCACGCCCCCTTTGCGACAGACCATGCCCCGTTTTCGGTTTTTCACAGTGCAATGTGGGGTTTGTTGGATTTTTCAGGCGCACGCTGTCGCAAACTGGTGCAGACTGGCGCAGACATGTCTCAGACACTCTGTACAAAAATAACCAGACAAAAACTGGTCGGTTTCAGCTTAGTAAATGAGGCCCAACATGTGCAAAGGATTACAATAGCTAGCAGGTAAAGGGTTCTTATCCCTATGCGGCACACTTTTACCACGTGAAAATATAAGCATGCCAAAGATTTAAAAATACTTTTTGTAATGCAAATTATGACATTTACAATGTCACCACTGTCAATGTACTGTAGTTAAATTTCTCAGTGAATCCGCAGTAAAATCTATACAGACTATCTATAAAATGTATGCAGATTATATAGCAGATTTAACACCAATTTGCAGCAAGATATTTCCATTACATATGGTCCCAGCCCAACAACAAATATTTCTGGAAAGATGAAGAAACATTAGAGAGGCTCTTCTATATATTTCTGGAAAGAGTTAATAGAATAATCTACAGTTATCTAGAACAATAAAGACTAAAGTACACACATTAATTAGTTGGGGATTTTCCTACCTTTAGTGACGGAAAATATAGATTTTATTAAAGACAGGCGGCGAACATTATGCAATTCTTTCTTTACTTAAATTAATAGGAGTAAACAAAGAGTTAAGAGGCACTTAAAGAAAAAAAGTTGAAACATACATAAGTCCAATGTAAAATCCTCAATGGTACAGTCAAATTAGATATAACAGTCACTCAGGCAAAAGTATTCCGCTTTCTTTGCTGTAATATCCATAAATAATAGGAAAACCGAAGAAAAGTCACTAATGGTAAACATACAGTAACTAAGCTAGTTGATTGAAGAATACTGAAGAAAATTATTCATGTCTTTCATACGTATATGAAGGAAAAACTCTATGCTGGTAAGCAGATGAAGAGTTGGTCAAGGATCCAGTAGGAGATGAGGAAGATCCAGACGGATAAAGTTGCTATCCAATTAAACTGAAACGAAATAGAAAAACAGTAAAAGGGTTTTAAAGATAAGGGTGGGATAATGTTCGCCTCCTGTCTTTAATACAATATATATTTTCAGTCACTAAAGGTAGGAAAATCCCCAATTTTATTACAAG
Organism: Hyla sarda; assembly: GCF_029499605.1. Classification (NCBI taxonomy): domain Eukaryota; kingdom Metazoa; phylum Chordata; class Amphibia; order Anura; family Hylidae; genus Hyla; species Hyla sarda. Next base: position 186,118,158 of record NC_079192.1, on the reverse strand, counting down.
ACCTGATGATTCACATTATGCATGTGCAAAGCTTATATACTTTAAATAGAGTAAGAATATTACACTCATTAAAATAAGGTCATGGAAACATGTGGATCAGGTCTAAAATAAAATTTCTTAAAAGCTGATTCAGAAGACCAATTGACTGTTTTAAAGGGGTACTCCGGTGAAAACCTTTTTTCTTTTAAATCAACTGGTGGCAGAAAGTTAAACATATTTGTAAATTAGATTAAAAAGGGGATTTGGAGTGGCTCTTTGTCCTCACCATAACCAACAGCAACCCGGGCTACCCAAAAAAATCCCCTATACCCAAGGTGAATGAAATAGGTAATATTTTACAAGAAAGAATTGGGGCTCAGGGTAAATGATGCATGGACACAACTGGCTAAATAGGTTAAATGATGATATTTATAGTAATCAAATTATTAGTAAGGCGTGGTATGTACCGTGACTTACAGGGCCCTTGTAGAGCCACGGCACTCCCTACAAAAGTATAATAAAATATAATATAGATAAAATTGCAAATAAGAATTAAATCATGAATATAAAATATTAATTAAAACATAATAGTACTATTGAAACCACTCAAAAAATTATGGATAACCAACAAAGGTCCTCTTTAGGGTTTGGACCTCTTTTTAAATGTTAGTATCTAATAGCAACCCATGGGGCTATTTATAGCAATATAACCACAGTCTATTGAGTCTTTTAATAAATAGTTGAATAGGTTTGTATCCAGTTCATTAAAGCATATTAGTGTAGCGCTGTTATGTCATTTGGTAACAGAGTTAATATATCATTTGGTAGCAGAATTGCAATAATTGCTGGCAATTGTAACAGTTAGCAGAATGATACAGTTATGCTCACCGCCCCGGGACCGGTACTTGTCAGGATGCTGTTGCTCTTTGGGGATACTGCGATCCCTCCTGCGGTCTCTCCTGCGGCTTTTACGGATGGTTGGAGATACTGCGATCTCTCCTGCACTTTCTCCTTTGCGCTTTACTGGAACAAACTCTGTTATCTATCTCTCTGCGGGAGAGGATACTGTCGGGGGACTCTGCCGTCTCCTATGGTAAAGGTGCCGTGACTGGCGGTTGGCTCCGAATGTTGTAGCTCCAGCGCTTCTATTCAGAGTAACGGTCGCGTCCTCGTGGCTACAAGGCACGCGTACGTGGCTGGCAACTGACCAAGCAGAAATGCACAATTCTGGGCAATATTGGCCAACATTTCCGTTTTGGTACCTCCTATCCGATTCACATATTCAACCGTGAAAATATTGTCCATGCAAAGGAGGATGCAACAGTGACATTTGTCCTTCATAAAACTCAGGAGGTGGTGGGTAGAGAGGATCTAATTGGTCTGGATGGAGGAGGAGGGGCTCTGTAGGATTGAGAGTCATGGGATTGTCGGCTGGGAAACTTGCCCCTACGTTTCCCAGCCCTGGAAAAAACATGACTATGAAAGACCTTCTTTAGGGATGTTTGGGCTTTGTCTGTGGAGGAACAAAGCCCTACATATTTATTTATCTTCTTAATAAAGGAGTCGCCAAAGAGAAAGCCTTCTGTTGAAGAAGGAGAAACATTGGATGCTAAAAGAACAAGTTGTGGATCCAGCTTCATTAAGATGGACCTTTTACATTCCATGCACAGGGTGGTGTTGGCATTGCCAAAAAGGCATAGAGCCTTCTGTACCCAGCCTTTTAGGATAGTTAGGTCCACAGGTTCCCCGAAAGGGTAGCTTCTTCCGTCAGATCTATGATCCTTGTTAAAGGTCCTGAAAGGTCTAGAAAAGTATCTTGTACTGAGCGAAATAACCTATTTATGCTTTTTTTAGGATTCTTTCCTGATTTGGCAAGAAATTTTACTAAAGCCGGGTCTAGGTCAGGTGTGTCAGCCAATTTCTGGGAGAGCATACAGTCATGGCCATAAATATTGGCACCCCAGAAATTTTTCTAGGAAAATTAAGTATTTCTCATAGAAAAGGATTGCAATAACACATGTTTTACTATACACATGTTTATTCCCTTTGTGTGTATTGGAACTAAACCAAAAAAGGGAAGAAAAAAAGCAAATTGGACATAATGTCACACCAAACCCATATAATGGTCTGGACAAAATTATTGGCACCCTTAACTTAATATTTGGTTATGCACCCTGTGGAAAAAATAACTGAAATCAGTGGCTTCCTATAACCATCAATAAGCTTCTTTCACCTCTCTGCCGGAATGTTGGTCCACTCTTCCTTTGCAAACTGCTCCTGGTCTCTCTCATTGGAAGGCGCCTTTTCCCAACAGCAATTTTAAGATCTCTCCACAGGTGTTCAATGGGATTTAGATCTGGACTCATTGTTGGCCACTTCAGAACTCTCCAGCGCATTTCGAGGGGCGGGACCCCCTCTTTGTCAGGTCCAATGATTCGCTGGCAGGAGCCATGACAGATTTTATACCGTATTTGCCAGCGAAAATAAAATTACATTTAAATGAACAAATTTAAAACATACTCTTAATACACACATTTCAATGCATAACAGTGAATCTATGCACAGGCAGAAAAATGACTTAATGTGCTAGAAATAACAGATATAATAAAGGATTGTATACCCAAGTGAAAAACCTATGATGAACTCTTACCCTCATCTAAGTTCTAAGTGCCTGTTCCGTTGTGAACATAGGTGTGTGTCCGATGTTCCTAGGTGTAGGGCACAGCAACAGTGCAACAGGTATTTGTCCGTCCCAAGGGAAGATGGGAGACCATTGGAAAAAATATATGTGTTCATAGCTTCATTTGCACTTTGTTAAGCGCAAGTTGTCTTAATTTATAGCAACAGGCAAAATTTGATAAAAAAGGAGGAATATATCTGAGCATGGCTGTGTTGAGCAGTATGCACTGTAGGTACTGTGTTCTCTTCTTTGTAGGCCTCATTCAGTTTTCGGCAAACAGTAGAATGATGTGCTTTACCAAAAAGCTCTATCTTGGTCTCCTCTGTCCACAAGACGTTTTCCCAAAGGGATTTTGGCTTACTGAAGTTCATTTTGGCAAAATGCCTTGCTTTTTTATGTCTCTGTGTCAGCAGTGGGGTCCTCCTGGGTCTCCTACCAGAGTGTTTCATTTCATTTAAATGTTGACGGATAGTTCGCGCTGACACTGATGCTCCCTGAGCCTGCGGGACAGCTTGTATATCTTTGGAACTTGTTTGGGGCAGCTTATCCACTATCCTGCATTGACACCTTTCATCAATTTTTCTCTTCCGTCCATGCCCAGGGAGATTAGTTACAGTGCCATGGGTTGCATACTTCTTGATAATGTTGTGCAGTGGGGATAATGGCAAATCTAGATCTCTGGAGATGGACTTGTAACCTTGAGATTGTTGATATTTTCCACAATTTTGGTTCTCAGACAGTTCTCTTCTCCTCTTTCTGTTGTACATGCTTAGTAAGGCACACACAGATACACAATGCAAAGACTAAGTGAACTTCTCTCCTTTTTATCTTCTTTCAGGTGTATTTTTTTATATATATATTGCCCACACCTGTAACTTGCCCCAGATGAGTTTAAAGGAGCATCACAGCAATCTTATTTATCCACAATTTTGAAACGGTGCCAATAATTTTGTCCAAACCATTTTTAAAGTTTGGCGTGACCTTATGTCCAATTTGCTTTTTTCCCTCCCTTTTTGGTTTAGTTCCAATACACACAAAGGGAATAAACATGTGTATAACAAAACATGTGTTACTGCAATCCATTTCTATGAGAAATACTTAATTTTCTTGAAATATGTCAGGGGGTGCCAACATTTACGGCAATGACTGTAGGTCTAGGGCATTCGGATTTTATCTTGCTCCTGGCCGCTTTATCAAGAGGCTTTTTGACCCATAAACTCACGTATTTTGCAACTTGAGGGTGAGGAACACACTCACCCGATCTCGGTTGCTTGATGTTACCCGGGTCAAAGTAAGGGGTTCCTGCGCTGTCCAAAATAACGGAATCAGAAGATTCCCCATACAGAAGTTCAACCTCATCATCTGATATGTCCTCATATGAGGAGTCAATCAGACTCTTCAGAGGATAATGGTGGGGAGGTATGATGTTGAATAGGCTTCCTTTTTAAAGGTGCCTTAAATGCCCTCTTTTTGGTTTTCTCCTTTGGGGCCGAGGGTAATTTTTGTCTGTCAGACATACGGTGTAGATGGACCTTTATTAGGAGAAACATGGGGGTTAACCTGAGACATAGCCGAGGCTATAGATTTGGTGATAGTATCTTGTATGGAGGACATGGTGGACCAAACCGCTGTCTGGACAGACTTGCTGACAGACTGGTCAACCATTGACTGAAGGAGACCCTCTTCAACCATTTCATAAGACTGAGGATCTGCCATCTTTTTTGTTTCTTCACTAGCTATAATGAAAAAATGTATATATGAAGATAGTATAATAATAATAATTTATTTATATAGCATCTACAGATTCTGCAGCGCTTGCAATTATGGGGTATAAACAAAGACAAGTATCAGACATAATATTACACAATAACTATTCAAACAAGAGGTGTGGGGATATGTTGAGGATATGTTGAGGCCAACTAAAGAATGTTATAGGCCTGTCTGAAGAGATGTGTTTTCAGGCCACGTTTGAAACTATGGATGTTGTTGTTGAGTCTGAGGGATTGAGGGAAAGCATTCCAGAGAATCGGTGCAGCATGAGTGAAGTCTTGGAGACGGGAGTGAGAAGTTTGGATTATAGAAGATGTTAGTGTGAGATAATTAGCAGATCGTAGAGAACGTGTAGGATGGTAGACAGAGATGAGAGAGGAGATGTAGGGAGGTGCAGCATTGTGGAGGGCTTTGTGTGTGAGACTGAGGATTTTGTACTGTATTCTGGACTGAATTGGTAACCAGTGTAGTGACTGGCACAGGGAGGAGGCATCGGTGTAGCGGCTGGAGAGGAAGATGAGTCTGGCTGCGGCATTAAGGATGGACTGGAGAGGAGAGAGTTTGGAGAAAGGAATAATGAGAGTTTTAGCAGATTCAGTAGTGAGAAACGGGAGGATTCTTGACATTTTTTTGAGATGCAGGTGACAAGAACGTGAAAGGGACTGAATATGGGGAGTGAAAGACAGATCAGGGTCAAGTATAACTCCAAGACAGCGAGCCTGCTGCCTGGTAGTTATGGTAGCACCACATACCGAGATGGAAATGTCAGGGTTAGGTACAGTATCAGTTGATGGAGAAAAAACAAGAAGTTCTGTTTTCGAAAGATTTAGTTTCAGATATAAAGAGGACATGATGTCTGAGACAGCAGAGAGACAGTCACTGGTATTCTGTAGGAGTGCAGGGGTGATGTTGGAGGAAGAGGTATAAAGTTGGGTGTCATCAGCATAGAGGTGGTACTGGAAACCAAATCTACTGATTGTTTTTCCAATGGGGGATGTATAAAGTGAAAAGAGTAGAGGACCCAGGACCGATCTCTGGGGAACCCCGACAGCAAGGGGAAGAGGAGAAGAAGTAGAGCCAGAAAACGAGACGCTAAAGGAGCGGCCAGAGATAGGAGGAAAACCAGGCGAGAGCAGAGTCCTTGAAACCGATGGAGCGGAGACTACTGAGGAGGAGTTGGTGATCCACAGTGTCAAAAGCCGCTGAGAGGTCCAAGAGAATCAGTAAATAGAAATTGCCATTTGATTTGGCTGTCAGAAGATCGTCAGTGACTTTGGTTAGGGCCGTTTCTATGGAGTGAAGGGAGCGGAAACCAGACTGTAAGGGGTCAAGGAGAGAGTTCTCGGAGAGATAGCGGATAAGGCGGGAGTAGACCAAGCGTTCCAGGAGTTTTGAGATAAAGGGGAGATTTGAGACGGGTCGATAGTTGGCTGCACAGGACGGGTCCAGAGATGTTTTTTTCAATAGTGGGGTTATGATAGAGTGTTTGAAGGAGGAGTGAAAGACCCCAGAAAAGAGGGAGAGGTTAAAGATTTTAGTTAGGTGACAGCTGATAGCAGGAGAGAGAGACTGGATGAGGTGTGAAGGCATGAGGTCACTAGAGCAGGTAGTGGGGCGGGCGGAGGAGCCTGGAAACCTCATCCTCCGTTACAGGCTCAAAAACTGAGAGTGATGAAGAGGAGACGTGGCTGGAAATTGGATCAGAACTTTTAGGGGACTGGGAGAGTATTTCATCACGAATGTCATCGATTTTAGTTTTGAAGTAATTGGCCAGGTCTTCAGCACAGAGATCAGTGATTGGGGTCTGTACTTTAGGCTGAAGGAGAGAGATGAACGTGTCAAAAAGGCATTTTGGGTTGTTAGACAGAGAGGAGATGAGGGAGGTAAAATATGTTTGTTTGGCGAGATGAAGAGCGGAGTAATAGGATTTAAGCATAAATTTATAGTGCAGATAGTTTGAAGAAGTCTTAGTTTTCCTCCACAGACGTTCAGCACACCTAGAGCATCGCCTGAGAAAGCGGGTTGTTTGCGTGTGCCAGGGTTGCTGCCGTCTGTGTCGGGAGGTTCGTGTTTAAGGGGGTGCCATTTGATCCAGGGTAGACTTGAGGGTGTCATGGTAATGTTTGGCTGCTAGATTAGGGCAGGAGAGGGAAGAGATTGGTGATAGTGAAGATTGTAGAATGTCTATAAATTGATTGGTGTTTATAGCACGCAGGTTTCCGTAAGTGTACAAGGTTGGAGTGTCTGGAAGAGGATAGGAGTTACTGATAGAGAAAGAGAGAAGGTTGTGGTCAGAGAGCTCAAAAGGAGAATTAGTGAATTTAGAGACAGAGCAAAGTCTAGAGAAGATCAAGTCCAGTGTATTCCCATCCTTGGGTGTGGGAGAGTCAGTAAGCTGTGAAAGGGCATAGGAGGAGGTTAGAGACAGAAGCCGAGAGGCAGAAGAGGAGATTGGGGTATCAATGGGGATATTAAAATCACCCATGATGAGTGTAGGTGTTTCTGAGGAAAGAAAGTGAGGGAGCCATGTGGCAAAATGATCCAGGAACATTTGGGGAGAACCAGGAGGACGATAGATGACCGCCACTCTGATAGACAATGGGTGGAAGAGCCTGAGGGTGTGGACCTCAAAAGAGATAAACGTGAGTGAGGGTAGTGGGGGGATGACTTGAAAAGTGCATTGTGGTGCTAGAAGCACCCCAACTCCTTCACTATGCCTGGTGTCAGATCTGGGGGTATGGGAAAAGTGAAGGTCACCATAAGATAAAGCAGCGAGAGAAGCAGTGTCAGAAGGTTGTATCCATGTTTCTGTGAGAGCCAGCAGATTAAGAGAATTAGTGAGAATAAGTCATGAATCTGGGTGAGCTTATTGCACACAGATCGAGAGTTTAGGAGAGCGCAGTTAAAGTTTGTAGTGGTTCCGCAAGAGGCAGGTAGTGTAGAGCAAGTATTAGTCAAAGGTGGGCCAGGGTTAGGAGCAATGTCCCCAGCAGCTAAAAGCAGAAGAAAGAAGAGGGAGGGCAGATGGCTGGGTGAAGTGATGGAGCGACTTCTGTGCTGTACCATGGAATGAGGTCACTTTGGGTGGTTTATGATGGTGAGCAGTGCATGCGAGCAATACATAGGTGAGGGAAGGAGACATGGACAGATGTATATAGAGTCCACCGGAGAAATTGGTGGGGGGATAGAAGAGAAAATGTATCACAATGATGTAAATAATAAGTGTGTGCATGTTTGGTATTTGTTTTTTTTTTCCTGAAAAAGAGTGACTTATTTTTGTAATTATAATGTTGAGTTAGTTACCTTTTGTTCCCTTCTGGTTCAATTCTGGTATAATTCTTGATATCACAATTAAGAGCATTTTAGATGGCAGTATTAGATGGCTCCAGACCTAAGGTCAACAGATCTATTGGCTCAAATATATAGTACTAGGCTGAGCCAGCAAATTGCCAGAGGATTGCAATCAGGTGTGAAAAGGGGTGGGGGAGCATGTAAATAAATGAAATGAAAGTAATTATATGTATATACTGTATGTAAGTAATGTAAATAATATGTATGAAAAACAACTAATATAATTAATAAGAATTATTAATAATAATAATGAAATAAATTAATTATAATTAATTTTAAATTAATTACCACAAAAAATTAATAATGAAGCAATATAGATTAATATATGTTGACAGGAGAGTAAATGTGGTTAGTAATTACCGTATATACTCGAGTATAAGCCGACCCGAGTATAAGCCGAGACCCCTAATTTCAACCCAAAATCCCAGGAAAAGTTATTGACTCGAGTATAAGCCTAGGGTGGGAAATACCTCATCCCCCCCTGTCATCATCCAGACCCGTCATTAACATCCTCATCATCCCCTTGTCATCATCCCACACATCCCCCCTTCATCATCCCCTTGTCATCATCCCACACATCCCCTTATCATCCCACACATCCCCCCTTCATCATCCCCTTGTCATCATCCCACACATCCCCCCTTCATCATCCCCTTGTCATCATCCCACACATCCCCCCTTCATCATCCCCTTGTCATCATCCCACACATCCCCTTATCCCACACATCCCCCCTTCATCATCCCCTTGTCATCATCCCACACATCCCCTTATCCCACACATCCCCCCTTCATCATCCCCTTGTCATCATCCCACACATCCCCCCTTCATCATCCCCACCCCCCTTCATCATCCCCACACCCCCCCCTTCATCATCCTCTTCTCATCATTCGCCCTCAGTGGTCTTCAACCTGCGGACCTCCAGAGGTTTCAAAACTACAACTCCCAGCAAGCCCGGGCAGCCATCGGCTGTCCGGGCTTGCTGGGAGTTGTAGTTTTGAAACCTCCGGAGGTCCGCAGGTTGAAGACCACTGCGGCCTTCAACATGCGGACCTCCAGAGGTTTCAAAACTACAACTCCCAGCAAGCCCGGGCAGCCATCGGCTGTCCGGGCTTGCTGGGAGTTGTAGTTTTGAAACCTCCGGAGGTCCGCAGGTTGAAGACCACTGCGGCCTTCAACATGCGGACCTCCAGAGGTTTCAAAACTACAACTCCCAGCAAGCCCGGGCAGCCATCGGCTGTCCGGGCTTGCTGGGAGTTGTAGTTTTGAAACCTCCGGAGGTCCGCAGGTTGAAGACCACTGCGGCCTTCAACATCATCCAGCCCCCTCTCACCCCCTTTAGTTCTGAGTACTCACCTCCGCTCGGCGCTGGTCCGGTCCTGCAGGGCTGTCCGGTAAGGAGGTGGTCCGGTGAGGAGGTGGTCCGGGCTGCTATCTTCACCGGGGGCGCCTCTTCTCCGCGCTTCCGGCCCGGAATAGAGCCGTTGCCTTGACAACGACGTATCTGCGTCGTTGTCACGGCAACGTGACTATTCTGAGGCCGGGCCCGAAGCGCTTAGAAGAGGCCTCCCCGGTGAAGATAGCAGCCCGGAACCACTATCCCACCGGACCACCTCCTTACCGGACAGCCCTGCAGGACCGGACCAGCGCCGAGCGGAGGTGAGTACTCAGAACTAAAGGGGGTGAGAGGGGGCTGGATGATGTTGAAGGCCGCAGTGGTCTTCAACCTGCGGACCTCCGGAGGTTTCAAAACTACAACTCCCAGCAAGCCCGGACAGCCGATGGCTGCCCGGGCTTGCTGGGAGTTGTAGTTTTGAAACCTCTGGAAGTCCGCAGGTTGAAGACCACTGCGGGTGGGGGAGTTCACTCGAGTATAAGCCGAGGGGGGTGTTTTCAGCACGAAAAATCGTGCTGAAAAACTCGGCTTATACTCGAGTATATACGGTAATGAAAATTTAGACCACCATACATTAACTTAGGTAATGATAGGAGAAACTGTATGTGTAAGGATACTATGTATAGAGCACTGTAGTAAAATGTATCACTGTAGCGGGGCACAGCAGTGGCGTCGGAAAGCAGGAGGAGAAGACTAATGCCGGGAACAGAGCTGCGAGGAGAGGAGCTGCGGAGAACACAGCTGGCAGAGTGCCAACAGCTGATGAATGCTCGCAGCCCCTCAGGAAAGGGGGCGGGAACTTCAGTGAGGTCAATATACTGCGGGGCTCACGCTGCAGTATATAGAAAATCCCTCACTATGATATACAAATCATGAAGGGAATAATAAAGGATATATGAATATATATATATCGGCCAGTGGCTACGGTTGGTTTTTCTCTGACAACAGCCACTCGATCTGGTGCTGAGTATGCACATGTCCATGAGCATCTCTCAATAGACACCCCCCTCAATTATCCCAATTACACACTAGACAGGGTTGTCTATGTCCGTGAGATATATGTGTGACCTTCTGTGTATGTGGGAGCCTCTAATGTGATCCTATATAACACGGCATTCACATTCTTTCTTTTTTCAGTTTGACTACCTAGAGCGCACCCCAGTTGGTATCGGTACACGCACAGTGATCTGGAGCACAGGATCGGTTCACACACACCGACAGCTCAACGGAACTATGATGGTTGACAGGACCTGCGGTCGGTTCAAACACACCGACGGGGCAAAAATGCAAAGATTCCTATCCTATTTAGGTTACTCGCGTGTGCTTATGAATAAGGGATGCCCACTTTTCTTTATGCTTCTGTACGGACACCTGTTGCCAAGGACAACGACAGATGGAGCAGGTTTCCCCCACTCTCTCTTTTTCCAATGGGGAATTTATACTCTCTTCTTCACAACAACACCCACTAGTGGTGAAGAGACTGACTAATTACTCACCTCAGAAAAGCCCTACATGGACACGCTCATCGCTCACTGCCACTGAAGTCGCTGACAAGTCCTGGTTGCAAGGTTGCTAAGGTACGGACGCACTGGTTGCCAAAGACGCGACTCACAGTACGCATGAGCAGTTCGTTCTCTACATCCCATAGGCCCATTACGCATGCGCTAGTGACGGAGAGAGGTTTCTATGGTAGCAATGACGTCATTTAGACGCCGCTACCTCCTCCCAACCCGGAAGCGATGCTAATAGCCGCGAATCTCTTTGATACCACGCTGGATCGGCGTTTCTGCTACACAGGTATCATGGCGAGGACACCGGAAGTATTTCACGTCTGCACGCACTTGCATGTATACTTATGTTATTTTTACGTTTTATACGATCAGTATCTAATCTCTGATCACTGTATTACATGTATATATACTTTGATACTCTATACGTTATGAAATGTTCAAGATATTCACTGTTATTATGTATGCACCTGGTTTACTTATGTAAATTGTTTTGCTAATTATGTCACATGACCAAATGGGAGGTCTATTTATACCCACCTATGTCACTATCAGTTATTTGAGAATGCCAGTGAGAGACTGGTGAAACGTTGTCTTTGCACATGCTGGAATAAACACCACCTTATGCATTATTGTGGAGTGCTGCATCATCTTTACTTTTCTGAATATATATATATATATATATATATACATATAAATATATATATATATATATATATATATGAAGGGAAAAATGTGAAGGGAAAAAAGGGATAATTTAATATATGAATATATAGGAAATAATATATGTAAGAACTAAAGGCAAAAGAGCTATAATGATAATGCTAATCATTCATGTGTATGTAGCAAAAATAGGGAAGAGGGCCGGCACTGTAGAGCAGGGACTTTAAGTCCTAGGTGGGTGCTCAGCTTCAACGGTTTCAAACTCCAAAACCCTCCTTCAGCATAGTCCAAACAGGAAGCGGCACTCCAAAGTACAAGAAATAAGTGACTTTATTCACCCATTAAATCAATGCGACGTTTCAGCCTCACCATGAGGCCTTTCTCAAGCCTTGAGAAAGGCCTCATGGTGAGGCTGAAACGTCGCATTGATTTAATGGGTGAATAAAGTCACTTATTTTGTGTACTTTGGAGTGCCGCTTCCTGTTTGGACTATATATATATATATATATATATATATATATATATACACACACACACATACATATACACTTACACACATGTACATATATGTACTGAACAGCAAAATAGCAGTACTCATCTTATTGCCTTGCAGTAAAGAAAGAGGAATGGTTTTGCCTGAGTGACTGGTATATCTAATTGGACCGTACCATTGGGCATTATACATCGGATTTATGTATGTTTCAACTTTTTTTCTTAAAGTCCCTATTACCGTATTTTTCACCATATGGGACACTCCGGCATATAAGACGCACCCAATTTTAACCCCTTAAGGACCGAGCCATTTTATACCTTAAGGACCGGAGCGTTTTTTGCAATTCTGACCACTGTCACTTTAAACATTAATAACTCTGGGATGCTTTTAGTTATCATTCTGATTCCGAGATAGTTTTTTCGTGACATATTCTACTTTAACTTAGTGGTAAAATTTTATGGTAACTTGCATCCTTTCTTGGTGAAAAATCCCAAAATTTGATGAAAAAAATGAAAATTTTGCATTTTTCTAACTTTGAAGCTCTCTGCTTGTAAGGAAAATGGATATTCAAAATATATTTTTTTTGGGTTCACATATACAATATGTCTACTTTATGTTTGCATCATAAAATTTATGAGTTTTTACTTTTGGAAGACACCATAGGGCTTCAAAGTTCAGCAGCAATTTTGAAATTTTTCACAAAATTTTCAAACTCACTATTTTTCAGGGACCAGTTCAGTTTTGAAGTGGATTTGTAGGGTCTTCATATTAGAAATACCCCATAAAAGACCCCATTATAAAAACTACACCCCCTAAAGTATTCAAAAAAACATTCAGTAAGTGTATTAACCCTTTAGGTGTTTCACAGGAATAGTAGCAAAGTGAAGGAGAAAATTCAAAATCTTCATTTTTTACACTCGCATGTTCTTGTAGACCCAATTTTTGAATTTTTGCAAGGGATAAAAAGGAGAAAATTTTTACTTGTATTTGAAACCCAATTTCTCTCGAGTAAGCACATACCTCATATGTCTATGTTAATTGTTCGGCAGGCGCAGTAGAGGGCTCAGAAGGGAAGGAGCGACAAATGGTTTTTGGGGGGCATGCCGCATTTAGGAAGCCCCTATGGTGCCAGGACAGCAAAAAAAAAACACATGGCATACCATTTTGGAAACTAGACCCCTCAGGGAACGTAACAAGGGGTAAAGTGAACCTTAATACCCTACAGGTGATTCACGACTTTTGCATATGTAAAAAAAATATATATTTTTTTTACCTAAAATGCTTGGTTTCCCAAAAATTTTACATTTTTAAAAAGGGTAATAGCAGAAAATACCCCCCAAAATTTGAAGCCCAATTTCTCCCAATACAGAAAACACCTTGCATGGGGTGAAAAGTTCTCTGCTGGCGCACTACAGGTCTCAGAAGAGAAGGAGTCACATTTGGCTTTTTGAAAGCAAATTTTGCTCTGGGGGCATGCCGCATTTAGGAAGCCCCTATGGTGCCAGAACAGCAAAAAAAAACACATAACATACCATTTTGGAAACTAGACCCCTCGGGGAACGTAACAAGGGGTAATGTGAACCTTAATACCCTACAGGTGTTTCACGACTTTTGCATATGTAAAAAAAATATATTTTTTTTACCTAAAATGCTTGTTTTCTCAAAAATTTTACATTTTTTAAAAGGGTAATAGCAGAAAATACCCCCCAAAATTTGAAGCCCAATTTCTCCCGAGTACGGCGATACCCCATATGTGGCCCTAAACTGTTGCCTTGAAATACGACAGGGCTCCAAAGTGAGAGCGCCATGCGCATTTGAGGCCTAAATTAGGGACTTGCATAGGGGTGGACATAGGGGTATTCTACGCCAGTGATTCCCAAACAGGGTGCCTCCAGCTGTTGTAAAACTCCCAGCATGCCTGGACAGTCAACGGCTATCTGGCAATACTGGGAGTAGTTGTTTTGCAACAGCTGGAGGCTCCGTTTTGGAAACAGTGGCGTACCAGACGTTTTTCATTTTTATTGGGGAGGGGGGTTGTATAGGGGTATGTGTATATGTAGTGTTTTTTACTTTTTATTTTATTTTGTGTTAGTGTAGTGTAGTGTTTTTAGGGTACAGTCGCACGGGCGGGGGTTCACAGTAGTTTCTCGCTGGCAGTTTGAGCTACGGCAGAAAATTTGACGCAGCTCAAACTTGCAGCCGGATACTTACTGTAATCCTCCGCCCATGTGAGTGTACCCTGTACATTCACATTGGGGGGGGGGGGGGGGAAATACCTCCAGCTGTTGCAAAACTACAACTCCCAGCATGTACGGTCTATCAGTGCATGCTGGGAGTTGTAGTTTTGCAACCGCTGGAGGCTCCGTTTTGGAAACAGTGGCGTACCAGACGTTTTTCATTTTTATTGGGGAGGAGGGCTGTGTAGGGGTATGTGTATATGTAGTGTTTTTTACTTTTTATTTTATTGTGTGTTAGTGTAGTGTAGTGTTTTTAGGGTACAGTCGCACGGGCGGGGGGTTCACAGTAGTTTCTCGCTGGCAGTTTGAGCTGCGGCAGAAATTTTGCCGCACCTCAAACTTGCAGCCGGATACTTACTGTAATCCTCCGCCCATGTGAGTGTACCCTGTACATTCACATTGGGGGGGGGGGGAACATCCAGCTGTTGCAAAACTACAACTCCCAGCATGTACGGTCTATCAGTGCATGCTGGGAGTTGTAGTTTTGCAACAGCTGGAGGCACACTGGTTGTGAAACACCGAGTTTGGTAACAAACTCAGTGTTTTGCAACCAGTGTGCCTTCAGCTGTTGCAAAAGCTACAACCCCCAGCATGTACGGACAGCGGAAGGGCATGCTGGGTGTTGTAGTTATGCAACAGCTGGAGGCATACTACTTTGGCTGGGGATGCTGGGGATTGTAGTTATGCAACAGCTGGAGACACACTGGTTTGCTACTTAACTCAGTGTGCCTTCAGCTGTTGCAAAACTACAACTCTCAGCAGTCACCGACAGCCAACGGGCATGCTGGGAGTTGTAGTTATGCAACCACCAGATGCACCACTACAACTCCCAGCATGCACTTTAGCTGATTGTGCAAGCTGGGAGTTGTAGTTACACAACAGCTGAAGGTACACTTTTCCATAGAAAAAATGTGCCTCCAGCTGTTGCAAAACTACAGCTCCCAGCATGCCCTTTTTGCATGCTGGGAGCTGTTGCTAAGCAACAGCAGGAGGCTGTCACTCACCTCCAACGATCCAGCCGCACAGGTCAGTCCCTCGTCGTCTCCACCGCCGCCGCTGCTCCTGGGGCCCCGATCCCAACAGGGGCGCCGGGGATCGGGGTCCCCAGCACCCGGGGTGCACGTCCCGCACCCGCTCACGTCCTCCGGAAGAGGGGCGGAGGGAGTTGCGGGAGTGACACCCGCAGCAGGCGCCCTGATTGGTCGGCCGGTAATCCGGCCGAAGAATCAGGGCGATCGTGAGGTGGCACCAGTGCCACCTCACCCCTGCTGGCTCTGGCTGTTCGGGGCCGTCTCTGACGGCCCCGATCAGCCAATAATTCCGGGTCACCGGGTCACTGGAGACCCGATTGACCCGGAATCCGCCGCAGATCGCTGGACTGAATTGTCCAGCGATCTGCGGCCATCGCCGACATGGGGGGTCATAATGACCCCCCTGGGCGATATGCCCCGATGCCTGCTGAACGATTTCAGCAGGCATCGGGGACCGGCTCCGCTCCAAATGGTTACGGGGGGCCGGTAAAACACATGACGTTCTCATACGTCATGTGTCCTTAAGGACTCGGAAATGGAGACGTATGAGAACGTCATGTGTCCTTAAGGGGTTAAAGGAGGAAAATCTAGAGAAAAAAAAAGATTCAGAACCAAATACAATGTAAAGTATAGGACAGTGATCTTCAACCTGCGGACCTCCAGATGTTGCAAAACTACAACTCCCAGCATGCCCGGACAGCCGTTGGCTGTCCGGGCATGCCAGGAGTTGTAGTTTTGCAACATCTGGAGGTCCGCAGGTTGAAGACCACTGATATAGGAGGTAATACTCACGTGTCCCTGCCACTTCGGACCCGTCACCGCTCATCACTGTTGCCCTGGATGTTGCCCTCCATCACTGACGCCGCGTCCCTGAGGTGTCCCCGTCGCTCCAGAACATCTCTGCTGCCTGGTTTCCTCGCTCTCCGTCACCGCCATCACGTTGCTATGCACGCCGCTCCACACGCCGCTCCTAATGGATGACGGGACGGCATGCGCAACGACGTGATAACGACGAAGGAGAGCCCCGGCCATGCAGGGGATCCCGGCACGGAGTAGACACCGAGGAGGCAGGTAAGGTCCCTCCCGGTGTCCTGTTCGGGATGCCGCGATTTCACCGCGGCGGTCCCGAACATCCCAACTAAGCAGCCGGGTTAGTGTCACTTTCACTTCAGACGCGGCGGTCAGCTTTGATCACCTCATCTGAAGGGTTAATACAGGGCATCACCGCGATCGGTGATGTCCTGTATTAGCCGTGGGCAAAAAATACGGTAACTCTTTGTTTACTGCTATTAATTTAAGTAAAGAAAGAATTTCATAATGTGAAGCCTCCGGTCTTTTAATAAAATTGTGATTCTAGCTTTTTCCAAAATGAAGTTCTTGCAATCAATCTACTGTTTCTGGAGGTTTTGGCTCTCTTATTTATAATGCTCCAGGTTGTCTCCTTTCTTTCACACAAACATTCTGGCCATGTGCAACCACAGCTGGGATTATAAATCCAACTTTGTCCAGTACTCTAGTCCCAGTAAAAACAGTCCATAATAAAGGTCCAGGAGAACCATAACCATATAGCCCTTAATAGTGTGTTTCTGACTGTCCCCAATACTACTTCATATCCACTGTAAGTAAAAAGAAATGTGTTAGTTGAGAGCCTTGTGGTTGCCATTGTTTGTCACTGTATGTCATGTAAATGTCAATATTATTTTCACCGAACCTTTCATATAGACTGGAATTGTGTTCTGGTTAAAGCTAGGTTTTTGGTGAATTACTCGAAGCCAAGAAGGAGTAGCTGAGGAATGAACTGATAGTGATATGTGCATTATGTTTCCATCAATATGATATTTACTTTGTTTAAAAAAAAAGCCCTGTGTATCTATATAGATACATATTTTTTTACATTTATATTACAGAGCCTCCTTCCAATTTACAAACACACAAGTATATGTAGAAGTCTAGTAACTTCTGTTTTATGCTAGTATTTCGTGTATCCCAATAAACATTATTGCTTATTAAAATAAATAACTAAATTTAAAAAAATGAATAAATAACTTTACACTTTTGAAAGGAAGCATTCAGGAGTCTTAGTCCCCACAGCCCCTGGGGTCCGTAGCAATTGCTATGTTTGCTACATGTAGATATGTCCGTATATTGCCTGGAAAATAAAACATTAAAATGCATGGTTTGCATGGTTTCAAAAAAATTGAAAAATAGGAAGTCATGCTGGTAGACACACGTCTGTGGTTGGCAGGTGTTTCATTGAGATAGCATTGACTAAAAAGGGTACTACATGCTAAATGGACTGATATCATAATGAAATTGTATTCAAGATACAATAAACCATTGTACACATTATTGAAGGAATTATATAGAGTTTAAGAAGGTATTGGAACAGTCTCAACAGTGACAAGTTCTCTGCCAAATCCAGAATAGCCACCCACCTGTTACAACTAGATGTGGTAGAAATGTTCAAGACTGATTGGTATACTGCCAGCTTCGAACACCTACTCAAGCAACATGGCTCCATTACATGACAAAGGGGCAATGTTCCCATTATATCCACCCACTTCATGAAAACAGCAAAAATCCTTACTTAGCACGTACTGATGTCAGGTGTGATATAGGAATTCCGATTCATTATTTAAGTCACATGGGTGTCATAAACTAAGCCTGTATATCATGATTTCCTGTTAAATTATAACAATAGTGTGATTACCAAACTCATTATTGTTACATCTTATTTGGTAATGGGAAGTGGTAGGAAATTATTTATTAGGTAATCACACTGCCATATAACAGGTCTTTGTTGTACTGAGGCATACAAAAGTTTTTGTTTTGAATTTATGAGGTATAACTGCATGCAGAGTGTCCATGGCTGTGTTTACCAACCAGGGTGCCTCAAGCTAATGCAAAACGACAACTTTTAACATGCTCGGACAGCCTCCAGCATGTTTGGAGTTGTTGTTTTGCTGAGAGTTGTTGTTTTACAATAGCTGGAGGCACTCTGGTTGGAAAACACTGGCCTATGGGTATAATCCAGATACGTAAGGACTCCATCTTCTACTGTCCAGGACCTGTGCATAAGACAATGCTATGTGTGTGGACTCCTAATATAGATGTTCTACTTGACACAATGTTGATCTAAAATGCTATGCTGATCAATATTTAAGTATATCTTTAAAGGGGTACTCCGATGGAAAACAATTGTTTTCATAGCAATTGGCTCCAGAAAGTTAAACGGATTTGTAAATTACTTCTATTAAAAAATCTTAATCCTTCAAGTACTTATCAGCTGCTGTATGCTCCAGAGGAAGTTGAGTTATTATTTTCTGTCTGACAACAGTGCTCTCTGCTAACACCTCTGTCCGTGTCAAGAACTGTCCAGAGTAGGAACAAATCCCCATAGCAAACCTGTACTGCTCCAGACAGTTCCTGACGTGGACAGAGGTGTCAGCAGAGAGCACTGCGGTCAGACTGAAAAGAACTAAACTTTCTGTGGAGCATACAGAGCTGATAAGTACTGGAAGGATTAAGATTTTTTTAATAAAAGTAATCTACAAATTGATTTGAAAAAAAAAATAGTTTTCCACCGGAGTACCCCTTTAAAGTGGTTGGATCATTGTTATTACATTATCAACTTAAAATCTCCTGCATAGATATGGTGTTAACTGATACAATTCTGGCCATCTGCATAAGGATATTATAGCCAGCCATAGGTAACTTAATGCATACTGTTATCCATTCAATTTAAACAGTGCACAGTATGCCATAAGCTCCTCTGCTCCCCCTTGTGTTGGCTTTCTACAGTCAGAATTTTATCATTTGGCTGCACACTATTGCAGGGAATTAGACGCACTGTATCACTGTAGAAGACAAAATGTATATATACAATTTTAGAATTTTTGTGTCACTGCTGGATAAGTTTTAGTCATAATTGTTATGTGAGGTACATATAAGACTGTTTTCACACTATGGTGGTGTCCGTTAGTGTGACGTCCGTTAGAAAGATCGCGGGGGAAAACTTTTTGTCTGCGCCATCTTTTTCTCCTGCTATCTTTGGCCGCACGTTAAGGGCAGGAAAGGTAGTGAGAGAAAAAAGAGCCATTAATGTCCGATTGTAACGGAGCTTTCACATAGTGTGAATGGAGCCTAACGTTATTATGTTGCCATTATTTTATAGTGTTTTCCTAATTCACTATGTGGGATAAACTTTTCATTGAAACTTTTGCGATACTACATATTTTAAAAAATAGTTTATTTTACTGAACAGTTTTTTTTTTGCTTTTTGTTTTAGTCCCAGTAAAAAAAAAAATGAGCCGACAAATCAATTGATACTGCACAATTGCATTATGGCCACTGAAGGATTTTCAGAGGGAGCCCCATTACTGTAAAATCACTTATGTGCTACTGTTGCTATTGACAGTGGATTTTAGAGGTTATATGCCCAATCTCAGCAAATTGATTTGAGCGTTGGCCATATACAATAGCCAGGAGGTGGCAGGGGAACAGCTCTTGCACCCAAACCTTTACTATGGTTTGTGTTAAGTGGAATGCTACAATGATGTAATAGTCTATCTCAGGACAGGTAGGGGTTGAACTAATGCTTTTTTTCTGGCATTTTTTCCCACAGGTTTCTCTATATAACTTGTCAATAATAACATGTGATGGGTTTTAGAAGAGAACACATAAAGTGTATGTGTATATGTTAAGAAGGCCAAGGGCTGTATGCTCTTGGATTGTATGAGGTTAACAGAGTTACTAAACTAAACTGAATTACTGAAACATATTATTTTGCTTATAAAGGGGTTATCCAGGCTTCCTAAATAAATGGCCTGTTATCAGAATAGGCCATATTAGACTGTAGCAGTAAGACTTTTTGTACCCCCCGTAGCATGCACTTTTAAAAGCCCAGATAACACCTTTAATCTGTTTGGTCCTCTGGATTGAGGTCTGACAGCAATAAAATACTTAAAAAAAGAAGGTGAAAATAGGACCTTTTATGGGGGCCTTGGTCTATCCAAAAAGTAGTTATTGACAAAGGCTGTATTGCTGAGCCGAAACATAAAAACATAGAATGTATCGGAAGATAAGAACCATTTGGTCCATCTAGTCTGCCCAATAATCTGAATCCTATCAATAGTCCCTGGCCCTATCTTATATGAGAATAAAGAAGAACAACAGGATGCGCTCCGTAATGTGATATCTCAGGATGTAAGGGTAACGCAACATAAGAATATGCGCTTACCAGATGTGGTTGTACTCCGTCCAAGTACAACCATGGATGTAGGTAAGATATAATGGGGTCTCTGAAGCCACTCCACTTTAGTGCAAAATGTAGATATAACGGGAAACCTCCTCCAAAATCGGCGGAGTCAATCAGGTGCTTGAGACCAAGATAATATCAAAGTGTTTCTTTATTCCCACAATGCCATGCCTTTCGCGGAAGTTCCACTTCACCAGGCATGAAAATTGGGACAGGGTGTGTGGATTGCATAGGGAAAATCCTTAATCCCTTCAGGGGAGAAGGATTAACCCTTTTCAAAACCAATTTCACAAAAAATTACATACATTATACAAACATACATATAAAAAATAGCAAGTATGTATATATATATATATATATATATATATATATATATATATAAAGTATGAGCATCCACAATATTTCATATGAATAAACAAAAGGAAAAAACAAATAGTATATCTAAAAAATAAAAAATATATATTTTTAGGCAAAAAAATCAAATGAAGTGAAATAAAATAAAAAGCATGTCTTAACAGGCATTTTCAAGAGTTTCATCAAGACCATCAGAGACCAAAGTGGAGAGAGTAAATATCCAAAATGCTTCTTTATTATTTAATCTTTGAATTCGATTTGTAAAATCTTGAGGAATGGTTTCAAGAATAATTAATTTCAATGCATTAATACATTTATTGTGCTTAAATAAAAAATGACGAGACACGCTATGTAGCATGAATCCATTTTTTATATTTGATCTGTGTTTATTCATATGTATGTATGTATTCAACGTATTGAAGTCCACAATCACAACTCAGGAGATACACGGCAAAGGAGCTATCACAGGTAAATATCCTTTGAAGGGAAATTATTTTTAATTGACATGAGAAGAAAAGGATGACATGGGGCTACCGATCAGAGAGCAGCACATACATCGGGCACGTCTACAAGGAAAAGTGCCTGATGTATCTGTCACTGTCCAATCGGGTGCATAATTATTGATTTTTAATTTACTTGGTGCAATTAGATTTCTAAGGTTGGGGGATCTACGAAAAGTAACCCCTGGTTGAAAGGGTAATAAACCCTTCATCTCGCAGAATCGCCTAATGTATAGAAAAAAAATCATTTGATGTTACTTGCGGCAGTTATAGTCTGTTGTAAAATTTAATTTAAATGAATTATTTACATTTTTAGTGTAATTTTTTAGAGATACCAGAAAATTACACAAAAAATGTAAATAAGTCATTTAAATTTCATTTTATAACAGACTATAACTGTGCTGCAAGTAACATCGAACTAATTTTTTCTAAACATTGGGCGATTCTGCAAGATGGCCCGATCATGAAGGGTTTATACCCTTTCAACCAGGGGTTACTTTTTGTAGATCCCCCAATCTTAGAAATATAATTGCACCAAGTAAATTAAAAATCAATAATTATGCACCTGATTGGACAGCGACAGATACATTGGGCACTTTTCCTTGTAGACGGGCCCGATGTATGTGCTGCTCTCTGATCGGTAGCCCCATGTCATCCATTTCTTCTCATGTCAATAAAAATAATTTTCCTTCAAAGGATATTATACCTTTGATAGCTCCTGTATCTCCTGAGTTGTGATTGTGGGCTTCAATACGTTGGCCGCACAGTTCAGACTGTGCGGTCACATATGAATAAACAGATCAAATATAAAAAAATGGATTCATGCTACCTAGCGTGTCACTTTTAATTTAAGCACAATAAATGTATTAATACATTGAAATTAATTATTCCTGAAACCATTATTCCTGAAACCATTATAAAGATTAAATAATAGAGAAGCATTTTGGATATTTACTCTCTTCATGGTCTCAATGAAACTCTTGAAAATGCCCGTTGAGACATGCTTTTTATTTTATTTTACTTCATTTGATTTTATTGCCTAAAA
This sequence comes from Hyla sarda, assembly GCF_029499605.1. Classification (NCBI taxonomy): domain Eukaryota; kingdom Metazoa; phylum Chordata; class Amphibia; order Anura; family Hylidae; genus Hyla; species Hyla sarda. The sequence continues at coordinate 186,095,896 of NC_079192.1, read as the reverse complement.
ATATATATTTTTTTATTTTTTAGATATACTATTTGTTTTTTCCTTTTGTTTATTCATATGAAATATTGTGGATGTTCATACTTTTTATATATATATACTTGCTATTTTTTATATGTATGTTGGTTTGTATAATGTATGTGATCTTTTGTGAAATTGGTTTTGTAAATAGTAAATCCTTCTCCCCTGAAGGGGTTAAGGATTTTCCCTATAAAATCCACACACAGTTTTCATGCCTGATGAAGTGGAACTTCTGCGAAAAGCGTTGCATTGTGGGAATAAAGAAACACTTGGATTTTATCTTGGTCTCAAGCACCTGATTTACTCTGCCGTGTTTGGAGGAGGTTTCCCGTTCTATCTTATATGAAGGATAGCCTTATGCCGATCCCATGCATGTTTAACCCCTTAATGACGCAGGACGTATATTTATGTCCTGCGCCGGCTCCCGCGATATAAAGTGGGGTCGCGCTGAGACCCCGCATCACATCGCGTCGGTCCCGGCGCTCATCAATGGCCGGGACCCACGGCTAATAGCACACATCGCCGATCACGGCAATGTGCGGTATTAACCCTTTAGAAGCGGCGGTCAAAGCCACTTCTAAAGCAAAAGTGAAACTATCCCGGCTAGTCAGTCGGGCTGTTCGGGACCGCCGCGGTGAAATCGCGGCATCCCGAACAGCTTACAGGACACCGGGAGGGCCCTTACCTGTCTCCTCGGTGTCCGATCGACGAATGACTGCTCCGTGCCTGAAATCCAGGCAGGAGCAGTCAAGCGCCGATAACACTGATCACAGGCATGTTAATACACGCCAGTGATCAGCATGAGAGATCAGTGTGTGCAGTGTTATAGGTCCATATGGGACCTATAACGCTACAAAAAAGTTTTTAAAAAAGTGCCCTGTACGTGGAAAAATAAAAAAGTTATAGGGGTCAGAAGATTACATTTTTAAACGTATAAATTTTCCTGCATGTAGTTATGATTTTTTCCAGAAGTACAACAAAATCAAACTTATATAAGTAGGGTATCATTTTAACCATATGGACCTACAGAATAATGATAAGGTGTCATTTTTACCTAAATATGCACTGCGTAGAAACAAAAGCCCCCAAAAGTTACAAAATGGCGTTTTTTCTTCGATTTTGTCGCACAATGAATTTTTTTTCCGTTTGGCCGTGAATTTCATGTATTTCTTTCTTCTATACATGTTAAGGTCCTTTAACCTTTCCAGGTAAGTTTTATCCTGCAATCCATGTACTAGTTTAGTAGCTCTTCTCTTAACTCTCTCTAGAGTATCTATATCCTTTTGGAGATATGGCCTTCAGTACTGCGCACAATACTCCAAGTGAGGTCTCACCAGTGTTCTGTACAGCGGCATGAGCACTTCTCTCTTTCTACTCATTATACCTCTCCCTATACATCCAAGCATTCTGCTAGCATTTCTTGCTGCTCTATTACATTGTCTTCCGACCTTTAACCCCTTAAGGACCAAGACAATTTTCACTGTAGGACCTGGCCATTTTTTGAACATCTGACCACTTTCACTTTAAGCATTAATAACTCAGGGATGATTTTACCTTTCATTCTGATTCCGAGACAGTTTTTTCATGACATATTCTACTTTATGTTAGTGGTAAAATGTTGTCGATACTTGCATAATTTCTTGATTTCTTGAAAATTTGATGAAAAAATTGAAAATTTAGCTTTTTTTTTTTACTTTGAAGCTCTCTGCTTATAAGGAAAAAGAATATTCCAAATAAATTATATATTGATTCACATATACAACATGTCTACTTTATGATTACATCATAAAGTTGACATGTTTTTACTTTTGGAAGACATCAGAGGGCTTCAAAGTATAGCAGCAATTTTCCAATTTTTCACAAAATTTTCAAAATCGAAATTTTTCAGGGACCAGTTCTGTTTTGAAGTGGATTTGAAGGGCCTTCATATTAGAAATTCCCCACAAATGACCCCATTATAAAAACTGCACCCCTCAAAGAATTCAAAAAGACATTCAAAAGGTTTGTTAACCCTTTAGGTGTTTCACAGGAATAGCAGCAAATTGAAGGAGAAAATTCAAAATCTTCATTTTTTACACTCGCATGTTCTTGTAGACCAATTTTTTTGAATTTTTACAAGGGTAAAAGGAGAGAAATCTTCCTAAAATGTGTAACTCAATTTCTCTCAAGTAAGGAAATACCTCATATGGGTAGGTAAAGTGTTCGGCGGGTGCACTAGAGGGCTCAGAAGGGAAGGAGTGATAGAGGGATTTTGGAGAGTAAGTTTTTCTGAAATGGTTTTTGGGGGGCATGTTGCATTTAGGAAGCCCCTATGGTGCCAGAACAGCAAAAAAATACCCACATGGCATACTATTTTGGAAACTACACCCCTCAAGGAACGTAACAAGGGGTACAGTGAGCCTAAACACCCCACAGGTGTTTCACGACTTTTCGTTAAAGTTGGATGTGTAAATGATTTTTTTTTTTCACTAAAATGTTAGTTTCCCCCAAATTTTACATTTTTACAAGGGGTAATAGGAGAAAATGCCCCCCAAAATTTGTAACCCCATCTCTTCTGAGTATGGAAACACCACATATGTGGATGTTAAGTGATCTGTTGGCGCACTTCAATGCTCAGAAGAGAAGGAGTCATATTTGGCTTTTGCTAATCTAATTTTGTTGAAATGGTTTGGGGGGGGGCATGTCCCATTTAGGAAGCCCCTATGGTGCCAGGACAGCAAAAAAAAACACATGGCATACTATTTTGGAAACTACACCCCTGAAGGAATGTAACAAGGGGTCCAGTGAGCCTTAACACCCCACAGGTGTTTCACGACTTTTCGTTAAAGTTGGATGTGTAAATGATTTTTTTTTCTCTAAAATGCCAGTTTTCCCCAAATTTTACATTTATACAAGAAGTAATAGGAGAAAATGGCCCCCAAAATTTGTAACCCAATCTCTTCTGAGTATGGAAACACCACATATGTGGAGGTCAAGTGCACTGCGGGTGCACTACAATGCTCAGAAGAGGAGTCATATTTGGCTTTTGCAAATCAAATTTTGCTGAAATGGTTTTGGGGGGGGGGGGCATGTCCCATTTAGGAAGCTCCTATGGTGCCAGGATAGCAAAAAAAAAACCCACATGGCATACTATTTTGGAAACTACACCCCTCAAGGAACGTAACAAGGGGTCCAGTGAGCCTTAACACCCCACAGGTGTTTCATGACTTTTCGTTAACGTTGGATGTGTAAATGAAATCTTTTTTTTTTTTTTCACTAAAATGCTGGTTTTACCCTAAATTTTACTTTTTACAAGGGGTAATAGGAGAAAATGCCCCCTAAAATTTTTAACCCTATCTCTTCTGAGTATGGAAATACCCCATATGTGGACGTCAAGTGCACTGCAGGCGCATTACAATGCTCAGAAGAGAAGGAGTCACATTTGCAAATTTTGCAGAAATGGGGGGGCATGTCGCATTTAGGAAGTCCCTATGGTGCCAGAACAAAAAAAAACCACATGGCATACTATTTTGGAAACTGCACCCCTCAAGGAATGTTACAAGGTGTACAGTGAGCCTTATCACCCCACAGGTGTTTGACGACTTTGGATGTGTAAATGATTTTTTTTTTTTTTTTACTAAAATGCTGTTTTTCCTAAAATTTTTAATTTTTACAAGGTGTAATAGGAGAAAATGTCCCCCAAAATGTGTAACCCCATCTCTTCTGAGTATGGAAATACCCCATGTGTGGACGTCAATGGCTCTGCTGGCGCATTGCAATGCTCAGAAGAGAAGGAATCACATTTTGCTGAAATGGGGGGGCATGTCACATTTAGTGCCAGAACAGAAAAAAAAATGTATTTGTAAATACATTTCTTTGGAGTAAGGACATACCTCATATCTTGGCGTAGATCGGCTCTGCTCACTGGTCACGGAGGAACAGGAGCGCAGTCAGGGGCCTGGAACTTCTAGACAGCTGCCTATGGAGCCAGAACAGAGGGACCCCCCCTCAAGGGGCATTATATGGGGTACACTAATAACTAACAAGGGGTACAGTGGGACATAAAATTATAAAACAGATTATGTTCCCAGAATGATGACCCAGAGCACAGCCAAAACTAAAAAATATGCCCACCCCAAACCCTATGCTCTGAATCATCATTCTGGGAATGTGATGTATGTGGCCGTCCCTAACCTGTTGCCTCAAATGCGCACCCCGCTCAGGTGGAGAGAGAGCACTGCACATTTGAGGCAACATAAAAAGTCCCCGATGATAGTGACTCAGAGACCCATGACCCATTTTTGGAAAAAATACCCCCAGAGGTCTTGTCAGTTTTTTTTTTGTTTTTTTTTATGAAATAGTTTTTTTGGGCAATTTAGTGGTTTTATGGGGTTAAAATTTGGAATGTACTCTGGACTTGGTACATTGGGGTCAAATTATGGAAAATTTTGTACTCCATGGAAGTATGATACTCCCTGAAGCAATCCTTAATGCAGAGGCCTGGATGATCGGGGCAAGTGTCACATTGAGTGGTGGTGTCCTTCTGAATCCCCCTCCTGTTACACACACTGCATTTTTTCTGGGATCGTCCCTTCTTTCCAGTGTGGGGGACCTCACCTGGAAAGTGTTGGCCTGGGACGATCCTGGCACCTATAACTCCAGTTTCTTGGGAAGTCCGGCCTGCTCTTTCCCGGTCAGAAAAGATCAGGACCTTTAGGACTTCTTCTTGGAACTGGAGGTATGTCCCTGTGCTGCCAATGTTCCGGTACAGTACAAAAGCGTTGTACATGGCAACCTGTTCCATGTAGAGCGCAACTTTTTTGTACCATACACGTGTTTTCCGCATGGCCATGTATGGCTTGAGGACTTGATCAGAAAGATCAACTCCCCCCATATAATGATTTTAGTCCAGAATACAATCAGGCTTGAGGACCATTGTTGTGGTACCTCGCACAGGGACGGGTGAGCTGCCATTACCATGAATAGTGGTCAGCATAAGGACATCCCTCTTATCCTTATACTTGACCAGCAACAGGTTTTCATAGGTAAGGGCACGGGACTCACCCTTGGGAATAGGTGTCTGGATCAAATTTAGAGGGAGGCCTCTCTGGTTTCTCCGCACGGTCCCACAAGCGGACGTGGATCTGGTGGCAAGGGATGTGAAGAGAGGGATGCTGGTATAAAAGTTGTCCATGTACACGTGGTAACCCTTATCCAGCAATGGGTGCATAAGGTCCCAAATGATTTTCCCGCTAACACCCAGAGTGGGGGAACAATCTAGGGGTTCAATACGGGAATCTCGTACCCGGAGGTACTCTCAAAAAGTTTATAGAGCTTCACGCCATACCGCACCCGCTTCGAGGGAATATACTGGTGGAAGATGAGTCTCCCCATAAAACTGATAAGAGACTCATCAACCGAGAGCTCCCTAAGCGGTACGTAGGCCTCCAAAAATTTGGCCCCAAAGTGATCGATGACCGGCCTCACTTTTTAAAGCCGGTCATAGGTGGGATCACCTCGGGGTGGACATGTCTCATTTTCTGCATAATGAAGGCATTTCCAAATAGCCTCGAACCACTTACGTGTCATGGCCATACTGTAAAGCGGGGTCTGGTAGAAGATGTCCCCGCTCCAGTACTGCCTGACACTGGGGGGGGGGTGTGGGGGGGGGGGCGGGGGAGTGTGTGGTGAGTGCTTGGTGTAACTATGTATAACGGTGTGTGATTAGTAATCACACACATCGTTATGTGGGCAAAAAAAAAAAAAAACGCTGCAGCGAAAAAAAAAGGTGGGGCAAATCGCAGCGCCCTGAACCCCCAATAGGGCCCGGGACATGCTAAAAAAAATGTGGCGTACTCTTGAGCCCTAATAGGGGGTCATGGGGGGGGGGTTATTTTTTTTTACTTTTTTTTTATTTATTTTTTTACTTTATTACATGGATTTCCCTACCTTTCCCTCTGGTGGATTCTGTCCCTGATCTAGGGGATCTTTGGGTCTCCTGAGGCAATCCGATGGGTGCCTGGCTCCTCTTGCAGCTCTGACCGCTGACTGAACCCAGCTAACTGTCAGCGCTGCCGAGGATGCCGTGTAACCCCTCCCCTGCCGGCTGCTATTGGCTGGATGATCGTCCAGCCAATAGCAGCTCTCCTGGGGGGGTGGCGAAATCGCCACCTCCCCATAGATACAGTAGGTGATAGGGGGTGTATTCTACACCCCTGATCACCTTGTATCTCCAAGTCATCTGGTGACATGTGACCCGCAAGACCCGGAATTGCGCAAATCGCAAGTGCGATTTCACTTGCGATTTGCACCGATCGCCGACATGGGGGGGTCAGATGACCCCTTTCGGCATTTGCGCGGGGTGCCTGCTGATTGATATCAGCAGTCATCCCAGTCTGATCCTTGCCTGGCGCGCGGCAAGGACCGGAATTCCCACGGGCGTACCTGTACGTCCTGGGTCCTTAAGACCCAGGTACAGAAGGCGTATGCATACGCCCTAGGTCCTGTACGAGTTAAAGGGGTACTCCGGTGAAAAACTTTTTTTTTTTAATCAGCTGGTGCCAGAAAGTTAAACAGATTTGTAAATTACTTCTATTAAAAAATCTTAATCCTTCCTGTACTTAATAGCTGCTAAATACTACAGCGGAAATTCTTTTCTTTTTGAAACACAGAGCTGTCTGCTGACATCATGAGCACAGTGCTCTCTGGTGACATCTCTGTCCATTTTAGGAACTGTCCAGAACAACATATGTTTGCTATGGGGATTTCCTTTTACTCTGGACAGTTCCTAAAATGGACAGAGATGTCAGCAGAGAGCACTGTGCTCATGATGTCAGCAAACAGCTCTGTGTTTCAAACAGAAAAGAATTTCCACTGTAGTATTCAGCAGCTAATAAGTACAGGAAGGATTAAGATTTTTTTTAATAGAAGTAATTTACAAATCTGTTTAACTTTCTTGCACCAGTTGATTTAAAAAAAAAAAAAGTTTTTCACCGGAGTACCCCTTTAAGTCTTCTGAAATAATTACTCTTAAATCCCTTTCCTCAGATACTGCGGTCAGGGCTGTGTCAAATATTCTATATTCTGCACCCGAGGGTTTTTATGCCCAGGTGCATTTTCTTCCACTTATCCACATTAAATTACAGTTGCCAGAGTTCTGACCATTCTTCTAGTTCTCCTAAATCCTTTTCCATTTGGCGGATACCTCCAGGAACATCAACCCTGTTACATATCTTTGTGTCATCAGCAAAAAAAAAGACATACCTTACCATCAAGACCTTTTGCAATATCACTAATGAAGATATTAAAACAAAATTGGCCCTAGTACAGATCCCCGAGGTACCCCACTGGTAACAAGACCTTGCTCTGAATATACTCCGTTGACTACAACCCTCTGTTGTCTGTCACTCAGCCACTGCCTAATCCAGCCTGGGAGTCCAGGCTCAATGACTGCAGTTTATTGATAAGTCTTCTATGTGGGACAGTGTCAAAATCCTTACTAAACTCTAGATATGCGATGTCTACTGCCCCTTCACCATCTATTATTTTAGTCACCCAGTCAAAAAATCTATAAGATTTGTTTGACATGATCTCACTGAAGTAAACCCCTGTTGTTTTTCACCTTGCAATGCATGGAATTTTAGATGTTCCACAATCCTATCCTTAAAGGGGTATTCCAGGCAAAACCTTTTTATATATATATATATATATATATATATATATATCAACTGGCTCCGGAAAGTTAAACAGATTTGTAAATTACTTCTATTAAAAAATCTTAATCCTTCCAATAGTTATTAGCTTCTGAAGTTTTCTGTCTAATTGCTCAATGATGATGTCACGTCCCGGGCACGTGAGTCATCAGAGAGCAGTTAGACAGAAAACAACAACTCAACTTCTGAAGCTAATAACTATTGGAAGGATTAAGATTTTTTATTAGAAGTAATTTACAAATCTGTTTAACTTTCCGGAGTTAAGTTTTGCCTGGAATACCCCTTTAAGTAGGGTTTCCATTAATTTCCCCACTATTGATGTCAGACTTACTGGCCTATAGTTGCTTGATTCCTCAGTACAACCTTTCTTGTGAATGGGCACAACATTTCCTAATTTCCAATCTTCCAGGACGACTCCTGTTACCAGTGATTGGTTAACTTAATCTGTAAACGGTTTTGCTAGCTCACCACTAAGCTCTTTTAGTAATTTTGGGTGTATCCCATCAGGCCCCTGTGACTTATTTGTCTTCACTTTAGACAGCAAAAGTAGAAACGCTTGTCTCTGTACAGACACATGCATCAAACAATTAATTAGTCTTCCTCCTGGAGGTCCTTTTCCTTCTTTTTCTTCTACAAAAACTGAACAGAAGTATTCATTAAGGCAGTCGGCTAGCCCTTTATTCTCTTCTACATAACCTCCTTCCTTTGATTTTAATTTAGTTATTCCTTGTTTTAATTTCCTTTTTTCATTTATATATCTGAAGAATGTCTTATCTTCTTTTTCCCTGAGCTAGTTTTTCTTCTGCCTTCACATTAGAAGTTCTTATAACTCGTTTGGCCTAATCTTGTAGATTTGCCTATCTTCATTGTTGTGGGTTGTTTTATAATTACTAAATGATAGTTTTTATTTTTTTATGATTTTGGCCACTTCTACTGAGTACCACAGTGGTCTCTACCTTTTTCTGCTTTTACTGACAAGTCTAATGCAATTTTCTTTTGCCTTCAATAATGCATCTTTTAAGCAGTCCCATTTCTCCTGGACCCCATGTAATCCAGTCCAGTCTGATAGGGACTCATTTCTGACTAATCTAATTTAAAAAAAAAATGTTTTTCTAAAATCTAAAACTTTAGTTTTTGTGTGGTGTGACTCCTTCACTGTTCTCATATTAAGCCACACTGATTGGTGATCACTAGATTCCAAGCTTTCGCCTACAATAACATCATATACCTAATTCCCATTTATAAATACCAAATCCAAAATGGCCTCCCTCTGGGTTGGCTCCTCAACCACTTGTTGTAGAGACAATCCCAGAAGGGAATTTAGAATATCTGTACTCCTGGCAGAACTAGCTATTTTGGTTTTCCAGTTTATATCCGGAAGAGTGAAGTCTCCCACAATGATAACTTCTCCTTTCATTGTCATTTTAGCTATTTCTTCAACTAGTAGATCATCTAATTCTTTAACTTGGCCAGGTGGTCTATATGTCACACCTACACGGGTTACTGTCTGATTACCATACTGCAACGTAACCCAAACTGATTCTTTGTTGGCCTCACTAACTTGTATTAGGTTAGATTTTATGCTATCTTTCACATACAGGGCCACTCCTCCTCCTTTCTTGCCTTCTCTGGCTCTTCTGTATAAATAGTACCCTGGTATGGTTATGTCCCAGTCATTACTTTCATTAAACCATGTCTCAGTAACAGCCCCTAAATCTAGTCTCTCAGATACCATTATTGACCCAAGTTCATTGATTTTATTACCTAAACTGCTAGCATTTGTAATCAAGACTCTGAGTTGCCATTTCTTAACCTCCATGCTATTGACATGGTCTGTTATTGTTTCAGTGGGCAATTAAACTCATGGATTTTGCCCCCCCCCCCCTTTCTAGTTTAAATACTCCTTAGCAAATTCTTGGAATTGTTCTCTGAGTGCATTTGTTCCTTTGGGAGAAAGATGCAAACCATCTTTTTTGTACAGTTCCTTTCTATTCCAAGTAGAGCTATCAGGAGACACAAAGCCAAATCCTTGCTCTTGATACCATTTACTAAGCTATAAATGAACTCCTTGATGCGCCTCTGGACCTGCGCATCATTCTGAACATTATGCACTGGTAGAACTTCAGAAAATGAAACAGTGGATGCAAAATGTGTGATAAGAGATTCCTTCACCTCTCAAACTTCATTGCAAGCCAGGTCATTTGTTCCTAGATGAACAAGAACATCCACGTCCCCTTCCTGCTTTGCTTGCTTAACAATATTAAGAATATGTCTTCAATCTCTTCTAGCAGTAGCACCCGAAAGACATCTCACAAAACCATTTTCCTTAAGCTCCACACTTCTTATGATTGAATCACCCAGCAACAGCTGCTTCCTTTCAGACTTCACTTTATCTTTTTTGTCCTTGTCTTGCATACATTAGACATAGGAGTCGATGGTTCCTCACCCTCTGTGCTTCAGCCAATATCCATGTTGCCCTTACATTCTGAGAGTGCTGCATATGAATTATGGATGACCACAGACTGTGGGACAAGTCTTCTATCCACAACTATAAGTCTTTCAGAAGCTACAGTAACCCATCTGCCATTTGTAGGGGTCCTCTGTGGCAGTGGCATTGCAGAGTCCCAGCCTGAGTTTGTTTAACAGATCATTTAAACATCTCAGATTTCAAAATGCAATTTCCTCCTGCGTAAGAAGAACTGTCTGCAGATCTGACAGCATCCAAACCTCCAAAGAGTGGAACATGAAATAAATGCACAACAATTCCTGCACTGAACCAAGTCTGCCATTTTAAAGAGGAGAACATTTTAAAACAAACACATCTTACCTTTTTTAGATTGTATCCACCTCCAGCCTACCTCCTGACTATATCCTGCAATATCTCTCCAATGCACTTTGAATATGCAGCTAATGAATTGCACTTGTTAATAACATTTCTTGGAAAGTATCCCTCCGGTGTGGTGCTGTCAGCGTACTACTTTCTCGCAGTAAAATAATTTCACTATGACAACACTAGAGCTCTAAAACAGCTGTGTGTGCAAGTGATTTTAATAGTTACCATATTTTCCATTAATTTATGTAAACATAAGCCCTTCCTGCAAGAAAACATTCTGTGCATGTCATGTGCACGATGAGGTATACGATGAGCTCACTTCATACCCCTTGAGTATCGGTTACTTTCCGCATCTAGCCTCTAAATGCCACAATCTTCCTGTGTTAACTTGGGCTTTTTCTACTGTCTCTGATCTGGTTCCCCCTTCTGCTCAAGTCACTCTTTATTCTCTTTTTCTATGGCGCCTGGTTATGCTTCAGCTCTCATCCTCAGTCTCTTGCGTTCTCCATATGACCTCTCTTACACAACCCCACTTTAAAACTTGGTCTAGACCTGTTTGCTTTTCCTTGTTGGAGTTCTAATAACTTTACTAAACTCTCTGATGTTCTAGTTTTTAAACATCTCCCTGCTATGGAGCTCTTTACTCTACTGCTACTCTTTCTTTATCCAAAGCTTTTCAGGCTCAGCAAGTGTTCTCTTATTTGAAGTCTGTAGTCATGGAGATATTTCTACCACATTTTTTGAGGCTATGGCACAATATTTTTCCAGTCACATGTGGGTTCCCTCCATTCTTTATGGTTATCTTAACTCTTCCCCGGCATCTGTGAAGTTGCCTTTTATGGTTGCCTGGGAGGCCGACTTTTATTTTACTCTATCTTTTCCCCAATGGCAGGATTGTTGTACGGTTATTAGCAAGGGTAGTTGACAAGTCTCTTTAGCAGAGACCTCTTTTAAAGTAATTTGAAATATATTGGTCGGGGCTAAGTGTCTTCCAACACAGGGTGCCTCCAGTTGTTTCACCACTACAACTCCCAGCATGCCCTGACAGCAAATAGATGTCAGGGCATGCTGGGAGTTGTAGAGGGGAAACAGCTGGAGGCATCCTGTCAGGAGAACTAAGGGTGGAAGTCGGCCCCCAGCTGGCATCAGTGACGTGGTGCCTGCTGGGGAAGTCTGCCTGGTAGTGAGCACACTACTAGGCAGACAAAATGCCATTTTTAAGATAATTAAAAAAAATTAAGGCAGGGAGGGGGTTAGGGATAGATGGGCAATAGGCAGGGACAGAAAAAAAAAAAAAAAAAAGAGGATGGTGGGAGCTACCCTTTAAGCTTGCCCAACATTTTTATTGGTGGCTTGTGTCCTCTTTACTTTTTAGTAGAAGAAGCCTGCCCTTTTCTGCTGTTCGCGATAGGATCAACTCCATCATGCTTCATGAAAAACTTTGAGTGTGTATGGAATCCTTAGATGTTTTCTTCATACTGTCCAAATGGTTACCACTCTGTGTCTCTCTACTGAATCTCTTGGGGCCTCCTTGGCATTGTGTCTTATTGTGATTGCTGCTCTTTTAGTTTTGTTATACTGTACCATGTTATTTGATTTACCTTGTTAATCATACTGATGTTTCAGGTACCTGTGTAATCATTTTTGTATTGCTTATATTGTTGGCTTATACTAAAGCTTTACTGTTTGAACCATAATAGGCTAAATGACAGGTGCCCTGAATGTCAGGTGCGTAACCGGCACCTCTACAATGCAATTGCAGGTTGCTGATCAGTTAGGCCTTTCATACTAAAAGCATGGGAAATCTTGTAAAAATTGATAGCAACATTCTGCATGTATGTTATCATAAAATACTGACAGACAATTAGCATTCTTCAACACTGAAGTTTGACTTTCCAGCACAACAATGACCCAAAATGGCAAAGGTGAAAAAGGTGAATATTCTCAAGTGGCCATCACAGTCTCCTGACCTTGATGTCATCAAGCCCCTTCTGGGGAGATCTCAAATGTGCGGTTCATGCAAGATGACCAAAGACTTTGCATGACCTGGAAGCATTTACCAAGACTTATAGGAAGCTATACTACCTGAAAGGATTTGGTGCCTCATAGACAACTGTTACAAAAGACTGCACGCTGTCATTGATGCTAAAGGGGGCAATGCACAGTATTAAGAACTAAGGGTATACAGACTTTTAAACAGGGGTCATTTAATTTTTTCATTTGTTGCCATGCAAAAATAATAATAATATTTATGTATAAAGACAACAAATTCCACACCACTTAACAATTTTGTTTACATGTTTTTCTTTATGATCATGCCATTCTATTATAATCCCATAAGAAATAAGAGAAATGTGTCTTGCCTGCTCATTTATGTTTTCTTGGTACCCGATACATACATTAACAATCCTCCAAGGGAATGCAAACATTTGAGCACAACTGTAGGCATTTAAGTTTTTGAAAGTTAACTATACAGCTTAGAAGCGTCTAGACAACTAAGCATGGCTAATAGAAGGTATAAAATGCAGATTGCTGGCATGTACCACAATTGTAGCACACATTACCAGTTTTCCACAGTTTCTGCCTCTTCACTAATTGTATGCTGTTTAAATTTCAGACAGTATTAATAAATCTGCACCATCGTGTTTGCTTTCCTAATATCAACCAAGGTACAGTCAATACTATATGATACATGAAATAGACCAAAAACAATTCCCTTTAAAAATGTATTGCATTAACAGATACTTGGTCTTTTTAGGAGTTTTCCAGAACTATAACATTACAATCAGATTGGTGGGGGTCCAGCTCTGCATCCCTTTTATTTTTTACCTGACATTACACCACACATTTGGCTGTGGCTTTGCCTGATGTTGTAGCTCAGTCCAGTAGGCTTTCTAAGACACTCTTAGAATGCATTTACACCACGATTCTTTAATACAGTGACTGGATCCAGCTGGGAGATGTGAAAACAAGGTACTCCAGTATCTCAGCAGGACTCAGCCAGCATCTCATTCATTTAAATGAGCCAACCGGAGTCAGGAAGTGACTTCAGTCGAATCATTCTTGCATTGTATTCAGTTTTGTGACCGGACAGAAAACCGTGGTTTACTACGGATTTCAGTCCAGTCACCAAACCGGATACGGGGCAAAAATGAGCCGATTAGAGTCACTATCTGACTCCATTCACCCAATTTAAATGGAATACTGGAGTGCCCAGTTTTCACATCTCCCAGCCAAATTCGGTCACCGTATTAAAGACTCATGGTGTGAATGCACCCTTAAGTAAATCAATTGAGACATTTGATAATCTCTCTTTTCTAAAATTGTTGCAGGTTGGGAACCATGTGTAGTCACAGGTAATTTTAAAACTAAAAACAGACAATAAATTAGAAAAAGAATTAGTCAACTAAAGCTGCTTTCTAACAGCAGGTTTGAGAAAGTCATCTTATTGCTAAGCTTTTTGGTCAATTAATTTTTATGCACGACGACTGGAGACTTCTAAACAGGTGAAGGTTCCAGTGCATAATGGTTCTCATCCCCACAATCCCTTAGAGAAATCTTAGACAACCTATACCACATTACAATCAATCAGAGCTACATGAAGCATGGACGCTGAGGACTCAGTTTGCTTTATACATGAGACCCTCTATTCGTTCTGAAGGTTGTTTAACCTTTAGGGCTTTAGCTGTGAAAAATATGTTTTCCTGTAAGTGCTACACTCCTCAACACTGACCAGCTATACAAACGTGCTAATCTTCATTTGTGTCAAAATACTGGGACTAGTATTGAGCACGATATGGAAAAGTAGAACAGTGTATGTAGACTAAAGTGTCTAATGTTCATACTTGTTATAGAATATGCCCTGGACTAGAATAATGCATTATAAAACAAAGACATACAGTCTAAAAGGAGTGGAGAGGAATATAAAAAAAAATGATAAATTCTCCCAACTGTCTTCAATCTGACATATGTAAATAGGACAGTCAACAGTCTGCACTGCTGAATTTATATGAATAAATGTACAATGAAGGAAATTTCTCAATGTTGTATGGCCAACACGATCCAGGAAATTTACACACATTTCTTAAATTTTCCTAAATTTAAGACATTTCTTAAATATGTTTGACTTATGTCATCAATATGCTCCCAACAAATGTTCTTCACTTTTAAGCATATTTTAGCATGTATGCAATTTTTTTACAAGTTGACTCCAGCCATGAGAATACATAGAAGCTAACATATCCATAAACCATTTAACCACTGTGCACATTAGACAGACAATAGGTTCAGATTCAAATATAATATATATTGTGAAACACATGCACCATAAACTGCCCTTATCTGTTCGTAGAACAAAAAATATACACATTGAAGGATAAATCCCCCTTAATGTATACATTGCATCATAAGCTTTTTCCTCCACTTGTTTCATATCTCCTATACTCCACCTTTGAACTGTATATACTTAGTAATAGTATATTGGATCTATAGGTGTCATAGGACTCTCCTCTTCATAAATCTAATCTTACTCCATCTCTATTCTTTTTTTAGCATTGTTGCCCTGGGGTACTATTTTCAGTCTCACCAGTTACTTTGTCATCGGGTGCTTAAGCTGCCGTTCTTTTCATTCTTCTTGCTTCACACTGCTGTCAGAGACAGAACTAGTGAAGGATATGTGACCTATTTGTAGGACGTATGCCTGAAATTAGCAGTACCAAGGCTCACTGCTTTGGTCTCCTCATGAAACAACAGGGCTAAGGGACAAGACAAAGGCCAACTAGGGCAAGGTTAGGACCACCTCTTTTCCATAGAAGAATAGGGTGGACTTGGGAGTGGTTACTGTATTTATTCATCAGGAGTCCTACATGTCCTAAATTGTTGTTCAGCTGTACAAATTGATGCAATACATGTGCAAAAACATTAACCTTCTGCAAACTGTAGACGTCAGTGTATAGTGTAGACTAGTGGTGCAAAACAGGAAATACATTCAATGAAGAAAGGACCCTTTGCATTACAATACTATACTTGAAAAACATACTATGCATCCCACAAACCTATTTTACTTCAGCCACCTAACTACTCTGCTAGTTAGCAACTGGAACTCCTTGTGCTGGGTCACCATACTAGTGTACCATACAGATATATGATGCTGTCAGTTAGTTCTCATTATTAGACCTGGCTGTTAAGCTAGGAATCTACCCTATGGGTGCAGATATATGTAATTTTACACACTGTACATTGCTATCTACAGTATTAGACTGGGATAATACTACAAATTTATCCTTACCTAAAATGATCACATTAAAAACATATAAAGGTTGAGAATTTTAACAGCAAGTAAATATCAAAGTGTCTTATAATTACATAAGGAACAATGTATTAAAAGTTTAATTTCTGGACAGTTACTGTTTAAACACATCGTTAATACAGGAATATAACAATTATGCAATATAGCACTAAACAATTGGGAAAATGTATCATTGTATGTAGACTATGTTTTTGCTCAAAATCTGTCACTGTTACTTTTTTGCGACTTTTCAAGTAGATGATTTCCTCATGATTGTGTAGGGATGTCAAAAGTTGTCTTTCTGCAGTGGTCAAGAGTTTATCATGTGTGGCTTTAGTTTAAAAACTTGCTCAATTTGTTGCAGCAGAGGGACAATACAAAATGGTGTCTTAAAGTGTTATTAAAAAAAAATGTCTACTAGCACCATATCCCATGCCACGTGGCCATTTAATAAATTTGACACACGTAGACATTGCCACCACACAAAACAAAAACAAAAAATTACACCAACATTGATAAATTCCTCCCAATTTCTGTAGAGAAGGTAAGTTTACAGAAGCATTATTATTACATTACGTAGTCTCTTTTCCCTACCCACTTGCATATTGTCTGATGTGTCATCACTTAGACAAATGGCATAGCCATTTAAATTAGTTGAATCCATAAAAGCCCCATCGAAACCTCAGTGACAGGTAAGAATTCCACTCTGTCCATTTGACAATTTACAAGTGTACATGCATTTGTTTCTCCAGAATCTTCAGTGATGGTGTAAATTTGGATTGTTCTTTCCTGACCAATTTCTAGTTTTCTCACTCTGACTTATGTGCTACATACAAAGTCCTTTACTCTGTGGCGATTATCAGTGTATGCCTTGTACATGTTCTGTAGATTTTCCCTTTTGAAGGAACCTTAGCAACAGGAATCCTAAAAAATCTTGTCTCTTGCAACATGCCTGCTATAAATGAAGTGTGCACTGTGAACCTTTCTTCCTCATTCATCTAAATGTTTTTTTTACATATATATATAATATATGTATATATATTACAGTAGGTCAACTAAAGCATGTTGTATGTACATTTTAAAAATGTTTGCACACATGTTTACCTCCATGAAATAAAGAACCCTAAAAAAAAACTACTAACAGTAAGAGAGAGAAAAAAAAACAACTCATTAGTCAGTTCAACAACCTCACATATAAAATACTGCATACAATTATTAATATTATTGAACATCATGAGGCCAAGTGATAAATCTTTTGCAATTTATTATAGATTTATTATGCGAAATATCTTGGCAGATAGTATCTGCCACTATTTTCAGAAGAACATCTTCTTTTATGTATTCCAAGGGAATAAATGAGCCTTGTTCTCCTTGTTTTGTTAGAGTTTTTTTATGCTGTTGTTTTTTTTATTTAGAGGTACATAGACATATCATAACAGAAAGTTACTGGTGAACACAGTGATAATACAATTTCCATTGATTATTTCATATGCAACAAGTTGTACATTGTGAGAGAAAGAAAAATGGTCACATTTTCAGAAAGATTATGTCCAATGTTTGTGTTTAGTATTGCAGTTTGCCATTTACAAAAATAAATTATAATATCAGACATGGCCCTGAACATCAGTAGCCGTGAAGAAAAACAGACAAATTATCTTATCCCAGGCTATCCCTTTTATGCATTACTGTCACTTAACAAAAAACCGTCAAAGTTTAAACAGTCGTATCTCAATGCTGAGACGACCATCAATCTCTTAATGTTGCCAAGTGAAGCATGCAGCTGTGAACTTCACTCCCTGGCTCACCACTTGATCCAACTCATTGCAGGAGTTGGGTTCCATATACTTTTAATATAATATGTCAGATCAAGCAGATAGCTAAGGAGTGAAGCACAAAACCATGTGATTCACTCCACTGTATCCAGCGATCAACACCAAGATCCTGACTGATCAAAAATCTTGACTGGAGATGAGCAAACTTTGGAAAAATTTGATTCACCAAATTTTTCGAAAAATTCAGTACGATACAAGTTTATTCTCAGCGGATATATATTAAAAACGGCTCTTTCTGGACTACAGAGAGCCTCAATAGGGGTGTAGAACACTTCGCTTTGCTCTAACACGCATATGGAGAGTGCTGGGGTAGTGAAATAATACTGTTATTCATTATGACATGCAGATTACAGGCATCGCTTTTAGAATCACTGCTGCAGAGTGGCACAATGACAGAGCTGAATGACACAACGTGGAGGTGTTGGCAGCATGAGAAGACCATATAGTTCAGTGATGGTGAACCTATGGTACACGTGCCCCTGGTGGCACGCCGAGCCCCCTCTGTGGACACGCAGACACAGTGGCATAGCAAGGGGGCGGGGGGGCGGCCAGCCCTGGGTGCAACTCACAAGGGGGGTGCCATGACAAAGTCACTCCCCCATCCAGGGCCGGACTGGCCATCAGGCACACGGGGCATTTCCCTGGTGGGCCGGGTTGTCCTCCTGCCCAATACAGTAACACTCACCTGTAATTGCTCCACCCCCAAATAAGAGCCAGCACAGCTGCCGCGTACTGACATTCGCTCACGTCACGCTCCCAGAATTAAAAAGCTGGCATCACTACGTCCTGATGCCAGCCCTTGGTATTCTGAGAGTGTGAAGTGACCGAGCGTCACTACGCAGCGGCCGGCCGATGCGCATAGCTGTGCTGGCTCTTATCTGGGGGAAGGTGCTGCCCTGAATTCCTGGCAACTACAAAAGTACCAGCCCCGGGGTGGGGGTTGTCTAATCTGGGGGTACTACCTGTCTAATCTGGGGGTATTACCTACCTACTGGGGGGGTCTAATCTGGGGGTACTACCTGCCTACCTGGGGGGGTTAATCTGGGGGTTCTACCTGCCTACTGGTGGAGTTACTCTGGGTTGGGGATACTAACTGCATACTGGGGGGGTTAGTCTGGGGGTACTACCTGCCTACTGGGGGGTCTAAACTGGGGGTACTACCTGTCTACTGGGGAGGGTCTAATTCTGATTTAATTGCTGTGCTGGCACTTTGAGGGGAAAAAAGTTGTCTTGCATTATGGTTTGGGCACTCAGGCTCAAAAAGGTTTGCCATCATTGATATAGTGGCTATATGACACAGCGTGGAGGTGTTAGCAGCATGAGGAGACCATACAGTGGCTGAATGTCACAGCTTGGATTTGGCTGAAGCATGAGAAAACCATATAGTGGCTGAATGACACAGCGTGGAGGTGTTGGCAGCATGAGGAGACCATATAGTGGCTGAATGACACAGCGTGGAGGTGTATGCAGCACGAGGAGGCCATACAGTTGCTGAATGACACAGCCTGGAGCTGGCAGCATTATGAGTAGACACTAGGACTTCACAATCCCTAAGATTAAAAGATGAATTTTGAAATTTAAATTGAAGATTTATGGTAGCTAGCAGCAGATTTATGGTAGACCTAGCAGCATCAGGAAACCATATATAGGCTGAATGACTTAGCCTGGAGGTGGCTGAAGCATGAGGAGACCATTGAAATTTAAGATTTTTAAATAGAAATGTAGGATTTTTAAATTGAAATTTTAACTCCCAAGTTTTAGTGTCCTGGGCCCCGACGTGTGGGTACAAAGGACCAAATCTAGCAAGGAGTCACATGTCACATGGCAGCACAATGACAGAGCCTGGAGGTGGCATCAGTATGAAGAGACCATATAGTGGCTGAATGACTGCGTGGAGTTTGTGGCAGCATGGGGAGACCATATAGTGTCTGAATGGCACAGCCTGGAGTTGGCTGAAGCATGAGGAGACCATATAGTGTCTGAATGGCACAGCCTGGAATTGACAGCAGCATGAGTAGACACTAGGGCTTCACAACCCCTAAGATTAAAAAATGAATTTTGAAATTTAAATTGAAGATTTATGGTAGCTAGTGCTACCATAAAACATTTTAGGCCCAGGCCCAGCAGCATCAGTTAACCATATATTGGCTGAATGACACAGCCGGGAGTTGGCTGAATATTTTTCCATATTTTTTGTATGGGCCATTAATATATAAGTATATTAATGGCCCATACAAAAAATATGGAGAAAAACTGTTCCAGGTTAAACCCCCCCAAAGGACGAGGGGGCACTCCCTCCGTCTGGAGAAGAAAAAGTTTAGTCTCAAGGGGCGACACGCCTTCTTTACCGTGAGGACTGTGAATTTATGGAACGGTCTACCTCAGGAACTGGTCACAGCAGGAACAATTAATAGCTTTAAAACAGGATTAGATACATTCCTGGAACAAAATAACATTAATGCTTATGAAGAAATATAAAATCTCATCCCTTCCCCAATATCGCGCCACACCCCTACCCCTTAATTCCCTGGTTGAACTTGATGGACATATGTCTTTTTTCGACCGTACTAACTATGTAACTATGTAACTATGAATCATGAGGAGACCCTAGAGTGGCTGAATGGCACAGCCTGGAGGTGGATGAAGCATGATGATACCATATAGTGTCTGAATGGCACAGCCTGGAGTTGGCAGAAGCCCCGGTGTGTGGGTACAAGGGACCAAATTTAACAAGGAGTCAAATGTCACATGGCAGCACAATGACAGAGCCTGGTGGTGGCATCAGTATGAGGAGACCATATAGTGGCTGAATGGCACAGCCTGGAGTTGGCTGAAGCATGAGAAGAGACCAAATAGTGGCTGAATGAGACAGCCTGGAGGTGGCATCAGTATGAGGAGACCATATACTGGCTGAATGACTGCCTGGAGTTTGTGGCAGCATGTGTAGACCATATAGTGTCTGAATGGCACAGCCTATATTTGGCTGAAGCATGAGGAGACCATATAGTGTCTGAATGGCACAACCTGGAGTTTGTGGCAGCATGAGGAGACCATATAGTGTCTGAATGGCACAGCCTGGAGGTTGCTAAAGCATGAGGAGACCATATAGTGGCTGAATGGCACAGCCTGGAGGTGGCTAAAGCCTGAGGAGACCATATAGTGGCTGAATGGCACAGCCTGGAGTTTGTGGCAGCATGAAGAGACCATATAGTGGCTGAATAGCACAGCCTGGAGGTGGCTGAAGCATGGGGAGACCATATAGTGGCTGAATGGCAAAGCCCAGAGTTTGTGGCAGCATAAGGAGACCATATAGTGTCTGAATGGCACAGACTGGAGTTTGTGGCAGCATGAGGAGACCATATAGTGTCTGAATGGCACAGCCTGGAGTTTGTGGCAGCATGAGGAGACCATAAAGTGTCAAAGGCACAGCCTGGATTTGGTGGCAGATGAGGAGACAATAGGGCCTCACAATCTCTAAGAATGAAAGATGAATTTTGAAAAATTTCCATTGAAGATGTATGGTACCATAAACATATATCAGTAATGTCCTAGGCCCAGCAGCATCACTAAACCATGTAGTTGCTGAATGACACAGACTGAAGCTGGCTGAAGCATCAATAAACCATATATTGGATGAATGACACAGCCTGGAGGTGGCTGAATCATCTGTAAACCATATATTGGATGAATGGCACAGCCTAGAGGTGGCTGAAGCATCTGTAAACCATATATTGGATTAATGGCACAGCTTGGAGGTGGTTGAAGCATCATTAAACCATATATTGGATGAATGAAACAGCCTGGGGGTGTTGGCAGCACGAGGAGACCATATAGTTGCTGAATGACATAGCATGAGAAGACACAAGGGCTTTACAATCCCTAAGATTAAAGGATGAATTTTGAAATTGAAATTGAAGATTTATGGTAGCTTGTGCCAGCAGCATCAGTAAACTATATTGGCTGAATGACACAGCCTGGAAGTGGCTGAAGCATGAGGAGACCATATAGTGGCTGACTGAGACAGCCTGGAGGTGGCAGCAGCCGCATCAGGAGTCCTGAAAGTGACCCTGTGACAGAGTGGTGCCGTGGGTGGCAATACCAGTACCCAGTGACGAAGGTGGGGGGAAAAACAGGGCATGCTGAGAGTTGTAGTCAGTGACCAGACATCTAGGATTTTATTTTGTTCCGCTGTTATGTTTGTTTTTGCCTGCAACCTGTATAAATAAAGCTGGCGAGGTGCCAGACTTGTATCCTTAACTGTTGTCAGCCAAGTTATTACAAGGAAACGTGTCCCATGGCAGTGACCAGGACGATCCCAGAGCAATCACTGAGGACGGTTCCTTACAGGGGCAGAAAAATATGGTACAGTATGCTTAAAAAACAGTATTTTGGTAAAACACCTGCCGGTGATTACTTTTGCCTGGACTTTCACAGTATCTAGGCCCTTGACAGATTTACAGGTACAAAATAGTATACTACTTAGATGTACGTATGTAGTATGTGGTATGCACTTATGAGGGCAGAAAAATGCGGTACAGTACGCTTAAAGAAACATATTTTAGTAAAACACCAGCCTGTGATTACTTTTGCATGGACTTTTACAGTATCTAGGCCGTTGACAGATTAACAAGTACAAGAGAGTACACTACTTAGACGTACGTATGTGGTATGCAGTTATGAGGGCAGAAAAATGCGGTACAGTACGCTTACAAAACGTATTTTAGTAAAAAACCAGCCAGTGATTACTTTTGCCTGGACTTTCACAGTATCTAGGCCCTTGATAAATTAACAGGTACAAAATAGAACACTACTTAGATGTAGGTATATGGTATGCACTTATGAGGGCAGAAAAATGTGCTACAGTACACTTAAAAAAGTATCTGAGTAAAAACACAAGCCGGGGATTACTTTTGCCTGGAATTTCACGTTATCTAGGCCCTTGACAGATTAACAGGTTTAAAATAGTACACTACTTAGATGTAAGTATGTGGTATGCACTTATGAGGGCAGAAAAATGCGCTACAGTACGCTTAATAAATGTATTGGAGTAAAACACCAGCCAGTGATAACTTTTGGCTGTCCTATAACAGTATGTAGAGCCTTGATAGATTAACAGGTACAAAATAGTACACTACTTAGAGGTAGGTATGTGGTATGCACTTATGAGGATAGAAAAATGCGCTACTGTACACTTCAAAATGGCTACAGCACACTCAAAAAAGTATCTGAGTAAAAACACATGCCGGTGATCACTTTTGCCTGGACTTTTACATTATTGAGGCCCTTGACAGATTAACAGGTTTAAAATAGTACACTACTTAGTTGTAGGTATGTGGTATGCACTTATGAGGATAGAAAAATGCGCTACTGTACACTTCAAAAATTATTTGAGTAAAACACCAGCCAGTGATTACTTTTGGCTATACTTTCACAGTATGTAGGCCCTTGACAGATTAACAGGCACAAAATAGTACGCCACTTAGATGTAGGTATGTGGTATGCACTTGTGAGGGCACGCTTAAAATATCATATTTTAGTAAAACACCTGCCGGTGATTACTTTTGCCTGACTTTCACAGTATCTAGGCCCTTGACAGATTAACAGGTACAAAATAGTACACTACTTAGATGTTCGTATGTGGTATGCACTTATGAGGGCAGAAAAATGCGGTACAGTACGCTTACAAAAACATATTTTAGTAAAACACCAGCCAATGATTACTTTTGCCTGGACTTTCACAGTATCTAGGCCCTTGACAGATTAACAGGCACAAAATAGTACACTACTTAGATGTACGTATGTGGTATGCAGTTATGTACTTATGAGAGCAGAAAATTGCGGTACAGTATGCTTAAAAAACTTATTTAGTAAAACAACAGCCGGTGATTACTTTTGCCTGGACTTTCACAGTATCTAGGCCCTTGACAGATTAACAGGTACAAAATAGTACACTACTTAGATGTACGTGTGTGGTATGCACTTATGAGGGCAGAAAACAGCAGTACACAACAGTGCTGAAGCACAAAAAGCTATGTACTAAACATAAAATTGCACTCTGTGAAAGACAATTAGGAATGGACTGCTGGGTATTATACCGTCTACAGACTAGTATAACCAGCAAATGATTTGTTGTGAAACAAAGACACAGAATTGCACTGAAAAATTATTCCTGCCTCCTCTGCTAAGGTTTATGAAGTTGAGGCAGCTTTTTAAAATGTATGAAGCAACACACAGCTATCTGCCCCTCTCTGTAATACAATGCTGAAGAAAGTGACTGGGAGGTAAATGGCTGCAGTAAAAATCCTTTTCAGTGAAAAAAAACCATTGCTCTCTATGCAGGAATGAGCTTTTCTGTGTAATACACACACACAGCGATGTCCATCCTATCTGTATGCAGTGTAATGAAGTATATGATGAGCCACAAAATGGCTGCCAAATATATAGGGCTGTGACATCACAGGGGTGACTGGCTGCTGATAGGCGGCATCCTGCATGTGATTCAGGATCATCCCGCCTACTTCCCTTCCCGCCTCACCAACGTTCCTTGCCCCATGTACTGACATGTGGATCCACCATTTTAGATGCCCTGGAGCCTAGACTGCAGTAAATGGAGTTTAATGAAGCGATCTGCACAATAGAATCACAGAGATATTCGCATTAGTTGTAAATCGAATGTTTCATTAAAATCGTAACGAATTCGGGTTTGTCAGCTTTGATTCGCTCATCTCTAATTTTGAAATTTCTGTGTGACAGTAAATGACAGTAGTGCTTTAAGTATTATTATTAAGTCACTAAGCTTAAATGACCTTTACTGGCAGCAAGTTTAATTTCTACACCTGCCGGACACAATTACTAGATACTTTCCAGTACTAAGTGCCTTTGTTTGTCAATGACAGCTCATTATTGGACATTCATTTTTATTCCTGGAAAACCCCTTAAATGAATCAGATACTTGCAACAAATTGGATTGAAAATTATTTTTTTCTATTTTGGTCTATAGCTGGCACCAGTGCATATGTCCTGAAAAATGCTGCCATTTACCGGAAGATTTTTATAGGGCAATGAAATCCCATATTTTCACACCCCTACCTTCCTCTCTCCGATATGCAGGGAAATAACTGTCTAAAGCTTTAGGTGACACCTCTCATCCTTGTGTGTGACTCCGCTTAAGAGAACACCTAATTAGTCTCCTCAGTAAATATTGATCACACAGGGAATTCTATAAAACTGGAAACAAAAGGGCTGATTTGTTTTAAAGAGCATTGATCTAATTCATTTTTAAAGACCTTATATCTGCAGTTTCTGCCTTGTCCATCTGTATATAAATCCCCCTTATAGTGCCTTTTCAGGAAACAGAAGCTGAGGTTATCATAGTGAATACGATGATGCATACATTTTAGTAATGGCAGTATCAGTAATACATAGTATATGTGGTATGTATGTAGTAATAAGGATGTATGTACTGTATAGAGGCGGAACTCAAAAATGCAAACTCAAAAACGCAAACATGGCCACCAGTAGACTACATTTGGTCTTTTAAAATCAGTGGGCTGGGCACAAGTTTGTTGTAGGATATGCCGGCATACCTAAGTATTCCACAAGTGTACAGTACTTCACTGCTGTGAACCCAGAATATGTAATTGGAGTGCACATCGAAAAAAAACATGGGGTGCTGTTCGCATGGGTTAACCCCTTAAGGACGGATCCCTTTTTCCCCTTAAATGGGTAATCCAGGAAAAAACTTTATTTTATATATCAACTGGCTCCAGAAAGTTAAACAGATTTGTAAATCACTTCTATTAAAAAATCTTAATCCTTTCAGTACTTATGAGCTTCTGAAGTTGAGGTTGTTCTTTTCTGTCTAAGTGCCCTCTGATGACACGTGTCTCGGGAACCGCCCAGTTTAGAAGAGGTTTGCTGTGTGGATTTGCTTCTAAACTGGGCGGTTCCCGAGACACGTGTCATCAGAGAGCAATTAGACAGAAAATAACAACCTTAACTTCAGAAGCTTATAAGTACTGAAAGGATTAAGATTTTTAAATAGAAGTAATTTACAAATCTGTTTAACTTTCTGGAGCCAGTTGATATATAAAAAAAAACGTTTTTTCCTGGAATACCCCTTTAAGGACTGAGCCCTTTTTCGCAATTCTGACCACCGTCATTTTATGCATTAATAACTCTAAAACGCTTTTACCGGATGTTCTGATTTCATGAAAATTGCTAAATCTGAAGGGACAGATGTTACAGAACTACAACTCCCAGCATGCCTGGGCAGTCTAGGCATGCTGAGAGTTGTAGTTTGGCAACATCTGGAGGGCTACCGTTTGGGCAATAAATATTGCTTACTGCCCCCTTCCTTCACCCCCCCCCCACCCCCCAACGTCATTTCCCTACCTGCGCCTGTCTCCAGCTATGATCTGCGGTCCCCAGGCCATCTTCTTCTCAGGAACCAGCCTCCATCTTCTCCCCCCGTTCAGCCCGACATCCAGGGGTGGGCAGAACGGGGGGGGGTTGCCATGGCAACCCACTGTCCTACGCTGCCATTGGTCAGAATCAGATCAGTCACTGAATCAAATCAGTCACTGACAGCTCCGATCATCCCTATTTTCCGGGTGATTGGGTCACCAGAGACCCGATCAGCCTGGAATAGCAGAAAATCGCATGTCTGAATTGGCATGCAATTTTCTGCGATCGCCGACATGGAGGGGTCTCAGGACCCCCCTCGGCGATGTGCCGGGATGCCTGCTGAATGATTTTGGCGGGGACCGGAATTCCCACAGGCGTATGCATACGTCCCACGTCCTTAAGGACTCGGGATGCAGGGCGTATGCATACGCCCGGCGTCCTGAAGAGGTTAATACCCTCATTCAGATAGAGAAAAGTTCCACAGCACACTCTGAAAATCTAACTCAAGTTTAAAGTGCGTGATAAACATCCAAATTGTCAAGGTGGTAGTTTATAGGAATGATGGTCAAGGGAAATTTTGGCCCTTTCTGGGCCTTTGTCCGCATCGTCCAATGGTTGCATAAGAGGTGGTAGGGCATAAGGTATTGGTGGGCAAGTGAGGAAGGTGGAATGGTGCATATAATGCTAGAACACTTCTTTAAATTCTTTTTTTTGTAGTCCAGCATTTAAAATATGCAGGTTCTAAGATCCCCATCTGTTCAGTAACTCAGTGTGCAGTTCAGTTTGTAACTTTTTTTACCACATACTTTGCAATAAACAGGAAAAAATAAAAATAAAAACTCATCTCCTAGAAAGCATTGCTGCACAGTGTAATCGAGCATGACAGGTCAGCTGTCAACAAGCTCGTTGACTGGTTCTATTAGCAACAAACAGAACTGTGAATGGTTCCAGATCAGTGCAAGTTACTCTGTTGTCACATGACTGGTTTTTATATTTGTAAAATGGGATTCCACTGCACAGTGCACACTATGAAATTTCAGTGAAATTTCCCCAATAAATGCTCATTCTTTCAACAGATTCCACCTGGAATACATTGCCGGCTATGGGGACGTCAATGTAGGTGTGGTCCTATCGACAAGGCGGCGCTGGACACACTCGGAATCTCCAGCCAGAATTTTTCCAGATTCCTTTATATGAACCTAGCCTAAAGGTCTATGCATGAAGGATATCTGTCACAAAATTGACTCCCCCTAATTTTATATATTGCTGCTGCCGTTATTTTTATTTTTTATTTTTTGGGCTTCTCACAGAATCTATGAGGACACTGTACTGCAGATCCACTCAGTACAGACCAATAATGTGGCCATGTGCGTACACTTTTACTAAGACATTGGTTTGAAGGTAATTGTATAGACTGCTTTCTATTTGATAAAATAATGATGATAATATTATGTGTTTCAGTGGTTCAATGCTGAGAGAATAAATCTAAAAATCCACTAAGACACATGAAAGATGCAAAAGCAAACCAACCCAATTACACAGCTAAAAGGTTATTTCCTCTCAGTTACCAAGAGAGAGAGAAAGCTCCCCAATCTATGTATGTTACTGATGGAAGTGGATTGGACATGTGGGGTAACATGAAAAGCATACGTTGTGCAGTGCTCATTTAGCAATTAAGTGATCAAGTGTCTTTTGAAGCATCAAATATACAGCTGTGATTTGCTTGTTAAGGACCTAACAACTTTATTTACATAGAAGTTACGCATAAAGCATGTGTTGCTCTTTCCTATTTACAGAATCAATGTCATTTTGTTTTCATGCTTTTTCACTAACAATAATATGCTTAAAAACGGAATCTCAGTAGGATTAGCGGTATACAGATGCAGTTTATTCAAGCAGGCTATGTTCTTCTCACTCATTTCACTTGTGTCTGGAAATTTTATATAGGAAATTCAAATTACTGCAGTGCTTCTCCATACTGTCCCCTAAGACCAAAAAGTTCATCACAATAACACATTCAGAGCTCAGATGTTTTATAGATAAATTATTCATATTCTTTCCTCAATACCTTTTAATTAAAATGCTGTATTATACCACAGGAAACACAGAACGCCATTTTTGAATTGTTACCGAATGTATTCAAGAGAAAAAGATGTGGAGCATTTATAGGCTCATGTAAAAAATGGAACATTGGTTGCACCACTTTAAACAAGGATAGCTACAACCAAGAATCCCTATCATTGTATTGTCGTCTTTCCCATTAGTGTTGATGATGAGTTTGATGAAATGCGTCAGATATACTGGTAGAATTTTGTGCATGGACTGCTGTTTTAAGGTGCTTCAATAGGAACCTGACAGGGAAAACAAGTTTTTAAAATCAGTCTAGAAAGGAAAACAAACTCACTCCTTAACTCTGGGGTATATCTACCCATATAGGAAGCAATTATTACCAAATGGAGAAACAAGGGACATTGTAAATCTGTCTCTTGTTACGCATTAAGCACTGGGGTATATCTACCCATATAGGAAACCATTATTACCAAGGGTTTTTTTTATTTTACAAAGAAAACTATATTTACCTCTGACTCCCTCTAGCCTCTGGTACAGCTGCTCACAATCTCAGTGTTTCATTGATTAGTAAAGTAGCAATGTCACGTATTGACCACAACCACGGTCAGCCGTGCTCCTCTTTCTAGTGCTGGGTGTCAATACGTGACATTGCAACTCAACCAATCACTGGCCGCAGCAATGTCCCACCTTAGCCAGTAAATGGGCTGAGCAGCACACTGCCGTATTGACCCCCAGCACAAGGAAATTGAGCACAATGGAGATTGGGAGCAGCAATACAGGAACTAAGTGAGTGGTATATATTTATTGTATTGGTGATAAGAACAAATGGTTAAGTGGCAGTGTGTATTTTCTGAGATTCTGTGGTTTTTATAGATATCATATTGTTAAAAGTTTTTTTCCTGAACTTTTTTTGTTGTACTTTCAGGACATATATATATATATGTGTGTGTGTGTGTTTACACATGATACATCTCACATATGTATGTTTACACAGATTACATCTCACAAAATCTGCAGGGGTTAAAACAACAGATGTGGAGACTTCATACTAAGGCCACTTTCCCACTACCGTTGCACCCCTTTGAGAACGGCTGTTAAAGGGAAACTGCAGTGTAAAAAACGTATCCCCTGTCTGATCATGGTGGGACCGACTGCTGGGGCCCCCCGACGATCTCCCGAATGGGGTCCCGGCATTGCCGCGCTGACACCCCCTCCTATGCAACGCAATGGGAAAGATGGGGAGGTATGAATGCTGAATCCCTGCCTCTCCCATAAAGATACATGGAGGGGGCCTGTCGGCCGCAACATCATGCTGCGGCCGACATGCCTCCTGCATGGGAGAGCCGCAGCAATGCAATCAGACACTTATCCTTTATCCTGTGGATAGGGGATAAGTTTTTTTCTCTGCAGATTTCCTTTAAGTGTTTTGTTGTTGTGTTTTTTTTTTTTTTTACTTTAACGGCCGTTATCTAGATGGAGCACAACGGGTCCCGATGGATCCCATCATAGTCAATGGGGTCCGTCGGGCACTGCGGGAGAAAAAGACGCTTGCAGTATTTTTTTCTCTCCCTATCTCCCCATCTGTTGTTTTAACCACTGCATATTTTGTGAGCTGTAACCTGTGTGTTTTCTTCTTATGTGCTCAGAAATGCTTTTGACTTGATAAAGGGAGGACTCCCAAAAGCTTGCCTGTACAAAATACTGTTAGTCTAATGAAAATGTATTACAAGATTCTGCAACATCCTATAATATGTATATAGATGAAGTATCCTAAGGAGGTAGAGTGGAAAAGAGATCTTTCTGGACACACTGGACACAGCGATGTCCTGGTTATACAGCGGTCCCAAATTGTGCTGGAGATCAATGGCCAATATTGGTTGCTGTGCCCGGGTACTGCCCATACCCCCCTCGCAGCAGCTCTGCCAGCAATGAAAAAGACAATTAAACAGTTTGGCCACAATTGTTTTTACAGTAAATCAATGCAGCATAATAGCAATTGAGGAGAAGCCATATCTCCATGTATAACTGCATTTTCTGTGCAGGGAAGAAACCTAAATGGACTGAGCTTTACTTAAAAGTCAGCAGTTTACAAGGGGCCGATGAGATTCAACAAGAGCAAAAAGCCGTAAAGACAGTATGGAGCAGAAATACTGGTGGAAAACATGTTTACAAAATGAAAAGTGGAAAGTAATGAAATAGCTGATGAACAAGGTCCCCAGAGATGGGCGAATAATAGCTGCGCTCATGAGGCTTAGAAGAGAGGAGCCAGAGCAGAAGATCCATAAACTCCTTACTCCAGCTAGAAAAGGATGTTTACCTGATAGCTGGAATTCCACAAAACAAGGAATAAGCAGGAGTGTAGAAATCACCTTGGGATTTCACTGTTAAAGCTACCTTATAAGGTACTGAAGAAAAACATTGCCTTGAGACGAACAAAGTTTATTAAAGATATACAGAGGTAGGGGAATTGATTTTGCCAGAGTAGAAAAATTGTCATTTGGGAAAGCTCCCTCTGATGTTACATATAGTTTGATTTGCAATAAGATTTTTTGTAATAAAGCTGTGTGCAGAAGGCTGTATAGGGACTCGCAGAATCCCTGCAACTCTAAACTACAAAGCCATAAGCACTTCTTGTCATGTGGTGATTCCATATGGCCCCATGTTATGAAATTCGGCTTCCAATGGAGAATACCACTTTTATTTATTTATATATATATATATATATATATATATATATATATATATATGCTGATATATTGCGGATGTTGTAACCTGTGTACCATGCTTGAAAAAGATGTCGGGATGCCATCGAAATGTCGCATCTGAGATGGGTCAATAGAATGCCACTTTCTGCACTTTAACACTGGGTGTGCCGCGGAAATTATATATATATATATATATATATATATATATATATATAGTATATGGAATATAACAGAAAAATTGTCTGTTAGAAATCAGAGGCATGTTGTGCTCCATAGAAGTCTAACAGCCATAATACATTCATGTGCACGCTGCCTAAAATTATTCAGTCAGTTATTATCATATGCACCAAAACAGATAGGTGATACATTCCCATCAATCTGCACATCTGTACAAGACAGCTATCAATGTGGCTTCAGGACAGAGTAGTGAACTTGGATTATATTTATTACAACCAGATAAAGAAACAGGACTGTATGGCGTCATGTGACTTTTCAATGCCTAAAATATATAAAACAAGGGCAACTCTAAACCGGTAACGACAAGCTTTCTTTGTTAGGAGATCCAGAAGATATAATAATAGTCAATGGATGCCTTCTTCAACTGTATGGCATACAGTTGAATGGGTCTCTATGTTCAGCAGAGATTTGAATTTGTTACGAATTTCATGAAAAATTCGATTCGCAATGGATGCGAATATCATCACGATTCTATCGCGCAAATTGCTTCATTAAACTCCATTTAGTGCGGTCCAGACTCCAGGGTATCTAAAATTGCAGATCCACATGTGAGGACGTGGGGCAAGGAACTCTGGGAAGGCAGGAACAACGGTAGGCGTAATGACCCTGAATCACATGCAGCCTATCAGCAGCCAGTCCCCCCTGTGATGTCACAGCCCTATATAATCAGCAGCAATATTGCGGCAAGTCACTTCATTCATTACACTGCAGAAAGATAGGGCGGACAGCCTGTGTGTGTTAAACAGAAAAGCTTTTTCCAGCAGTGTTTCACCTCCTAGTCACATCAGCGTGGACAGAGAGCAGTGCTTTTTTTTCACTGAAAAGGATTTTTACTGCATCCATTAACCTCCCAGTCACTTTCTGCAGCAATGTATTACAGAGAGGGACAGAGAGCTGTGTGTTGCCTCATACATTTCAACAAGCTGCCTCAACTTCATAAACCTTAGCAGAGGAGGCAGGAATAATTTTTCAACGCAATTCTGTGTCTTTGTTCCACAACAAATCACCTGCTGGTTATACTAGTCTGTAGATGGTATAATATCCAGCAGTCCATTCATAATAGTCTTTGACAGAGTGCAATTTTGAGTTTAGTACACAGCTTTTGTGTGCTGCAGCACTGTTATGTACTGCTGGTGTTGTGGAAAAATATGTTTTTTTAAGCGCACTGTAGCGCATTTTTCTGCCCTCATAAGTGCATACAACATACCTACATTTAAGTAATATACTATTTTGTACCTGTTAAACTTTCAGGGGCCTAGATACTGTGAAAGGCCAGGGAAAAGTAATCACCGGCTGGTGTTTTACTAAAATACGTTTTTTCAAGCGTACTATAATGCATTTTTCTGCCCTCATAAGTGCATACCACATACCTACATCTAAGTAGTGTACTATTTTGTAGCTGTTAATTTGTCAAGAGCCTAGATACTGTGAAAGTCTAGGCAAAAGTAATCCCCGGCTGGTGTTTTACTCCAATACGTTTTTTTAAGCATACTGTAGCGCATTTTTCTGCCCTCTTTGTTCCACAACAAATGGTCTGCTGGTTATACTAGTCAGTAGACGGTATAATACATACTCAGCAGTCCATTACTCATAGTCTGTGAGAGAGTGTAATTTTGGGTTAAAGCGCACCCGTCAGATGCAACAAAAAAAAAATTATATATCACTCAGTACCTAATCCTGACCATGTACATCATTTTTATGTGTCTAGCACCTTTATTTATTTTTTTATTACAATTTTAATTTAGCTCACTAGTCAGAATTCCTCTCAAAGGGAGGGGACGTGACCTCACTGTGCAGGTCTCTGGGCCCTCCCTCAGTAGACTGTTTGCTCACATCTCCCCTAGCATTAGCAAAACTACAACTCCCAGCTTGTCCTCACTGACAGAAGCAGGACGCAAGCTGACATTGGGAGGATTTTTCCTCCAGCTGTGAGCCCTGCACTCACAGCTGTCAATCAAGGAAGTGTGTCCATGACATAGGTAATGATGCATGGACTAGTTTCCAGGCAGGGGAGGGGGGCAGTTGTTTGACTGGCTTTTTCAGTATGAAATACTGAAAATCTTCTAATTGGTTTTGAATGCTTTACAACATATCAAAAGTTTTTGTATCTGACAGTGCCCATTTAAAGGGGTACTCCGGTGAAAAACTTTTTTTTTTTTTTTTTTAAATCACTGGTGCCAGAAAGTTAAACAGATTTGTAAATTAATTTGAGTAGAATACAGACATAGCGCACATCTACAATCTTGTATAATGATCTGATTGCTTCTCAGCACAATATCAAAAACTAACAGGTTGTTAGTATACATTTTTGATCAAAAAGTACAAGCCCACTCGCCACGTCAAGGCCACCAATTCAGAGTGGGTCCCTAACGTCCCTAGCATAAAATGGCGCAGCACCAGGCGGCGACCACCACCGCCGCGACACAGGTGCCCACGGGGGGGGGGGGGGGAGCGACCCACTGGCAGAGCGGCCCCAATGCCTCTCAAACCAGTCTATAGGCCGCACCCGCCCGCAGACACAGCGCCACGGCAGCAACAGACGCCGCCCCGCACCACACCAGTGTGAACAAGGTGTAATGGCTCACTTACCTTGCTCTCCCAGTCAGACTGGGAGGCAGCTAGGAGTGAAATGGCCCTAGTGTGGCTAATTACCACCTATATAGGTTTGGGCTAGAGGGGGTGGGGAAGAGTGCAGCACATGTTAAAAAAAAAAAATTGGGAAGATAGAAATCACAATATGAATTCGAGTAGAATACAGACATAGCGCACAGATTTGTAAATTACTTCTATTAAAAAATCTTAATCCTTCCTGTACTTATCAGCTGCTGAATACTACAGCGGAAATGATTTTCTTTTTGAAACACAGAGCTGTCTGCTGACATCATGAGCACAGTGCTCTCTGCTGACATCTCTGTCCATTTTAGGAACTGTCCAGAACAGCATATGTTTGCTATTGGGAAGTACAGGAAGGATTAAGATTTTTTAATAGAAGTAATTTACAAATCTGTTTAACTTTCTGGCACCAGTTGATTTAACAAAAAAAAAAAAAAAAAAAAAGCTTTTCACCGGTGTACCCCTTTAACCCATTGGGGACGGAGCCCATTATGACCCTAAGGACGGGAGCATTTTTTGCAAATCTGACCACTGTCACTTTAAGCATTAATAACTCTGGTATTTAAAAATTTGATTCCGAGATAGTTTTTTCGTGACATATTCTACTTTATGGTAGTGGTAAATTTTCTTCAATACTTGCATCATTTCCCGGTGAAAAATTCAAAAATTAGATGAAAAATTTGAAAATTTTGCATTTTTCTAACTTTGAAGCTCTCTGCTTGTAGGGAAAATAGACATCACATATACAATATGTCTACTTTGTGTTTCCATCATAAAGTTGACATGTTTTTACTTTAGGAAGACATCAGAGGGCTTCAAAGTTCAGCAGCAATTTTCCAATTTTTCACAAAATTTTCAAAATCAGAATTTTTCAGGGACCAGTTCTGTTTTGAAGTGGATTTGGAGGGCCTTCAAATTAGAAATACCCCACAAATGACCCAATTATAAAAACTGCACCCCTCAAAGTATCCAAAATGACATTCAGTAACTTTGTTAACCCTTTAGTTGTTTCACAGGAATAGCAGCAAATTGAAGGAGAGAATTAAAAATCTTAATTTTTTACACTCGAATGTTCTTGTAGACCCAGTTTTCGAATTTTTACAAGTGGTAATAGGAGAAAAAGCCCCCCAAAATTTGTAACCCAATTTCTCTCGATTAAGGAAATACCTCATATGTGCATGTCAAGTGTTCGGCGGGCGCAGTAGAGGGCTCAGAAGGAATGGAGCAACAGTGGGATTTTGGAGAGTGAATTTTGCAGAAATTGTTTTGGGGGGGGCAAGTCACATTTAGAAAGCCCCTATGGTGCCAGAACAGCAGAAAAACCCACATGGCACACTATTTTGGAAACTACACCCCACTACAGGCACGTAACAAGGGGTCCAGTGAGGGGTCCTCACAGGTGTTTGACGACTTTTCATTAAAATCGGATGTGTAAATGAAAAAAAAATGTGTCACTAAAGTGCAGTTTTTCCCCCAAATTTACAATTTTTACAAAAGGTAATGGGAGAAAATGCCCCCCAAAATTTGTAACCCCATCTCTTCTGAGTATGGTAATACCCCATGTTAGGATGTAAAATGCTCTGCTTGCGCACTACAATGCTCAGAAGAGGGGGAGCGCCATTGAGCTTTTGGAAAGAGAATTCCTTTGGAATAGTAATCAGGGGCCATGTGATCCCCCCCACGTGACCATTTTTGGAAGCTACACCTCTCACAGAATTTAATAAGGGGTGCAGTGAGTATTTACACCCCACACAGACACCTGTGGGGCGTAAATGCTAACTGTACCCCTTATTACATTACGTGAGGTGTGTAGTTTCCAAAATGGGGTCACATGTGGGGGGTCCATTGTTCTGGCACTATGGGGGCTTTGTAAACACATGGCCTTCAATTCCGGACACATTTTCTCTTCAAAATCCCAATGGCGCTCTTTCTCTTCTGAGCATTGTAGTGCGCCAGCAGAGCACTTTACATCCACATATGGGTTATGTTCTTACTCAGAAGAAATGGGGCTACACATTTTGGGGGGGCTTTTTTCCTATTTTAACTTGTGAAAATGAAGAATTTAGGGTAACACCAGCATTTTTTTGAAAACTTTTTTTTTTACGTTTTCCCATCCAAATTTAATGAAAATTCGTCAAACACCTGTGGGGTGTTAAGGCTCACTATACCCCTTATCACGTTCCGTGAGGGGTGTAGTTTCCAAAATGGGGTCACATGTGGGTATTTATGTTTTTGCATTTATGTCAGAACCGCTGTAAAATCAGCCACCCCTGTGCAAATCACCAATTTAGGCCTCAAATGTACATGGTGCGCTCTCACTCCTGAGCCTTGTTGTGCGCCCGCAAGAATTTTACGCCCACATATGGGGTATTTCCGTACTCAGAAGAAACTGCGTTACAAATTTTGGGGGTCTTTTTTTCCTTTTACTGCTTGTGAAAATAAAAAGTATGGGGCGACACCAGCATGTTAGTGTAATCATTTTTATTTTTTTACGCTAACAGGCTGGTGTAGCCCCCAACTTTTCCTTTTCATAAGGGATAAAAGGAGAAAAAGCCCCCCAAAATTTGTAGTGCAATTTCTCCCGAGTACAAAAATACCCCATATGTGGCTTTAAACTTTTTCCTTGAAATACGACAGGGCTCTGAAGTGAGAGAGCACTAAAGGACTAAATTAAGGATTGCATAGGGGTGGACATAGGGGTATTCTACATCAGTGATTCCCAAACAGGGTGCCTCCAGCTGTTGCTAAACTCCCAGCATACCTGGACAGTAAGTGGCTGTCCAGAAATGCTGGGGGTTGTTGTTTTGCAACAGCTGGAGGCTCCGTTTTGGAAACACTGCCGTACAATACGTTTTTCCTTTTTATTGGGCGGGACAGTGTAAGGGGGTGTATATGTAGAGGTTTACCCTTTATTTTGTGTTAGTGTAGTGTATTGTAGTGTTTTTAGGGTACATTCGCACTGGCGTGTTACGGTGAGTTTCCCGCTAGGAGTTTGCGCTGCGGCGAAAAATTTGCCGCAGCCCAAACTTGAAGCAGGAAACTTACTGTAAACCTGCCCGTGCGAATGTACCCTGTACGTTCACATGGGGGGGGCAAACCTCCAGCTGTTTCAAAACTACAACTACCAGCATGTACTGACTGAGGAGTTGTACTTTTGCAACAGCTGGAGGCACACTGTTTGGAAAACCTTCAGTTAGGTTTTGTTACCTAACTCAGTATTTTCCTACCAGTGTGCCTCCAGCTGTTGCAAAACTACAACTCCCAGCATGCACTGATCGCCGAAGGGCATGCTGGGAGATGTAGTTATGCAACAGCTGGAGTTACGCAACTACAACTCCCAGCATGCCGAGACAGCTGTTTGCCGTTTGGGCATGCTGGGATTTACAGTTTTGCAACATCTGAAGGGCTACAGTTTATAGACCACTGGACAGTGATCTCCAAACTGTGACCCTCAAGATGTTGCAAAACTACAAATCCCAGCATGCCCAGAAAGCAAAGAGCTGGTTGGGCATGCTAGGAGTTGTAGTTTTGCAAGATCTGGAGGGATACAGTTTAGAGACTACGTTATAGTGGTCTCAAACTGCAGTCCTCCAGCTGTTGCAAAACTACATATTCCAGCATGCCCAAACAGCAAACAGCTGTGTGGGCATGCTGGGAGTTGTAGTTTTGCAACATCTGGAGTGCTACAGGTTAGAGACCACTGTAGCCCTCCAGATGTTGCTAGGCAACTTACCGGTTTCCGTAGGATCGGGGGAGCCGTCCTCTTCTGCCGCACGACGTCGCCGCCCACCGATCACCATCGCCGCCTGCAGCCTCCGGAGGGGTAAGTGGACCTTCGGCGTTCTGTCCCATTCGTTTCCCCATTCTGCCCCGCCTATTGTGGGTGGGCAGGATGGAGAAAACAAAAGTAAACCCCCCCGCCCCCGATCTTTTTTTGGAGGTCGCGTCTAGACCACCAATAGCAGGGATATGAGGCGTGGCACCTCTGCCACCTAACTCCTATCCCTTCAGGGGGATCGTAGGTGTCTTAGACAACCGTGATCCCCCTTATATTCCGGTTCACCGGGTCACCATAGACCTGTAATGACCCGGAATCGGCGCAAATCGCAAGTGTGAATTCACTTGCGATTTGCGCCGATCGCCGACATGGGGGGGTCTGATGACCCCCGTGGGCATTTGCGCGGGGTGCCTGCTGATCGATATCAGCAGTCACCCCGGTCCGGTCCGGCACGCCCTTTGTCCCCAACAGGTTAAGTACACAGCGACTGTGTGTGGCAGCACTGTTGTGTACTGCAGGTGTTGTGCAAAATTTTTCTGCCCTCATAAGTGCATACCACATAACTACATTTAATTAGTGTACTATTTTGTATCTCTTAATCTGTCAAGGGCCTAGATACTGTGAAAGTCCAGGTAAAAGTACTCACCGGCTGGTGTTGCACTCAGATACTTTTTTAAGCATACTGTAGCACATTTTTCTGCCCTCATAAGTACATGCCACATACCTACATCTAAGTAGTGTACTATTTTGTACCTGTTAAACTCTCAAGGGCCTAGATTCTGTGAAAGGCCAGGGAAAAGTAATCACTGACTGGTGTTTTACTCAAATACTTTTTTAAGCGTACTATAGCACATTTGTCTGCCCTCATAAGTGCATACCACATACCTACATCTAAGTAGTGTACTAATTTGTAACTGTTAATCTGTCAAGGGCCTAGATACTGTGAAAGGACAGCCAAAAGTACACACCTGCTGCTGTTCTAGACAAATACTGTTTTCAGCATAGTGAAGCATATTGTACTCCCCTCATATACGCACTAAGTATGTCAGGCAGAGAAGTGCCAGGACGTGCACAGAGGAGTGGCAGAGGCCTAAATTCATCAGGCAGAGGTCACAGCAGATTAGGTAGAGGCCTAGTGTCTCGACCAGCAACCCATCTGCCGTCATTGATTGGTTAACGCAGTCATCCACTTCATCACAAGTGACATCTGATACCCCCAGTCAACAGTCGGTGGGTTCCTCAGACACAACCCTCAGTTGGAATGGCCCGGGAGCAGTCCCTGTCCTCCCATTGCCTCTGTCCTATGCTGTTCCCTCCCCTAAAGTAGTATCTTATGCTGTGGGTTCAGCTTCACTATTCAGTGAGGATGATCTAATAGAGGACAGTAAGCAGCTACTGCCCAGCCAAGAAGTGGAGGAGACCTCTGCCGTTTCCTTCGCTAGGCGGGCAAGTACTGATGAGGAGAGTGACGTGGGAGGCAGTGTTGCCAGCTTTCAGGGTCCTAAAGCCAACACTGTTGATTAACCTGAGGAGATCATCAGTGATGTGCAGACACTTGTTGATGATGATGAAGTTGATCGCAATTGGGAGCCGGGTGCAGAAGGGGCTTCATCATCATCAGGAGAAGAGAGTTGCAGGTTGCCCGTGAGGCAGCAGCTGAGCCAGCAAGGTGGTAGCATGGTTGGCAGTCAGCATGGTGGTAAAAGTGGAAATTCTGGAGCCGAATGTGCCAGGGGAGACCACCTGCTTCGCAGCAGCCTACCTTCCCGGGAGGTAGTAAAACAGGGGTTCCTGGAGACAGGGGGAGTAACAGTCAATTAGTGCGGACTGTTGGTGGGAAAATCAGCTACTCGACGGTGTGGCAGTTTTTCATCAAGCATCCCGAGGAGGTTAACACAGGCACATGAAGGATACGTCGGCAGAAGGTGAAGCGTGGCCAGGGTCCCAATGTTGGCACCACGGCCCTGCGTCAACATATGCTGTGCCACCATAAAGTGGCCTGGGAGAACCATGGCTCTGATGTAGTGGTCAAGCCTGCTGCATCACCCAGTGGCACGCCGCTCCCTCTTTCAGCCAGTCAAGGCTCCACCACCTCAGCCGAAGGGAGCTGTGTGTCATACCCTCCTTCTGTCGCTCCAGATGCTCCTGCTCCTCATACTTTTAGTCAGTCATTTCTCCAACAATCCATCAGCAAAGCCATGTCCAAGAGACAACAGTATGCGCCCACTCATCCAATGGCACAGAATCTGAATGTGCACCCTTCTAAGTTGCTGGTGCTGCAGTCCCTCCCTTTTCAAGTCGTGGACTCTGCACCTTTCAGAGAACTGATGGCTTGTGCTGAGCCGAGGTGGAGAGTGCCAAGCCGTCATTTCTTTGCGAAGAAGCACCAGCCCAGCACAATTTTGTGGAAGAGAAGGTGGGCCAGATCTTGAGTCTGACTGTGTGTAAAAAGTGCACAGCAGTGCTGATGTCTGGAGCTGTAACTATGGTCAGGGACAATAGATCTCCTTTACGGCTCACTGGGTGAATGTGGTTCCTGCACAGACACAACACCAACTTGGACATGTCACGCCGCTTCCTCCTCCACGCTCTCAGGATGCTGGTCCTGTGACAGTGTGCGACTCCGCCTCGTCCTCCTCCACCGTCCGAACAACTCTCAGTGCGCCTTCAGCATACCATATGTGCAGGGCACGGCGATGTCATACTGTTCTTCACATGGTTTGCCTTGGCGAACGGAGTCACACAGGGGAGGAACTGATGAAAGTCACTCATAAAGAAATGGCTTACTCCACGAAAACTGGAAATGGGAACCATGGTGACTGACAATGGGAAGAACATCTTGTCTGCACTGCGACTGGAAAGGCTGAGCCATGTGCCCTGCATGGCACACATGTTCAATCTTTTTGTCAAGCGGTTCCTGAAGTGTTCCCCCATTTGCAAGACATCCTAACAATGGGAAGGAAAGTTTTCATGCACTTTAGCCACTCGTACATTGCAAAACACACCGTCCTTCAGCTGCAGCATCAGAACAGTATCCCCCACCATAGTCTGATTTGCGAAGTTGCCATATGTTGGAATTCCAACCTCCATATGTGTTGCCCTTTGCTCAGGCCCTTTGAGGCAGCCACATTATTAGTAAATCCCCAGGATTATGGGATGAACAACTTCATTCCACTGCTTAATTTCTTACAACACGTGTTGGAAACAATGGCTGGTCAGGGCAATGGAGATGTGGCGCCTACATCTCATGGCCACATGATCCCTGTGGGGGCTGAACTGGAGGAGGAGGGGGAGGGCACAGTGGAGCACAGTTTAGGTTTCACCAAATGGGCATTTTTTTCTATTAATCTGACAGGAGAGGAGGAGCAACCAGAGGAGCTAGAGGGTTATGAGGAAGGCGAGACAGAGGATCCTTATTTTTCAAGATGACCTATAATGATCTACCGGATATGTCTATAATATCCGCAACATCCAAAGACATGATTCTGCAAATTAATATTTCTACATACAGCTGAGTGATTGCTTTAGTAATATTTATATAAATGTGTTATATTTGTTATGTATTGTTCCTTGGCCACGTTGTTTTCTTTGGCCAATCTTTCCTTTGTTGTAAATTTCTCAAAAAAAAATCTAATAAAAATTATTTAAACCAGACAGACCGTGGCAGTATGTATTAGAGATGGAGGCAGGGAGTCCCTCTGAGTCACTTGCACAAATGCTCACTTGCTTGCGTAGTGACAGCTGAATTGTCACCATTCAGAAGCGAGATGACTTCAGGCTCTCCCCCTTATTGGACCCTCACTACCGCCACAAAATAGAGGCCTTTTTTACACCCACTGAGAGGGAGGACAAACTGACCTTCTACAGAAGCATCCTATATAGTCAGTTGGCCAAAGCCTATTGGCGCCATCGTTCATCCACTCGCAAGTCTGAATCGGGGGGCCCTCTATGCTCACCTTCCACTGCCATGGCTGCTGGGGAGGGGTGGGGTGGCAGGAGCAGTACCAGCTCCATCAGCAGCAGCTTAAGTCTACATTTGCTGATGAGTAGCTTTCTTCACCCGCATAGTGAAGCAACTCATCAGCAGCAGGTACACCTGGAGCAGGACCAGCAGGTGGTGGCAGCAGGTGGTGGCATACCTTGATTTGCCGATGCAACACACCTTGAAGATCCGCTGGACTTCTGGGCAGCCAAATTTGATTTGTGGCTGCAACTAGCAGAGTTTGCCCTGGAAAAGCTGTTCTGCCCGTCTAGCAGTGTGCCATCAGAGCGGGTGTTTAGTGCGGCGGGGGCCATAGTCACCCCAAGGAAAACTCGTCTGTCCACGTAAAATGGGGAGAGACTGACCTTTGTGAAGATGAATCAGGCATGGATCAGCCATGATTTCAACCCACGAATGCCTGATGCATCAGAGTAGATTGACCATGGTGCCACACTAACAGTTCACAAATATGGATAGTGTCAAACAGATTTAAGGCGCTGCTCCCCAGTTACTAACATTCCTCCACATCAGATCTTTTTTCACCCGCTTTCATCACCGAGTACTGGTATTGCCACCCACTTCATCACTCTATTACCGGGGCACTTTCAGGACTCCTGATGCTGCTGCTGCCATCTCCAGGCTGTCTCATTCAGCCTCTATATAATCTCCTTGTAACGGAGCTGGATCTGGATGCTCTAACCTGTGTGGCTGATGACTCCGACCGTATCGGGGAGCGGAGTCTAAGGTGACGCTGGGCTTCACCAGAGCCTGCCGCAAGGCAAGATGGGCTTGCTGCGGCAGGCGACACCCAGGTCGCTACCCCCGACATGGCTTGACCACACATGTAGCTGGGCAAGGCGAGGTACCGAAGGATAAGGCAGTAGCATAGTCCAACATAGCAGAAGGCAGGCGGCAAAGGTGCAGAGTCTAATAACGGATCAGAAGGTCTGCAAACACGGGTAAGGCTAACAGGCTATAAGGATCGCTTAATCTCAGGCTAGGGGCACTGAAGATCCAGCAGGGAAGTGTGGGAGGTGCAGGGACTTACAATGTGGGTTCAGGTGCAAACACTAATTATGGGCGCACTGGCCCTTTAAATTTCAGAGCTCCAGCGCTCGCGTGCCTGGACACTGCACTCATGGCCGGAGCTAGCCGCCAGAGTGCAAAGTGTAACAGCACTCCCCCCCCTCTTTGGTCTCCCCCTCCTTTAACGGTTCAGGAATTTCCTGAGAAGGTCCTGGTCCAGAATGTTGTCCTGCAGCTCCCAAGCCCTCTCTCCGGACCGAATCCTTCCCAATCTACAAGAAAAACGCGCTTTCCTCTGAAAATTTGGAGTCCAAGATCTCCTTAACAACAAAAACATCTGAGGTGTCAGAGATGAGAGAAGGTGAGATGTCCTTTTGAGAAAAACAGTTGTAGATGACTGGTTTCAAGAGGGAAACATGGAAGGAATTCGGATTCCGGAGGAGGTCAGATGGAGGGAATAGGCCACAGGATTAAGTCTCTTCTTGACTTTATAGGGACCCAAATAGCGAGATATTGAACCGGATATATTTAGTTGAGAACCAGACTTTTTAACCAGGAGAAAATTCACATATTTTCATGTCCGCTTGAAATTTCATGCGAGAAGTAGCATGTAGAAGAGAACGATGTGTCTTCTGCCAGATGGAAGAAAAATTCTGCACTTGTTCATAAACAGCAGGAACTCCAGAGGAAGAAGATAAGAGGTGAGGAGGACGAGGGTGAAGTCCATAGACTACATAGAAGGGTGAAGTACCAGTGGAATCAGAATCTTTATGATTGTAGGAAAACTCTGCCCAGGGAAACAGATCAACCCAGTCATCTTGACACACAGAAATGAAATGGCGTAGATAGCCTCCCAAGATCTGATTCACCCTCTCAACCTGTCCATTAGATTGAGGGTGGTAAGCCGAGGAAAAATCCAGCTTAACTTGAAGGCGTAAGAAGAGAGCCCGCCAGAACTTAGAAACTAATTGGATACCATGGCCAGATACTATATGGGAAGGAAGTCCGTGTAAGCGAAAGATATGCTGAAGAAAAAGCTTAGCAGGCTGTGGTGCTGAAGGAAGTCTGGGTAACAGTACAAAATGAGCCATTTTAGAAAAACAATCTACTACCACCATAGGCGTGCACACTGGATGTGCCGGGTGTGCACACCCTAATCAAGCCCGGGGGGGGGGCTGACCGCCGCTGAGCAGCCCAAAGGGGGCCCCTGTCACATTTGGGACTTCCCTGTACTGCACACCTAATGGGGGGGGAACTGTACTGCACACCTAATGGGGGGGAACTGTACTACCAACCTAATGTGGGGGAACTGTACTAACAACTTAATGTGGGGGAACTGTACTGCCAACCTAATGTGGGGGAACTGTACTGACAACCTAATGTGGGAGAACTGTACTGACAACCTAATGTGCGGGGACTTTTACCGCACCTAGAGTGCAGGTCTGTTTATGTATGTGTGCATGCAAGCAAGAGTGTATTTGTGTGTGTGTCTTTATGTGTACGTGTGTGTGTATATGTGTATATATATATGCACGCACGTGGCGTGAGTTTGTGCTTTAGGGTGCACACCTTAATGCAATAGGCTGCGCATGCCTATGACTACCACCCAGATGACTGTATTGCCACGAGAAGATGGAAGGTCGGTAATGAAGTCCATGGAAATATTGGTCCAAGGAAGCTCTGGAACCGGCAAGGGCTGAAGAAGTCCTGCTGGTTTGGAACAAGGGGTCTTGTCCCGAGCACAGACTGAGCAGGACCAGACAAAATCAACGACATCCTGTTTTAAGGTAGGCCACCAGTATTGTTTGGAAATGAGCTGTAGGGATTTATGAATACCGGGATGGCTGGCCAAAAGAGAAGAATGTCCCCATTTCATGATTCAGAGCTTCATACGGGGAGATACGTAAGTCTTTCTTGGAGGCAGATGCTGAAGATTTGCAGGTGCTGCAGAGATTAGACTTTCAGGAGAAATAATATGCTGCGGAGGAGATTCATGGTCATTCACATCAGAAGACCTGGAAAAGGGCACTTTGCTTGTAAATTCTGCAGGACGGAAGTGGATGTAGAAGTCGAATCTGGAGAAAAATAAAGACCACCAGGCCTGCCGTGGTTTGAGTCGATGGGCTGTCTGAAGATAGAGCAAGTTTTTGTGGTCTGAATAAATAGTGACAGGATGTACAGAGCCTTCCAAGAGGTGACGCCATTCTTCTAAAGCCAACTTAATGGCCAAGAGCTTGTGTTCTCTGATGGTATATTTTTTTTTCCGCAGGGGAGAAGGTTTTAGAGAAAAATCCGCAGGTTAAAGTTTTCCCCTTAGTAGACTTTTGCGTTAACACTGCACCTGCTCC
Organism: Hyla sarda; assembly: GCF_029499605.1. Taxonomy (NCBI): domain Eukaryota; kingdom Metazoa; phylum Chordata; class Amphibia; order Anura; family Hylidae; genus Hyla; species Hyla sarda. The sequence goes on along the minus strand of NC_079192.1, from coordinate 186,051,070 downwards.
AACTGAAGTAGCATCTACTTCCAAGATAAATGGTTTGTTAGGATCAGGTCTAGATAGAACAGTAGCAGATTTGGAGGCGGACTTTAACTGTTTGAACGCTTCTTCAGCCTCAGGAGTCCAGACTTTTGGATTAGCAGTCTTCTTGGTGAGTGCAACGATGGGAGCTACCAGAGTGAATGAATTGCCGATAGTAATTGGCAAAGCCAAGGAACTGCTGAATCGCTTTCAGACCAGTAGGTTGTGGCCAGTCCAGAACTGCGGATAACTTGTTGGCATTCATTTGAAGACCTTGACTGGTAACAATATAGCCCAGAAAAGGGAGGCAGGTCTTTTCAAAAGTACATTTATCCAGTTTAGCGTAGAGATGATTTTCACTGAGACGCTGTAACACTTGGTGGAGGTGAGAGCGATGAGACTGGACATTGGGCGAGTAAATGAGTATGTCATCCAAATAGACAACGACACAGGAGATCACAAAAAATAAAGTTGACGAATTCCTGGAAGACTGCTGGAGCATTACAGAGTCCGAATGGCATCACTAGATATTCCAAATGTCCATCACAAGTATTAAACGCAGTCTTTCATTCGTCCCATTCACGTATACGAATCAAATTATAGGCCCCATGAAGGTCTAGTTTAGAGAAAATCTTTACACCTCGCAGACGATCAAATAACTCAGAGATTAAAGGAAATGGGTAGCGGTTCTTTATTGTAGTTTTATTCAAACCTTGGTAGTCCAAGCATGGTCGCAATGACCCGTCTTTTTTTTTCCATGAAGAAGAAGCCGACTCCGGCAGGGAAGAGGACTTCCTGATAAATCCCTTCTGAAGGTTCTCCTTGATGTAATTAGACATGGCCAGAGTTTCAGGAACAGACAAAGGGTAGATTCTGCCCCTGGAAGGTGTGGTGCTGGGTAGCAAGTCAATTGGACAATCGTAGGGACGATGCGGTGGTAACACTTCGGCTTGCTTTTCACTGAAGACATCAGCATAGTCCTGAAGAAAGGAAGGCAAACCGGCAGTGGATGAGATGATGGTTCCAATTTTGAGACACATATGTGGATACAATGGTTGTTACAATGTGGACCCCAGCGAAGAACTTCTCCAGTTTTCTAATCAGCTGCGGAGCATGGAGTTGCAACCATGGTAGGCTAAGCAAGAGAGGATAGGTACAATGTGGGAGAATATAGAAGGACAAGTTCTCCCAGTGAGAAACTCCGACCTGCATAGACAATGGTTCTGGGTCATATAGCACAGTACATTCCAGTCTTTCACCATTGAAAGTAGAGATGTACAGAGGCTTTAACAGAGGGGACACCGGCAGATGATGCCTTTGTACTAGGGAAGCACATCCCTAACTTAATCCTCAAATGCGCATGGTGCTCTCTCACTTCGGAGCCCTGTCGTATTTCAAGGAATAAGTTAAAGGGGTACTCCGCCCCTAGACATCTTATCCCCTATCCAAAGGATAGGGGATATGATGTCAGATCGCCAAGGTGCCGCTGCTGGGGAGCCCCGGGATCCCTGCTACGGCACTGCGCTATCATTACAGCACAGAGCGAGTTCGCTCTGCACGTAATGACGCGCAATACAGGGGCCGGAGCATCGTTACGTCACGGCTACGCCCCTCGTGATGTCACGGCCCGCCCCTTTCAATACAAGTCTATGGGAGGGGGTGCGGCGGTTGTCACGCCCCCTACCATAGACTTGCATTAAGGGGACGGGCCGTGATGTCACGAGGGGCGGAGCCATGACGTCACGCAGCTCCGTCCCTTGTATCGCCCGTCATTACGCACAGAGCGAACTCGCTCTGTGCTGTAATGATAGCGCAGTGCCGCAGCGGGGATCCCGGGGGTCCCCAGCAGCGGCACCGCGGCGATCTGACATCTTATCCCCTATCCTTTGGATAGGGGATAAGATGTCTAGGGGCGGAGTACCCCTTTAAGGGCCACATATGGGGTATTTTCATACTCAGGAGCAATTGCATAAAACATTTTGGGGGCTTTTTCTTCTTTTACCCCTTATGGAAAGGAAAAGGTGGGGTCTACACCAGCCTGTTAGTGTAAAAAAAATTTGCACTAGATTTTGCACTAACGATTTTGCACTAACATGCTGGTGTTGCCCCATACTTTTCATTTTCACAAGAAGTAAAAGGGAAAAAAAGACCCCCAAAATTTGTAACGCAATTTCTCCTGAGTACGGAAATACCCCATATGTGGGCATAAAATACTCTACGGGCGCACAACAAGGCTCAGGAGTGAGAGCGCACTATGTAAATTTGAGGCCTAAATTGGTGATTTGCACAGGGGTCTGTCAAACACCAGTGGGATGTAAATGCTCGCTGCCCCCCTTATTAAATTTTGTGAGGGGTGCAGTTTCCAAAATGGGGTCACATGTGGGGGGTCCACTGTTGTGGCATCACGGGGGCTTTGTAAACGCACATGGCCCTCAACTTCCATTCCAAACAAATTCTCTCTCCAAAAGCTCAATCTCTCTCCTTCTCTTCTGAGCATTGTACTGCGCCAGCAGAGCACTTGACATCGACACATGGGGTATTTCCATACTCAGAATAAATGGGGTTACAAATTTTGGGGGGCATTTTCCCCTATTACCCCTTGTAAAATGTAAAATTTGGGGGGAAAACTGCATTTTAGTGAAAAAAATAAATGTTGTCATTTACACATCCCACTTTACCAAAAAGTCGTCAAACATCTGTGGAGTGTTAAGGCTCACTGGACCCCTTTTTACGTGCCTTGAGGGGTGTAGTTTCCAAAATAGTAGGCCATGTGGGTTTTGTTTTGCTGTTATGGCACCATAGGGGCTTCCTAAATGTGATATGCCACCCAAAAACCATTTCAGCAAAATTCACTCCTCCAAAATCCCATTGTCGCTCCTTCTCTTCTGAGCCTTCTAGTGTACCCACAGAACACTTTACATTCACATATTTCCTTACTCGAGAGAAATGGGGTTACAAATTTTGGGGGGCTTTTTCTCCTTTTACCCCTTGTAAGAATACAAAAACTGGGTCTACAGTCTGAGTGTAAAAAATGAAGATTTTGAATTTTCTCCTTCACTTTGCTTCTATTCCTGTGAAACACCTAAAGTGATAGCAAACTTTCTGTCATTTTTAACCCCTTAAGGACTTAGGACGTATGAGTACGTCCTAAGTCCGGTTCCTGTCTATAACGCAGGGTCCCGTCGCCTATTCACAGCCGGGACCCACGGCTAATAGCGCGCGGCCGCGATCGTTCGGCCACGCGCTATTAGCCCTTCCGATGCGGCGCTCCGATGCTTCCCGGCTGCTCAGTCGGGCTGATCGGGGTCATCGCAATGCCCCGATCAGCTACCCGGAGAGAAGAAGGTCCCTACCTTCTTCCGTCGGCGTCCCGGCTCTGATTGATTGCTCCATGCCTGAGTTACAGGCTGGAGCAATCAACCGCCGCAAGGCAACAATCTGTGTATGCAACAGCAAGGCAACAATCTGTGTATGCAATCAGCCATTGCAAGCTCACACGTCCCTATAGGAGCTCACAAAAAAAAAGTGTAAAAATAAAAGTTAACCCTTTCCCTTCTGAATTAAAAGTTTAAATCACCCGGCATTTCCTAGTAACAAAATAAAACAGTGTAAATAAAAATAAACATATGTGGTATCACCGCGTGCGGAAATGTCCGAATTATAAAAATATACCACTTTTAAAACCGCACGTTCAATGGCGTACGCGCAATAAAATTCCAGAGTCCAAAATAGCGCATTTTTGAGCACTTTTTATTCACCAAAAAAGTGAATAAAAAGTGATAAAAAAAAGACTGATCAGAACAAAAATGGTACCGCTAAAAACTTCAGGTCATGGCACAAAAAATGAGCCCTCATAGCGCCCTGAACTAAAAAAGTTATAGGGCTCAGAAAATGACAATTAGAGTACCCTATACAAGTAGGGTATCATTTTAACCATATGGACCTACAGAATAAAGATAAGGTGTCATTTTTACCGAAAAATGTACTGCGTAGAAACGGAAGCCCCCAAAATTTACAAAAGGGCATTTTTTCCTCAAGTTTGTGGCACAATGAATTTTTTTTCCATTTCGCCATGGATTTTTCGGTAAAATGACTAATGTCACTGTAAAGTAGAATTGGTGGGGCAATAAATAAGCCATAATACAGATTTTTTGGTGCAAAATTGAAAGGGTTATGATTTTTAAAGGCAAGGAGGAAAAAACGAAAATGCAAAAACGTGAAATCGCTCAGTCCTTAGTGGATTAATACTTTGAGGGGTGCAGTTTTTATAATGGGGTAATTTATGGGGTATTTCTAATATGAAGACCCCTCAAATCCATTTCAAAACTGAACTGGTCCCTGGAAAATTCCAATTTTGAAAAGTTTGTGAAAAATTGGAAAATTGCTGCTGAACTTTGAAGACTTCTGATGTCTTCCAAAAGTAAAAACATGTCACCTTTATGATGCCAACATAAAGTAGACCTATTGGCTCACATTTCTCATTGTCTTTAGACTGCTTTTTGTGCCTACAAAAGGCGCAAAAAAGGCGCAAGCAGGGTTAATTTGCGCCTTTATTGTGCCTTTTGGTTTACACATTTCTGCTGATTTTGAGTTGCAATCCACTGATTTTGGCAATACACATGATATTTAAGGGTTTTATGAACTGCGCCTTTTTGTGAAAAGGTGCAAAGCCACTGAAAAGTCTCTAAAACAACACCAGCTCAGACTTAGCTTAGCTTGTTGGTGTATGTGAAGAGAGACATTTCAGAAAATGTGACCTGCACAAAATTTATGAAATGCTCTGTGACCATTTAATAAATTTGGTGCTCCTACATATTACCAGCACACAAAAAAGGTGTAGAAAAATGCTTCACTTACACCTACAATGATAAATGTATATGTGAATCAATATATCATTTATTTGGGATGTCTACTTTCCTTGCAAGCAGTGAGCAAGCTTCAAAGTTAGAAAATGCAAAATTTTCTGATTTTTCATGACGTTTTCTAATTTTTCACCAAGAAATGATGCAAGTATCGATGAAAATGTACCACTATGTTAAAGTAGAATATGTCACGAAAAAACATTCTCGGAATCAAATTCACAAGTAAAAGCATTCCAAAGTTATTAATGCTTAAAGTGACAGTGGTCAGATGTGCAAAAAATGCACGGGTCCTTAAGGGGTTAAAAATCATAACCCTTTCAATTTTGCACCTAAAAATCCATATGATGTTTTTTTCTGCGCCACCAATTCTACTTTGTAATGACATCAGTCATTTTACCCAAAAATGTATGGTGTAATGGAACAAAAAATCATTGTGCGACAAAATGGAAGAAAAAACACCATTTTGTAAATTTTGGGGGCTTCCGTTTCTATGCAGTAAATTTTTTGGTAAAAATGACACTTTCTCCTTATTCTGTAGGTCCATACGATAAAAAAGGTTACCCCCCCCCCCCCCCCCCCCAAAAAAAAGCCAGAAAAAAAAACTGTGTGGAAAGCTGTTGAAGCACCTTTTGATTTCATTACAGCATTCAGTACTTTTGGGTAGGACTCTAGTAGCATGGCACATCCTGACATGGCAATATTTTTCCAGTCTTTAATGCAAAAGAGCTCCAAATCTTTCAGACTACAAGGACATCTCATGTGCACAGCGCTCTTCACATCACCCCACAGATGTTCAATTGGATTAAGGTCTAGACTTTGGTGGGGCCATTCCAAAACGTTAAATCATCTGCTGAAGCCATGCTTTTTGTGGATCTGGATGTGCACTTTAAGTCTTTGTCATGCTGATAGGTGTTACTACTTGCGCTCCGGCCGCGCATGGCGGCCGCGAGCGCACAGTCTCTGCTACCGGCGGGGCCGCATGCGAGTCCCGGTCTGTCCCTTACCTCGCTCCCCTGCTGCCTCCTCCTCTGCATCACAGCACCAGCGCGCATGTCCCCGTCTCCTAGGGAGTGCGCGCGCTGGTGCTCTGAGATTTAAAGGGCCAGTACGCCCATAATTGTATGCACCTGTACAGCATATTATAAAGTTGTTGCACCTCCCACACCCCCCTGCCGGATCTTCAGTGCCATTTGCCTGAGAGAAAGCGTACCCTATTACCTGTTTGCCATACCCGTGTACCCAGACCTTTCCGCTACGTTTACTGACTACAAACCTTTGCCGCCTGCCTTGACCTTCTGCTATGTTGACTACGCCTCGGACTCATCCTCCTGTACCTCGTCTTGCCCGGTTACCTGTGTGGTCGAGTCATATTGGGGGTAGCGACCTGGGTATCGCCTGCCACAGCAAATTCATCCCGCCTTGCGGCGGGCTCTGGTGAAGACTAGCGGCACCTTAGACTCCGCTCCCCGATACGGTCTGAGTCATCTGACACACAGGTAGAGGATCCACATCTTGTCCAGATCGCCCGCATCCAGGTGCACGACAATAGGTGAACTTCCCCTCCTTAGTTTTCTAATGGAAACCTGAGAGATTTGTGCCAAAATTGCCTGGTATTTGAAACTGTTCGTAATGTTTTCAACCCTGACAAAGGCCCTGGTTCCAGCTGAATAAAAACAGCCCTAAAGCATGATGCTGCCCCCCACCATGCTTCATTGTGGATATGGTGTTTTTTGGAATTATGGACAAAAAGTTAAATCCTAGTTTCATCAGAGCAGAACTCTTGATGACAGTGTGAGCTGTAGGGGACCTAGGCAGGAAAGTATGTCTTGTAAGATCTTTAGTAGCTTTTTTTTGTACAGCCAATGACAATAAAGTGACCTGGAGAGGGGATATTATACTCATTCTAACAGAACAGTGAGAGAATATTCTGCTGAATAGGAAAAGATAGGAAGACACTGCAAGAATGAGGTCAAAGGGAAAACTGTGCCTCTATAAGGGAAGGGGTTGATATGCTGTAGGAGATGATACTTTGCTGTGGAAGTGGGTTCCTGGCTACACTGACGGGAGGAGAGGGTTGGCAGCTTTTGTAGAGGGATGCTGTTCTAAATTGAAATTGCTTCTGTATGTACTATAGAAGGGAGAAGGTGCTCCTGAGAGGGTAAAGAAAGACTATGCTGCTGTGGAAAGATGGGGACTGTTTTTTAGGAGAAAAAGAAGACTGCAGAGACCCAACAGGCTTATATTTTAACTAACCAGTTAACCTCCCCCCCCCCCCCCCCCCAAAGAAAGAGGCAACGCATAGATTTAACTTGGGTAGGTGACAGCCACATTTTTTTATTGTAATGACCATATTAAACCCAAGCACATTGGTTCTTAATAAAGGGCTGAGCAATATTCCCCACCACTACTAAACAGACCACATGGTTAACTCTTCCATTGACCATCTGCTGTTACTTGAAAGCGAAATATACATCGACGGAACAGCCAAAACAGAGAAGATAGTGATAAAAGCAATATGAATACAAAACAAAATTAGATAAGGAAGGGAGGATGGAACAGCCTACTTGCCCACAATGCAATGATCAATGCAGATCACGGCATTTGTGGCAATGTGGCTGTTTTAATGGATGATGGATTCCCCCGCGACACGGCTGCGGGGATCCGATCATCCAGGATAGCGGACAGAGGTCCCCTTACTTTTTGCCTGACCAAAAGGCCTTCCCGGGCCTAGAAACGCTTTGTGTGTTCATAATAAACAGTTACCTACCTTACTGTTGGTCAAGCTTCAATATATCGATCCACTGGCAGCGCGGATATTCACTTCCAGATTCTATTGTGTGTCCTTTTTGAATCCACCACTCTCCCAGCATCTTCTTCTCTGGTTGCTAACAATACTGATCAGTGCTATGTCTAGTCATAGCACTTCACAGTGTTAGCTATCAAATGATTGCTATAAATATGAGGACATAAAAAGTGTAAAAAAAATTAAAATTAAAAAAATTGGAAAAATCCCCAATAAAAATTTAAATGGCCTCTTTTCCCCATTTTACCACCAAAAGCTTATACCGTATTTATCGGGGTATACCACGCACCGGCCTATATCACGCACCCTCATTTTACCAAGGATATTTGGGTAAAAAAAGTTTTTTACCCAAATATCCATGGTAAAATGAGGGTGCGTGTGTGCGCGTGTATACCCCGATACATCCCCAGGAAAGGCAGGGGGAGAGAGGCCGTCGCTGCCCGCTTCTCTCCCCCTGCCTTTCCTGGGGTCTAGAGCCCTGCTGCCGGCCCTTCTCTCCTCCTGGCTATCGGCGCCGCTGCCCGTTCTGTCCCCCTGACTATCGGTGCCGGCGCCCCACTGCCGGCGCCGATAGCCAGGGGGAGAGAAGCGGCGCCGACAGCCAGGGGGAAAGAAGGGGCAGCGGCACCCATTGCCGGCGCCGCTGCCCCGTTGCCTCCCCCCATCTCCGGTGGCATAATTACCTGAGTCGGGTCCGCGCTGCTGGAGGCCTCCGGCGTGCGTCCCCTGCGTCGTTGCTATGCACTGCGCGGCGCACTGACGTCATGCGCCGCGCCGTGCAGCGCATAGCAACGACTAAGGGGATGCACGCCGGAGGCCTGCAGCAGCGCGGACTCGACTCAGGTAATTATGCCACCGGGGATGGGGGGAGGCAACGGGGCAGCGGCGCCGGCAATGGGTGCCGCTGCCCCTTCTCTCCCCCTGGCTATCGGCGCCGGCAGTGGGGCGCCGGTACCGATAGTCAGGGGGACAGAACGGGCAGCGGCGCCGATAGCCAGGGGGTGAGAAGGGGCGGCAGCAGGGCTCTAGACCCCAGGGAAGGCAGGGGGAGAGAAGCGGGCAGCGACGGCCTCTCTCCCCCTGCCTTTCCTGGGGCGGTATCGGCGTATAACACGCACATAGACTTTAGGCTAAAAATTTTAGCCTAAAAAGTGCGTGTTATACGCCGATAAATGCGGTATATAAAAAAAAATAAACATATTTGGTATTGACGCATTGTACACTGTAAGCCTAATAATAGGTTTATACTTTGTGTTTTGTAGATAAAACTTTTTAGCATTCTCCTTCTTATTATTACAGGCAAATTACATGTGGCCGTTTTAATGGATGATCGATTCGCCCGCGACACAGCTGTGGGGATCCGATCATCCAAGATAGCAGACAGAGGTCCCCTTACCTGCCTCTGCCACTCTCTTAGCATCTTCTTCTCTGGTCGCCGACAATACTGATCGGTGCTATGTCTATGCAAAGCACTGCACAGTATTAGCAATCTAATGATTGCTTTAAATATAAAAGTGTTAAAAAAATTTAAAAAATTGTAAAAAAGTTGAATGGCCTCTTTTCCCCTTTTTACCCCCAAAAGCTTATAAAAAAATAATTAAAAATAAATATATTTGGTATTGACACATTTCTGACCTATCGAAATATAATGTTAATGATCATGTACACTGTAAGACTAGTAATAGGTTTTTAGTAGATAAAACTTTTTAGCATTCTCCTCATTATTACAGGCAAATTAGAGTGAAAGGTGATACCAGTATATAGATAAGATGTGATCAGCCTATTCACAGTAGGTTATGATCACTGCTCACCCTCTTCCAATCTCTACACAATGATCTCTGCACAGATCACAAAGCATGCACAGAAAACTCCTATATAAGTGAATAGAATTCTATTCTAGTCTATTGTTTATTGTTTTTAAGATTCATGTAGCTGCTGTAAAGCATCTCTCTAAATGTTGTTAACAGAGCAGAGCAGAAGCTCAGGCAAAATGGTTGCCTCCATAAAAATGTAGAAACAATGAAATAAAAATGTTTACAATCAAAAAATAGTATCTGTCTCTTATCAGGAAAAACACTTCTAGGTGATACGTTCCCTTTAAGACAGCCTGGATTAGAACTGGGGTCTGTAGAAGGAAATATTTGCTAAAGGCCATTTTGGACCATCATTAATTCACCATTTGAAAATGCTTTTAGCCAACAATTTAATCACATGGACAGAACTGAAAAGGGAGACAGTGGTTGCAGTTTTGTAGCATTTTTGTAAAACTGTAACAAAACTAATATTTACAATCATTCAAAAGACTTAAGTGCATGTGGGAAATGGTTGAAGGCCTTGCCAGATGAGCTCACATGACCAGATTTGTACCACGTCCTATCATACCTTTTATTTTATATTGTAGTGGCTGATAAAAATGCATATAAAGGACTTTGTCAGTTACCAGAGTTCTCCTGGTAGGCAAAGTGGGTCTGAAGCTGCGCCAATCTGACATTCTTCACTCTCAGACATCACTGGCCTTTGATTGACACACAGGTCTACCCAGCCAGCAGCATACTTGTACAGTGATGCTGCAAGTAATTTAATGCACAGTGCTGTTCATTTACGGCACCTATGAAGTGAGTGCAGGAGCACCGATCACTACATAGCAGATGAGCTCTGGCTACCAATAATGGGGGACAACAGCGATCACAACATCTATAATGAAAATGGAGCTGCCGGTGGGCTTATCGAATCACTGCAATGCAATCGCAGGGGTTCGATGAGCTAAAATGGCCACCAGAGGTCTCCTAACCTTCCTCCATTGGGCAGGATAGCCGATCTCCCCGTGCAGCCTGGAGAGCTAAGCTGTACAAAAAGATCGCCGATAGTACTGATCAGTACTATGATTTTACATAGTACTGATCAGTATATACATAATGATAATCTAAAATAGTTTTAAAAAAATTTAAAGAAAGAAAAACATAAAAGACCCCCTCCCAATTAAAACATAAATGACCCCCCAAATTAAAAATATAAATCACCACATGTCCCATTAAAAATAAAAATAGAAAATTATATATATATATATATATATATATATATATATATATATATATACTCCTGAAAGTGACCTGAAAGTTACCTGAATTCCCTTATCTGAACCATAAAATGGTTTATTTAAACAAAGACAAAGGGATGTTTCACACTTGCAGACACCATGTGAAATTCTGGAATTTGAGACTAAGAATTAACTTTACACAACATGAAGTTTTTGGCTTGAACAATTAAGATGGACGCCACACAGTATGATTGTCTGAAATAATTCTTGCCCATATATATTCTGACAGAGACGATAAGCTAAAATGGCGGAGGAGGATCCCCTTACCTGCCTCCTGCCACCAATGGCCTACTCACTGATGCAGCCTGACTTAGCTAGGCTGTATGAGTGGATCAACGATCATACTGTATAATGCTATGCCAAAGGCTTAAATAGTGTTTTAAAAAAAAAAAAGTCTTAAAATGGTATGGTTAAATAAAAGTAGTCATTACAAAGCATAATTGGTTGTGCATAAAACAAGCCCTTATATGGGTGTGTAGATGGAAAAATAAAAGAGTTATGCCTCTTAAAAGGAAAAAATGGAAATGCAAAAATGAAAATTGGCTGTGTTCTAAAGGGTTACTCTGCCCCTAGTCATCTTACCCCATATCCAAAGGATAGGGAATGAGATATCGGTTCATGCGGGATCCGGCCACTAGGACCCCCACGATCTCAGGACCGGTGCCACTGCATTCTGAACGTGGTGGCTTGGAGCTTCCTTGTTTGTGATGTCACACCACGTCCCCTCCATTAATGTCTATGGAAGGGGACGTGATGGCTTGTATATAGCTGTCACCCCTTGTCCCATAGACATGAATGAAGAGGGCATGACGGCTGTGGTCACCCATCATTCGGCATGGAGTCGCGTTTGCTCAGTGCACCGGATGACTGGAGTGCCGTTCCGGAGATCACTGGGGTCCCAGGCGCTGGATCCCCCACGAACAGATATCTCATTCCGTATCCTTTGGATAGGGGATAGGATGTCTAGGAGCAGAGTATCCCTTTAAGGCCAAAATGGTCCTTAAGTGGTTCAACAATAGACAATCATGTAATAATGGGTGTCATTTTATTCGCATTGACCCACAGAATGAAGTTCACATGTCCCATGTTTTACCATAAAGGGCACTATGTAAAAACAAAATCAATAGCAACCAATTAGATTACGTCTTTTATTTTTAAATAGGCCTCTAAAAATAATAGAAGCAATCTGCTAGATTGCTATGGGCAACTGCACCACTCTTCCTCTACACAGGGTTTGATAAATCTCCAACATATTGTAGCTTGCTGTACTATGTAAATTCTGCAATGAACATGTCCAGCCACTGCTACCTAGCTAGACATGGCTAGGGGGCCCCAGGTCTAGAGATAGGTGTGGGTCCTAGAGATGGATATTCTGTGGATGTGCCATAAATATCAGAGATTGAGATACCCCTTTTAGGGTCACATAAAGCCCAAGTCTGTCTCTCAATCTTCCATCTTCACCTACTAGGCTGATAACTAGACACCTACTAGCAGGGGAGGACTGGCAACACTCAGGGCTACCCCGGACCAAAAAAAGGCAAGGGCCCCCTACGAGGCTCCGCAGCTCGTCAACCGCCTGCCACGCCTGTAACAGGACATGGCAGGTGGTGGATCCTCTGGGCCTGTGTGGATGATGACATGAGCCTGCCAGGGAGCGGAGTCTAAGGTGATGCTGGTTTTCACCAGAGCCTGCAGCAAAGTGGGATGGTCTTGCTGCGGCAGGCGGCACCCAAGTCGCTACCCCTGGCACGACTCGTCCACACAGGTAGCTGGGAGGTAGCGTGGCACAGAATGAGTCTGGTAGGACATGGCAAGATGGCAATAGGTCAGGGCAGGTAACACAGGTGCAAGGGAGGTAAGGTATTAAGGAACAGGTACACGGTAAACAAGGACACAGGACTTTCACTATGGCAAAAGGTAACCAAAGATCCGGCAGGGAAACAAGGGAGGAGATGATATTTAAGGACAGGGGACCGGTGTATACATTTGATTAATAGAGCACTGGCCCTTTAAGTGAGAGAGCTCCAGCGCATGCGCCCTAGCAGGCCGGGGCTGCGAGGACATGGAGAGGCGAAAGATGAGGGAGGTGAGTGACAGCTGGGATTCACATGCAGGCGCATCCCGAGATGTGAATCCCAGCCCCGCTGGCAGCAGGGGCATAAGCAGAGAGCGCTAACGGCCAGCGTGTCTGGCCAGAGCGCAGGTGTTACAGTACCCCCCCCCCCCCCTTTTTGTCTCTTCCTCTTCTTTGGAATTCAGAGAGTTCCTCACTACATGAGATCAGGGGATTTCTGGAATGGGCAAAGGCTGTTAGGAACTTGCAGGTTTCTGTCGTGGAGTCTTCTGTCTTCTAAGTGACCAACTGGCAAGGAAGAATGTCCCCAATTCAAGACTTTACATCTGAGTTTAACAGGCACAGAAGCTATCACAGGAGGAACAAGACAGTGATCTTGGTAATATTGTCCCCAACAAGTGATTTCCCCAGATTTCCAGTCAAGTAGTGGAGAATGACATTGGAGCCAAGGAAGACCAAAAAGAAGCTCCGAAGTACAATGTGGTAGCACATAGAACTCGATTTTTTCCTTCTGCAAATTTCCTACTTGCATGACGAGGGGTTCCGTGTGAAATTGCACCTTACAGTTAAGATTTTGTCAATTAACAGAAGATATGTAAAAGGGCTTGGCAAGACGAAACACTGGAATACAGTGTTTTTGGACCTGGGAGGCACCAATGAAGTTACCAGTGGAACCGGAGTTCAAAAGAGCAGAAGCGATGAAAGACGTCTTGACAGAGGAAAATCCTTAAACCAGGGTCGTCAAGCGAGAAGAGGTAATATTAACATCTAGGGAACTCCTACTTGTCCAAGTTGAAAGTGTTCTCCCAGATGCGCGGGATGTATAGAACAGTCTCTGAGAAAGTGCTCCGGACTAGCACAATATAGGCACAAATTCCTGCTGCATTAACTGAATAATACCGCTGTACTGAATAAAAACACTATACACAGAAGAGTATGCTATACAGGATTTGTATACTACATAAGTGATTATATACAGGACCATATATAGCGGTAGATATCAGCTGTACACAGGATGTGTATACCATATAAGTGATTACAGTTATGTCTTTTCTGATCAGCAGCATCCTCTTTCATTTTCTTTTCCGTCCGGATCAGAAACGCCATGTTGAACTCTTAACATCTGCAGGCCAAAAATGTCAGACTACATTTTTTCAGTGTCCTCCCCTCCTCTACAAAATCTGCCCATCTATAGGCCCACAAACTGTAATAATGCCCTCCTTGGTGTCCTGCACACTAAAAGGGCAGTTGGGTAGGAAGCCAGGAAAATAGGTAACTAGGTAGGTAGATCAGGAAGCCATATATGTAATTAGGTAACTAGCCAGGTAGGTAGGTAGGTAGTTAGGCAGCTATGTATGAAGGCCAGGTATGTACATAGGTATGTAGGTAAGTAGTTAGGCACCCAGGTATAAAGTTAGGTAGCCCCCCCCCTTCCCTGTAGGTATAGGCACCAGAGCTAACCCCCATCCCCTGTAGGTATAGGAACAGAGTTAACTCCCCCCTTTTTCCCATCAGTATAGGCAGCATTTAATCCCCCACCCCCCTTCCCCAAAGGTATAGGCAGCAGTTAATTACCCCCCCTTTCCCCATAGGTATATGCAGCAGTTAATCCCCCTTTCCCCATAGGTATAGGCAACAGTTAAACCCCGCCCCCTTTTCCCATAGGTATAGGAAGCAGTTAACCCCCCCTCTCCCCATAGGTATAGGCAGCAGTCAATCCCTCCCCCTTTCCCCAAAGGTATAGGCAGCAGTTAACCCCCCTTTCCACATAGGTATAGGCAGCAGTTAATCCCCCCTTTCCCCATATGTATAGGCAGCAGTTAACCCCCCCCCTCCCCATAGGTATAGGCAGCAGTTAGAAGATAAAATAAAATTGGGGGCAGGCCACAGGGGTTTGGGGGGGCCTTGAGTTGTGTAAGGGGCCCTGAAATTTCTGATGGCAGCCCTGACAGCATCATTGCAGTTAAAGAGGTAACATTTTCAGTAGAAATAGTTGAATTTTTCAAAAATTAGATTCGGCCAATTTGCTTAATTTTCTGAAAAAATGTTGGTTTGTTCCGAATATATTTGCGGTGAATTGCTGTTAAATCGGCTATTTCTGGGCTTCAGAGAGCCTCAATAGAGGTGTAGAACACTTTGCCTTGCCGTAACACGCATATGGAGTGTGCTGGGGTAGTGAAATAATACTGTTATTTAGTATGACCTGCAGATTACAGGCATCACTTTTAGAATCACTGCCGCAGAGCTGCACAATGACTGGATGTGGCAGCAGGGTTGGGAAACCATATAACATCACAATGGTTGCTTGCAGTCTTTGAATGGGGAGTGCTTCCTGTGATGATCTCAATTGGCAGAGTAAGAAACGACTTCTAAACTCTCCCTGTCTGCCTGCCTGCAGTGATGCGGGCTTGAGGTCAATGGATTTCCCCTTTGCTGATCTGTATTGTCAGTAACAATGATTAGTGACCACACAGTCTCTGCTCTCTCTCTGGCCAGAATGAATGCAGGCTTGAGGTGAATGGATTCACCGCTGTAAAGATCTGTATTGTCAGTAACAGTGATTAGTGCGCACACACATACAGTCTCTGCTCTCTCTCAGCAAAAGAGGAAATGCCCGTCTTCGGCAATGGCTGCCGAATATATAGGGCTGTGACATCACCGGGCTGGCTGGCTGCTGATAGTCTGCATGCCGCCATGTAATTCAGGGTGATCCCGCCTACCCGCTTCCCAGACTTCCTTGCCCCATGTCCTCCACGTGTAGCCGCTAGAGATAAGCGAATTTTTGAAAAATGTGATTTCAGTACGAATTTAAAAATGGTTATTTCTGGCATACAGAGAGCTTCAATAGGGGTGTAGAACACATTGCCTTGCCGTAACAAGCATAGGGAGTGTGCTGTGTTAGTGAAATAATACTGTTATTCAGTATGACAAGCAGATTACAGGCATCACTATTAGAATCACTGCTGCAGAGCGTCTGGATGTGGCAGCAGGGTAGGGAGACCATATGGCGTCACAACTGAAGAAATTAAAGAGATTTATTAATGTAATTTTTTTTTTATTTAAATTTTTTTAAATTTTTTAAAATCCTTTTTAGATTACCCATTCTGGTGAGCATTGAGCTGGCGTTCCGCCGCGTGGCGAGCTACCACCTGTTCCAGCCCCTGCCTCTCAGAGCCTCCCCCCCCCCCCCCCAAACTTTCTTGCTCTGTGTGGAACTGGAAAGGTTTCATTTAATTAGTTATGGTTCATTGTTATTGCTCCAACCTGTTTCATTGGATTCTTGTAGTTCCACAGGTAATATATGACGACGACCATGGGGCCTCAGTTTTGAAAAGATTACAAAGATTTTTTTTATATATAAATAGAAGATTTTGAATATATTAAAAAATGTAATGTGCCAGCAGCATGAGGAGACCACATGACGGCACAATGACACAGCCTGGAGGTGGCACAAGCATGAGGAGACCAAAATGTGGCAGAATGACCAAGCCTGGAGGTAGCAGCAGCCTGACAAGACCATAGGGCCTCACAATTGAAAAGATTAAAGATATATTTTAAAATTTTAATTGAAGATTTTAAATAGATTAGCATAAACATTTTTATGTAATGTGCCAGCAGCATGAGGAGACCACATGGCGGCATATTGACACAGCCTGGAGGTGGCACCAGCATGAGGAGACCAAAATGTGGCAGAATGACCAAGCCTGGAGTTGGCAGCTGCAAGAGGAGACCATATGGCCTCACAATTGAAAAGATTGAAGATATATTTAAAATTAAAATTGAGGATTTTAAATAAATTAACATAAACATTTTCATGTAATGTGCCAGCAGCATGAGGAGAACACATGGTGGCACATTGACACAGCCTGGAGGTGGCACTAGCATGAGGAGACCAAAATGTGGCAGAATGACCGAGCCTGGAGGTGGCAGCAGCAAGAGGAGACCACATGGTGACAGAGCCTGGAGGTGGTGGCAGCCTGACGAGACCATAGGGCCTCACAATTGAAAAGATTAAAGATGTTTTTTATAATTGCACATGGACATGTTAACATCCCCTGGATACTTTATGAAAAACTGCCACACTGCAGAGTAGCTGATTTTCCCCCCAACAGTCCGCACTGACTGACTGCTGCTGCCGCCGACTCTATGGACCCCTGTTCCACTACCTCCCAGGCAGGTAAGCTGCAGCGAAGCAGGTGGTCTATCCCGGGCACATTTGGCTCCAGACTTCCCACTGCTGCCACCATGCTGACTGACAATCATGCTACCACCGTGCTGGCTCAACTGCTGCCTCACGGGCAACCTGCCAGTCTCTTCTCCTGATGATGATGATAAAGCCCCTTCTGCACCCAGCTCCCAAGTGCGATCGGCTTCATCATCATCGAGTTGTGTCTGCACGTCACTGATGTCCTCCTCAGGTTCCTCAACAGTGTAAGTGTCAGGGGCCTGAACGCTCCCAACACAACCAACCACGCCACTCTCCTCATCACTACTTGCCCACCTAGCGAAGGAAGCAGGGGATTTCTCCTCCACTTCTTGGCTGAGCAGTAGCTTCTGACTGTCAGCATAGGATACTTCTATGGGGGAGGGAACAGCATAGGACAGAGACAATTGGAGGACAGGGACTGCTCCCGGGCCATGCCAACTGAAGGTTGTGTCTGAGGAACCCATTGACTGTTGACTGGGGGTGTCAGATGTCACTTGTGATGAAGAGCATGACTGAGTTAACCAGTCAATGATGGCAGATGGGTTGCTGGTCTAGACACAACCACTTGCTGCGACTTTTGCTGCCACGCTCCCCTACTCTGCTGCGACCTCTGCCTGATGAATTTAGGCCTCTGCCACTCCTCTGTGCACATCCTGGCACTTCTTTGCCTGCCATACTTAGTGCGTATATGAGGGGAGGACAATACGCTCCACTACCCTTAAAGGTGTTATTCACCATAAGGAGATTTTTGTATGTACCTGCCAGACAGTAATGGACATGCTTAGGAAGGATCTGCGCTTGTCTTGGGACTAACTGTCTATGTTGTGAGATTAAAGCAGAAGGGGCTTTATCATCATCAGAAGAGGGTGGCAGGTTGCCCGTGAGGCAGCAGTTGAGCCTGCACGGTGGTAGCATGGATGGCAGTCATATAATAATAACATTGAGAATAATAACATTGATGATTATGTATACTAGATATTTAGGGACAGCATGTTGATCCAGAGATTTATTCTGACTGCCATATTGGAGTCGGGAAGGAATTTTTACCTCTAATATGAGGGTTTTTTGCCTTCCCCTGGATAAACTCAGTAGGGACTCATTAGGGATATAGGTTGAACTAGATGGACTCTGGTCTTTTTTCAACCTTATGAACTATGTTACTATGTTACCACAATAATGTGGTTAGCTTTTTGTGAACTGGTATTTCCTTTTTGAGTTTCCTTCTTTTGCCTACAAATCCCATAATTCCATTTTCCTCCCTCCACTACACTTAAAACAGTATTTGTCTAGAACTGCAGCAGGTTGGTACTTTTGTCTGGCCTTTCACAGTAACTAGGCCCTTAAGACTTTAACAGGAACAAAATCATATACAACACCTATGTACTCACAGGTTACACTTAATAGAGGACAATAGCCCCCTGCCACGCAACCTGTATTAGGCAATAATAGAAGGTGATTATGTCTTTTAGCGCTCTGCTCCCCCTAACTGGCTGGCTACTGTTAGCTTTTAAGTTGCTGTACACACCAGTACTGCAGAAAACAGTCACTGTGTAGTACACCCAAAATTACACTTTCTCTCTCAATCTCCCTTCTCTATCAGTGCTTCGAGGCTGGATTTGGCCTTGATGTGAATCCCTGCTGTAAAACTGCTTTTCTGCTCAACACACACTGCTATCTGTCCCTATCCCTCTTTCTCTGCAATAAAACACTGATGTGACTGGCTGCAAGATGGCTGCCAATTATATAGGGCTGTAACATCACAGGGGTGGCTGGCTGCTGATAGACTGCATGCTGTGATTCAGGGTCATCTCGCCTACCCAACTTCCCAGAGTTCCTTACCCAATGTCCTGACATGTGGAGTCGCCATCTTAGATACCCTGGATCCTGGACGGCACTAAATGGAGTTTAATGAAGCAATTTGTGCGATCAAGTCACGGCGATATTTGGATTAGTTGCAAAGCAAATTTTTCCTGAAATTAATAATGAGTTTGGATTCGCCAGATTCAATTAGCTCATTCCTAGTAGCCACCATTTTATCCCCCCGCCCCGCACAAAATGTAGTGAATGAAGCGATTTTTTACCATGAAGCGCACCATGAAATTCAGATTCGTTCAGAATCAAATTTTTCATGAAATTCGGAAAGAGTTCGACTTTGTCAGCTTCAATTTGCCCATCTCTAATTGTCAGTAACATTGCATGCCCCCTAAGGTCCCAATCAGGTGGTGAGGAGGGTAGTAAAGTCACAAATGATGCTGGTCATATATTTAAGCACCTAGGAGCATCTGTGATATTTATGTTACACTGAGGTGTACTGTTTTCTCTTCTAGACCCGACATCAAGTGTTGACACTGCAGGCATGAGGACATAGGGGTGTCAGTCATGACTGCTTTGATGACATTAAGACATTTAGGGAGACCATCAAAAGCATGGCCTGTTGGATCTCATGTAACTTCATATAATGACATCACAGAGGTGATGACATCATAAGGGCAATGACAGGCATCACCCCTGTGATGTCAAATGATTTTGTGTGACAGGTGATGCATATGTATCTGTAGATATAAATGTAGTTGTGATAGGCTAGACTAGGTGCATAATAAACCCCTTTCTAGAAGTCCCCTCTAACAATAAAACTAGGACACAGTACTTCTTTTGATGTATAAAAACCGTTAACAATGTTGTAAACCTTAATTTCAACCTCCAGTAGGTTGCCTCCAAGTGGCAGTTGAAGAACGCTGCCAGCCTTTAACGGGGGGGGGGGGGCAATTACGCCTTCTCCCTCCATTATATGTTATTGTCATTCCTCCACTGCCAACTGTGACTTAAAGAAAACAGAAGAATAAAGACACATTGCCAACCAAATACACAAGAAACATAAAAACATGGCAACAATCAATGCCAACGCATCAAAAAAATTTTTAATAGAAAAAAGGAGTGTACAAACAGAAATGACAGCACATGAGCACTAGAAAACAGAACAGCAAAAAAAAAAAAAAAAAGGCGGGGAGGAAGGAAGCTTTTCTTCTGGCAGCTCCTCCAGAGAAAGAGCAGGGAAGGGGAGGAGACTGTATTTAACACCAGGGGCAGGCCTGCCCCTCGAACCCACACTACGCCCACTGCCCTTGCAGTTAACTGCAGGAGGAAGGTGCCAAAGCCCTCCCCATTAATCGCGAATGCATTTTCTTCAACTCCATGTCATGTCACACGCCCCCTGAGTGCTGTGCTCTGTATGCAGAGCGCAGGCACTGAAGATTATACGCAGCTGTCACTTCCTGATGATGTGAGAGCTGTGCATCCCTGGAGAGCGCTGTGTACAGTGTAACTGAGCATTCACTGGGCTACTCCTGACTTCTGTAGCGAGGGCCTGGTACATGCGCAGTTACACTGCGCAGAGCGCTCCCCGGGGACGAACAGCTCTCACGTCATCTGGACGTGACAGCTGCGTATAATCTTCAGCGCCTGTGCTCTGCATACAGGCGCAGCGCTCAGGGGTGTGTGACTCAATGTGGAGTTGAAGAAATTGCATATGTGGGACCCAAAGTATGACTGCTGGCGAGGGACACGCCTGCAGAGCACATCTAAAGGGGGTGAATTTACAGGACGAAAACTCTGCGGCAACCCAACAAGAAATGTAAGTGATTCCTGTATGGATTCTTATTTATCCACACTATAACCTAGTGTATTGGGTTTAGTGTGGGTGAACTGGCTGACAGTTTTCCTTTAAAAATAATTCCTGTGTAGCAAGGACACCCATTATCTGGCCGTGTACTTAACCATTAATCACACAATAACGGACAAGATGTTTCTGTATGAAGTAAGGACTATGTACACCGGACAATGGAAGTTAAAGAGAGCTTTTCTAGTGTATCATCAACGTTCATATTATGACATTTCCTCTCTTATAGCTTTGTTCTCATGTGACAAGGGACCCTCTGTCACCCCTATTGGTATTATTACCGGATGATGCAGTTGAAGAAAACATTTATTTGAAAAGAATGGGATGCCCTTCCACAAGGCGGAATGTTCCGCTGTTTTCTTCACCGGTATGGCTTCAAACAGCTGTATGTCATGAGGAGAATTACTAAGCAAGCTGGTATCTATATTATATGGGCTTTAGTCCAAAATCAGCCAATACACATAAACAATTAATTACAATGACAACATACTTTATTTTTTATTTTTTTGCATAATTCCCCGGCAGATTATTTAAGCAGATGCTTGAGAGCTTATTAAGAAGTCATATTTTCTGTCACACTTCTTGGCTTATTTTAGAGATAATGAAAAAAAAAGTGCATTTCTATTCAAACCTGCTTATAATGAGTTCTAATACAGGAAGAAAAAAATAAAGCATTGCATACAAATATCAAATTGTTTGTGCAATAATTAAGGTAAGTCAGGAATGGAACAAAGATAAAATAGACATCCAAGGCATAAAACAAACTGGCCATCTACCCTGTGTTTGAAAGGAAATAAAAAATTATACATACAGTATTCTTTGGTTGGGTTCACTATTTATTTAGTGTTTTTCCCTAGAGGACACATGAGTTACGTGTACGTCACTCTGCCCTGGTACTTAGCGCACAGCAATGTGCATGTATGTTGCATTGAGTTTACCATCACAGATTGTAGCCTGGGACAACTGCCAATGATGGATCAGTGATCATGCTGATATCCACCATTTACCCTTTAAATGCCATGATCAATGTCAACAAGTGCTGGTGGCTTTTAAAGGCTAACAGACAGTTGTCGGTGGGTACAGAATGCTCATTGGACCCCCATAGGGAAATTGCAGGGGCTCGGTAAGTTAAAATGGAGGTCCTCTTTCTTCAAGCCGCAGAGCCAGGCTGTATCAGTGTAACATCAACCTCTCTCTACAATGCTATGCAATGGTATTGCCTCTTCCAGATAACAAGGAGCAGTGCCATCCAGCCACCAAGAAATTGATTGCAATTATTTCTATTATGTAGCTGAGAGCCCTGATTGGTTAGAAATAGGACATGGAACATGATGGAATATTTAGAAATTTGCTACCATTATATGTAAAGAAGAAGCAAAGTCTCCAATAAATCAATTTCTCTAAAAGTACTGTGGATTTTCAAGTATTCTGTCCTACCAATGTAAAATTAAGATTATAGAAAATACTTTGAAAATCAAACATCAAAGATTCATCTCTGCACAAAAAAAGAAATCCGGTCTCATTTTTAAAGTAAATCTCTGTGCTACGATTGTCTACCTTAAACACAGATTGAGCCAACTTGAATATATAATGCATTTGCAAGGAATTGATGGAAGATGATTAAGGTAGTAAATGACATTTAATGCACCCAATTGCCCTTCAACTTTACATCAATGTTTCATGTATAAAGCTGCTTAGGTAAAATGCTTAAGTTTTATATATTATAAAAAAAACCACTATCTATTATTGATATACACACATGTATTGTGGGGTGTCCTCACTATGCAGTGGTTAATACCTACTAAAGGTGGTACCAGAAAGACAAGTGGTGAACTGGAGACTGGGTCATGGGCGATCATGGCTCATTGATGCACATGAGGAGCAATCCAGCACAGCAGCTACTATAGCACAATTTGCTGAAAAGGTTAATACCAGCTTTGATAGAAAAGTGTCAGAACACAGAGTACATCACAATTTGCTGCATGTGCCCATGCTGACTGCTGCCCACCGATGATAACATCTACAGAGGGCACTGGACAATGGGGCAGCAGAAAGAGGCCTGGTCTGATGAACTACTTTTTCTTATGCATAATCTGGATGGCCAGGTGCAAATACAAATCTCTTACCTGGGGAATAGCAACGAAAAATAAATAAAACACTATTCAGTTCACCACCTCTAGTGTAAATAGGTTCAAGGATGAATGGATGAGTCTTGATCAAGAGAGCAAAGGACTGCAAAGAGTGGTCCGCATCCCGTATGTAGACTTTAGATAAAGAAAGACATTTGCCTCCAGCTCCTTCAGGGAAAAAGTGCTTGAAAATATCAAAACTTAACCATTTAATAGGCATGCATTAAAAAGAGAAATTATGGACAAAAAAACTGGTAAGATTCCAAAAGAGAAAAAGCAAAACTCCAACGCGTTTTGAGCTGCATGGAGCTCTTAGTCATGGCAGTGATTATGGGGCACATTGCGTTTCCCATTGGCTTCTTACTATCAGCTTTTTGACGAAAA